>NW_027205603.1:84713346-85340132 GCF_024711535.1 Dipodomys merriami
TGGCTCAGGTAAGGTATGTTGGTTGCTAGTGATGACATGGGCTTTTGTTCTGATGAGATGAAAACCATAGGCAGTTCTTAGGCTTCTGTGTTGAGAACAGGATCGAGGGCCCAGTTTGGCATGCAGGGGGTTCATGGAGACAGTGCAGGAATATACACAGGCAACTGATGACAGTTCAGGCCAGGTGATAACATAAAGGTAGCCAGAGAGGGGCTCTGTTTCCACTTCTATTTGAAGGGTAGAGATGATAGAATTTGATGATGGATTCCTTGGGGAGCATGAGGACACAGAGGCATCAAGAATTGGCTGTGAGTATTTTTAGCCTAAATGACTGAATACTTAGTCTGCCCATTAGTCAAGACTGAGAAGATTTGAGGAGAAACTGATCAAGGTGAGGAGAGGAAAAGGAAGAGGCTGGAATCAACGACTTAAAGGTAATTCTATTTGGAGCATGTTAGATTTATGGTGTTTGTACATTTTCAGTGGAAGTGTGAAGCCAGTGGTTGGATGTTCAAGGTGAGAGTGAAGAAGAGAGGACCATGGTATTAAATGCCATGACACTAGTTGGGATCAGCGTGCAGGGAAGACCAAGTTCTTCTCTTTGGAGAGATGTGGAAGAGCCAGGCAGAGACAAAGAGAAGATCCAGTGAGGATCTACGGAGGAACTGGCATTGTATTGCCATGGGGGGAAGGGCACTGGCGTTTTTAAGTGAGAATTGACACACCTCCACAGCTGACTTATAATGATGCTTCTTTGTATTTCCTGGCCTCTTTTCATGGATATCGGCTTGGTACCCAGTAGGCAGATGCCCTGATCAAAGTTCTGGGAATACCTCATTAGGTCTCTGACTAAGTCAGTATTTTGTATAATTTATTATCATTAGCCTTGAACTGGGCTACAGTTAACCTTTACACCATTACCTACAAGAAAGAAATTCATTCGATGCAATCCAATAACATCTATTAATTGTTGAAATTAGTTGTAAGTTAGCTGTAAATTAGTTCATCTATAGTGGGTAATGAATATTGTAAGTAGTATTGGCAGTGAGCATATTTGATCAGCTTTGAGACATGCACTGGTCTCCATGGCCTTTATTTATTGTTTGAATAGAGTAATAGAAACTGTTGGGTGGTGTGGTTTTAACCTTGTCACTCCTATTGTACTGACCTTGTACATGTTACGCAGAGACCACAGGACAATAGAAGATGTGAAAAACACAAGCTCTAAAATCATGTAGGGCCACGTTAAGATCCAGGCTTCTCCTTATTGGTAGTGTAGCCTTGAGAAATGCCCTAATCTCTTATACCTCCGGGAGGTATGAGAACTATTTGAAACATGGTGGATACAACATGTGGTACATAGTAGGTGTTCTTTAAAGATGAGTTTTGCTGCCATTCCTTTGAGTTTAGTCTTTTTGTATCCAATTAGAATATCAGCTTGTCAACGGGACGTATGTGACCCCCACTACTTCTTTCTGAAAGCTCATTAAAATGTAATCCCCTCCCCCACTTACGTGTTACCTTCTGCGTCTTCAAGGGATTATAGGAGTTTCCTATTCTTTCTCGAATTCCTAGCATAGAGTGGGTACTTAGTGTGTACTCACTAATTTAACCTATTTCATTAATTATATGCAGAGAATTTCACAAGTAGTTAACAGCATTTTTAAAATTCACAATCTGCTGTTCCCTCTCTCAGAGTCTAACTGAAGGAGAACTAACTTGAGAATCTTCTACTGGGCTTTCTTTCTCAGATGATCATTCTTGTATCCTGGCTAATTTAAAATCATCTCAATCTGAATAGAGAATTAACTGCAGATATTACCGAGAAAGAACTTCCATTTTAATTTATTACTGGGCTTGGCTATTAAATTCTTTTCTTTCACTTAAATGTCACCATTCTATATACACTTGACAAAGAATCACTCAACAGGGTTACTTGTAGAATAATTGATAAATTCTGGGCAATGTGATATACTATTAGGCATGAGCTTTTTCAGATTCAATAGCTATTCCTTTATGCCTTTGGGGGCAGAGCAAAACTATACTTTGCAAAGAAAAAAAATCCATGGTGCAGTCCTAACCGATGTGATTGTGTTTGTATGCATTTATTTAGAACAGAATCAGGTAATTCCAGTTTGTGAATGTTCATATAAGACAATTCTTGTCCATGATGCTAACAGAGCTGTCCAGGAAGTAATAATAAGCTACTGATTGTTGAAGAAATGCAAAAGATCATCATGGATTGAATGCTTACCAGGAATAAGCATTATATAAACAGTTTTTTTGTAATTTTTTTATATGTGCTTACAATACTTGAGTAAGGCAGGTACTATGTTTCTTTAATTTACACATATAAAAAATGAACTCTTCAATAATTTAATTAGCCCAACCAAAGTCAAATGGTCATAAGTGAAATATTTTCTTTTGCAAATCTGGGTTCAGACCCATCATGGGGCACCTAGTAAGCAAAATAGACTGAAATACATAAAAGCCACAGATACCGGAGCTGTAGTTCTAGCAGGAGCCACAAAAGGATTTTTTAAAAGAATTGATTCCAGTGCCCTGCCTCTTGTATATACATTTTTCTAATTTTGGGAGGGGAAGGGAAATAACAAAATGCTGAAATAAGGATATAGGTTGACCCATTGTAACTAGGAGATGTACAAGACACTATGTTGAAAATGAACTCTACAACTTCGCTGGGGAGGGGAGAGGGATTGGGGGGAGAAGGGATGGTAAGGGAAAAACAAAGGAGGTGGCAAGGCTGGATAGGAAATGTACTCATTGCCTTACTCATGTAACTGCAACTTCTCTGTATAGTATTTTTACAATAAAAAATATATACAAAAAAGTGTAACTCTAACATAAAGGAGAGAGTGGAGGCTTAGGAAAGATCTAGAAAAATGCTATGGATGCTCAGAATAGAAAAGGTTGTTTATTGTTACCTTTTCTTTTAGTTTCAAACAAGCCATCACCTCCTTCAGCGAGATGTTCCTTGATAGGCCACAATGCCCCTCTTCTATGGGTCTCCCTGGTACTGATCTATCCCAGCACTTATCCACCACCAGTGCTGATGGATTTGCATAGGCTAAACTGCTTGCAAGTGAAGTAAACACTAACCTAACCTGTGGAATGCAGCAGTGTGAGAGCTGAGCGGAGACCTGGACTGGCGCTGAGGGAGCAGCCTGCAGGCCACTCTCCACAGATGCACCAGTTTCCTCAAGTTGATAAAGCACCGGCTCCCAGGAAGTTCCAAAGCATATCTCTTCCAGGTGAAGGACTGTTTTGTCATGCTAGATTCACCAGGGAAGCGAGTACTTGGCTTCTAGGGAAGTGAGGGAGTTTAAATTCCAGGCCAAGGGACTCACATTTTTCCTTGTGATTCATCCGAGTGTTTGTTTTTGGATGGTATTGATTTATTTTTAAAATCTTGAAGGTGGGTCATATTTAAGCATTGCTACATTATTAGTTCTTGATATTATTTCTGTCTCCAAATAGGTTCTCAGAGTCATTTGTTTTAGAGAGTTTTTCTTTTTTTGTGTGTGGGGGGAATGGAAGAGTAGGAGGAAGTAGAGGATGCAGTATGATCAAATTATCTGGGTACAGAAAGAGTGCTAATGACTGTGATGAAGGTGATTGAGGTTTTCTAAGACAGATGACTGAGATAGGCTTTAACTTATGCTCCAGCATGGATGGTACTGACTTTTGAACTCAAGGCCTCATGCTTGGTAGGAAGGCATTTTACTGCTTGAGCTACTCCTCAGACGTCTTTTAATTATTTTTCAGAGTCTCATGCTTTTGCCCAGGGTAGATGGACCATGATCTTTAGTGTCTCCTTTAGGTGAGGTGGGCAGCTCATGCCACCATCTCTAGCTGGTTGAGTTGGGAGGTCTTACTAATAATGTTCTTGCATGGCCTGCCTGCCTTTCTTTCTTTCAATTTAATTTTATTATAAGTGTAGTATCTGAGTGGTTATAGTTACATAAGTAAGGTAATGAGTACATTTCTTGTTGACCCTCCCTTGTTTTCACCCACCTTCCCTCCCTCCATCCTAACTCCCCTCCCCCTCAAATTGCACAGTTCATTTCCAACAGTGTCTTGTGAGTATCGCTGTTGTACTGGTTCGCCCTTTGTCTTTGTCTCACCATTTTGTGATTCTCCTTCCCTTTCAACAATAATCCTCCTGATTTTCCCTCCTGAATATCTGGAATTATACCACCGTGCCTTGTCTTTTTTTTTTAAACAGAGCCTTTGGAAGTTTCGAACAAATTTTGTAAATGCATAAGATTCACTGGGCAGTAGACTTCTTAAGATAAAATTAAGTTGAGATAGAAAATACTGCCAAGGGTTTTGAAGCTGAGGAAGACCTGGGGGTTAAGCTCCAACCTGATGATTTACTGAGTAACCCTGGATATGTAACTCACCTCTCTTAGCCTCATTCAACTTCTTCAATCTACATTCAGATTATCAGGAAACCTTGCAGGATTTATTCTGGAGATTAGAGGAAAAGATGCTGTGTGCTTATCTTCATCCTGGGTGTGCACGGATTTGAATGCTATCAAAGGGAAGAAAAGGAAGAGGTTAACAAAGAGGTAGGTCTGATTAGGAGATTTCTACAAAGGTTGGGTTAAATTTTGAGGAGATCTTTTTTTTTTTTTAAATTTTGAGGAGATCTTAAGAGCAACGGAAGCAATGAGAAGGAAAGTGGAAAACTTGCAAGTGCTTGGAAGATGTCATCTCAATGAGAGTAAAAGCTGGCTCAGAGGTAGACAAGGACATCAATGTGATTCTTGCAGTCCAGGTGTTTGTAAAAAGGAGAGTAAGCGCAAATCCCCAAATGAAGGATGCAGTATGTTATGTAGATCTAGACATGTCAGAGACTCAGAAACCCAAGAAGCTATAGACAGAGTCTGTGTAGTTCACAGAGCACTGCTTCAGGTCAAGAAGTGTGTGTGTGTGTGTGTGTGTGTGTGTGTGTGTGTGTGTGTGTGTGTGTGTGTGTGTGTGTGTGTGTGTGTGTGTGTGTGTGTGTGTGTGTGTGTGTGTGTGTGTGTGTGTGTGTGTGTGTGTGTGTGTGTGTGTGTGTGTGTGTATGAATTTAGAGGCTATTTCAGAGACCAGAAAGTCAATTTTCTTCAGTGTTCCAGGACAGAGGTCTGTGAGATGGCTAAGCTGTATTTCTTGACCATGCTCTTAATTTTTCTATGAGCATATGGAATAGACCATGAATGGACCTGAAAGTGTAAGGAGAGGAGAGAGCATGTGAGGTACAAGAAAAATTATGACACGTCAGGAATACGCTGTGCATGTCTATCAGGCAATGAAGCAACAAATATACTAGGCCAGGGATAAAATTACTATTATGTTTTCTCTTGGATAAAAAGAATGAGCTTTTTGATTTCCCAGAACAAAGTTAAGTATAAAACAAATATATTTCCAGAGCAATTCCCTCAAAATAATATGTGCTCATGTAAATCAAAATAAGCAATAGACTGATCTCAAAACTTCATAAAAATGGCAAAGTTTGTGAAGGGTTGTGGATTTCTTAGAAGGTAATGTATTCTGTATTTGTTTTTGCTGTATTTGCTTTGTTACTTTATTTTTCACTTTATTCCTCTCTATTCATTGGTCCACTAGAGTCTTTTCCAGGCTTAAGAGTATTAACTTTTTTTCCCCCCAGTCCTGGGGCTTCGGTCCCTGAGCCTCTTTGTGTTCAAGGCTAGCACTCTAACACTTGAGCCATAGCACCACTTCTGGCTTTTTCTGAGTAATGTATTGGAGGTAAGAGTTACAGACTTTTCTGCCTGAGATTGGCTTCAAACAGCGATCCTCAGATCTTAGCCTCCCAAGTAGCTAGGATTATACGCCTATAATCCTTATAGGTCCTCTTTGCCCTGTCCTTTCCCCAGTGACCAAGCCCCATATCAACCCATAAGTAGGATGCCTAACAGAGCAGAGGAGAAAAACCCCACACTTCATCACTGCCTGCCACTAACCAGCACATGAGCTGCCCCATCCTTGAATTACCTTGAAGTTCCTTACAACAAAGACTTTGTGTATCAGTTTACCTGATATTAGTAGGTTTGAATCACTGGCAACAGACCACAAGTGCACATACACATTTAATTTGGAGGAACAATGATCATACAAAGAATTAAGTACAGGGAGAGAAAGGCTCAGGGAAGGTGTCTTACAGGAAGCACAAGAAGAAAAGAAGCCAGCACCATCGAGTTACAGGACTGCTTTTCTCGTGAAGTCACAACGGATGTTGAGCAGAGGTCTGGTGGGTTGTATGTGAGGATGTTGTAAAAGGGCTGCAAAGTCCAGATTCATCTTGAAAGCAGACGCATTTGTTTAGAAATTTGTTTGCTGGGTAGAGATGGCCTGGTAGGATCTTTTTCTTCTTTTATTTGTTTTTCACAGAGGAGTGGTCCAGGTGCATTAGTGGCCTAACTATGTTGGGTCAAAATTAGACTTGATCCTCCAAATGTTCTCGCTCTCTTTCTCTCCCTCCTCCCTCCCTCCCTCCCTCTCTTTCCCTCCCTCCCCTTCCCTCCCTCCCTCCCTCTTTCTCTCTCTCCCCTTCCCTCCCTCCCTCCCTCTCTCCCTCCCTTCCTCCCCCCCCAACCCAAGAGTCACCAGTGGCTCTCTGAGGCCCATGTCACATTGCAGGCATGTCACAATATGGCCAAGGTTTGTTTTCCACTCTGTTTTTCAACAGAACCACTAAACAATTCACTCCCTTTAGACCCTGTAATCAACACAGATGTGTTTGTTTTCATCTGTATGCATTTTTTATGATTTTTTCAATTGTAAAAATAGTGTACAGAGGGGTTACAGTTACATGAGTAAGGTAGTGAGTGTTGTTACCTCCTCCTTTGTTTATCCACTACCATCCCTTCCATCCCCACCTCCCCAACTCCTCTCTCCCCCCAAAAATTGTAAAGTTTGTTTTCAACATAGTGTCTTGTACATCTCATTGTTACAATGGTTTAACCTATATCCTTATTTCAGCATTTTGTTATTTTCCTTTCCCTCTCCAAATTAGAAAAATGTATCTACAAGATGCAGGGCATCGACATCAAATACAGTGAAAACAGGGGTTATACCGCGGGGGAGCATATACAAAAGAAGCAAAAAAAATCACATAGTACATTTTAAATACATTAAAAAAATAACAAGAAAGAAAAAAAATAGTTGTGTTCCTATGTTGGGGTTCATTTCACTTAACATCATGTTATATGGTCATATGTACATAGTTTTTTATTTTTTCTGCTTGTCCTAGACATATACTAGTTATTTCAAATAAGGGAAACCATGGGACCTATGTTTCTTTGGGCCTGGCTTACTTCACTTAATATAATTGTTTCCAAGTCTTTCCATTTCCTAACAAATGGGGTGATGCCATTCTTTCTGACTGAGGCATAAGATTCCATTGTGCATTTTTTATATTTCAGAAATATAGAGATTTATATTCTGCAGTCACAACATTTTATTATTTTTTCCATGTTTTATCTGTATATATTAGCTATACAAAGGTGTTTCTCTACCTTTCTCCCTCATCCCTCCTTTCCCATTCTTAACACCAATTCAATAGGTTTCATTGTTTTATTTTCATAAATAAGTGTAAAACACTTTGACCATGTTCATCTTTCCATACCCTCTTTCTTCGCCCTCTCCTGCCTGGCTGTTATCCATCCCCAAACAGATCCTGTTTTATATTCTTGTCATGTATTTTTAAGGACTAGCCATCTTAAGTAGCGTGGTCTTTTTCAGTCTGGTTTATTTCACTTAGCATAATCATCTCTAAAATGCCATCTGTTTTTTCCCCCCTGCAAATGACATAACTTAATTCTTTGCTATGGATGAATAATATTCTATTGGTAGATGTATCTTTTTTTCTATACTTATTTATCAGTTGATGGACACCTACCTGATTCCATAGTTTGGCTAATGTAAACATTGCTGCTATAAACATGACTGTGCATGCATCTTTAATGCATGTTGACTATATTTTTGGTAACCCAAAAGTGGTTACTAGGCTCACATGGTAGTTCTATATGCACTAATTTATATCACCACCAGCAGTGTATGAGGGTCCCCTTTCAGCACAACTTTGCCAGCATTTGATGTGGTGTGTTTTCTTGATGATAGCCATTCTGACTGGCGTGTGATGGATTCTCACTGATGCTTAAGCATTTCTCAGGCTTACCCACCTGTCCATCCCTTGAGGTACTGTTGAAAGGGGTGAGATGATCGGTATATATTGTATTCATAAACAGCCTTGGTAATTGGCAACTCCTTTGTGCAATGACTTAAAGACAATTTTAAAAACTAAGAAAAATTGTCCTTTCTGAACTTCTGACACTCCAGAGAACTCTCTTTCCATTACCATGGCTAGATGTACTTAGGGTCCCTTCAGGTCTAAAATCCTAAGTTTAAGAAGGATCATTGATTTCTGTCCTCACTCACTCAGATATAGTCTTCCAGATCATCCATCTTCAAATATTTATGCAGCATAAATTTTACTACTTTCATCTTTATAACTAAATCTCCATCTCCACAATGAGTTGACTATCTGCTAGATTCTCTATGTGCTAACCTCATTTCCACTAGACCTTAGTTTCCTCATCTCTACGGAGAGGATCACAATTGTTCCTATACTGTGGGGTTGTGAAGAGTCAATGTGGAAGTACACATATAGTAATAAGAAGAGAGCCTTGGGTAGAAAATGTGTTTCTCTTAATCTGCTACTTCCAGAATACTAGTAACATTGTAAAGTCTGAGCTCCTATTTAGAGAGGATTTTTTTCATGTTTATTTTACTTATGCAAATTCAATTACATACTCTTTTGTATATAATTACAGTACTTTAGAATTACATTTGTGTTTAAACATTAACTACTGTATACATCTTATATTCATATGCATTTATTACTTACAGTATTACAGCAGATTGGAGATGCAATACGTGTATATAGCTCTTTCCAAGCAATTTAAGGATTGCCAAGGGTGATTTCAGCTATTTGCAATTTTTATATGCTGTATGAGATTTGACTCCATATGATGGAGTTCTTAATACATGCTAGATGCTTTTTATACATGATCTCACTTAATCTTTGTGCCCTTTCATTTTGCAGAAGAGGAATGTAAAGATCAGAGAGGTTAACTGGCTTGTCCAAGGTCACATAGCTAGACAAATCAAGATTTTCAAACCACAAGGCTCAAACACCCAAGTATGTGATCGTTCATTCCCATGTTTTTTTGGTTTTTTTTTTGGTCAGTCCCAGGGCCTGAACTGGGCCTGGGCGCTTTTCCTCAGCTCTTCAGCTCAAGGCTAGCACTCTACCACTGGAACCACAGCACCACTTCTTGCCTTTTCTGCTTATGTGGTGCTGAGGAATTGAACCCAGGGCCTCATGCATGCAAGGCAAGCGCTCCACCATTGAGCCACCTTCTCAGCCCTTCATTCCCATCTTTATTTGTTATTTTGGGCTGTTTTAACAAGTCATACTGCCTCATGGGAAGTGCTGAAAAGTCAGTAGTCTCTAGCAATTAAAACTGGCGAGGATCCCAATGAAGGAAGTACCTGGTGTCGGGAAGGATGTGCAGACTAAGGGGTCTTGGCAGAGAGGAAGGTAGAACTGAGGCTACAGGTTTGGCCAGTAGAAGGAGGAGGTTGCAAGTCATCTATTGGGGGATCAGCAAAAAAGCAAGGAGGGAATGCATCTCTTGGTTCCCCTCACACATCAGCAATCAACCTCCAAGACTGGCTACACTCAGCTATTTAGTTCTCTTTCCTTTTGGATTCTTAAGAACTTGACTATAAACCTCAGGCATGAGGCAATCTGAATGATAGCTATCAGCTAACTTTTGACTCTTTTCTCCATGACTTCCAATTACGTGGTCTCTTTGAGACAGAAGCCTGAAGGATGTGATGAATACGGTCAGGACTGTGACCTACAATTTGTTATCTTCTTACCTTATATGGAGATCTCTCTCTCTCTCTCTCTCTCTCTCTCTCTCTCTCTCTCTCTCTGTCTGTCTGTCTCTGTCTCTTTCTCTCTGTATCTCTATTTCCTTCTGCCTTTGTAGTACATCTGAACTAAACTAGAAACTATAAATCATAGAGGCAAAATAAGATGTCCAATATCATCTAGCAAGTTGGGAAGCAGGGCAGGGATCTAAGACCGACTCCAGCTCTATAAGCAACATCCCTTTACACTCCTAATACATTTTCAAGCTTCTAAACTTTACCCTGCTTCCCTCCCTGCCTGGAGTACCTGGTCTACATTCTGCCAGGCTCAT
This sequence comes from Dipodomys merriami, assembly GCF_024711535.1. NCBI lineage: Eukaryota > Metazoa > Chordata > Mammalia > Rodentia > Heteromyidae > Dipodomys > Dipodomys merriami. The sequence goes on from NW_027205603.1 coordinate 84,723,654, forward strand.
CTAAAAGATCACAGCCTCTAAAGGTTTTTCATAATTCCTCATTCCCCCCAAAGACTTGCCTGCTTGCCTCTTTGTGCTCTGGAGCATTTGCTAAGACCCTGGATTTAGAGTTTGCCTCTCAGCACTAAACTCATGTTTATTGGTCTCTTCCACTCTTTATAAGTCATGCAAAGGCTGGAGCTCTTTCTCAGTCATCTCTATATCCCCAAACATACTGAATGACTCACCAGAAACACTGTATCTTCTTTGAGTTAAGGCACCTTTCAGTTTAAAGCCATCTGCAAGTTTCTTTTTGAAACCCCAGAGAAGGTCATATCCTTTTCAAATAAGCTTTTATCTTGACAGTATTCTGGGAGCTGGATAATCGCGTGGGCCTGCCTATTGGACAATGTGCAAACAGAAAGTTCAAGTGATGGATGGGCATAAGATTGCTATCAAGTACATGGACTTGATAAACCAGTATTTCTTACAGAAGCAAATAAAAGCTGTGGTTATCCAAGCAGATAAATCCTAGGAATCCTCAGCCGGTCTTAAATGGGATTTCCTTGGTGAATTCTTTTTGTCTTCTTGCAACCATCCCCATGCTTGTGGCTGGCTTTGGTTGCAATGTTCAGCTCCAGAGTCTAAGGCTGGGCCCAGAGGCAAGTTCAACTGTGAGTGATTGCAAAGCCCTGAGGACCCAGTCTTTCCTTAGCTCAGCATTAGCATAAAATCAGTGTGGAGGAGACTTTGGAATCTGCTAAAACTGAGTTCAGATTTTGACTCTGTCATTGCCGCTTTGGTCAGTTCCTTTGCTCCTTTGAGCCTCAGTTTCTACATCCACATTGGTCTATTTTCCTGGAGTTGTTTTAGAAAGGATTAAATGTGGCAACAAAGAGAGTTAATGAACAGAAAGTACCCCATAATCAGCCCTTTGGAATTTGGGCCCCATCTTTTTCTCCAGGGTGGGTGTTCACAGAAGATGCTCAAAACTGCCAAAGAAAGAAAGGGGCCACTTCTTTACACCTACATATTTTTCCCCCTTTTTTGGAAGGAAGCAGGGGTTAGTGTTTCCCCCTTCTCTGTTGTGGCCTCTTTCATTTCCCTCCCCTCTCAGCCTTCTGAAACCACTCATTGTTCTTTTTCTGAATGGAACAGCAGGGGGGAGGGGGCGGGTCCTCCTCCCCACCACAGTGGTTGCTAGGCTCCACCTCCATCCCTTGCACACCCCCGCGGGGCGCCCCCCCCATCCTTCCCCCTGCTGTGACAATTTGGTAACCATTTCCCAAATACCAGGAACTCAAGAGCTGTACCACGAAAAGTAGCTCTTCTCACGTTTGGTCCAAGCCTTTGACCTTCCACAAGGCACATCCGGTTAGAAGAAAATAGGTACCAAAAGTGGCCTAATGATAACGCCCACGGACGCCCCTCCAAGACACCCCCCCCCCTCACACAGTGCTCCAGGAAGCCCTAGAGCATTGGGTGAAAGCCCAGGATGGGAAGTCTCCCCTGCTTGTTCATGCTTTGTGAAGGTGCTCTTATTTCTTAGAACTGATGATATCAAAATGGTACAAAAGAGTACCTAGTGACAATCTTCTTCCCACTTGGGTTTGCAGCAGCCTAAATCCTGTCCTTTCTTTCTGTGAGTTTTCAATCACCATCTATTAGCTGTAAAAGGGGGAGGTAAAGCTTTGACATTGTAAGCATTATGCCCACCTTTGGTCCTCAGCTCCACCCAGACCTGAGCTCCTCCCTGCCCTGGAGTTCCCGCCACACAGCTGTCCCCTCTCTCTCTCCGCCCAGACCCATCTGAACTCCCATCTACCTCACTTCCTAACCCCCAGACCCTGCTGCTACCTGGATAGTGGAGGCTGCCATGTGCTCCCTCTCTGGGGCAAATATGGCTCCTCTAATAAACCTTGTAATCATCTTTCTCCTGTGCCTGCTGCCTCTGCATGGTCCCCTGGGATGGATGTGATGGATCCTTTCAGACATTTCCATATTTCATGTTTCTATATAATGTACTTTGGCCAGACTCACCCTCTTTATCATACTCCATCACCTCTTCCCATTTCTCAGATCAATCTCAAGGAGCTTCAAGCTTCCACTTGACACGTGTGCATAAAGTATTTGGGCAATTTTCACTCTCCTTCACCCTTCCTATAGACCCTCCCCCCTTCCACTCGTGCCCACATCCTGGTCAGGACCTCCTTAACACATTGAGGAATACACACACACACACACACACACACACACACACACACACACACACACCCCTCCAAAGGTAGCCTGATGTCACCTCTTTGGAATACACACACACACACACACACACACACACACACACACACCCTCCAAAGGTAGCCTGATGTCACCTCTTTGAATTTAGCATGTCATCCTGGAGCTTATCTTCCTATCACCAGATTATATAATCTTATCTTTCAGAGACCAGAGATAATACTGACTTATATACACAAACTAGAGTTCATTCAATAAGGCATCAGGGAAGAAAGATTGCAAAAATGCAACACATAACTTTGGGCCTGCATCATTTCCTTTGCTTTAGTTTTAAATCCATTGAGAAAATCTGAGGGTTTGGAGGTATTGTGAGCTGGCTCAGGAGAACAAACACCTGGAATTCCTGGAATGTTCCTCCCAGCTCTTCTTGTCTTCCTGAGGGAACTGTTTCCTTTGAGGATTAGGCACCCAGGTTGCATCCTGTCTTAAGCCTTTCTAACCCAGTTCTAGCCAGGTAAAGTTGCTCCTGTATGTTTCGGGTTTTAATGGTGACTTCCCAACCGCAGCTGTGCAAAGACTCCCTTCATAAGGAGCTAGTGAATCCAGATTGCAGAGCTCCCAGGGCCTGAGAATCCCTTTCTGGAGGACCTCGGCAAGGTATGAGTTTGGGTACCAGGTGGTTCTCCTGCTGCCGTCCAGAACACTGATGTTCAGGAGGGAGAACTCTGAGCTTCCTCTGCCGATCTTCCCAGCTCTAACTCTGGTCTCAGGCTGCATTGGCTCTTTCTGTAACACCCATCCTTTATCTGTAGTGTGGAACCTGCAGACGGGAAGGGACCAGCTGCATGCTTAGTCCACATTTAATCTCTAGCACTTGGCGAAACTTCCAAGGACACTGTAGGTGGTCCATGCATGTGTGTAAAATCAAAACAACTTCTCATAAAGTCATGTTGCTCAGGAGGGAGGAGCTTTTAGGTCCTCAGCATCTCCCTTTTCCTGTTCTATTGCTACCAATAGATCAGCTTTGCCTGTGCTGGTCTCCTGTTCTGTAACTGGCTTTCTGGTTTTACTCTCACCCTTCATCTGCTCTGTTATCCCTAAAGCATACGGAGTGATGTTTTAATTATATAATGTAAACTTATAGTAAAGATGGACAGCTCTATTTCTATCAATAGACTTTTGTTATATAAGTAACTATACAGTCTTGTTAGTCCCTGAAGAATTTTCTGATTCTTCTAGCTGCGTATGTTCTCTTCTCCATGCCACTTGGTTAGTTATGTGTTGTGGCACTGGCACGGCAGATAATCTGTATGACTAGAATGGACAGAGAGAAGTCCAAAGGGCTTGCAGATCACCACTGCTGGGAAGCAGCCAGAGGATGTGAGCTCTAGAAGGGGAAGCAATAAAGGCCATTGATGATGGAATGGACGAAGGAAAAAGCAGTAGAATGAAGGTCAGAGAATTTTAAATCCTGTGGATGGTCAGGCTGTGAGTGGGGCTGACTGCTGGGGAGAAATTACTGTGATTTGGAGCAGAAACGAGAATGGGAAGTGGGAGGGAGGTGATATTAGGGAGGGGCGTGGTTTCTATCAGCAAATTCAGATGCAGGAGGACAGAGAGGGCGGAGACCTCCACCAGATGATTCCAGGCTGGATTAACCAAGCATGACTGACTCCATTTGCATTCTGAAAACTCAAGGAATTGCGAAAAAGCTTTCATTAGATGCTAACTTTCCCACTGAGAAAAACTGAAAACATTAAAAAAAAAAGTATAAGGAACCCAAAGCTTAAAGGAATAGAAAAAAAATCTTCCACCTTAAGGTTATGTTTTAAAAATATTTTTTAGTTTTTGCAGTATGTTTTCTCCAATTGTGTGATGGTTATCAAAAGGACCCAAGAACAGTAGACATTTCAAGCACCGTTTTAAACATCTGCCAGGATCATCTGACCACCAGCTTTATTACATATTGACCATGACATGAGCTGCCTGCACTTCTCCGCCACCTTGCAACGCACTGGGTGACTGTGTGAGTCACTTTCACCTTAGAAGAAATCTGAGCCCTTGAGCAAGGACATCCATAATGTGGCCGATTGTGTCCTGACAGCTGGTGTGGCCTTCGCTTCCTTAGAATCAGCAGGACACAACGCAGGAAGGAAGCCAGGAGAACTTGGGAAATGCTCTCCAAAGCACACCTTTGTATTTCAAGCAGCTACCTGCTGTTCTGTGCCAGGTACCAAATGCCAGTGTATCATACGTTGCACAGCTGATTAGATTTCTAGAAGTTTGCTGGCACCTCCCTTTTCCAATTGATTTGTCCAAGGTCAAAATAAATTTTCCTTCAGAAAAGTCTCTAGTTAATGCGACCATTGGGTAGAAGGTATGAATTCACAACTGGATTTGGTTATTAACTGTTTACTATAGATTACTGTAGAGTAGTAGTTCTCAATCTTTAACTGGATCAAAATCAGCAAGCCAAGTTGGGAGAGGTGGTACATGCCTATAATCCTAGCATGTACACCCTATCTAGTTCTGTAATGAAAAGAAGAGGAGAGAGGGAGAGGAAGAGAGAGAGAGAGAGAGAGAGAGAGAGAGAGAGAGAGAGAGAGAGAGAGAGAGAGAGAGAGAGAGAGAGAGAGAGAGAGGAGGGGGGAAGAATATGAGACTATGAGAACATGTGTGTGAGAGGAAAATGTGTGAGAGATATCACCAAGAGAGCTTGGACCATTTCTGATTCAATAGATGTGGGATAGGGTCAAAACACCTGCATGTTGCTGCTTCTTTTGATGCTTAGAGAACCACTTGCATGGAGGAAAAACTACAGGGCTTCAAGATTTCAGATGACTTAGACTTAATATCTGGGAGCCTTAGCTTTCCAGTCCATCACATGAGGACAAGCTGACCCAACACAAAGCTTACATTTAAAAAACTAAAAGAAGAAACATCTCTTTTCTTGCCTCCTCCTCCTCTTCTTCCTTTGTCTTGGTTCTTCTTCCCTTTACTCACTGCCTCATCTTTACCATGGAAATTAGAATAAAGTACCCTTTAAGATTTATCTATTTCAGAGATGTGGATGCTTGACACACTGTTGTACACCTGGTCCAGCATCAGTGAGTATTGGTATTGTGTACACAGAAGTGCTTGAAGTATGCAAGCCGTGACTCAGTAAGGTCTGGAACTTACCTGGACTGGAAACTGGGTACGTAGATCCCCAGTCCCAAAGTCCAAGAGTTTCAGGTTAGGTCTAGCCACTTACCCCTGTATGCCAAAAAAAAAAAAAAGAGACATGGTGAAAGGAAGTTTATTCTATGGCAGCCATGGGAAGACAGCTCTTCAGTATATTTTTCAGCCATTTTCAGGTGGTACACAGACTGGCTTCAGGTTAAATGGGGAGATACGGGGCCGGGGGTCAGAAAGGCACACACAGTTAAAAGTCTTAAGTTGTAGGCGTGGCCTGGTTGGTTGACCATTAGCTCAGTCTTTGTCTCTCTGGATGAGTTCCTTAGACAAAAGAGACTTTACCATTGGGACAAGTTGTCGGGCCAGTGATCTTTCTTTAAAAGGATAAGAAGGCGTTGCCTGTTTGATGGGGTAGTTTGCCTTCCACACAAGACACTTGTCAGGCAATCCTCTCTTTCTTGAAGCCCAAAGTGATTATAAAGACAGAATATGCTTGGCTAGCGGGCACAGAGAACAAAGTTGGGGACCTTACATTTATGCACAGGGCCTAGCCAAAGCATCTTTTAAGTTGCCTTATATCTGAACAGGCAGAGTAAAGGGCCTCAAGGAATAACCCAAATGACCAAGAATAAAGAACAAAAAAGCCCTCAGGAAACCCTGTGCATTTCTCTTGTTGGCCAGAATGTGTGGGTGTCATGGTGGCCAAGAAGAGGAAGCTGGCAGCTCACAGCAGCAAAGTGCCAGCCACAGAATCCTGGGGACCCCATCATCCTCCTGCGGCAGTAACAGTACAGACGGCCTTGGGCCAGAGCCAGAGGCAGGAAGGGAGGGGGAACAGGGCGCAAAGGAGACTTTGCAATTATCTTCCCGAGACGGTTTAGAATGTAATGTTCCTCTCCAACCCCTTCCTTTTCACGTTGTAATTTTCTTCACAGAAAGAACACAATGGAGAACATATTCCAGGCTGCCAGGCTTGGCTGCTAACTGACAACCCAGACATGGGAAAAGATAAGAAGAAGAAGAAAGAAAAAAAGAAAAAAAAAAAAACCTGTTTCCGCCCCCAGCAGAGATTTCAGAGATTGAAGCAAAGAAAGCCAGTTACATCTGAACACTGCGTTACCTGCCCACTTAATGGTTTGGATACGATCTGTCCTTGATCCCCAGTGAGTTTCAGTAGCTGATTTTCCCCCTTGCTAAGGGTAGGAGAGACAGTGCTTCTGCATGAGAAGCGTTCACTGCAGTGGTTGCATGGGGTCCTCCACTGGCTTACCACCCCCTGTCACCTCTCTCAGGAGGTAGGAGGGACTTTGGACTCCTGGTTTTATTTCAGGGGTACCAAGTAATTTGTGTGTGTGTGTGTGTGTGTGTGTGTGTGTGTGTGTGTGTGTGTGTGTGTGTGTGTGTGTGAGTGCATGCACCCACACACACCAGTCCTGAGGCTTGAACTCAGGGCCTGCTTGCTGTCCTTTAGTTTTGTCACTCAGTGCTCAATGACTTGAGCCCCAGCTCCACATCCAGTTCTTTGGTGGTTAGCTGGAGGTATGAGTCTCACAGATGGACTTTCCTTCCCTGAACTGGCTTTGACTCACAATCCTCAGATCTCAGCTTCTTGAATAGGTAGGATTACAGGCGTGAGCCACAAGTGGGTGGCTCCAAGTGGTTCTTGAAAGAACACAGTATAGAGCAGGAAGAAGGGTGTCGGGATGCAGGCTTCGCTCTGACTGCCCTGCCCTGGCCTGCTGCCTTTCTGTATCCATCCCTTCTAAGACCCCAGCCCTCTTTTCATCCTCCCACCTGCCATTCCACACAGAGCTCAACTCCATTTGAGGTGCCTCCTGATTACAAATGCAAATGAGCAGCCATATTGTATTTTGACACAGATCATTAAGATTGTGTAGTTCTTCCTACAGTCATGCTAGAGGAATCGGAATACCCATTTACTTTCTTCATCTCTTTCTTTGTGTTGATCTGGACCTGTTTGCCAAAGTGGCTTTTCCAGTCTATCCCTTGGAACCATTAAATAACTCAGAGCATGGTGTCTCTTAAGTCAGGTATTCTACCACTTAAGCCACAGTGCAGTCCTTTTTGCTCTGGTTATTATTTTGCATAAGGTCACACTTCGTGGATAGTCTAGATCATCATTCTATTTTATGCTTTCTGTCATAACTGGGATGACAGCCATCATCTCCGGCCTTGCAGTTGAGATAAGGTCTTAAAAGCTGTTCCTTGAGAAGCTGACTTGGAACAGTGATCCTCTCCCAGGCTCAGCCGAACGCATAGATGGTGCATCAGACACAGGAGCCACCATTGCACATTAACTAATGACACCGAAGCCTCCTTGCAGCCAGATGTTATTCCAGTCATCTACCAGGATAAGTATGGATAGGGCTCAGAGAGGTTAAGTAGTCTCTCCGAGATCACATAGTAAGTAAATTTCTCTTTTTATATTTAAAACCGTTCTTTTCCTCCTTCTTTGTGGTAGCCTTCTACCTCAGGTAATACCTGGGTCTGACCCTTGTCCAGTGACCTGGGCAAATCCTTTTAATTTGATGATGGTTTAAAACGAAGGAAGCATGGAGGAGAGCCACAAACTGCGGGAGGACCGTTGAGCCTTTCAGTTAGCAGTTCGAGTCACAGAGTTTGTGGCATCCCAGTGGGTTAGATTAACATGCGGGGGATGTAATGACAGGGTCCAGGGATCCCCAGATTGAAGAGTTGGTGCATGTCTTCCTGCTCCCACCAGCTGTCCTTGCCCTGATTTAATTATGTGCTCGGCGTACAGATGCCTCTGGAATTGCAGGCCGTGTCTTGCTTCTCAGGAAGGGTTACTGGTTAGATGACAGCCAGCTCATGGTATGCAGGGAGGAAGGAAAGAAAAAGAAAAAGAGATGTCGGTTTGTCCCTTAGCCAAGATTCATCCATCCATTCATTCAAACCTCTGAGGTATCATGGCGTTCATTAATTGTTCATCTTAACAGAAAGATGGCAAACCAGGGCTCATCATTCCCCCAGCTCAGAGACTGGCACATGGTCTAATCTAGGAAATGGTGCTATATAGGAAAGTAACAGGGTCATTCAAATACTATCGTTTTGAGCTGAAATGATCTTAAAAAGTGGAGTTACCAGGGCTCATTGTATCCCTTATGCTGAAGTCAGTTTTTCTGGAAAGAATACCAATACAGGGGAATGAATGCAAATCTGATATAGGAGAGAAAAACATTCCAGCACCTGATTCTTGTCTCCTTGATTCTCAGATTTCTGCAGTTCCAGCAGGAAATATGAGAACTGTCCCTTCCCTTCCCTTCCCTTCCCTTCCCTTCCCTTCCCTTCCCTTCCCTTCCCTTCCCTTCTCTTCCCTTTCCCCCTCTCTTTCCCCTTCTCTTTCCCATTTCCTTTCCCCTTCTCTTTCCCATTTCCTTTCCCCTTCCCTTCTCTTCCCTATCTGAGCTGTAGAATTGTATTCCAGTCCTGAGGTTGGTGCCTTTAAAATCTGAGCCTGGATTCTATCCCTCCAGACCCAGATGTTGGGACAAGAAAAACCTCTGGTTCTTAGCAGGCCATGTAAGCTTATTACTTGACAGCATAAAAAACTTGGGAAATTCATTGCCTTCTTAGTTTCCATATCTGTGAATGGGGGAATGTATAGGAAAGCCCTTTGCTAAAGGGACGAATCCACCCTCATGAGCTCTCCCAGGATACAGCCGGGTTTGTTTAACTATTCGTGCACTCAATTAACTACTAAATGCCTGACAACCTTGTGGTTAATGCTAAGTATGCTTCATGATGATCTTCTTTCTTTGCTTTTAATAATCTAGCCTAAGATGTCTCACCAAGTAAAATCTAACTTTCTTTACCAGGAAAGATCTTCTGGGGAATTTTTTTTAGTCCTTTTGGTATCCATTAACTATTACTTCATAACCAACTTCCATGACACTAATGTTTTAAAAAGTAATTGTTATTTTCCTTGAGGCCATGGGATATCTGGTGAGTTCTACTAATCCTGGCCAGGCGTGGCTGGCCTGGTGTGTTTTCCTGTGTCAGGTGTCAGATTGTGGACCAGGGAGGTTTAGGACGGACTCAGATGGGATTTTCCCCGTGTTTCCCTAGGCTAGCCTGAGCTTGCATTCATGGTGATGTTGGCTTCTAACCAATTGCAGAATTGCTTAAGGCCTATTGGCCCTGCTGTTTAGAACTGTCCACTTCCTCCACATTCTATCTCCCAAAGCAAGATGTCAGGCTAGAACTGATGCCTGAGTGGGAATTTGGACATCATCTCTTAATGAGCAGAGCTACAAGGCCAGAAAGAGGATAGGAATTGGAGCATCTATCAAATAGCCTTTGAACGTAAGCAGGAATGTGATTAAACACTATGAACTCAGAAAAGAGAAAAAAATGTGGACCCTCTCCTCTTACCTGTCTAGCTGACCTCTGTTCTTTCTGTTCCTGCCACTGCCCCAGGAAAACTTGGGCAATCTCTGCTATGCAGATAATTAGGGGAGCTTGAAACCAATCTTTCTCCTTTGCAAACCAATTTGAAGGCATTTATTTAGCAACTGCCCTTCTCCAGTTCTGTGCTGAAGTCACAGATAGGACAAAGTCCTGGTGCTCCACCTATGCAATATCCATATACTGCTCTCTGGAAAGTAGACTGATGAATGTGTCTGATTATGAGTTGCTCTCCTGCTAACCTAGGATAACGTTCTTTATGCTATTTACAAAATAATCACTGATTTCTAACCTGGTATTCAAGGATCTTAGAAATTCCTCTTGATTTCTCTTCCTAGGCTTTTGGACTTTCCTCAGAAGAAAGAATCCAATACTTCTATTGCATCTGGATCTGTTTCCTACAGATCAGTTCCCATCTGCAAGCATTTCTTTACAAGTACGTTCCCCCCTCCCATCCCCGTCCCCCATGTGTATGTTCATTTCACAAAATCCCACACAAGCTAAAAGAGCCTGTTTCATTGTCTTCCAGACCAACTCTGAATTCCTCTCTTTCTTTGTGTCCCCAGGCTTCTATTCTGAAATTCCTATATTCTCCAGTCGTCCCTTGAGGATTGCTCCTCACACCTGTGTCCCCATCAAGACCTGGGGCACCCCTTTGAGACCTGGGCTGTCTTTTTTTTTTTTAACCTGAATCAAATCTCCTTCACTTTCCCCTCCACTCCTGGCAGCCCTGGTCTTCTCTTGGAATTGATGAGTCAGGCCATTTTCCTGGGCTCTCTTTAGCCAGCAGAACAGGCTGCACTTGAGTTGGGGTGTGGCCTTCAGCCCTCTGACTTGGTAACAGTTATAGACCTAAAAAAACAACAACAAAAACAAACAAACCCCCCCAGTTCTCTGAAACAAAGGCCAGTAATAAGTTGCAATCCTTCCTCTGGCCTCTCTTCTAAGGCTTTGACTTGCACTGCCTGGCTGAGTATATTTTTAGAAGGCTACCACGGTCTTGGGCTTATGATTATAGTTAATGGATGGTCCATGGAAAGCTAGTTCACTGACTGAAACACAAGCAGTTCTCATGAGGATTCTTCTGGAAACCCCTTCCTTCAGATGCATGGCTTTCAAACTTCGGAGTAAGAATGGTCCCAGGCCTTTGGAAGCAGAAGAATTCCTGGGCGTCATCTGCAGAGTTTCTGAATTCCTAGATGTGGGAAGGGCCAAGGACTATATAATTTTCTCAGACTCTCCTGGGGATTTGGCTGCTGGCAATTCCTGCTTTGAGAAAATTTACTGCGGAATTCTAAGCGCTGGGCAAGAAAGAAACGTGTCAGTGGCAGGCTGGCCATGGATGTGATGCCAGAGGTACCAGGAAAGTCTCCAAAGCCCTCCTCTCTCCATGTTATCCTTTCCTCAAGAACATGCAGGAGCTCCCCCTCCCTGCTCCAGATCACATCCACACACCTCCTCCGGTTAGCCCCCTCCCAGCCCTCCCTCAGTCCTGCTCAATGCAGATATGCTGCCCAAATCAGGCCCTGAGGAATAAGCTGAACTCCCCTGCTGTTTCTATCCCAACTTCCTCTTCAGCTGCCTCCTGAGGCCTTCACTTCTGCCAGTGATGTTCTGTTGGTTGGCCTCCTCTTTGTACTCAGAATTGCTTTTTCTTCCTTAAGAATCACGACCATTTTACTGAATGTCCTCTAGTTGCCAGGCGCTGGCCACATCCTGGTCTATTAAATCATCAGATCAGTGGTGCACAAAGGTGTCACCACTGATTGATCATCATCACCATCCTCCTCCTCATCCTCTTCCTCCTCACTGCTGGTGACTGTTTCTGTGACTTACCCAAAGTCACACCACATGTAAATAGACCTTAGTGATGAGCTCAGCATCACTGCTGCTTAGAGGACGCTGTGCCAATTACGGGAAGCCTGACTCAGCCACAGTCTTCCGTCAAGGCTGCACTCCTGTAGCAGCAAATGAGCCAAGATGGAAAGATGGATTTGGGTGGGCAGGCCGAGGTCTGGGCTCCAGTGGAGTGTGACGGATGGGGAGCTCTGGCCTAATTTGGATGATTTAATGGTCTTGCTGTCTCGCTATCATTTGCCTGGAAACCTTTACAAAGCCTCTTCCGGTTTTGTTTTGTTTTGTTTTTTAAGAGTTGAAAATGGTGTGGCTTTTTGAGGAGTGATGAGATTTCACTGTCAGAATAAACTTTCTGGCATCAAAGCACAATTTACCCTTTTTCCTGTGGGTCAGAGGCGACATTGAAGGATTAAGATATTAGAGCCATCCTTCCAGCTGGAACGTTTTCTATCTGCTCTTCAAAGAGTAATCTCAGGGCAGGCACAACCATGGAAACAGAATGTGGCAGGTGTAGCTGTGCCCTGGATTAGAGGCTCATTTTCCCCAGTGGGGAGGACAAAGATTGTGGTCAGGCAAGATGAACGGACCCAGCTCCTTTGTCACGGTCTGCAAAGAGTGCATTCTCCCAGTCCCCCATCCATCAGGCGCTCCTAGGGAAGGCCCTTAGCTATCACTTTGGAGTGATTTGCAGCCCTTTTGTGTCACCGCTGAGGGACTTCTCATCTGCTTGGGTGATCCAGAAGTGTGATGTGGCCTCCAGCAGGCCTGTTCCTTTGTTCCTTCTCAGTGGCTGGTGATATAGACTGATTGGAACTTTGCAGAAGAACTCCCTTACCTGCATTTGTAGTGTTGTTTGTTTGGTCAAGTGTGGAAGAAGCCACTCCTTAGGATCCCTTAGGAGGAAAGGACAAAGTGTGATGTGGAGAGACAAGGCCCCGTGAAGCTTTGACATACCTCCATTGTGGTGGTGTGGAATCAAGGCCCAGGCTAGGAAGATGACCCAGGGTGGACTGAGATTCTTTCCATGACTCTTATAAAGGACTCACTGCCTCAGTCTCCCCCCCATTCTCCCACCCCCCGACTGTAAGATAAGAGGCAGTGTGCCAACCTCAGAAGGACAGAATGCAGTGTATCCAAACGCCTGCTTATAGCAAGGCCTCGGTTAGCTTCAGGAAGGAGCCAGGCCCAGCCTTGGGTCTGTCATTGTAGCAGTAGAGGGAAAGCACAAGGCTGCTGTTCATTCCTTTCAGCCCAGCTGGCATTTACCGAAAGCTTCCAATCTTTGGAGTACCAGGTTAGTCTATGAGGAAATAGATTTGGTCAAGATTGGGGCCTTGTAAAGGAATCATGATAATTCTAGAACCCAGGGCAACAGAGTATCATATTCCTCTGGAAGAAACCACAGGCCAAATCATTTCAGGGTCTCACTTAAGACTCTAGGACTAACCTCTTTCCAGAATGATCTCCAGACTTCCTGATGCTACTTATATCCAGGACTTTTCTCCACTGGTTGGCAACTTTTTTTTAAGAGAAGAGTCATTGCATCATTTAAAACAAAGCCCTCACTACAGTGAGCTACATAAATTGAATATAGATAACCAAATATGACCTCACTAAAAGCAGAAATGGGATGATGTTGGAGAATGGAGTCATCCCTTGCCATGGCGGAGCCTCTCATTGGCTGACTCCAGGAGGAATTAGTGACCTTCTTCTCCTCATGCACAAACAAGGTATTCTGATGATCCAGGAGATGTCCCACGGTGATGTCAACCTCCCCTGGGCACCAGGGCCCATTATCGCATCTTGAGCATCTTGACCTTCACTCCCTGATAGCTGGGATCTCAACACTGGATGACTCAGAAAGGGTGAGCCTCTGGGCCTCCTTCAAAGAAGTAGTTAGCTTTGCTCAGGGTAAATGTTGGCTTGCATTTCCCCGAGCAGCCTGCTGTGTGAAGTCACACTGTGCAACTCTTTCAGACGACCTCAGCTCACTGCATTTGTGAGCTTTCTTTAGAAAACCAAGAGAAGATCGGTTAGGTCTGCTTCTATTCACTTATTCCCCCTCTAAAATTTTGTTATGAAAAGATTTAAGCATGAACAACTTGAACGCATTCACATGTGCCCACCACTGAGATTCTCTCATCACCATTTTTCTATCTTGCCCAACCACAAATTTTTCCACATATTGTCTAGTCACCCATCCATTTTATTTTTTTCCAGTCAAAAATCAAAGTTGCACATATCTATACATCTTCTCTTCCATACACGAGTTCTTTTACCCCTGTCTACAGTTTACACTTTGTTCACATTGTTTCATCCGTTTGAATATACAGCGACGTGTACAAATCTTAAGTCTGCTATTGACACGTCTTGGCCAACGCATATACTTGTGTAGTGCAATCTCTTTATGGAATATGCAGCACATTACTCAAGTCTGTCATCTTCTGCCCCACATTCATCCCGCACTGGAGGCACACATTTTTGTTATCACATAGATTAATTTTGCTGTTACAGAACTTTATATGAAATGAATCATTCTCTATGTTCTCTCTTTTGTATAAGGTGCTTTCATAAGGACAAACTTTGAGATCCAATTCCTACCTACTTAGAGTACATTATAATTGCTGTGAGCATAAAAATTCTTGTCAGGATTAAAAGATCATAACTACAATGCTTTCAATACATGGCCTATCACATAGTAAGCATGTCCTAAATGCCAGCTACTGATAGAGTGATTATTTATTCTTATTTTTATCATAATGTTTGCTTATGTAGGCTACAGTATGAGCTCAGCAATCAAAGCAAATATCATTTTTAAAAAATATGGTTCTTTTCCAGTAGTTGTACAATGAGGTTTAATTTCACATGCCAATTTATGTATACAATGCATGTTGGCCAGAGCCTCTTCTTCCATCATTCCCCACCCCAAAGCATCTCATTCTTCTCATCAAGTTTCCTAGTCCAATGTTCATGGGTACACACTGAGTACTGTGTCTGTATTCACTTGCCATTGCTCTTTCTATTCCTCTAATCCCTCCTGTTAGTCTCCACCCCTTTCAGTCAAGAATTGTTTCTGTTTCCTAGTATTCATTTTGATGATATTCCCTGTTAGTTTCCCCCCAAAAGTTAGTCTCAAGCTTGGTGGGACATTTATTTTTTTATTTACTTTATTTTATTTTTTTTTTTGTCCGTCATGGGGCTTGAACCCTGAGCCTGGGCGCTGTCCCTCAGCTCTTCAGCTCAAGGTGAGCGATCTACCACTTGAGCTACAGCGCCACTTCCGGTTTTCTAGTGGTTTATTGGAGATAGGAATCTCACGGTCTTTCCTGCCCAGGCTGGCTTTGAACCATGATCCTCAGATCTCAGCCTCCTGAGTAGCTAGGATTACAGGCGTGAGCCACCAGTGCCCGGCACTTATTTTATTTATGAATGATTAGCCTAGATTATGCTGCTCTTAGGAAGAGTCCACAAAACTAACAATAAACAATTCTAAGTAGTAAGCCTGACATGGTAGACATGCATCTAGCAATTTCACACTGACTATTTCTTTTGTACCTAATGCAGCTCTATGAAGTGGTAGAAAAAGATTGTTTTTATAGGTTAAAAGAAACAATTGTGGGTCAGAAAGTGACTTACACAAAGCCACAAAATGTGTATGTTAACAGGGTGGTTAGTGGAGGTAAAGAGAGGGAGGGATTTAATGACAGATCTCAAAGTCAAAGTTTTTAGGTTACTCTCTTACCCTTGGGAAGGAAAATGCATGGACACATACCTGGAAAGAAATACATTTGAAAAAAGAATGTGTTCAATCATTAACATTTCAATTGAGGTTGTGAAAAGATGGTAGGTATTCCTCATTCACAGATTCCTTATACGTGATCATGACCAGGCAAAAACAATCACAATACATATATACATACACAAATAACTAAAAATAAATAAGTCGAGCAATCAAAAGAAATTTCAAAAACAAATATATTTAATTCCTGAGAAACTCAGTTGAAGCAGAGAAAAACTTAGTCCGTCTCTTGTTACCGTCAGTCGGGCTTAATCAGATCACTGTGTGATCTGTTGAGTGTTTCCCTGCCTTTATTTTGTGAAAAAATACCTTCCCCAGAGAAATCCAAAAGTTATTGTATTTAATTTAAGTAATAAAATAACATTTTGGGTTTGTTGAGAGGTGACTTATGTTTAGCTGAATTTGGGGGCATTCTGGGAAAATTGAATCAAGCCTCCACATACCGTAGTGAATGAATGTCTCTCCTGAGAGTCTGTAGATTTTCCTCAATGACAATCTGTTTTTCTGAACTATGTACTGTGGGTACCAAGGATCTATCTAGTTTCCAAAATGGACACATTTACAATTGCTCACATCCTCTCTGTGTGTGTGTGTGTGTGTGTGTGTGTGTGTGTGTGTGTGTGTGTGTGTGTGTGTGTGTGTGTGTATGTGTGCATGTGTGCGCACGCGCAAGGGCCAGGTACTGGACAAGGTGACCAGACAAGTTGACTTCACAAGGGAAGAGCTCCCTGTGGATGATGCCAGGCTCCCACACTCTCTTCTCATGAACAACTCAAGAAGCTAGTGTTTCACTTCTCGTATTGCTGCAAGAATTTTACTTATCCCTGTGTTCTCTCAAGCTCTGGCTTTTGTCATCTCATCAAAAAGTGATCTGCTTAGGCCTGCTCCCAGCCTCCAGCTGCGAGGTACATGATTGGCATGAAGCAGATGAGGGAAATGAGATGAAATTTAGTTCTGATAGGAAACCTGCTCGTAAGTGCACTCACATTCTCAGGACCAGACAGTTGCCCAAACCTTTCGAGGATCTATGAGGCAAGATAGTTTTCTTTGGCCCATCACCACCTGCTTGACTGAAATGCTTGGAGATGAGGAATGCCTGGTTTTTCTAGAAAAAGAGTCAAAATCCATTGAGAAGACAGCAAGCTACTCACAGGTGCCCCATAGCAATGGCTGGCACGTTCCTTATCCTTGAATTCCCATCCTGGCTATGTAAGCTTGGTCAAGTGACTCCAGACTTTTTCTGAGGCTCAGTATTCAGGTCTGGAAAATAACATTAATAATCCTGCCTCACAACTGCGCTCAGGATTAAGCACAATGACACGCCCTTACTGCTATGTCTAGTCCCTGTTTCATGGTAAATACTCAAT
The DNA here is from genome assembly GCF_024711535.1 of Dipodomys merriami. Lineage (NCBI taxonomy): Eukaryota > Metazoa > Chordata > Mammalia > Rodentia > Heteromyidae > Dipodomys > Dipodomys merriami. Next base: position 84,740,514 of record NW_027205603.1, read on the forward strand.
GAATAATAGTTATTTTTTTCTAGTTCTATCATGAGGCAGCTCAGGGGTTGGGCAAGTCAGTGACTCTCTCCATGCATCAGACTTCCTTCTGTAAAATGGGTCTTAGAATACTAACTCTCTCCTCCATTTCTTGTGAGAAATGAGGAGAATACAGCTAAAGCACTTAAGTTATGCAGGATATACGGTATTGAATATGTAATAGTTACCAATGTCAACCTCATCAATACTGATGGGAGCTCACCAAAAGCAAAGTCACTCTAGGACTGAGTTAGAGAAACAGGGCTGGGTAGGAATTGCAGGGAAGGGGCCTGTGTGTATGAAATACCCGTATCTGTGAAGATGCACAGCATTCCAAAGAACTAGCTCACATTGATAACTCAGGCTCACGGAATGGGTGGATAGGCTTTAGAGTGAGCCAGAATCCAGCATTTGCTCCTAATTAGCTGGGTGACCTTTGGAAAGTGACAGCCCTTTGGAGCCTCCTCACCAGTAGTAGATAGTTAACCGTTTCTACTTCTTGGTGTCAATCTGAGGATGAAATGATATGCTCATAATTGCTAAGCCAGAGCCCGGGACAAGGGAAGCCCTCCATAGGTAGCAAGTAATTAGGGTGATTTTGTTTTATTAGGGGACAGGATAAGGAGTAGGGAGGGCCTAAAGGAGGATGACTTTGCCCTGAAGGTAAATTGTAATCAGATTGGGAGTAGCAGTTTTTGACAATTTAAAATATGGATAGCTTTTATCTGAAGGCAATGGGGGAGCTCATCTCCATGCAACACCACCCGTGCCTTTCTGTGAGTCCCAGCTCTGCATCCCACGGTCTTCAGTATTGTCAGAATCAAGATTTACTCTCATGAAAAATTCTTCAGTGTCTCATCAGCCGGTGAGCACTAGTGGAGGCCAAAACTGAGTGACAAGAGAAGGGAAGGGAAAAGAAGGGAAAGGAAATGGAAAGGGAAGAGAAAGATAATGAAAGGATGAGAGGAGAGGAGGGGAAAGGAAACAGGAATGGAGGAGAGGAGAAAGGAGCGGAGGGGAGAGAAGAGAAGAGACGAGGAGGGAAGAAGTGGAAGGAGAAAAGAGAGAACTTCAGCCTCACAGTGTTGACTGTGAAGTTGTGGGTACTGGGCCAGTCTCTCTGAAATAACTCCTAAGGGCAGAGTTGGCTCATGTGTCACTGAATGTTGAAATTAGAGCAAACCAAGATTAAATGCTCCCCAAGAAGCTGACCAGCCTCACAATTTTCTCTTCCCATTCTCTTTTTATAACTATGACCACAATAGTCATTCAATTGGAAACACATTCTACCCCTGAGTCGAGTTCTTGATTGCTCCAGCATTGGCACTAGATCATTCCCAGAGGTCGATTCTTTTTCTTTTCTTTTCTTTCTTCTTTTCTTTAATTTTTTTTTATTAAATGCATACTGCTGTTATTTTCTGCTGGGCTAAAAATACCTCTGACTGAGCAGTGAGTCTCAGCTGAGGTCTCCTCCCTACTTTCTTGGCAGTCAGGACCAGGCAAAACCAACAGACTGATGGGCTTCCCAGTTGACTGATTCTACACATCAGTTCTAGAAAAAAGAGCCCCAGCCACCGATATAACAGTAAGAAGAAATGTGGAGCTGCCCGCTGAACAGATGAATAATGGATGCACACCTTCTTCATGTCCTTTCATCCTTTTTCCCCTTCATGTTCTTTCAAGGTTCTAGTCATTACAGATGGTGTTCTTTTAGTTGGAATGCTTTCCTTGCACCTTTTCTATGAGTTTGTCTCAACTAAACACCATCCCATTTTCTAAGCACAGGGACGTACGCATATATACCCTATCCGATTTTCCCAAGCCTCTTCTGCTTACTCCTGCAAAAACTCATGTTCTGTGTTGTAATCACAAGTGCCCAGTAAGCCCTGATCATCTGGAGGCCAATGACAGTGCTTTATTGTGGTGCATACCTGGAGCTGGAGTATACACCAGCAGAGGGGTGGGTCTAACACAACTGGAATGGGGCCTGGCAAAGGTGCATCAAGGACATGTAACCTGAGGAGATACCAGGCACAGTTCTAGGTTTCTTTGACCCCGAGAATGAATCTCCACTGAAGGTTGTGGCTAGCACGATGCCAGAGCGAACAACCAATGGTTCTTGGGGCAGGCTTGTCAGCCATCTTTTCCTCTTGGAAGTTCTCCTTTATATTGCTTCGAGGTCAGCACACTGTCCTGAATTCTCTCTTACTTTTAGGATGGTGTCTGTTCCAGATCTTTCTTCTCTTCTCCTTTCCTACCTGCCTCTGAAGTGGTGAGGGAAGACCTACTCCTGTGTGATCCCATGGCAGCCCAGCACCCTAGCCATATGCTCCAGCAGCCAGCCATTATCTGCTCAATTGCAGCTGGTAGAGTGCTTAGTGTAGGCATTTTGTTTTTTCTTGTTGGTCCTGGGGCTTGAACTCAGAGCCTGGGCACTGTCTCTGAAGCTCTTGGGCTCAAGGCTAGCACTCAACCACTTTGAGCCACAGCACCACTTCTGGTTTTCTGGTGGTTAGTTGGAGATAAGAATCTTACAGACTTTCCTGCCTGCCCTGGCTTGGAACTATGATCCTCAGATTTCAGCCACCTGAGTAGCTAGGATTACAGGCGTGAGTCACCAGCTCCCAGCTTAGCAGGCATTTTCTAAGTAAGTCAAATCAACAGCAAAAGCCAGAGAATGCTGCTGACTTCAGGGAACTTACCCTCTAGTGCCACATACAGAGATTAGAATTACACAATCTATTGTAAGTTATTTACCACACTACATATACTAAGCCACCCATCACATGGTTCTGTTGTTACTGAGAAGAGGCTCTTTTGGAGGGGGAGGCCCGTAGGATTTGATTTCAGCTGCACCTGTAGCCCTTTTTGCTCTAGCTATTTTTAAGATAGGATCTTGCAATTCTTTTGCCCAAGTCAGTCTCAGATGCTCACCCTCCTGCCCATATCCTTCGTGTAGCTGGGCAGACAAGGGCATGCTGCCATTCCAGACTTGAGAGATGGAGTTGTGCTAATTTTAACTTTAATTAACTAGTTAGTTAATTTTACCAAATTGGCCTTTGACAATGATCCTCCTGATTTTCACCTCCCAGGTAGCTAGGTTTACAATGCCCAAGAAGATGCAGAACATTTCTCAGTATCTAGAATGTATAAGAAGCTCAAAAAAATATTAAACACCAAAGGAACAAATCATCCCAGAAATATATAGGCAAAAATATTCAACAGTTCTCAGAAGAAATACAAATGTCCAATAAACAGATGAAGAAATATTATATACCCTAGGCATTAAGGAAAGGGAAATCAAAATGACATTGAGATTCTATATCACTCAGGCAGAAAAACAATCACTGAGAAAACAAACAACAAAAGTTGATCTGATGAGGGTACAGAGAGGAACACAAATTCACACAGCCTTGGTGGGAATGTAAATCAGTAGGACCATCTTGGAAATCAGAATGGAGATTCTTCAAGACACCCAAAACAGAACTCCCATATGGTCCTGCAAGCTACTCTGGACATAGATCTGAAGCAGTGTAAGTCAGCATGCAATAAGACACGTGTCCACCTGTTTATTGTGATATTATTCACAACAGCCAAACTGGAATCAGCCCAAGTGCTCATCAATAGATGAGTGCTTAAAGAAAATCTAGTGTATAAACATAGTGGAGTATTATCAGTCACAAAGAAGAATGAAATTAAGGCATTTGTGGGGATATGGGTCGAATTACAAGTTGTGATAGAGAAATAAGCCAGTTTGAGAAAGATAAAAATCTCACATAGTCTAGTAGTCATCGTATATGTAAACTAGATCTAAAGAAAAGAAAAGAAAATGACATGAATGTAAAATAGGGACTGTTTGGAGAGAGGACTAATGTGAGAAAGAAGAGCAAAAGGAGAAGATGAATAAAAGAGTGAATTAATTGAAGTACATTATAGACATGCATGTAAAGAAAGTAATAAAATCCATTAAAATTGTTTTTAAAGAAGGCAGGGAGATTAAAAAGAGAAATAAAGGGAGCGATTTTAAGTACATTATATACATGTCTAGAAACATCAACACAAAACCTTTTGTTAAATTAATGTGCATTAAATAAATTAATGATAAATGTTTGAGGAGATAGAATTGCTTTTTACCTTGATTTGATCATTATTCATGTATCAAATTATCACATTATTTCCTATAAAGGCATACAATTATGTCAATTTAAGGGAAATAAGAAAAAAATGAATCTTCATCTTTCCTTTAGGTCTGTTTAATGAGAACAAAAATAATATCCAGGGTAGATATTCTTCTACTGTCCTAAGATAATCGATTCATAAACATTTATTAAGAATTTAATCCTTGTACCAAGACCTGTTAAAAGAGGATGCTATTGCCGAAACTTGTGTGTCTAGCCCATAAAACTGCTTTTGAAATTTCCATCCATTAACCAGCTGCTAGCCCTGTGCTATGATTCCATTCGTGTTTAGTGGAAGGGGTGGGGGTGGGGTGGCACTGAGTTTCACTTAGAGACTTACAGTTTAAGTGAGGATAAAATAGCACACAGAGCAAGAACGGAGTGAAACCATACAGACACTGTATTACACAAACCCTTCTGAAGGACATCCAAGATCCATTACTCAGAAGTTGGGAGGGAAAATATCCCCGAGAACTTCAATAATTAGGGCGAGAGTTTGGAACAAGTTTAAACCTGAGTTCTACCTTGGAGAACAGGTGACAAAGTTGGCGGGGAGGAGAATCCTGAGAGCTTTTGAACAGGGGCGGAGATGCCCTTCTTTCTTAAGTGCTGTGCTCTGGTTTGTTTGTTCATGAAGACCACTGACCCTAAGTGCAGGCTTTCTCTGAATCCTGAGTAAATCTGAGTTTGGTTCTGGGGCCAGTGTGTTGGAATGGCTGGGAGCAGAGGCTGGTGTCATTGCCTTCCCATAGCAGCTAATGGTGTTCTGTGTGGACAAGTGGGCTGTAAGAACTTTTTCTTACTCCCCTTACCCTCCCACCCATCCCAGCTCAGTGAGTTGGACAGAAAGGGAGTCTCTTGTAGGAGGGGAAGAGAAGCAGCTCAGCTCTTTCTGAGACAAGGAAGAACATGAAGATTGACAGTCCTTTTGTACCCCACAGTGCAACCCAGTGCTGCTCTGGGTCTTTGGTTTTTAAGGGCATGGGAGTTGCAGTGAGGGCAAACTCATGCAAAGCGAGCTGAGGGGCTTCCTGCTCACTGAAAGCTAACTAACAGGAGGTAAGACATTCTCATTTATTTTACTAGAGCCTCTGGTTTGTTTAAAGAATCTTACTATAAGCTAATGTGCGTAGCTGTAGTTGAAGTGTTAGATGTATTTTATGTGTGTGTGGTTGCATTTATTTTGGTAGTCATTAGCCATTTTTCCCTAAAACTCATCAAGAGGAGAGAGCTGTCGAAAACATGAGACCATATGAGTCTGATTTTTCACTTTTCAAAAATGTGGCTAAGGAAAGCTATTTTTATTATTTTACTTACATAAAATTCATCACCTTAGCCTTTTAATTGTCTTGTCCATAGCTCAATAACATAAATTATATCCATGTTATTGTGTGACCATCACTATGCTCTCTAGTATTTTATTTTGACAAGGTGAAGCTCCATACCATTAAACAAAAATTTCCTATTCTTCTTGTGATTTGAGGATAGTGACAGCCATCATCCTTTCTCTGTATATTGTGTCTCTGTATAGTGTCTTTTCATTCAAGGGACACCAACAGTATTTGTCCTTTTGTGACTGGCTTGTTTTACTCAGCATAACCTTCTTGTGGATGTCCATGGTCTGCCATATATCAGAATTTCCTTCCTTTTTATGGCAGAATAATACCCCATTGTGTATACATACCATGTTTTGTTTATTCATTCCCCTCTTGGGTAGGTATTTGAGTTGCCTCTACATTTCAACTATTGTGAATAATGTCATAAACAACAGATGTCTAAATATCTGTTCAGATTCCTATTTTTCATATCTTCAAGCATACAGACCTGAAGTGAAAATTCTGGATCTGGGGTGTGTGTGTGTGTGTGTATGTGTGTGCATTTGTCAACACTGGGGCTTGAACTCAGGGCCTCATGCTCTCTCTTGGCTTTTATACTCAAGGCTGTCACTTTACCAGTTGAGCCACACTGTCAATGGAATTTCTGCATAGTAAATTTTAATTTAAAATTTTAGTTTTTGGAAGCTCTAACTTGTTTTCCATAGTACCTGTACCACTGTATATTTTTACATCAGCAAGGCATAAGGAATTTGATGTTTCCTTGCCAATACTTTATGTTTTGTTTCTTTTTAAAAATAAACAGTCATCATAACAACTATGAGTCAGTATCTTAAGGCAGGGTTGATTTGAATTTCCTAGTGATTAGTGATGGGGAGTATATTTTAATTTATTATATCTCTCTAGTTTTTATACCAGAGAAGATTTCTCTTTTGGATCACTAACTTGATTTGTGCTGAAGAGAGAGAGACTTATTTAAATTCTTTACCATTGAGTGCATTCTGCCTGCATTTTTGGTATGGATACACTGTGCAAGAGATGATATTCTACTCTTTGCTAGGTAGGACTCTTGGCTATTCCCTTGAGACAGTCATCTAATGGAGGAGACCCAGAGATAGTTAAATTGTAAATAAAACAGCTTATGAGAACTGCTACATGAGTAGATAATCAACCTGCTATGTAGGTGAGGTAAAGATTCTTGTTGGAATATGTAGCCATTAAGAAACCCTTTGACTCATTCATTAATACATATATTCATTCAGTCAACAGCTATCAGATATCTACTTTGTTTTGGGAAGTATACTTGGATTGTGGAATATAGCCCTGTACCTTCACAATGCCTGGCCCTAAATTTTTGCCAGAGAAGTTAAAATCCATGGATATGACTCCCTTCTCCACCATTGCATTCCACCTCTGTCCTAAGCCTTTCTACCTCATCATATTCCATTCTCGCTTTCATATTTTCAACTTTATTATTTAGCTTTTTATTTTCGACCTTCATCTGATGTCTTCAAATTTTACCCAACTGTCTTTAGAACTAACACTCAGGGCTATTTTGGTTACTCATAGAAGCCCACCATACTTGGCACTGTCATGGTTACCATCTTGATTCTGAGTTCCTTCACTCATCTTCTCAAAAAAAGAGAATTTGGTAGTTACTAGGTGGACCACAGCTTGGTATAAAGATGACATGTGCAAAGTACTAGAAGACTGGATATGAAGAAATTTGGAAATGTAGAGGCCAGTCCAAAAAGTTCTTACTAAGAACGTCATTAATCTGGGCTTTGAATAAGAAAGAGACAGCTAAACAAAGGTGGTACAGGACTTTTGAGATAGATGGAGCAATATGTTAGGCATGAAATAGGAAAAAAAATGGATAAACATTTAGATGGAGATGATGACTAGCTGTAATGTTCAGAGAACACAAGCCATTTCAGAACTCATTTAGTGAATAATTTGTACTTTTCTTTTTTACCTTACTATTCATTTTTAAAATAATCTTTAAGTAGTTGTACAAAAGGGTTGCCATTTAACAAAGCAGTTTATGAATATAATGAATCTTGATCAATGTCATCCCTTTCAACATCTATCCCTTATCCATCCCTTTCCCACCTATGCCTTCTCTCACTCTTAATTTCTACTTTTTTCAATAAGCAACTATAAAGCCTTGAGTTCAGAGATAAACTTATTGTCCCTGAAATCAACCAATTGAACTTCCCTATGACCCAGCAATTCTACTGCTGGGCATTTATCCAATAGACAACAAACCAGGCCATACAAAAGCTACCAGCACAACCATGTTCATTGCAGCATTGTTTACCATAGACAGGATACGGAATCAACCCCGATTCCCCTCAAATGATGAATGGATTGAGAAAATTTGGTATATATACACAATTTAATTCTATGCCTCCATCAGAAAGAATGATATTGTGCTGTTTGTAAGGAAATGGAAAAGAGTCAGATGTAAGCAATGTAAGCCAGACCCAAAGAAACATAGGTTGTATGTTTTCCCTCCTTTGTTGTAACTAGAATGTGCCTATAAATCTATGAGTAAACACACTGGGTGATAAGCAAGGGGTTTCCAATGAATTAACTGAGGTGTAATAGACTATGGAGAGCACAAATAGTGTAGTTCTACAAAACAATCAAGCAAACAAACAGAAAAACACCAAAAAAACTAAAGTCAGAGCTCAACAAAATGAGTACCAAGAAATGGGTTCCAGCAAGAAAGTAGGGTGGGGCCAAGGGGAGAGGCATAGAAGAATAACATGGGGAAGGGTGGGGGGTAGAATGCAGACAAGAATTCATTATTATTATTTATACCACAGAATTGGAAAATATAAGGGAAGGGGTGGGTTGAAGGAGGGTGAAATTATTGAAGTGTTACACAGACCAAGATACATTGTCAACATAAGCTGCTTTGTTAAATAGCAAAAAATTCAGCATATAACCTAAACTTAAGATAAATAAGGGAAGGTATGGGCTGGGAGGGGTAGTGAGAATGTTGAAAGAGGTGACATTGATCAAGATGTACTGTATTCATAAATAGCTTCAATGAATGACAACTCCTTTGTTAACTACTTAAAGATAATAAAAATATGCACCAAATTTAAATACCTGAATTTACCAATTATAACTTCTCAAATGCTACTAAAATATTAATGGCAGAAACAAAAATATTTACTCTGATTTTCAGCATTCCTTCAAAATGTGTTTCATTATCTCATAAGGAGAGAGAGGAATTAGTCCAATTAGAGACAGCTCATTCAGTTCCACTCTTAACAGGGTCCTATTGAGGAGAAATGTTACCTGTGATTTTGAGTTCAATGTAAATAGAGCATGTACTAAGGTCATTTACTGTGGGTCAGGTCCTCTGTTGCGGGTTCACATTCAGCATTTGATTTAATCCTCACAACTATCCTTACAAGTTGGCATTTCTTTTAACCTCCCCTTTGCAATGGAGAAAATTGAGATTTGATAGGTTTAAGGAATTTTTCTCAAATCTCACCCCTGTTGAGCACTGAGGACTTAATAATTGGCTTGTCTGATGTCACAGTTACAAGTCTACCATTCTTCACATGTTCAGGACCCAGACCCCCATCACAAAGATTCCAGGTTAGTGAAAGCTCCTGTCTTTCCATAGCCAACCAATTGATATTTTCCATTTGTAATGATAAGATATCCTTTAGGCTAAAAATTGTCTTCGTTGATCATTCCTCAGGTTAAAAATTTTCTGGTTTCGAAACATGGCCATTAGTGTTATTTCAAACCTTCCTCCAATGTAACCATCTTGCATGGATGCTATGTCCCACCTAAACTCTCCACACAGGTAGACAGTATTTGATAGACAAATAAGTTGGGAAGCATTTGTTTCCTAAGCACTTGATAAATATCAGCCTTGTTGATACCTCATAAGCACCTTTGTTTGAATAAGACTTTAAGAAGCTATGAAGACATTTAATTAACTTTGTTCCCTCAAATTCTTGCACTCTTCCCCACTCCCACCCTACTTAATTCTGGCTTCTCTCCAGCGCTCTCTGTTCTCATTCCTTTCTTTATTCCTTCCACAGACTTGCATGATCAGCACTGTGTAGACACAGAGGTGTGGGGTGAGGCCCCCTGACTCCATGAGCTCATGGTCCACTGGAGAAGTAAATGACTAGAAAACGCTTCCACAGATGTGGTAAGCGTTACCATGGCTGCGCCAATCAGGAGTGAGATGAAGAGGACGAAGAGAAGTGACCTGGAGCCAAGTTCTTCAGACTTGGAACTTAACCAGGAGAATTAATTGTTGGAGGAAAGGAGATCCGAGGCAGCAAGAGGGGTGTGGAACGCATCCAACAAGGATAGATCGTAAGCTTGGCCTGGTTAGAACACAGTCGCTGAGCAGGACCCCAAAAGGGAAAGATGGAAACAAGGAAGCCAGAAAAGATCACAAAGGATCTTTCTCCTAGCTGGGGCTGGCATCTGGTTTTTCCAGAACTGCTGCTATGACTGGACCTGGCAGGTTTAGCCTCACTTTTCACACTCCTTTCCCAGCAGCAAGGAGGGGAGTCCTGTGGGGATGGTTCACAATCTGGGAAAGCAGATTCCAGAGTTGTAGAAGTGGGTCAGGGCAGGAGAGTCAGGGAAGCCTGAAATACTTAAAAAAATGGTCAAATCTTGTGATAGAAGCAAATGATTCATACCTGTTCGCCAAGTTTCCTTCAGATGTAGGCAGTGTGCTCATGACTTGTTTTGTTCTTGGAAATTGCTGTACCAAATACTTTCTATAAGCTCCACTGTCACTATTGACAAGGGTAAAATTGCATCCAAGGGTTTTTCTTCTGTTTCTGGTTGTATAATAATTTTACTTTCAAACAGCTTTTATAGTTTTCCTGCAGCTATGCTTCTATGTGTATATGTGTATCTGTAAGATGCAGGTAAATTAAAACATTATTTCTAAATATTATGTCTCATAAAATCCAACAAATAAAACCTATCGTAGCCAAAGCAAGCAAGCGAGCAAGAAAGAAAACGCTATAAGGTATTGATTCCCTCATCTGCAAAACAATAAAGCCAGACTAGCTTGTCTGAGATCTAACATTAATCTAACATTAATGGAATGTTCTTGGATTCTTTGGGAGTTTATATTCTGGGGAATATAATTGCCTCAACAGGGCATTTTTGTATTATTGGCTCTTTGGGAAATGGTGGGCATGTATTTAGTGGGTTGTTATGACTGGAAAATGTGAGAAGTAATTGTGGTAACACCCATAGAATTTCCCCTGTGGTGTAAAATACAGATAAGACTCAGAATATTATCCCTTGATGACTGGCATTTCTGATTGTTAGAATTCTCTATGGGATTTGCTGAGACTGGGGCTATACTATTTGTTTCCACATATCAGCTTGATTCTGAGGAGGACATCCAGCCTTGGTGTTGCTTCCAACAGCCCATTCCATCATTTTTCTGACAAATTTGCTTGGATACCATCCAGGCATCATGCTTGGGGCTGGGGAAGAAGTCTGAGTCCATACCTGAGAGAGGAGCAGAGATGCAGTTCATGATTTGGATGTCTGAATGCTTTTGGCTTTGACAAATAAGGACCAACAGGAATGAAAAAGATGGTAGCCAATGTGCAGGTTCAAGGTCCCCTCTCATTTATCAATGGTACTTAAGATGCAGAAGTTTCATAAAGAAGATGGCATTACGTAGGATTTATGGCTTACTGATAGTCTACAATGAAGGCCTTCCCATTAAGATGGAAGCACATTCTAAAAGCACAGGAGCTGGAAGGATGTGGTGTGGTCAGGGAGTCACACCTTGCTGTCATGGTCTCAGTGTGCTGGACATAAGATTGAAAGGTTTCCAAGCTGGGAGCCGGTGGCTCACATCTGTAATCCTAGCTATTCAGAAGGCTAAGATCTGAGGGTCGAGGTTCAAAGCCAGCCCGGGCAGGAAAGTCCATGAGACTCTTGTCTCCAATAAACCACCAGAAAACTGGAAGTGGCACTGTGGCTCAAGCGGTAGAGCGCTCACCTTGAGCTGAAGAGCTGAGGGACAGCACCCAGGCCCAGAGTTCATAAAAAAGAGTCTCTAATTAAGAAACCTGGAGACACCTGGAGAAAGGTAGGAACCACTGGAAGATGTTGGGCGAAGAATGACCCCCCAGTTGCTCATCTTGTAACATGAGCCAACAATGCAGTATTTGTCCAATTGTTATGAGCACCAATAATGAGAACAGTGAGCATGACTGAAGTTTATCTGGACCCAAACCTCTGCCTTACAGATTGCTTGTGATTTATTCCGTGTCAGCTTTACAAGATAGTCCTCAGAAGGAGGGTTTTTTTAAACTGTGTTCAGAGAGAGGAAGAGAGAGGAGGAGGAGGAGAAGGAGGAGGAGGAGAAAGAGGAGCAGAAGGAGGGGGAGGAGGAGGAAGAGGAGCTGCTAGAGGTCCTAATGTCTCTTTTAAGAGCATACTTTTAGTGACATAACTTTCTCCCCCAAAGCCACACTGACTAAAGCTTCCACCACCTCCAAGTGTCTCTGCAGACTGGCCCCTAAATCTTTAATCCATAGGACTTTAGTGGACATTTATAGATCAAACTTTAGCAAAGAGTTTCTGTTATATTCTAAGCAAGATAAATCCTATAAGGTGCTGTGAAGATCCAATAAATTGAGGGCAATCATTCATATTCTATTGGATATTAACAATACATTTGGTATACTTAAGAAGGAGCAACTTGACAGTGAAAATAGTTCTTCAGCTTCTAGGCTGGCTTTTCTTTTAATCAGTCTTTCCCAAACTTAGGGACATGGGGTCCTTTGTTCCCAGGAATGTATGTCAAGTACATTCTGTACATACGTCAAGTGTCCCAACATAAATACATTGGGAAATATTAGCCTAGGAAAACTTTAGCTTTCTGTGTAATTCCATTTTGACAAGGTGAAGAAAATTCGTTGCAGTGAATATTCTCCCTGTTGTATGGGCTGATAGGTTCAGGAGAGACTTCACAACAACATTTTCTTTTAAACCTGCCAGACTAGAAGTAAGTTTGAACGTTCCTTTTGTTAAAGGGACGTTCTTTTAGTGAGAGGGAAGGAAGAAAAGTGAGGTAATTACATAGTGATAAGAACTTTTTTTCCCTCCCATTGAGTTCTAATGTCAGTCTTCTTGAACAAAGGTATTATTGAAATTATGGATCATAAAGTTAATTTTTCCAACTTCTGGGGACCAGCTGGTCTCAGTAGGGAAAGGGACTCTGATGTGGGGGAAGGCATGTGAATCTAGAAGCCTCTTATTGTGACTTTGAGAATGTGACACAGCTATTTTACATGTCATTTGTTCATTCCACATATACACACAGAACCTCCATTCTCTAGACACGGGCAATCCTCATCTTAACAAAGCCTATTTGTGGCCTCCTTCACCAAGTAAAGATGTAAATAAACTCATATGCCATGTTTGCCATCTAGAATGAGAGACTTTTAGGGTATTCCTTATGTACCTTACACGCCATACTAGGAACTTTGAAGTCCTGATGAATCTTCACAGACACCCGGGGGTTTTGTTATCATATCTTTTTTTTGTATTCCAACCAACCAAGTCTGAGGAGCTTGGTAAGGTGTGCTAAGAGCTGTTGGGATCAGTGTCGAAGTTTGAATCCAGAGCGTAGCCTCTCCATGTCACCTTACCTTCACAATTTGGACAGTGTGATGTCCTTGGTAGAAAGTTTGAAAATCCTAATGGGGAAGAGAGAGTGCTGTTAGGAAAGGAGCCGTGGCCCTGGGCTTTGCGCTTGTTTTGATGTAGCTATCACCCAACTGCAGCAGCGGCACAGAAACGTTTCCATCCTATCTTAGGTCTCATGCAAATTCCCTCACAGCAACGCTGGCTTTGTGAAGAATTACATTTCCTGCTGTAGTGATTAGATAGACCCAGCACATTGAAGTCCTATCAGCCAGAACTTAGCCCCTGTGTTTGCCGGTAAGTTTGTTAATAAGTTTGCCAGCTTTCTCCCTCTTTGCTGCAAGATGATAATTCAGGGCTCTTGTTTTCCATTTACATTATTTCCTTGGAGAAAACTGTTGCCCTCTAGGCAAGACAGGTGGCATCTTTCCCATTGGTGAGTGACAGAACGGAGGGCTAGAGAGTTCCGTTATCTCCAGGACAGGCAGAAGACATGTTGTTCATTTGCTCAGGGTGATCTGGCAAAGTATAACTGGAACATAATGATGTGGGGACATTTTGAGAACTAGATCTTTGAGTGGGATATGAGTGAGAGACCAAAACCTTTTGAGCTTTTAGCTCACCTAGTTCTGAGCATACTCTAGCATCCTGGGCTGACACGGGCCAGGTCGACATCTCCACACAGGACATCTTTATGTATCACCAGAATGATAGGACCAAAGCAGAACTCTTGATTTCCCCTTTGAAAGCCATTTTTCTCTGAAGGTTTTCCTGTCTAGGTTAAGTGGTTTCAAAGCCTTTCATGATGAAAATTCAAGCCATCCTTGGTTCATTTCTTTTTGCCAACTTCCATATCTAATTGAACATGAGAATCTTCATCAGCATCCATTCAAGATACATCCAGAATTATGCCTCCTTCTAACTCTTTATTTCTATGCCAGCCCAAGCCACCAACCTCTCTCGCTCAATCTCACTCTATTTCTCTTTATTTTTATCATCCTTAAGTGCTTGTACAAAGGGGTTTCAATTCAGCATGTCAGTTTGTGAGAAGTATGGGTCTTGATCACTAGCCTCGCTCTCTTGAGCGCTATAAATATCTTCCTCGCTCATTTCCCTTCTATTTTCCCATCCTGCAATCTTGCTCTCACAATGCACTCAGAGGGAGCTCAGCGAAAGGTCAACAAGACCAAATCACTTTCCTGCTTAAAACGTTCTGCTGACATCTCTGCTGGGCTTCAAACCACAATCTTCAGATTTCAGTGTTCCTGAGTAGCTAAGAGTACAGGCATGAGCTACCAGCGCATGGTTCTCTTCATCCTTTTGACTCTTGATTTCACCTCACCTGGCATAACCCATGCTCCCACATGCTGCTCTCCTCAGTTATTCCTTGCCCTCTTCCAGTTCACTCAGGCCTAACAGCCTTTGTATTGACTGTTGCCTAGCTGTCCTCTCTGTTCAGAGTGTCCTGTCCTCTCATTCTTTTTACATGGTTGGCTGCTTCTTGTCATTCAGATCTCAGGTTAAATGTCACCCCATTCATCTAGTGTTAGTTAAGCATGTCTATTCTCAATCCAATTGTTTTATAATAAGTCTTTGGATATCATTGCCATGATCTAAAATTTGTTGCATAGTTTCTCTTGTCTTTTTTTCTCTGCAGATCATCCACCTTTATACTGACTGACTTTGATGCTCCAGGGGAGCAGAAATGCTCCTGTCCTTCTCATTTCTATGTCCTTCGCGCCATGCCTGGGATGTATTATGGGTCTCCTGAATATTTATGCAATGGTCTCAGAGCTGTCACTTCCTACTGTTCTATTTTCTGTAGAGTACCTGTGAAAAACTAGAAAGCCTTCATCTAAGTTAACTCTTCATCAACCTGACATGAGATAAGTGATTATTCCTTATTTTTCAGGATGAGTCAATTGTCACTCAGTTAAAAAACCTTAAGATCTATAAAACTATCTTTGAGTGTGTAGCACAATACCAGTTATTTGGGAGGTAGTGGTAGGAAGATCACAGCTTAGAGGCCAGCCTGGACAACGTTAGCATGATTCTATTTCAAAAGAAGCAAAAATAAGTCAGATACTGGTGGCTTATACCTATTAATGTAGTTACTCAATAAGTAAGATCTAGAGGATGACAATTTGAAACCAGCCTGGGAAGAAAAGTCCTTGAGACTTTGTTTCCAAGATAACCCGCAAAAAGCAGGGCTGGAGGTATGGGTCAAGTGATAGAGCAAACAAGCAAGCCAAGCAAGAGTGTGAGGCCCTGAGTTCAAACCTCAATGCCGCTGAAGCAAAAAAAGAATACAAAGAGAAATAGTGAGGATACAGATCAAGTATTAGCACTCTTGCCTAGCATACATAGGCCCCTGCAAAATTCAGTATACAATACACAAGATAGAGATCAACAGCAATTGGAAAGTGAGAGAAAGAAAGAAATTGAGGATAATTCATGTTTGGATATGAAAAGCCCTAGAGCTGCTTTTTGAGATGAGAACACCTGGAAAAAGTAGTTTGCAAAGGACATTCAAGTGATCAACTTTGTGGTGTCTTGGGCCATCACCTGACCATTTAGTCCTGTGATGGCTCAAGATACCACAACGTTGATCATACTTAGAGTGGCAAGATTGGAGCTTCTGTGTTTGAACTCCAACAATTTGCTACCTTCCTCAACAATCTGGTGAACATTGACAATCTGTTCCTTTCTCTGTGACAAGGGTGTCCTGTCTAAGTAATTTTCCATATAACTTAGAGAGGTGGCAGGTCATGCATTTCTGCAGTCTACAGATAAGGAGAATATTCCAGCCGCGAACTGGAAGTAATACTCCTCGAAAGCAGGCCGAGGAAGCTGATCGATTTGTATTCTGATGCTGATAAATGAGGCCTTTGAAGGCTCATAGGAAGAAGTGAATTTCATAGTCACAATGGGGAAGAGGAACTCTGCTCAAGAGCAGTAACCTTTCCTTTTGCCCAGGCCCAGATCACTGATAATACTGTTAGTTCTTAATATGCGTAGGGCTCTATAGTCTCCAAAGCCTTTCACATAGCTCATTGTAGTTCTCAACCCTATTCCCAATAAACTGGATAAAAACCAAAAT
The DNA here is from genome assembly GCF_024711535.1 of Dipodomys merriami. Taxonomy (NCBI): domain Eukaryota; kingdom Metazoa; phylum Chordata; class Mammalia; order Rodentia; family Heteromyidae; genus Dipodomys; species Dipodomys merriami. Next base: position 84,756,821 of record NW_027205603.1, read on the forward strand.
AAAACAGAGTATTAAGAGAATGACACGGTTGCCTAAGGTCGTATTCAATCTCTCAGTGGATGACCACTTCCATTTACTACTGGTCTCAGTACTCTCTTCCCATCTCCAGTCTTTTTTATTGGCTTTCATTACCTTTAGGTAGTTGTATAAAAGTTGTCAATTCAGCATGCCAATGTGTGAGTCTAATGCATTTGATCCATGTCACCCCATTCATCGTTCTCCCCCATGTCTTCCAGTTCCACCCACCCCCTCAATTTTACAGGTACCATTTTCACATTTGTACATTGACTGTGTTTTCCCACCCTTCCTATCTCCATTCATCTATTGCCCCTCTCCTTGCCTCATCCCATCCCGACAACACACGTTCCAGCTTCCTGGTATTCTTTTTGTTAAACTGCAAGTTAGTTATTTAGGGGGTTACATCATGGGAACTGTCCTCTGTAGACACCATACTGCCGTCAACAGGTTTGTGTATGTATGCATATGACCCCGTATATGTTCACCTATATAATTACCTATATACCTACATAATTTCAGAACTAACTTCAACATGATAAGCAGGTTTTATTTGTCTCATTAAAACAAACAAACAAACATCATACCTGTCTAAAAATCAGCCTCACGGGATAAGTATGCAAAAGGAAACTCCCCTCTGTCCTTTTCCTGTATCAGTGCTTTGGTGGTATGTAGGGCAGAATACCCTTTGATTTGAAGAGACGGTTGTAATTCCAGTTAATGGAAACCAGGCATTTTTGAGCCTTAACTTTCCAGCTGGGTTACTCTTTAGCTTGGAGCCCATTTTTACCTCTCATATAAGCTCTTGCTTTCTAAAAGTCTGAGGTGCCAGGCTGGTTTTTAATGGAAGTAAGCTCTGTGGGGTTGTAAACATTGAGTTGAGCATCATTTTTTTTGGGGGGGGGAGTTCTTTTATTTTAAGATAAAAATTCTGTTTTTATTGTTTTTTCCCAAATATTTCTTTATAGGGATTACATAAATTTCACAACACTGTGGCATAGTTATACTGAGCTGAAGTCACAAACACATTTTAACTTTCACAAGGATAATCGCCATTAACTTAATCTACAAAGCTTATGAAATCTACAAACAACTATTTCTTACAAATTGGGTGATATGTATATTTCTTTCCTTTTGCTTAGTGTCAGTGGTTCCCTCTTTCTCTCTCATTCCCTCCCTCCCATCACCGCCTTGAGTTGCTTGGTTCACTTTCATCAATGTCCAGTGCAGCTGATGGGCCCCGATGCTGTGTTTCTTCACCCAGTTTCCACTGATTCTGTGCCTTCTTCCCAGCTTCCCTCTGATGTGCATGTGCAAACACCACATATGAGGTAAAGAATACAGAGTCATCCAAAAATGATAAGACAAATTCAGAAGAGGTCCTTTGTTTTCTTGTCTTTGGGGTTCTTTTCAGTCTGTATATTATTTTGTGTACATATGAAGAGGTGCATGGGTATTACAACAAGATATGACAAAGTAAACAGGACTCAAGATACCCATACACAGTGAAACCAAAAGAGGTCAGTGTTTGAAGAATAACCCCAAATTGGACGTCATTTTGAAGTCATCTTTGGCAAATTGTATATGTCTTTTTGAAACTTTTAAATCAGGTTATCACTATTAACTATTATTTGACTAACACTGCAAGGAAGTTAACGATTGCTGTTCATTGATTTTAAAAAATAGACAAGAAATAGTGTCTAATTTGGACTGATAAGCATAAAATGATGTTCATTAAATTTTTTTTTGTCTGTGATGGGGCTTGATCTCTGGCTCAAGGCGAGCACTCTACCGCTTGAGCAACAGCAGCACTTCCGGTTTTCTAGTGGTTCATTGGTGATAAAAGTCTCACATACTTTTCCTGCCCAGGCTTGCTTTGAACTGTGATCCTGAGATCTCAGCCTCCTGAGTAGCTAGGATTACAGGTGTGAGCCACTGGTGCCCAGCTGTTTGTTAATCTCTCTTTTAATTCTGTAAGTATTTTCATAGAGTATGAAATAGTTAAGAAAGAAGATGGTACCATGATTAGGTGAAAGTAAGTTGGAAAAGTGAAAATCTGGGCATGTAAAACCTATCAGTGATCTCTGTGATTATTGATATATTGATATAAGAATTTGCCTCAGTTTATAAATTTATGCATAGTGTGGATTTGAAGACAAACATACAAGTTAGTGTTGTGGTTTCAGTGTTCAGTTACACAATGGGGAGAAAAAAAATCTTCAACACAGTTTGGACTGTAGTTACCTTAGCTGCAAAAACAAAAACAAAAACAAAACCAAGAGCTTAATACTGATCCCTGGTCAGTTTAGGTTGATTTATGATAAGGTTAATAATAGTAAATAGTTACTTGACTCCTCACTCAGATTCAACCCTGCTTCCTGTCTAGGCCAAGCAAACGGAAATGCCTCTCTACTTTGTATTTTCATTGTATGAATAATAACAATAATAAAAATTGATTAAAAAGAAAAATATTTTAATCCCACTATTACATTGTCATTATGAAGAATATCACCATGGTTAGAAATAAAACCATCTTTATGTTTCAGATTGTAGGTTGATTGAGAAAGTTTTTGAATTTCCCTTGACTTTAGACGTCCTGATTCTAAGGTTCTAGAAAGTTCAGTTTGTAAATGTCCTATTTTCTAAGTGTTTTAGGGACTTAACTATGAGATAATAATGAAACATTGTCTAAGGTATTATGTCCTAGTACTGATTTTTATTAGAAGCCCCTGAGAAGTGAAATGACCCTATTCATTCATTTAACAATTCAACCAGGGTTTAATGACATATGTATTTGGAACTAAACAGATTCCAAGTGACCCAATGGTCCACAACAATGACAAACCTGCAAGCTCTGTCTTTGTGGGCATTGTAATCAGATCCACAAGACAGGCTTACAACAAGCAGACCCACCCATGGAGCATTTCTCACTGTGATAGAGATTAGTAAGGAGAAACGGATGGTAAGGAGGAGCCCCACTGAATTTGAAAGACCTGAATAAGCGATACTGATGATGAAAGATGGGTAGAAATTGATTAGCTTAAAGAGTAGAGTGGGTAGGGGCTGGATAAGTGGAATAGAGGAGTACTGGAATGAAGACTTTGAAGTGGGCAGTGACTAGGTATTTGAGGATGTAAGAGAGCATAAAGGTAGAGCACATTGGTTTAAAGGGAGAAGGATACAATGCAAAGCCCAGGACATTAGCTTGAGTCATGGTGCAAGGGCTTTGATGGTGATGGTATAATATTTGGATTTTAATCTTAAGAAAAAGGGGACCCTAAAGGGCATTAAGGGTGCATGTGGTCTGGTCTGACTTTTGTGTTCAGAAAACTTCACTGTCGCTGTCTGGAAACGATTCAAGGGGCTGATAAGACAAGAGCAGAAACAGGGAGGAAAGTTAGACGGTACCTGGAGTGGTTAGGGTTTGGAAGTCAACTTGATAGGATGGATTGAGAAATTAAACATCAAGGATAGAGAGAAGGAGGAGTCAGAATGGCTTTCATGTTTCTGCCTTAATCCCATACAGGCACAGATCTATCACTAAGATAGGCAGATCGCAGATGGGGAAGACTTAGGGGGATGGGTGACACGGATCAAGATGCATTGTATTCACAGATAGGTAAGTTGAATTGGAACCCCTTTGTACAACTACTTAAAGAAAAAGTATTTTAAAGGAAACTTTGAGAATTACATGAAACTTGCATTTCTGAACAGGTTGGTGCTGAGATGGATGAGACATGTACAGGTGTAGATGTCAGGCACACAGAAGCACAAGTGTGGCATAGCATAGATCCTATTTCTTTTCATGATTCTGAGAAGAAAAGGATTGCTCTACTATTGTAGTCATATGGGTTATTTTATGTCTAACAGGAGCCTATCAAGTAATAGGGGCAGTTTCTGTGCACTATTTATTTTAATCTAATACACAGTGAAATGTTCTTCTCTAATTTCAGTTGAAAAAACTGTGACTCAGAGAGTTAAGTCCTGAGACAGTGCAAAAAATACAAAAACTGGCTAAAATCTGCTAAGAACCAGTGGAATACAGATGCAAATCTGGGACTTTTGCTTCCTGGATTCAAGTCACCTAGGTAATTTCTGCTATAATCTCCCTTCCTCCCTTCTTCCCTTCCTCCCTTCCTTCCTCCCTCCCTCTCTGTCTCCGTCTCTGTCTCTGTCTCTCTCCGTCTCTGTCTCTGTCTCTCTCTGTCTCTCTGTCTCTGTCTCTCTGTCTCTGTCTCTGTCTCTCTGTCTCTCTCTGTCTCTCTGTCTCTCTCTCTGGATACCTAGCTACCTCCCTATCTGACATCTATCATGTCCATGTTATGTTTCCATCATCTATCATCTGCCTTTATGTAATCTATTTTTCTGTCATCCATCCTTGCAGAAATAGATACATTCTCAGAACAATCCATTCACTTTATAGATGAGGAAATTGAGGACAAGTGGAGAGAAATCTCTTGCCAAGAGGCACTTACAGCTCATTAATATTCCACTCTGCCCCCTCCTCCCGTTGCTTTAACCAATACCTTTTGGGTTTTGTGCCTCCTCAGGCAATAGCACTGCTTGAAGCTAAAAGAGAGCTCTGCCTAGCTTCTAGTTTGCATCTATTTCCAGCAGTTTCCCCCCCCCCCCCCCGTGTTTAAATGTATGGGCTCCCCTTTGAAGTCCTGCAGAGCTAAAGCATCAGCAGGGGGCCTCAGAATGGCTGCAGCTTCCAAGGAGTGTGCAGTCAGTCTGCTAACATGTAGTTTGTCACCCCTGCTGCCTGTGTCTGACAAGAGATTGGGCCTATCATGGGGCACAAGATAATGATCAAAGGAAAATTTAGAGTGAGGGCTACAGAAAATCTTTTGTGATTGATCTGGAGGTGGGGAAGGAGGAAGCTGCTGGTTCCTGGCTGCAGATTTGGAATCCTGCCAGGGGAGTCTTTGGGCGCTGACCCACAGTCACAGCCTCAGAACAGGAGAGATGAAATCCTGCAGACTGCATCAGAGACCACTCCTTTCTCTCATCATTCCTGATGCAGGTCTGCTTTGACTTTATTCCAAATCTCCATGACAATGGGAGAAAGAAAAAAGGAAAGAAAAGGAAAGTAGCACGATTTATTTTTGTTAAAATACATTTAACTCATGGGTCAAATGGACACTCCTAAGCTCAGTGCCCAAGCATCTTGGTTGATTATCATAGGACATGCTGATGTTTTGCCTGCTGAGTGGGACATGTTGCTAGACACTGGGGAATTAGCAATGAAAAGGACAAGTTTCTCCTTGATGTAGCTCTGGGCTCTCTGTTTAGTCTTGTTATCCTCCTCCTCCTCTGACCATGAGCATCAGTCTAAATACGCTGTGCTCCCTCTAGCCACAGCCTTCTGGTCATGTGTTCTCTCCTTGGCTGAGCTTTCCCCACCGCATCCACTTGGAATATCTGTACCCTTCAAGTCTTGTCTCATTGCCGGAATCATCTTTGTTGGCCTCTTCTTCCATCATATTTTCAATGGAACCTGAATGGCCTTCCGAGCAGAACTCACACCAATACTTTTTCAACTCTTCAATGAAATTGAAAGAGCAAGTTCACTACCAAACTCTTTTCTACGAACTCTTTTCTATGAAGCCATCATAACCCTCATCCCAAAACTAGGCAGGGAATCATCAAAGAAAGAGAATTATAGACCCATTTCTTTGATGAATATCGATGCAAAACTTCTCAACAAAATTTTGGCCAATTGACTTCAACAATTCATCCAAAAAATCATACACTATGATCAAACAGTTATTTCAGGGATGAAAACCTGGTTCAATATACACAAATCAATTAATATAACTCATCACATCAACAAGAGCAAGGATAAGAACCACATGGTTATCTCAATGGATGCAGAAAAAGCATTTGACAAGATCCAACACACCTTTAAGATGAAGGCTCTGGAAAAATTAGGAATCCATGGAACATTCCTCAATACAATAAAGGCTGTATATGACAAACCTACAGCCAGCATTATACTTAATGGAGAAAAACTAAAGGATTTCTGTATCATTTCTAAATGGACTATTTACAAATCTTATCAAGTAAGAGAAGATTCTAGCGGATAGTCGGAGTCTCATTCTTGTCTCTGTTTATAGACACATGGAGATGGTCATACAGTAGATGCTCAAGAAGTAACAGATGAATGGAAGAGTGCAGGAAGCAGGAAGGGAGGGAGAAATGAAGACAGGAAACAAGGAAAGGAGAAAAGAAAGGAGGAAGGAAGGAAGGAAGGAAAGAAGGAAGGAAGGAAGGAAGGAAAGAAGGAAGGAAGGAAGGAAGGAAGGAAGGAAGGAGGGAAGGAAGGAAGATAAGGAGCCGGGAAGGAATGAACTGGAATAAAGAGAGGTAGTGTGACAAACATTCTTGTAGTCTCTCAAGTGCCCACACCCAGTTCTCATTGCTCTCCACACCTCAACACTACATTGTAGTTACCTTGAAACAGAGTCCTTAAGCCATTCTGTGGTTACCATTTTCCTCAATGCTCTAGAAAATTATTTTCACTGCCACAACTGCTACCATTAGAACCCGGTAGCTCCCATGCCATATGTGAAAATAGAATGAGGTAAACTGAAAGGATGGGTGGGTTTGGTGAAATGAGGGAGAATGATGACAAGGTGAGATTGATCGAGATGCATTGAACTCATGACGTGTTGAGTTAAAACTTCCTTGTACAACTACTAAGAAAATAATAGTAGTAGTAGTAATAATAATATCCTCAGCAGATATATATTGCTGAATGAACATAGATCACAAACCATGGCTCAGGTACTAAGAAAATTAAGAACCTAGATTTTTCAGCATCTGTCACAAAAGAGATCTGGTCTCTGAACAAGGTTTAGAAAGCAGGGCAATCCCCAATCAGAGAAGTGAGTTCAGATATATAGCCTAGAAGAGAACCAATTCCCACCACTTATATACTCTAGCCATACAAAAGCTTGCTTTAATCTCACCTACTCTGTAATACATTCTGACTTGGACCCTCTCTGCCTTTAGGATTCACTTGGAAGTGCTACTTTTCTAATGTTTGCCTGCTTTCCCAAGTGGTATTGGTCTGTGTGTTTCCTGCTCCCTTTGCATTCTGGCCCATCTTAGTCAGGTTTTAACTGTGCAGTATAGAAGTAGGTGAGTCTTTTCTACCATCTACACAGCTACTTGCCGATGGATGTAACTCCCTTGCTATTTCTTTAGGATCTGACATCATATAAATCACAAAGTGAGAGTTCAAAAATCTGTGTAATAAGAAGCAGGTGGTCCTGCTGAAAAAAGAGAATTCCACTATTTCACATACTGATCACCAATGCATATGAGGTCTTGCAGAAATCTTTTAGGTGAGAGAAAGTTAAAATTTGTTTTATTTGACGATAGTTGATGTACTAGCCAAAGGTTTAATGATTTGAAAAAGTCCTGTATTAGCAGTACTTAATGGATCTGACCTTGATTTTGTTTTTAAAGATGTTGAAATGATTATTTTTATTTAATCAGTCAACAAACATGATTAATTCCAGGCCAGTCCTGAGATTCAGGGTGAGAGATGGACAAGGTACTTCTCAGAGTATGTGGCTGGACGTGGGCATCCACATTAATAACTATGTAGTAGTTACTGCCTGTTGGTTGTCACATGGTATGAAATAAAGTCATGGGACCCTGAAGAGGAAGAAACTAACATATGGTAAGTGTTTTAAAATTCTTCCTAGAGGAAGAGTTTACAGTGTTATATCCTAAAGGATTTGATGGTAGGAGCCTATCAGAGTAAAGCTAACTCGAGGAAAGGGATAAACAGGAGCAAGGGTCAGGAGCAATTTGGGGATTTCATCTTGTCTAAAGTGCTGCAGTGTGGACAGTGGGGCCTAAGAAAACAGAGTTAAAGTTGGGAGTAGGAATTGGGACAAAATATGGCTCTTGAATATCAGCCTGAACCATTTAGTTTTATGCTTTGTAGAAAACAGGGAGCCACTGACAGTTTTAGGCAACACAGTGTAGAAGAGGAGCAATTTATTTGGGTTTTTATTTTATACTTGTGATTTCCTGGAACAAAAGGTAGATTAACAAGAGAAAATAAGCAAAAGTTTATTACCATCTGTACAGCCTGTATGCATGGTAAGACACACAGAAAGAAGAAAATGCCTAGGCTTATGGAAAGGGTTTAAACCCAGGGCTTAAGTACAGTAATATCCTGAAAGAAAGAAAGAAAAGAAAAGGAAGAAAAAAATCTATGACAAAAAAAGACCCAAGACAAGATGTGCAGGGAAAGCATCTTATACACAGGTCAATTTTATTATATAGGTTAAAGTCTAAGCTTTTTCCAACCTTCAATATTGTAGAGATTTAGTCATCCTTATCCACTCCCTAGGGCAGGGAGGAAGAGACCCTTAAACAGGTGATTTCTTTTATAGATGCAAATTGCTCCTAAGAAAGAGTAACGTTTGCAACTACAACTTTTTACAACAGCTGTCCTGACAGCTAACTCATAATTTGCTCCCACCTCACCACTTTCTTGTTAGATATAGTATCAATCATTATTCTAGAGAGGTAGATTTTGGGGTAACCTGTATATTCTGTGGTAATATATCATGAGCTCCAGGAGAGGAAAAGCCATCTCTCAATTGGTTTGATATACAAAAGCACTGAGCAGTAAATAGTCCATCTCACATTACTAGTATAGCCTTCTTTAAGCAGGATAGAAAGTCGGTATCTTTCTTTCTTTACCTGTGATATGAGGTTAATAGATTTGTTTAAGTATTAAATAGACACACCAGTGAATGGTTTAACACAATGCACTGCAATGTTTCATGCTTATATGCCACTACTGGCTTATTTTGTAACAGTTGCTCTGCCAGCAGCAAGGGTCATGGATTAGGGGCTAGTGAGAGATAGGAGGGGATCTAGGATCTAGATCCACAAAAGATGAGTGGGAATTTTCTAAGACTTCAGTAGTTGCAATTAAGAAGAAAGGACTGAGAGTACAGCACTGAGGCAGGTGGAGTTGCTGAGAAAGATTTAGAAGTTTTCAGGCTCTTCGACTGATATATGCCATGATTTGGTCCTTGATTTATCTCTCAGCCTTGTTTTTTGTACACCTACTCATTTCCTATACATTCTAGAACTGCTGCCCCATAGAGACCATGTACTGTTTTAAATCTTCATGCCTTTGCCTGTTTGTAACAACCTCTTCTGCCTGACATTTCCTAAAGAGTTGCCTCCTGAAACTGAGCTAGATTCTTCATGGCCCTTGTTTACCTTGGCAAGCACTAGTCATACCCTAGTGTAATTGTTTCCTTGACTTCTTCATGAATTCTAACTTCACAATAGTCAGAACTCTCTATGTAAACTGTACTCTTGGCAGTGGGCATGTCAGTAGGTGCTCAGAATGTTTCTTGACTGGATTTTAGCTTTCTTAGACCTATAGATAGTTGGAAAAGGGCTATACTAGTGGTTTCTTTTAAAAAATCTTTATTTTATTGAAAAGATGCTGTACGGAGGGGTTGCAGTTACATGAGTACGGTAATGAGTACATTTCTTGTTGAACATTGTTACTCCCTTTTTTGTTTTTCTCCTACTATCCCTTCCCTCCTCCACTTCCACCATTCCCCTCCTTCAAAGTTGTATAGTCCATTTCCAACATAGAATCTTGTGAGTATCATTGTTTCAATGGGTCATCCTGAGCCCCTCCAGAGAACAAAAGAATCAAAGGCAGGCTAGTGGATTGGGGCACAGAGCCTTAACAGATGCACTTTGACTGAGACAAACATGGGTTCATCAAGACCTGTTTTTTGTCCTGAATGTTGTGCAAGGAACCTCATTGCTCATTTACTCATGAGGAGAAAAACATCAGTTACGTGGTAGCAGTGAAAGTGCAGAAATCTTGTACAGAGTCCTGCACAGTGGAGCGTGGATAATGACTGACCCATCGGGTCCATGTTCAGTACACCTTGCTCATTCACATCATGTGCCTCTTGACTTCCTACAAGGCTTCACATTTTCTTTAAAAGATAATGTGTCAGGTGGTAGCTTATAATTGTGGCCGCCTTCATTCTCATGGAGAAGACCGATTTTGTGCAGGCCATGGGAAGCTGGCCTTTGGAAACGCCATGAGAGCTGCCTTGATGAATTCAAAATAGCCACTGACAGGCTCAGGAGGGTGCAGGGCTCAGAGAAAAAGGGCAAAAGGCATCAGTGGCACTGAAGACAGACCAGTGCTACATGTGTATCTTGCTCTTGAAGACAGGATGCAGTAACTTCATTACAAGCTTCTCCTCTCCATCAGACTGGTTTCCTCCTCTAAACCATGAGAACAAAACAATTTCCAGGTTGCGAGGACATTGAAACTAAGGGTAGTTCTAAAGAAAATACTTCACTTAATATATGTTTTCCAAGTCTTTCCATTTCTTAACAAATGGGGCAATGTCATTCTTTCTGACGGAGGCATAGAATTCCATTGTGTATATATACCACATTTTCTTGATCCATTCATCTACTGAGGGGCATCTGGGTTGGTTCCATATCTTAGCTATGGTAAATAATGCTGCAATAAACATAGCTGTGCTAGTAGCTTTAGTATTGTCTTGTTTGTGATCATTTGGGTAAATGTCCAAAAGTGGGATTGCTGGGTCATAGGGGAGCTCTATGTGGAGTCTTTTGAGGAACCTCCATACTACTTTCCAAATACCTGGAACTCAAAAAATTAAATCCCCCAACAACAAATCCTCAAAGAAACAAAAGAAACAACTGCCCAATAAATAAGTGGGCTAAAGACTTACAGAGAAACTTCTCTGAAGAGGAAAGAAGGATGGTCAGAAGGGATTGGGACAGCATGGATTGAGTATCCAAACACCCTGACTTAGTTCTGGAATTCATGATTTCTCAGTGTTTGAAGGCCCACTTCAAATGAATGAGACAGAGAAGTCCTCATGGCTACAATTTTCAATTTTTAAGATTGGAGCTTGAGGGTGATCAAGACACATTGTATCCATAAACTGCTCTGTTAAATGGAAACTTCTTTGTAAAATGACATAGAGATAATTAATAAAAAAATTAGAAATATATAAATATATGTGAAACGACAATAATTAGTACATTCATCCATTTCTGCACATTAGGAAAACATGTATACTGGACATAGGGAACTAAGGATGTTTTATCATGTTAGTTTATTAAAAAAAAAGATTGCTGGGTCATAGGGGAGCTCTTTGTGGGGTCTTTTAAGAAACCTCCGTACTACTTTCCAAAGTGGTTGAACAAGTTTATACTCCTACCAACAATGCAGTAGGGTTTCCTTCTGCCCACATCCCCTCCAGCATCTGTTGTTAGAGTTCTTGATTATAGCCATTCTAACTGGGGTGAAACTGTATCTCAGTGTTGTTTTGATTTGCATTTCTTTTATGGCTAGGGCGGTTGAGCATTTCTTCATGTGTCTATTAGCCATTCTTTTAGCCCACTTATTTATTGGGTAGTTGTTTCTTTGAGGATTTGTTGTTGGGGGATTTAATTTTCTGAGTTCCAGGTATATTTTAGATAGGAGACCCTTGTCCGTTGTATGGCTAGTGAAGCTCTTCTCCCAATCTGTGAGCTTTTTATTGATCTTGCTAGCTATGTCCTTGACCATGCAGAAGCTCTGCAATTTCATGCAATCCCATTTGTCCAACCTTTCTTTGATTTGTTGTGTTTCTGGGTCTCTATTAAGAAAATTTCGGCCTGTGCCAAGGAGGCCTAGGGTTTCTCCTATTCTGTCCTCTAATGTTTTCAGGGTGTCTGCTTTGACTCTGAAGTTTTTGATCCATTGATATATAAGGATCTAGCTTTAGTTTTCTACAAGTAAAGTATGCCAGGCTCAAAGAAACATAGGTCCTGTGGTTTCCCTTATTTTCAATAATTAGTATATGTTTGAGACAAGCAGAAACGGTCAGATAAGTTGATGTTAGGCGAAATGAACTCCCAGATAAGGACTCAAATGGTTTCTTTCTTGCTATTGTTTCTAACATATTTATAAGATTATTTCTTTATTACTTTGTATGTCTTTCTCCCATGGTATAAGCCCTACTTTCACTATATTTGATGTTGGTATAATTTGTGGAGGGGAAGGGCTAAAACAAATTGTTTAAATAGGACCCATTGCAACAATGAGATGTACAAGACGTTATGTTGAAAAACGAACTTTACAACTTTGGTGGGGAGGAGAAGGGGGGATAAGGGGGAGAAGATGGGAGAGGAAACAAAGGAGGAGGCAACAATGCTTGATAAGAAATGTACTCATTACCTTACTCATGTAATTGTAACCCCTCTGTAAGGTATTTTCACAATAAAAACTTATTTTTAATAATAATAATAATAAAAGAAAATAGCATAGGGTAATGGCTCCTACCCACCTACAGCTTTGTTAAAGTTGGCTCATGAAGGAGCCAATACAGAATTAAATAGGCAAGAGATAATGGGGATGCAAGAAGGGGAGAAAATGGAGCCAGAGTAGGTGGGGGAGACTGATGTTAGATGGCCCCTGGGAAGGCCATGAACAAGGGAGGACGTAGGAAGAGCATCATCTTATCACATGACAGTTCTAACACTAGACAGGGGCAGAAACCCAGCAAACACTCAGCTGGATTCCTGTGGAAGTGGAAATAGCCTGCATCTATCTCCCAAAGGAGGGCAATCACAAGCATCTTCTAAGCCAGGAGCAGGCCGAAGATCATGGTCTCAGTGTAAACACTCTGCAGTACCCTGGTTATGAAGCAACTGGAGGCTGAAAGCTTCTCAATCTCTTGTCACTGCCTTCTTGTCAGATATATTAGCCAGTGAATTCCTCAACATTTCAAGATACTCAGACTTGATCTAAGCTCACAGTGCTTTTAATCATGTTTCCCCCCTTCCAAAAAACAATCTTAGTTTCAAAGAACACACACAAAGATACCTGTCCCATGCCCTTCTGTGACCTCCTTTTCTCAATTGTCCACTCCTAGGTGACTGTTCATCTCACAGAAAGGCCGCTGTCCCTGTACTCTATGGAGTAGCATGTCACCATCTATTGTTATTAATGGAAGTGCTGAGCATATCAAGATTTCTTTCTCTTAGAAGCAGCATGCTAAAGGACACTTTATTAAGACCACAAAGAAACCTCTTGAAATTCCTGTTATTGTGGAGAGGTCACTAGCAGAGTGATTACATATTCTGAGCAAATGCCACAGCAGCGTGGCCTGCTGTTGAGAATCCTGGGCCTCAGGTGGATCTTTAGACCTGGTAAAAGGGGATTGAACTGTCAGACTCTGTTGGTATGCCATGGGCATCAACTCATCTGATTTTTTTTCCTCCTAGAAACAAGAAAAAGCAAATGTACAGGGTCCAGGCTACATTTCTTTCATGAATTATGATACAAGGCTGGGAAATGGAATTGCACTGTAGCTAGTAGATTGTACAAGTTGGGAGCAGTTGTGCATTTCATAAGTGACCAGCTCCATGGTAGGTGGTAACAGATCAAATCTCAACAAAAAAGATGAGTCTAAGAGAGGGCAGGGTGTGCTGGTATGCAGCAGGTACCCCGACAAGGTAGAGAAGATGTATTTGGGTCCTTCCTTTGCAACATCAAATGACTGTGGGTCCTTAATAGAGAGCAAGGAGGCCAAATTATTGAGGCAATTTGCTTCATGAATTTCTTTTCTGTATCTGGATGGAATCGAAATAAATAGATTGTGGCCAAATAACCTGTTGCAATACTTTTTGCTTGCTGAAGTACCTCCGAAGGCCTATGGTGCCACAAGAGTGGAATCATGGTCTTCTTAAAGTCTTGCTATGAGTCTTCACTTCCAATATCGCCATTCTGCTTAAGAAGCTCACAGAAACCAACAGTTGGTGAGAGGGTGGCAGTAATGGAAAGGAGTTAGTATCCCATTAGCATCTTTCTTAAGGAAGTTTTGCTCCAAGCTTATTCAGGATGAAGGGGAAAGGCATGAGCCGTCTCTCTGAATGGTTTCAGTAGAAGAGAGCCCATTCTGTGTCCTGAATATTCCTACCTAGCATTTGAGCCACTCCCTGATTTTCAAGTAGGGCCATGTTCATTGTCGCATTATTTACCATAGCCAAGACATGGAATCACACCCAGTTCCCCTCAATGGATGAATGGTTTATATAGACAATAGAATTCTATGCTTCTACCAGAAAGAACGATATCAGCCCATTCATAAGGAAATGGAAAGATCTGGAAAAATCATGTTAAGTGAAATAAGCTAAAGAAACTGAGGCTGCCTGTTTCCCCTCATTTATAATAGTCCATGTCTAGGAAAGTTCTAACAGAGGATCACAATAGCTCAATAGTTATGTCCATATGACCTTACAAAATGATGGTAATCAAAATGAATTACAAGGTAAAGAAACAAAAAAGGTTTTTTTTTTCTTTAGTGTATTGTATGCAGTTGTTTCTTTTTCCTTTCCTTTTTAACTTTTTCTTTTATTTACCCCCTGTTGTAACTGTTTTTGATTTCAGTATCCTTTGTAGTGTATGTAAGTTTATCTGATTTGGGGAAGGGAAGGGAAATCACAGAAATGGTGAGACAAAGGCCAATGCAACAGTGATATTCACAAGACACTATGTTAAACATGAACTTTTCGTCTTGCGGGGTGAAGGGCATTGGGAGGGAGGGATAGCAGGAAAAAATGAGAGAGAGGGTAACAATGTTGAACAAGAATTGTACTTATTTCCTTATATAACTGTAGTTCCTCTGTGCATCAACTTGAAAACCCAAAAAAGAAAAACATTTCATTATTTTATATCAAAAAGAAAATTATGAAAACCCTATGTCAACTATGCAAGAGCAAGTATATGAACATGGCACATCCTGGGCTTCTCTCTCTCTCTCTCTCTCTCTCTCTCTCTCTCTCTCTCTCTCTTTCTATATCTATATCTATATGTATGTGTGTGTGTGTGTGTGTGTGTGTGTGTGTGTGTGTGTGTGTGTGTGTGTGTGTAAAAAGGGAGCAATTGCCTTCATTTCTAAGGATATTTTACTGGTTAGATGAGCAAATGAGCATAAAAGAAATCCAAGTAAAAGCTAAAATGATTATTACAAAGCCACACGATGTTCTTCGTAATTCTGGGTAGACAGGGATTAATATGATGTAGCATCACTGGTAGTTCTGGAGAGAAACTGGCTTAGGAACTATGGATTTATGGGGCATTTATTGACTATTAAATTTTTATTATATTGCTACAACAATAGTATGTACTTATAGTCAAAAACTTGGGTCAATAACCTATCAAAGTAAAATCATTTCTTATTTTACCACTCAGTACTAATATTTGTTAAGACTTTGGGGGGAATTTATGCTATATATGATTTAATTTGATGAAATAGAAAAGAAAAAATTATGTTGTCATTTAATATTATGCCATTTAATATTAGGCCTGATATCAGCAATGGGGAACGTGAGTTCTGGTTAGGGAATACAGGGAATATAAGTTTGGATACAAATCAGATGGGATATTTATACAAAGGCATTAATGACTTTTTTATCTTTGTTTTTTTCTTTTTAGAGTATGGCTAGAGTAAAACCGTAAAAATCTCAACTTTGTCTCTCCTTCTTGTACTCTGACCTTCTGATTTAATAGTCCTCTAAACACATTGACCTATTTGTCATGGAAAAGATGTTCACTTGGCTGATAACAGAATGGAAGGCTCAAGAGACCATCCTTTTTAGATGGAAGTGTTGCATCAAAGTAGAAACGTTTCTCTGAACAAAGCTGTTATGTTAAGTAAAACTTGCTGGTCTACAGAATCCTAAGCATGAGGATGCAGTCATCAAGCCAATCACCACTAGCAGAAACATGACAATCTGTTCAGGTCTCTGCCTTGCTGCACCTGTAAAAAAAAAAAAAACAAAAAACTTCCAAAGCACCTTCTGTGGCTCTTGGCTTTCTGAAATATGAGCAGTTTCCAGCCCCTCCTGTGTCCGTGTCTATAACATCTGGTGAATGTAGATAGTTTTCTCATTCAGAAGGTTAAATAGCAGAGCAGGAGAGGTAAAGATGCATGGAACGTGTGTGTGTGTATGTGTGTGTGTGTGTGTGTGTGTGTGTGTGTGTGTGTGTGTATATGCGTGTGTGTGCACATGTGCCAAGCAAAAGTAATAGGGAGGAAAGAGAGAGAACAAGAGACAGACACAGATATATTGAGTAGAATAGTATAGAAGGTAGAGAAAGAAATGATGAAAAGGAAAGAGAAAAAGCAGAAAAACAGACAAGAACAAACAATGAAAAGACCAGAAAAGACAGGAGACAAGAAAGAATGTCTGAGTGACAAAGAGATGAAGTGCATACAGGAGAGCGACAGCCCTTACCATTGAATGATTAATACTGGAGTAAATGAAATATTCATGAAAGGAAATTAGACAAATCCAAATGCCACTTCCCTGATTCTCCTTCGTTTTCCCACTCCAAAGTGAATTCCTAGGAGATTCATGCCCCACTGTGCCATTACCTGGGGGTGATTGATGGATGTTATGAGAGTGGGGAGCCTGTTTCTTTGATGGCATTTAACTCCATTACAGATGCTTCTGTAGGTCTGCTTGGTTGTTCCTCAGAGTCTGGGAAATGAAGGCATGTTAAAAGGTTCTTGGCATCTTGGAGATAATCCAGGTTGCTTTCCCCCACTTTGAACTCAAAACCTCTTCTGGACCAGCATCTTTTTCCTCTCCAGGAAGTGGCCAGAAAAAAAACTTTCACAAAGATAGTGACCACCTTGCATACACTTTTAAAGGCCCTGCTCTTGTAACTAGTAGAAACTCACTAAGACTAGGGTACTGCCACTTGCCATCTAACCTGCCTGTTCTAAGAACCTAATCCGGTTAAGGGGAGTGGCATCATCTTTCCAAGTCTCCATGTGTCAACTCTGTGCACATACTTATAACTGAATTGTCAGGGGCCATGTAGAGTGTTCTCATAGGGCTGTCCATAGAGTAAAAGACTGGATTTTCCCTTCCTATCCTCTTACCTTCCCCCCCTTGTCTCCCAACAACGAGGGATAAAAGGGATGTTTCTATAACTAAACCATGTTTCCTGGAGATAACCCCAAGGACAGAGAATTGGAGTCTTTTCTGCTCTTCTTTGAGCCCTTGTGTGGGAACACTGGCTTTTCCCATATCCCTACTCTACATCCACCTGCATGGAGAAATTATGATCAAGCTGAACAACTCCCTGCTTTTGTCTGGTTTCTGAAGACCTAATTTCCTTATCTCCAGAGAGCAGATAAGTCAATTCTTTGTTTTGTTTTTGTTTTTGATTTTTTGTTGGTTGTGGGATTTGAACTCTGGGCCTGGGCACTGTCCCTCAGCTCTTCAGCTCAAGGCAAGTGCTCTACCACTTAAGTCAATTCTTTTATCACAGAAAGTTCTTGAGGTGTCAATTTCCCATTTGATCCTGTCTTAAAATGATCTCCTTGCCTTCCTAGGTTTTGGATATCATTGTCCTCTTTTGTAATGAGAGTGCTAGTGTTTAATTCCATGGGGGCTATTTGAAGATCAAGTGAGGGCTTTCTCAACAGTGAGACCTATACAAATGTTCAATGTTGTTGTGAGAGTGTGTGCATTGTTTTCCATTAGTCTGAAAGTTCCTCAAGCATAAGAAATCATATCACCTTTATCACCATTGTGTCCTTGGCACCCATGAATAAATCCAAGGCATGTGGCAGGGACTTGGTTAATGTTTCCTGGACATGTGACTGAACTCTGTTCTTCAGAGGCTTGTCTTTTCCTGCTCACACTCGGTTTTAACATTTGTTTTCCTTTAATTAGAGCCAGTGGTTGCCACCAGTCCATTCTACCCCTCAACTCACAATTCCAAGCTCAGTTCTAGGTTCAAGGTTAGAGTTTAAGGGTAGCTCTGCAGTTCACAGGACAATTGTGATCAGTTAACACTGGATCATAAGATGAAAGAGACAATATAAGGAGACTTGACTACTGCTGGTTGACCCAGCCTAGATTTTTCCAGCCCTATTTTGCTCCCAAGAAGAGAAGTGCTCATAAAGGAAGAAGTGTTAACTCCAAAAACAGGGTAGTGATCTAAAAATGGTATTATCTACAGAAAAATTCAGGTATAAAAAAACCAAAGACGGTAAGACAAACATCATCCTTTCTAGGCACAGTCTCAGATGATTCAAAACTCATGGCTTCATGGGTATACATTTCCCACAGTGCCTCAGCTTCCCTAGTTATGACATATATTGTCTATACGAGAAGTTAGACTAGGCCTGGCTGTCTGTAGATGTTCAATACAGTTGATTGAGTAAATGATTACATTCAGGGATGTCCTATGCTGTATTCATAGACTGTTGTTCTTTTTAAAATTTCTATCCAGAGAGTATTACTCTCTAACATGCCATTCATTTTCTTTATGATAGTCAAAGATTGATGATGGTAGAAACTTCCCTTGTATAGAGACTATTATAATTATTTAAAAAATTTTTTTGGGTCTGGTCATGGGGCCTGAACTCTGGGCCTGGGTGCTGTCCCTCAGCTATTAAGCTCAAGGCTAATGCCACTTCTGGCTTTTTTCTTTTTGCTTTTGTGGTGCTGAGGAATCGAACCCAGGGCCTCATTTATACAAGGCAAGTGCTCTACCACTGAGCCACCTTCCCAGCCCAGATTATTATAGTTCTTATCAGTCAGTTCCTTGTGTTGATGTTACAAAATTCATTCTCCACTCAGTAAGTAAAACACCAACAAGATAAAGTCATGATAAAAAAATGTATGGCCACTTATATCTTTCTAAACATGGTTAGTTTTTTAAAAGACATAACAAGAAGAGTGAGGGAAGGGGTGGGTAGTGGAGGGAGGGTGACAATGTTGAGAAGGATGACATTGATCAAGATGCATTGTATTCATGAACCACTTTGTTAAATGGCAACTCCTTTGTACAACTATTTTAAAGATAATAAAACAAAGAAAAAAAGTTTTGACAACAATGTGAAGAAAGTTAGTGAGTGAATATATTTTCAACACAAATTGGGTATTCTAGGTAAAATGATTGATACTTACTTTGCACTGGATGTGTAGTACTAAGGGACTTTTAAAAAATTAACTCACTTTGCTTCCACAGTATGAATTTTGAACACAAATAAACAAGACTAGAAGGAAAAGAAACATGTTCCTCAGGCTGAAATTTTCATTCCTAATTTCTATTTTACACCTGTGTACACAAGATATTTATGAAATCTTTCTGGTTTCTCCTAAAGTGTGATTTAATCTCCCCCCCTTCCACTAATGTCCCCTGAGAAGCTACCTGCTTGTATGCTCCTATGGAACCTATTGAATTCTACTAGACATCATGATTCTTCAAGGATGTCTGTGGTGTCAGGAATAAGAGATCTGGAGTCAAAAGGTATTTGTTTGAGTTTCCCTGAGACTCACTGAGTGGGTGATAAGACATCTACCTCAGCTGTCTTAGAGGATCAAATTTAGACAACAGATAATATATTGTTAACCAGATTTATAATTAAAAATGTGTTACTGAATATAAATGAGTGCAACCCACATATGCTGGTTCTGTGAAAGCTATCTGGGAGCTAGCAGACTTGCTCAATGTATATCCCATTTGGGAGACAACCAAATGTTTTCTGAGTAGCTGAACAACTCTAGTCCATTTCAAGAACATTTGCCCTAAAAGCCAGAATCAGTGTAGAACTACCCTTAGCCAGTGCTTAGGGCTTTCAGAGAAATGAGGGACTATACTTTCCTTCCTTCCTTCTCTTCCTCCCTCTCTCCCTCCTTCCCTCCCTCCCTTCCTCCCTCCCTCCCTCCTTCCCTCCCTCCTTCCCTTCTATCTTCTTTCTTTCTTTCTTTCCTTTCTTTCTTTCTTTCTTTCTTTCTTTCTTTCTTTCTTTCTTTCTTTCTTTCTTTCTTTCTTTCTTTCTTTCTTTCTTTCTTTCTTTCTTTCTTTTTCTTTCTTTCTTTCTTGGTTGTGGAACTCAGAATCAGGTCCTGGGCATGATCCTTGACCTGTTTTGCTCAAGGCTAGTGCTCTACCACTTTGAGCCACAGTGCCACTTTTAGAGTGCCACTTTTAAGAGTCTCATGGGCTTTCCTGCCCAGGCTGGCATCAAACCATGATCTTCAGATCTCAGTCTCCTGAATAGAGTTATAGTTATGAGCCACTGGTACACAGCTGAGACCACACTTTTCTGAGGGCACAAGATCAGGAAAGGTATGTTTTGTCAGTAAGTAGGCTATTCTCTCTCTCTCTTAAAAAAAACCTTCTTTAATGGGACAAAATCCTTGATGATGAGCTTAGAAAATTTCAGGGATATTAAAAGAAAGCTCTATATGGGACAGAAAGACATTTGAGATTGATTCCCAAATACACACATGCTTGGCTCTTCTGCACCTTTGGAAGGAAGACTCTATTTGTGAGTGACAGAATAATCTCCATGGCAACAGACTGTCTGATGACAGAAGAACAAACATGAAAGCTCCTTGTGCCAACTCTGTATTTATGTGATGCTTATCATATTGTCTCCTACAATGTGAAGAGGGCTTGATCTCTCAGCAAGCAAACTTCTGTCTAAATGATCCCGGTGCAGAAATCCTGCCATATCTGCTAGTATTTTTCACATCTAAAAATGGGATTTTTTTTTGGTTTTGTAAAGTTCTAGTTTGGCTGGAGGTGTCAGGGTTCTTGAAAACAGGTTTTATTGGACCTTTGGAGAGTGACAATCAGTTAAAAAAAAAGATATCTAAGTGTGGGGCTTGGTGGTCAAGGAAATGTGGCACTGTCACCAACCTGATGCCTTGCTGCAGGATGAGAGCAATGGGAAGTGACCGTGGAAGACCTGCTTGGACTCTCAGCTTCAGAGGGTAGCCGGACAGGGGGCGACAAAGCAGGCAGACTGTCTGGTCTGTGTGAAGTTCTCTATCCCTCATTGCTCAGGCCTCTTCCCATGATTGATGATGCTTCAGAGAGGCTCTGTTTCCACCCTTGAGTGGGACCTGATTGCTTATTTAAAGGCTTAGATTCCCTCCCCCACCACGATCAAACCAAACCTCCACACTTAAAACCAAAGACTTTGCTCTTAGCTTCTTTCCTGGCTCTGGACATTTCCACAAACCACAAAGCCCTATGACATTGCTCGTTAGGATTCAACTCTCAATCAGTCTTGTCTTCTATAACCATAAGCCAAATGCATCAGGAGAAGCCCAGGTATCCATCTCTCCCTTGTTCTATAGCCTAGAGACCAGATGTCAGGTACTATCTCCAAGGAAGTACTTTCTTTTGGTCACCAGGAAAGGTGGATGGCCAAGGAAAGTATGTAGAGGAACATTTTGGAACTTAGTGAGTGGTGATTATAATGTTTTACAGTTGCTATGGTAGTAGTTACACATATCTTCAAATACATTAAAGTGCATTCAATTGTCCAGTTTAAATGGAGGAATTGTATTATGGTATGTTAATTGAGTCTCAATAAAGTTATTTTTTAATAAATCTCTTATACAGCATTGTGGTATAGTTAATAACAGTGTATTGCATATTTAAAACTTGGATAGATTAAAATATAAGTATGTGATGTAATGCATACTACGTGTGTGTGTGTGTGTGTGTGTGTGTGTGTGTGTGTGTGTGTGTGTGTTGGATCCGGAGCTTAAACTAGGGCCAGAGTGCTGTTTCTGAGCTTCTTTTGTTCAATGTTGTCACTCTACCACTTGAGCTACAGTACCACTTTTGGCTTCTTTTCTTCTTTTGGGGGGGGATGCAGTGGGTGTTGTTTATTGGAGATAAGAATCTCACAGACTTTTCTGCTTGAACTGATTTGAATAGTGATTTTCTTGTATAGCTAGGAGTACAGGCATGAACCACTGGTATCCAGGTTGTAATCCATATTTTATTTTATTTTATTTAGTTTATTTTTTTTAGAATTTTTTTTATTATTGTGAAGATACTGTACAGAGGGGTTACAATTACATGGGAAGATAATGAGTACATTTCCTATCAAGCATTGTAGCCTCCTCCTTTGTTTACCCTTCCCATCCCATCCACCCCCACCCCCTCACCCAACACTCCTCCCCCCCACCAAATTTGTAAAGTTCGTTTTCGACATAACAACTTGTATGTCTCATTGTTGCAATGGATCCACCTGTATCCCTATTTAAACAATTTGTTTTTTCCCTTCCCCTCCACAAATTATAACAACATCAAATACAGTGAAAGCAAGGGTTATACCGTGGGGGAGGGACATACAAAGCAACAAAGAATCTTATAAATGTGTTAGAAACAATTGCATGAAAGAAAAAAAACATTTGACTTATCTTGGGGTTCATTTCCCTAACATCAATTTAACTGACCTTTTCTGCTTGACTCAGACATATACTAGATATTGCAAATAAGGGAAACCATGGGACCTATGTTTCTTTGGGTTTGACTTACTTCACTTAATATAATTTTTTCCAAGCCTTTCCATTTCCTAACAAATGGGGCAATGTCATTCTTTCTGATGGAGGCATAGAATTCCATTGTGTATATATACCATATTTTCTTGATCCATTCATCTATTGAGGGGCATCTGGGTTGGTTCCATATCTTAGCTATAGTAAATAATGCTGCAATAAACATAGTCGTGCTGGTAGCTTTAGTGTGGTCTTGTTTGTGAACATTTGGTTAAATGTCCAAAAGTGGGATTGCTGGGTCATAGGGGAGCTCTATGTGGAGTCTTTTGAGGAACCTCCATACTGCTTTCCAAAGTGGTTGAACAAGTTTACACTCCCACCAACAATGCAGTAAGGTTCTCTTCTGTCCACATCCCCTCCAGCATCTGTTGTTATCAGAGTTCTTGATTATAACCATTCTAACTGGGGTGAGGTGGTATCTCAATGTTGTTTTGATTTGCATTTCTTTTATGGCTAGAGAGGATAAGCATTTCTTCATGTGTCTATTGGCCATCCTTCTTTTCTCTTTAGAGAAGTTTCTCTTTAAGTCTTTAGCCCACTTATTTATTGGGCAGTTGTTTCTTTGAAGATTTGTTGTAGGGGGATTTAATTTTTTTTTTTTTTGAGTCTGGTCGTGGGGCCTGAACTCTGGGCCTGGGCACTATCCCTTAGCTCTTCAACTCAAGGCTAGCACTCTACCACCTGAGCCACAGCGCCACTTCCGGCTTTTTTTCTTTTTTCTTATGTGGTGCTGAAGAATCGAACCCAGGGCCTCATGCATGCAAGGCAAGCGCTCTACCACTGAGCCACCTTCCCAGCCCTACGGGGATTTAATTTTTTGAGCTCCAGGTATATTTTAGACATGAGACCCTTGTCTGTTGTATGGCTAGTGAAGATCTTCTCCCAATCTGTGGGCTTTCTATTGATCTTGCTAGCTATGTCCTTGGCCATGCAGAAGCTCTGCAATTTCATGCAATCCCATTTGTCCAACCTTTCTTTGATCTGCTGTGTTTCTGGGTCTCTATTAAGAAAATTTCAGCCTGTGCTAAGGAGACCTAGGGTTTCTCCTATTCCATTCTGTGGTGTTTTCAGAGGGTCTGCTTTGATTCCGAGGTCTTTGATCCATTTGGAGTTGATTCTGGTGCAGGGTGATATATAAGGATCTAGCTTTAGTTTTCTACAAGTAGTCAACCAATTTTGCCAGCACCATTTACTGAAGAGGCTGTCTTTCTTCCAATCTATTTTTTTAGTTCCCTTATCAAAGATTAGATGGCTATAGGTCTGTAGGTTCATTTCTGGGTTTTCAATTCTATTCCATTGGTCCTGAGGTCTGTTCTTGTGCCAGTACCAAGCTGTTTTGATTACTATGGCTTTATAGTAGAGTTTGAAATTTGGTATTGATATTCCTCCAGCAGTGTTCTTTCTGTTGAGCATCGTTTTTGCTATTCGGGGTCTTTTATTGTTCCATATGAATTTTTGGATTGCCTCTTCTATTTCCTTGAAGAATGAAGATGGAATTTTGATAGGTATCGCATTGAATTTGTAGATAGGCTTGGGAAGTATTTCCATTTTCACGATGTTGATCTTTCCAATCCAGGAGCATGGGAATTTTTGCCACTTTCTAAGTTCTGTTTTGTTTTCCTCTTTCAAGTTTTTAAAGTTTTCATCATAGAGGTCCTTCACTTCTTTGGTTAAGTTACTTCCTAGATATTTTATTTTTTGTGGGGCTATTATGAATGGAGTTGTTTTCCTCATTTCAGCCAGACTTTTCTCATTGTTGGCATACAGAAAAGCCATTGATTTTTGAGGGTTAATTTTTTACCCTTCTACTTTGCCAAAGTTTTGAATCAGCTTGAGTAATTTGGGAGTGAAGTCTATGGGATTCTTTAAATACAAGATCATGTCATCTGCAAACAGGGAGAGTTTTACTTCTTCTTTCCCTATTTGAATCCCTTTTATGTTTGCATCTTGTCTTATTGCTGTAGCTAGGCATTCTAATAGTAGATTGAAGAGCAGTGGAGAGAGTGGGCATCCTTGTCTTGTTCCTGAGTTAAGAGGAAATGTCTTTAGATTTTCACCATTAAGTATAATGCTGGCTGTAGGTTTGTCATATACAGCCTTTATTGTATTGAGGAATGTTCCATGGATTCCTAATTTTTCCAGAACCTTCATCATAAAGGGGTGTTGGATCTTGTCAAATGCTTTTTCTGCATCTATTGAGATAACCATGTGGTTCTTATCCTTGCTCCTGTTGATGTGATGAATTATGTTAATTGATTTGCGTGTATTGAACCAGCTTTGAAATGAATCCTGTTTGATCATGGTGTATCATTTTTTTGGATGAATTGTTGAAGTCGATTGGCCAAAATTTTGTTGAGAAGTTTTGCATCAATGTTCATCAAAGGAAGGGTCTATAGTTCTCTCTCTTTGATGAGTCCTTGCCTGGTTTTGGGATGAGGATTATGATGGCTTCATAGAATGAGTTTGGTAGTGAACTTTCTCTTTCAATTTCATTGAAGAGTTGGAGGATATTGGTGTTAGCTCTGCTTTGAAGGCCTTGTAGAATTCTGCTGTAAAGCCATCTGGTCCT
This sequence comes from Dipodomys merriami, assembly GCF_024711535.1. Taxonomy (NCBI): domain Eukaryota; kingdom Metazoa; phylum Chordata; class Mammalia; order Rodentia; family Heteromyidae; genus Dipodomys; species Dipodomys merriami. The sequence goes on from NW_027205603.1 coordinate 84,781,839, forward strand.
GGGCTTTTCTTAGATGGGAGGTCTCTTATTGCTGTTTCTATTTCAATGCTTGATATGGGCCTGTTAAGATGGTTTAACTCATCTTGCTTTAGTTTCGGCATGTCAATATTTGCTAGGAAATGTCCATTTCTGCCAAGTTCTCAAACTTATTAGCATAAAGTTTTAAGAAGTATTCCCTTATAATGTTCTGAATCTTGGTTGTTTCTGTGGTGATATTTCCATTCTCATCTCTGAGTTTATTTATTTGGGTGTCTTCTCTTCTTTTTCTGATAAGATTTGCTAAGGGTCTGTCAATTTTGTTAATTTTTTCCAAGAACCAACTCTTTGTTTTGTTAATTCTATTTTTTTTTGGATTCTAATTCATTTAATTCAGATTTAATTTTAATGATTTCTTTCTGTCTACTGGAGTAGGGTTTATCTTGCTGCTCTTTTTCAAGGAGGCCCAGATGCCTCATTAAATTGTTGGTTTCAGATCTCTCCAATTTGTTGATGTAGGAACTCAGGGCTATAAACTTGCCCCTGAGTACTGCCTTTGCTGTGTCCCAAAGGAGCTGGTAATTTGTGTGTTCATTTTTGTTAAATATCATGAACATTTGAATTTCCTTTCTAATCTCTTCCATGACCCACTCATGATTCAGCAGTGTGTTGTTCAGCCTTTATGTGTTACAGGATTTTCTTTGGTGACTTTTGGTGTTGAGTTCTAATTTTATTCCCTTGTGGTCAGAGACAATGCAAGGTATAACTTCAATGTTTCTGAATTTGGACAAGTTTGCTTTGTGGCCTAAAATGTGGTCTATTTTGAAAAATGTTCCATGTGCTGCTGAGAAAAACGTGTATTCTGATGCTGCTGGGTGAAATATTCGGTAGATGTCTGTTAAATCTAATTGATCTATTCAGTTGTTTAGATCTGCAGTTTCTCTGTTGAGTTTTTGCCCAGATGATCTATCTACTGGGGAAAGTGATGTGTTAAAGTCCCCAGCAATTAATGTCTTGGGATCTATGTGGGATTTAAGGGACAGTAGTGTTTCTTGGATAAATTTGGGTGCTCTGTTGTTTGGCGAATAGATATTTAAAATTGTAATATCCTCCTGAAGGGGAGATGTAATCCATATTTTATATTTAATTATTTCACAATAGGTACATATATATTTCAGTATTTATATTGCAGTCAGATATACACTTAATTTCAGTTACTACAGAAAAGCTATTCTGAAAGATGTAGAAATACTTAGAAATACTTAAAACTAGTGAGATTGAAGTTTTAAAATAAGCCTACTTGCATAAGAACCAAGTCTACTGAGCAAATGCTAGTGTATAGGTTGTGGTATGGCATATGTAGTATGTTGTGGGTTGTGGTATGGCATATGTAGTATGTTGTGGATTGTGGTATGGTATATGTAGTATGGAGGATGTGGTATAGCAATGTGGTCATGAAAGTTTAGGAAAAGTTGATAGGCTAGGAAAATCTTCTATGTCTTTTCTGGTAAAGTTTATTCTGAACTGTTTCTTGCTGTATTAGGTACTATGGTTAAGTGTTTCTTGATACCTACAGTGTGGTTATTGTCTGTGTATATTGACCTCCTTTGCAAGCTTTTGTGGACAAGCACTGGGTTTTCCCACTCCTGTATTTGTGGCATTTTACAGTGTCTGGTACCCAACTTGTTGATTAAATATCAGGGTTTTTCAACCTCCACACTACTGGCATTTTAGGATAGATAATTCTTTGTTACTGGGGCCTATCTTGGGCATTGTAGGAAGCTTAGTAAGAGCCCTGGATTTGCCCTATTAGATGCCAATAGTTTTCAGCACAGATGCAGCCAAGAAAAATGTTTCTAGACTTTGATAGATGGTCCTCGGAGAACAAAAATGCTCTGAGTTGAGAGCTACTGCTTCAAGACAATAATATGCAATGACTACTTGAATATTCAATAAATACTTTTGATCACATTCTGGATGGCGGTGGGGATACAGGAGTAGATAATAGGGGTAGATTCTCTGCTATGAAGTTTGCATTCTATAGAGGCAGACAGAAGAGAGCTGAAGGAACTAATTGATAGATGTAGCAGTTCAGTTGGCAATGACTACAAAGAAGAACATTGAACAGGGTGTTGAGATTACAAGTTTTCTGATGGGCAAAGACAGCAATGGTGAGGTTTCTGGAGGAGAGGCCTGACCATCCTGAAGACACATCCAGGTACAGTAAAGGCAGGGAACTAACTGAAGGAAGATCACAAATGACATAGAAGCATTGAGGAGCAGGAAGGAGACCAGTGGGACCGACCCTGGTAGAGAGTGGACCTGCTCATGTTCTCTTCAGAGTCCAGGGCAAGACCTTTGGATTAAAAAAATCTGTATATTAATCATATAGAAGGAATGCTGTGATTTTTCATTTATGCATTTAGCACTTCAAATATATCCATTCTATTCCTCCTTACTATGCTTCTATCTCCTTTTTTTAAACATTTAAGTAGATTTTTCCATTGTACTTTCATACATACATTTAGAGTACTTGGATCATATTCATGCTTCCATCTCCCTCTCTCTTCCATCTCTTCCATTCTATCCCTCTATTGCATTCATGTCGTTTCTTTTAGATATAGATCTCACCTAATTGGTAAAGGGATGCTTGGCTTTTGTTCCAAATGAAAGAGGAAGCCGTGGAGGAGCATCTTGTATATTTTTAAGTTCATTCACTTGCACTGCTGTGTGGAAATGATCCACTGGGGAACCACAAGGGAAGAATGAATTCATTTAGGAGATGGCAGCCATTATCCAGGGGAGCCTGGATTAGAATAGCTGCAGTGGAAATGAGGGAAGTGAGAGTAGGTGAGAACAATGGTTAAAGGAAGGCAATGATAGCCATAAAAAGATGAGTGGATGCAGAGAGCAAGACACCGACCAAATTTCTCCCTGAAAAGGGCTTTCTGTGTTAGTTAGCCTTTTGTTGCTCCGATAAGGCAGTGGGGCAAGTGCTTAAAAGATGCAATTTTTATGTTGATTCATAGTTTCAGGGTTGAGGTCCATGGTGCTTAACCCCAGCACTTTGTGTTTGAAAGCAGGAAGCCATCATAGAGGAGAGGATGAGGTACTACTTAACCATCATGATGGGGAGAATATGGTACTACTTACCTCATGGTGGCTGGAAGAGAGAGAGAGACAGATAGACAGAGAAAGAGATAGAGAGAGAGACAGAGAGAAACAGAGAGAGAGAGAGAGACAGACAGACAGACAGAGACAGACAAGATGACAGGAAAACAAAGAAAAAAGACAAGATGTCCTTTTCTAAGACAAGCCCAAGTACCCTGCTTTCTTCAGCTAAGGCCTCACATCCTAGTTCCCACCATCTTCCCCGAATTTGAATCCATCAGCTGATTAATGGGCTGAGGAGGATGACACCCTCCTGATCCAATCATTTCTCTGAAGACCCATTAGCTGGCCACCAAGTCTTTGGGCAGGAGGCGTTTTAGCTCTAAACTATAATATTGAGTATCCATTGGCATTAACTAGATGAACATTCATGACAGGAGAAACATGACTGGCTGAGCAGATTCTATTTTTCTAAGATTTTCTAGCTTGTGGTTCAAGTTAGGGTTCTTTTATGGAAAGCCATTGTTCTGTTTCTGTGAAGAGGGTTAACAGACTGTAACTCCAGCTTAATTACACTTGTTTCCTTGGCTACTTTCTTTAATTTAATATTTACTCAGCTCAGTGTTTGGCCTGACTCTTGGTATAGGGTGAGACCATTGAAAAACTCCTTGAATATAAACTTTCAATGTTTTAAAACTAGCCCTCACTGGGTTGTTACAAATATGTTAGTCTTTTATAGAAAATAGCCAAGAATCTCCAAGCCTCTTAGGCTTTAGATAGTTGCTTCTCTTCAACTTTTGTATGAAAGTATTAACAACAATAATAACAACAAATTAGTAGCTATGACTACTATTTACCAAGCACTACATTAAACCTAACTGAACTAAATTTAACTCATATTGGTACCCAATAGGTAGATATTATGGTCCTTACCTAACAAAGGTGGGGGCAAAACTTTGCAGAGAGTGAATAATGCAGCCAAGATCACACAGCTGGAATATTAGTTTCCTCGTGATGTACTAGCACATTTTCATAAGCGACATCAAGATGTTTAGCAGGGCCCTGCTTGCTCTAAGGACTGGGAGAAAAACCCATCCTTGGCTCTTCCAGCTTCTGGATTACCCCAAATCACTGCCATCAATGCCCATTTTCACATGACCTTGTGCTTATCTCCCTGTATCTCTCCTGCAGCTATCTCTTAAAAAATAACATTGCTTTCTTTAAGTAGTTATACATAAAGGTTTCAATTTAACATGCCAGTTTATGAGTATCGTGCCTTGATCAGTATCATCCCTTTCATCATTCTCCCCCATCTCTCCCAATCCCACCTATCCCCTTATGCTTTCTAAGTTCCATTTTCACATATATACATTGAATATTGTGACTGCATTCCCCATACTCTTCTTCTTTTCATTCACCTTCCCCTGTGGATACTGCACATAAAAGCACTTGTCATTAGAGTTCGGATCTGTCTAGATAACCTAGAATGACTTTATCTTGAGATCCTTTTTAAAAAATTATATCCACAAAGACTTTCCATCAAAGGTCATTTGTGTTTATAATTCTAGGTATGAGGCCAGGGGTATATCTTTCATGGTAGTTGTGGGGGCAATAGTCAATGTGCAATATCTGGTTTCTTGTAAATCTTGTTATTTTCCCCTACATTGAAGATCTTTGTTCACACTATAAAAGAAATTAAAGCATTCAAACACCTTTTCTTCTTGGGACCTCATCTCTTCTTATAGACTGGTTTCATGAACTACTGGCCAAGAGGCCAAGAGACTTTTATTATTCTAGAATAAATTTAGCAGCCTAATAGAGTAAATGTTTTACTAATAGATTTCAACTAGGGTGGGAGGCTTCAAAATGGTGACAGATATTTAAAGAACACTCTCACGTTAACCGATGCCTGTTTTGCTAACTTTAACTGCGAAGAAAAGCAAATAATTTAGAAATAAATCTGAAGAGTTTTACATACAAAAAAGTAAGCTTTAACAACTAAAACAGTAACTGGCTTCTGGGAAGAGTGGATATACAGCTTCCACTCCCTACCCCCCATGTTAAATTAATAGTTAGTTGTACCATTAGAAATTTACATCACATTTTTAATCCTTAGCAGCTTCCCAACCTCTCCGTCCATTCATGTTAAGTTACAAGTCTAAAGAAATTCCACAGCAATGGGGCCTTTAATTCACAGAGAGATGCAGAGAGCAAATGAGAGACTTGCAAAGGCATCAGAGCATCTCAGCAATGTAAATGCTCTGGGTCGAGGGCATTTCTACACAGACAGCTACATAAAACTAGTGGAATCAATTTGTCAGTAGTTTGAGTGGTAATCTTTAAGACAGTTGATTACTTGGCCATTTGTTGTTTGCTCTGCAGGGCTCTCCCCATCATTTCCCTCCTTCAACTCAGAGTAGCATGAGTGGGCCTGTCCTGGGTGGTGAATAAGGAGCCACTGAACACCTCCAACATGAACGCTCATTGCTCTTCTCCACGTGAAAGAAGGGACAAATCTGGGTCCAGCTGAGACCAACATGAGCTTTACAATCTATGATCTGAACTGCTTCCTATGAACACACATGTGCACACATACACATACGTGTACACACACCATTATTAAAATATGTTAGAGAAGTTTTAGGAAATATAATAATAAATAACTAGATGGAAATGCTGTCCAGTCGCTATACTATTTGTTCAACTTCGTAGTCTTCTTTTAAAAGTGTAACATAATCATTTTTAATGGGTCTATACAATCTTAAGACATGTCACTAGAAGTGTTACTCACAAGTCTATAGAGGTTGTAACACAATTTTACCATCATGAACATGATAGAAGTAGGGTATTTATTCTTAATTCTTAAATGAGCATTAATATCTTTGTGTCTAAAATTTATTTATCTATCTATCTATCTATCTATCTATCTATCTATCTATCTATCTATCTATCTATCTATCTATCTATCTATCTATCTATCATCTATAAGCTTCTTCCTCAGGAACTTCTCTTTCTCTCTTCAGTTCTATGTGATATTTTTTATCTACCAATTTTCGCTCCCATCTTCAGATCTTGACTATTCCTTATGAATAAAACCCATCTTCTTCAGTGTCATTCCTTCCATCCTTCTCCCTCACATCTATTTCCTTCACACCCATTCCCTCAAGTTACCTGGTTCTATTTTTACATATGCATATTGAATATTATGACTACATTTGCCCACTACCCTCCTCTCTCTATTTGTCTGTCCTCTCTCTCCCTTTAATATGTATCCTCTTTAGACAGAGTATTTTCAACTTTCTGGTGTTCCCTTTATTAAATTATTAGTTAATTGTTCAAAGGAATTACCTCATTAGAATCCACCCTAACCAATGGAGTTTATAGTTCAGTCAGTGATGGTGGTTATTTGGAATGTGTCAGCTATTGTGCTGGCTTTGGGCTCAGCAGACTCCCTGCCATGAAGACATCTTGTCTTCTTGTACTCTTTCGACTGGTTGCACCATGTATAGAAATATTACAGTAAAATATTTTGTACAATGAATGCCCTGAATTTAAAAAGGAGAAAGAAAAGTTCTTTTGATAAAATGATGATTTCTAGTTCTATTTTACAGATATTGAATTAATTTCCTTCTCTTTATAGCTGAATAATACTCCACTGTGTAAACATATCCACGTTTTCTTCACCTATTCATTAGTTGGTGAGTACCAATGTTGATTGTATTGTTTGGCTTACTATGTTTATAGTGCTGTTATAAATGTAAATGAGGAGGTGTCTCAAGACATGCTCAGGAGTGGTAGAACAAGCAACAGAAATACTTGTAGATTTTCAAGAAATCTGCAAACTGATTTCTTTTTCTTTTTCTTTTTCTTTTTCTTTTTTTTTTTGTTGGCTGTGGGGCTTGAACTCTGGGCCTGGGCGCTGTCCCTCAGCACTTCAGCTCAAGTCTAGTGCTCTATCACTTGAGCCACAGCACCACTTCTAGCTTTCTGAGTGGTTTATTGGAGATAAAAGTCTCACAGGGATTCTGCCTAGGCAGGCTTTGAACCATGAGCCTCAGATCTCAGCCTCCTGAATAGCTTGCAGACTGATTTCTTTTTTTTTTTTAATTGTGAAAATACTGTACAGAGCGGTTAGAATTACATGGGTAAGATAATGAGTACATTTCTTAACAAGCATTGTAGCCTCCTCCTTTGTTTCCCCTTCCCATCCCATCCTCCCCCGACCTCCCCCTAATCCTCCCACCCCACCAAAGTTGTAAAGTTCGTGTTAGACATAATGACTTCTACATCTCATTGTTGCAATGGGTCCACCTGTATCCCTATTTAAATGATTTGTTTTCCCCTTCCCCTCCAAAAATTATACTGACATAAAATACAGTGAAAGCAGGGGTTATACTGTGGGGGAGGGACATACAAAGCAACAAAGAAATAATCTTATAAATGTGTTAGAAACAACTGCATGAAAGGAAAAAACATTTGAATACATATCTTAGGGTTCATTTCCCTAACATCAACTTATCTGACCTTTTCTGCTTGACTCAGACATATACTAGATATTGCAAATAAGGGAAACCATGGGACCTATGTTTCTTTGGGCTTGACTTACTTCACTTAATATAATTTTTTCCAAGTCTTTCCATTTCCTAACAAATGGGGCAATGTCATTCTTTCTGATGAAGGCATAGAATTCCATTGTGTATATATACCACATTTTCTTGATCCATTTATCTACTGAGGGGCATCTGGATTGGTTCCATATCTTAGCTATAGTAAATAATGCTGCAATAAACATAATCGTGCTGGTAGCTTTAGTGTGGTCTTGTTTGTGAACATTTGGGTAAATGCCCAAAAGTGGGATTGCTGGGTCATAGGGGAGCTCTATGTGGAGTCTTTTGAGGAACCTCCATACTGCTTTCCAAAGTGTTTGAACAAGTTTATACTCTCACCAACAATGAAGTAAGGTTCCCTTCTGTCCACATCCCCTCCAGCATCTGTTTTTATTAGAGTTCTTGATTTTATCCATTCTAACTGGAGTGAGGTGGTATCTCAATGTTGTTTTGATTTCCATTTGTTTTATGTCTAGGAAGGTTGAGCATTTCTTCATGTCTATTGGCCATCCTTCTTTGCTCTTCAGAGAAGTTTCTCTTTAAGTCTTTAGCCCACTTATTTATTGGGCAGTTGTTTCTTTGAAGATTTGTTGTAGGGGGATTTAATTTTTTGAGTTCCAGGTATATTTTAGATATGAGAGCCTTGTCTGTTGTATGGCTAGTGAAGATCTTCTCCCAGTCCGTGGGCTTTCTATTGATCTTGCTAGCTATGTCCTTGGCCATGCAGAAGCTCTGCAATTTCATGCAATCCCATTTGTCCAACCTTTCTTTGATTTGTTGTGTTTCGGGTCTCTATTAAGAAAATTTCAGCCTGTGCCAAGGAGACCTAGGGTTTCTCCTATTCCATCCTGTAGTGTTTTCAGAGTGTCTGCTTTGACTTTTTGATCCATTTGGAGTTGATTCTGGTGCAGGGTGATATATAAGGATCTAGCTTTAGTTTTCTACAAGTAGTCAACCAATTTTGCCAGCACCATTTACTGAAGAGGTTGTCTTTCTTCCATTCTATTTTTTTTTAGCTCCCTTATCAAAGATTAGATGGCTATAGGTCTGTAGGTTCATTTCTGGGTTTTCAATTCTATTCCATTGGTCCTGAGGTCTGTTCTTGTGCCAGTACCAAGCTGTTTTGATTACTTTATAGTAATCAAAATAGTAGAGTTTGAAATTTGGTATTGATATTCCTCCAGCACTGTTCTTTCTGTTGAGCATCGTTTTTGCTATTTGGGGTCTTTTATTGTTCCATATGAGTTTTTGGATTGCCTTTTCTATTTCCTTGAAGAATGAAGTTGGAATTTTGATAGGTATCGCATTGAATTTGTAGATAGGCTTGGGAAGTATTTCCATTTTCACGATGTTGATCTTTCCAATCCAGGAACATGGGAGTTTTTGCCACTTTCTAAGTTCTGTTTTGATTTCGTTTTTCAAGTTTTTAAAGTTTTCGTCATAGAGGTCCTTCACTTCTTTGGTTAAGTTACTTCCTAGATATTTTATTTTTGTGGGGACTATTACAAATGGAGTTGCTTTCCTAATTTCAGCCACACTTTTCTTATTGTTGGCATACAGTAAAGCCATTGATTTTTGAGGGTTAATTTTATACCCTTCTACTTTGCCAAAGTTTTGAATCAGCTTGAGTAATTTGGGAGTGGAGTCTATGGGATTCTTTAAATACAAGACCATGTCATCTGCAAACAGGGAGAGTTTTACTTCTTCTTTCCCTATTTGGAACAAACTGATTTCTATATGACATCAATAACTAAAATTCCCACCAATGATACATTAGGTCACTTTTTTTCTCATATTCTTGCCAGAATTTGTGGTTTATTTTCTTGATGATTGTCATTGTGACTGGGGTGCGGTGGAATCCCGATGCTTTTATTTGCATTTATTTTATGGTTATGGATGTTGAACATTTCTTCTTGCTTATTTTTAGCTATCTGTATTCCTTGTGAAAACTGTCTATTCAATTCATTTGCCCTATTACTGAGTGGATTGTTTGTTCTTTGGATGTTTAACTTTTGGAGCTCTTTCTATATTCTGGATATTACTCCTTTATCTGATGGGCAACTGGCAAAGATGTTCTCCTGCTCTGTAACTGTTGTTCTGCAGGTTGTTTCTACTGCTGCACATAAGCTTTATTGATTCATTCATTCAGTCATTCATTCAGTCTGTGCAATCTCACTTTTCAATTCTTATTCTTATTTTCTGAGGTACTGGGGTTCTACTCAGAAAAGCATTAATTATGCCTAATATTTTAAGGGTTTTCCCTATGTTTTCATCTAATAATTTCAAAGTATCTGGCCTTACATTAAAATCTTTGATCTATTTTGTGTACATTTGTATGGGGTACCACTCAGAATTTTTAAAATAAGGAAGTCATTAGTCTATGAAAAAAATCAAGAAATATTTACACTGTGACATTGATTTCTGGCATTTCTTACAAAATGTATCTTCTGATCTCAATCAATCATATAGAGCAGACATCATCAACAGCTTCATGAACAGCTCTTTTTGTAAGGTATATGTAGACTGTAGCTGCCCACACAACTCCAGACCAGACTCAGACACTTTCCTAACATCAAATGATTTCTACGAGACCATCCTAGGCCTTTGAGTGGGCAGCATATCGCCAACCCTAGACACCTTAGTTTCCATTCCTGGTTCAGGTGAGACAGCTAAAACCTGTAGTCTACTTTTCCTTTTGCAGTATGAATCTTAGAGCCACCTTGCTCATTGTTATCTGGATCAGATTTCATATGATTTTTAATTTATTGAATTTTTATTTTATGTTTTCTTTGCCCCAAACCAAGTGTAGAGTTCATTATAAACAGGTTTGAAAAAAGAGTGTGGAGAGACTTTCTATCTTAACCTATTACCTGGGGAATGAGCTTTGACCTCTCTGGGAAATAGCCTACCAGGTCTATGTAAAATTAGTAATGGCAGAGAGAACATCTGATTGTCTTGTAGACTTGTACTTGGTTGTCATAGAGTCCTTACATGTGCATGGACATGATGAGAAGATGAAGGGATTGTCTTCAAACGGGTGCTTATGTAAATGTTCGCTATTAAGTGGCGCTGTAGCTCAAGTGGTAGAGCACTCGCCTTGAGCTGAAGAGCTGAGGGACAGTGCCCAGGCCCAGAGTTCAAGCCCCACAACCAACAAAAAAAAAAATGTTCGCTATTATATTCCAGCTTGAACTGGGAATAAGAGAAAGAGGCAGGGGAGGTGAACCAAAACTAAAACACGGAGTTGGGGCCAGAACCAGGTCTTTTGTTTCTGTCGAGAGTTCGGGAAATGCAGACACAGCTGCAAGGTACCTTGGGAATAACGGATTCCAAATGGCTCACTTAACACAAGCAGAAACTGAAGTGTGAGAAAGGAGTCACTGCCTCTGCTCTACTCTAGGATGGAGAGAAGTGGGTTAGGAGATTTCTATAGCCTTGCCAAGAATTCTTTTCTGATCAAACTCATTTCACAGACCCATGGTAAGATTCTGTATAAGAAAATGTGAAAAAAAAAGTTAAGTCTAGGAAATGCCAAGGCCACCAGGCTGTCGCAATGCATTGTAATGATGCATTGATTCAAGTATTTTTTCTTTTACTAAAGTCTGTTTTTTAAGAAAGTGAATTGATAAGAATTTGTATAGTCTGACTTTGCAACTTCTTTGTCCTTCCTTTTTTCCCTAAGCCTCTTCCTCTCTCTCTCTGCAAGTGTTTTCTTAGCTCTTCTGCCATTTCTTCTCTATAGATGGGGAGTATGCAGAACTGGGGCCAAAGGGAGTTATATTTAAACACCTTGATTTTCTCTTACCATGGATGGCAGGTTGGGAAAACCATTCCTCATTGACAAGTTGGTTCTTTTACTATCATCTCTCTATTCTTAGGAACGGCCAGCCAATCCATCTTTGGTCTTGAATTGAGATGCTCTTTCTGAAGCCCTTTTTCACACACTTATTTTGGATCTTCCAAATTCACAATTTCTAGTTTCAAAGTGTGTTGCTCTAAGTACTTATGTGGGTTACCTCCAAGGTTCTTTTTTTTGGGGGGGGGGTCCGGTTGTGGGGCCTGAACTCTGGGCCTGTCCTTCAGCTCTTCAGCTCAAGTTTAGCGCTCTACCTCCAAGGTTCTGAGGAGAAAAAGGGAGCTGTGATTGATCTGAAATTTGCAACCTGTGCACAGGTTCTGGATGTCATAGAGCTAGATTCATTCATTTACTCATTGAGAATCGCTAATGTGACAGATATGCTCCAGGTAGAGGTGACAGGGCTCAAGTAGCAGATCTCATTAAGCTGATCTTCTAGGTAAGGAGGGCAGAAAACAAGTAAACCAGGAAATTTTCAGTTTGTGAGCAGTCTCCAGATATGACAGAGTATGTCTTTGAAGGATCTTCCTTCCTCCCTTCCTCCCTCCCTCCCTCCTTCCCTCCCTCTCTTCCTTCCTTCTTTCCTTCCTTCCTTCCTTTCTTCCTTCCTTCCTTCCTTCCTTCCTTCCTTCCTTCCTTCTTTCCTCACCCCTCCCTCCCTCCCTCACACCCTCCTTCCTTCTTTCCTTTTTTCCCTCTTTTTCTTTCTTCCTTTCTTTCCTGTCTAAGACAGGAACTTGAACTTGCTATCTAACACTTGCTTTTGCTCATTGGGCTGGCACTCTACCAAGTGAGCCTTGTCTCCACCCCAACTCACTGGGTCTTATACATTCTCTCCTTTGCCCTTAGAATCCTGTAATTGTTTGTATATTGATTTGCTCCATCTGCAGCCACATTTATGAAGAGAGGGGACTTTGTTACCTTACTTTAAAATTTCCTATTTCCACATGTGCTTGGCACAGTGAGTGTACTCAATGAAAATTTGTTCACACTTTGAGTGAAAACTGCATTCCTGGATTCATCTTTCTCCCCCTGTTCTTATTTCCTTTAAACTCCTATTTTCTTAATATGTCTATATAATTAAGGTTTTAAAAAAAATTTTCCGCTATCTTTCAGGAACAAGTTTGAGTTTATATTAGCTAAGTAGGAAGCAAATAAATATATAAAACACCTAAAAGGTGTCAATTTGGAAATTACATATGTAAACCAAAGGTAGTGAAAAATTCCAATTTCTAGTGGTGTTATGGTCTCAGGAAAGGAGCTTGTCTTACAGAGTTTCAGTTTTATCATCTGATGGCTTCAGCTGAAGGGCTTAAGATGTAGCTCAGTGGCTCAGCTTTAGCTAAGCATGTGGAAGGCTCTGGGTTTGAATGGGAAAACAAGTAATGCCATAATAAATAAAGAAAGCAAACTTTTTTTGGGGGTGGTCTGGTCGTGGGGCCTGAACTCTGGCCCTGGGCACTGTCCCTCAGCTCTTCAGCTCAAGGCTAGCACTCTACCACTTGAGCCACAGAGCCACTTCCCGCTTTTTTCTTTTTGCTTATGTGGTGCTGAGGAATCGAACCCAGGGCCTCATGTATGCAAGGCAAGTACTCTACCACTGAGCCACCTTCCTAGCCCAAGAAAGCAAACTTTTAAATATAGAACTGGGATAATTATTCCTGCATCAAATCCTGGAAGGAATCAATGATATTCTATGTGTAAGGCACTCTATAGATGATAATATCGCTCATATCCTGGAATGTTTACTTTGTAATAGTGCTTCTTACTTATTGATGTCAGAGGGCCAGAGGGGTCGAACAGCCTATTTTATTGTAATACACAATCTAATGTTCTCAATCATTATTTCAGACTTTTAGGACTCCAAAGTAAGCACTCAGTGAAATGGTAGTATTATGCTTGTATGATTTTTAATTGCATTATCTCATTGGCAATATTGAACAACCCACAGAGAAGTACATTAGTAGAAACCTAAACCTAAACCCAGCCTTCTGCTATAAAGCATTATGACTCCAAATTTGGATGAATTCATGTCATAGTTGGATAGGGACTGTTCTTATTTAGAGTAACTCTAGTATCACCTTTATTTGTTTCACAAAAATGCCTGATTTGTATTGACTTTCCTCACTGATTCACACCCAAAGCCAAAATTGCACAGAAGCCAAAAGGAAGAGAGAGGATGAAAGGAAATCACACAGCAGGTTCATTCTATAAACATGTCTGGCTGCTCATGAACATGTCCTCAAAAGAGGCTTTGATTTATGTGTCCTGATTCATGGCAGTTGGAGGCAGGGAAGATTTGTCACCTTGGATTTTGAGTATCTCATTATTTACACTCTAAAACTATGTCTTCACCTCTGAGGAATGATAGAGGGATGGTATGTGAGGTATCATGTTAATGGGAGGGCTACAAAAATCAATGGCAGGATCAGGGATGGGAGCCATTTAATCTAATTTCTGCAGCCCAACATGCCAGCACATCAGTCTTTCTCAAGAGTATGCACACAGCTCTATTAAGGTGCTGGGCGTGCAATAATTCTGCTGTAATTGCAATAGCATTATAAATTATCCTCCTAACGCCATGGAGTGAATACACTGTAGCTTTGGATCATGGCTCTGTGTTTTCTCCATGTGCAGCCATTTAATTTTGGAGATAGTATAAAGAGCTCTGAGCATAAATATGCCCACATCCTCTTGTCACATGATTAGTCTGCTGTCTGCTTCTGTGATCAGCTTTGTAAGAAGCCTGCAGTGAATGGAGCAAGGGAAGCTCTGTGTTCTGTATTTAGCATTACTACTGCCTAGCTATGTAACCTTGTGAAGGTCACCTTCGCTTCCTTGATTTCATGGTGTATAAAAGAAGTACATTGAATTGAATTTCAGGCTTCCAAATTTTAGGCATTTTCTTTCCTTTTCATTTTTGAGACCATTTTGGGCATTGTATGATTTTTTTTCCTTATGTACAATACGAAGTCATTGCAATCACAGTGCTTTGCAAATAGCATGCATGTTGGTGTGGCCAAAAGAAATAGATTTTTTTCAGAGTCTCACTGTCGGGATGATCGATGGAGACAGAAAGCACAATTTTCAAAAAAAAATATTAGATGGAGTTTTAACCTTGTTTGGAGGGTTTCTAAAACTTGTGATTTTAGTTCATGGTCAGTCACATGGTATGTTCTACTGTATCTGTCTTCCCTTTGTTCCTGCTTCAGAGTTCCCTGTCTCGATCCTACCACTATTGTTTCCAAGGGTTTAAAGGTTTCCTAAAGCTGTTTAGACCTGTGCATCATGTATGCTGAGCCATGTCTCCATCGAAATAATAAAAGAAATTATAATTGGAGTTTCAGAAGAAATCTGACTGTAATAAATTGGCACTTGATTTCCTGGGCCACGGCATGCCTATGTGTTTGTGGATCCATGAAAGAATATCTCTACTATCCCCCCTCCCATTTATTAAAAGCTCAAGCACAAACCACCATCCCATTCAAACCATCTGTCCTGGTGATTTTCCCACTTACCAAAGCTCATTGAGAAGTCATTATTGCACTGCCAATGTGTACATGTACAATTGAGTAAAGCACCAAGAGAAATTATCCTCAACTTTAATTGCAGTGATGAAAAATTACTTAAAAATCACATGTTTATCATTTTTCAGTACTTTTAAAGTGTTGGTTTAACCTGCACTGTGAATGTCTTTTAAGATGTATTGTGCAGGGGCTGGGCTGACTTCAGGATTGCTTAGATGATGACTCTGTTAACAGTGCAAGCAAATAGGCCACAATAGGAATATGCAAAGCAGTAAGGCTGATGAGCTCATGATGGATCCTCTCCTTGGTAAGGAAGTTGGCACCTGCTCCTCTTTGAATATCACTGGAGCAGATTAATTTCCTCTTCCTCTGTGCATTGATGAAGCTGGAGATTTTGCTTTTAAAAAAGAGACATGTTTTGGTCTAATCTTTTGAAAATAAGAATGGAAAGAATGTTCCAGGCAGGGGAAAGTATAAACAGAGGAGTGTGTGTAAATGGAAGGAAGTGTTGGAATTGTCAAATAGTCCTGTTTGGCTGGAAGTTCAGAGCAAAGACAGGAAATGGGGAGTGAGGGGAAAGACTGGACATAGCTTGTGGTTGTTGGGGGAAGGGCAAACGAGGGCTTGATGTGAAAGATCTGGTTTTCTTCCTTTGAGGCTGTGGTTGTTATTCTTTGGACAATGGAGTAGCCTTAAGTGATTTTAAATGTAGGTGTTATATCGGGGTTATATCCTAGAAAATTCACTGTAGCAGCAATTTTGAGAATGGATTGACGGGAAATAAACTGGATAAAGGATTAATTTTAAAAGATATCTTGGTAGATGAATATACTGATGATAAAGACAGCATGTCAACTACAATGAGTCCTGGTCTTTCCATGGAGATCACACAGAGTAGAAGCAGACATGGGATTTTACCCCACAGTAAGTCAAACTAGAGAAGTTGAATCTATCCTGGTTGGATCTATCCTACAGTTCAAAGCATGAATGTCTGAAATAAACCAGTCTGGTAGAATGTAGATTGCCAGATCAAAAAAGCACTTACTCATTGGATTATCTTATGTCATCTATTTGAAATTTCATCTATTATCTGTTTCATCTATAAAACAGACAAAAATCTATCTTATTTCATCTATCTATTGACCCCTCTCAGCTTTAATGAGCTTGAAACATCATAGTTTTACAATGCCATTGTAGCAATAAGTGAGGTAATTTGCTTGACACTGGAAGTATTCTTATTCCTGGTGAGTTTCCTGTGTAGTAGTCCAGAAGATGAAAATTGAATCTAGGATTTGTAAAGGTTTTCAAATGAAGACAATTCTTCCTCATCTTTATAAAGACTTACAGAAAATATTGTCCCAGAAATACTCTGGAGTCATTGAGGACAAATGTAAGACAAGCAAATTATACTTCATAGTAAAAAAGATTCTAAAAATATGTAAAATGTGATGTTTTTCATTTTCAAAACCAAAAATGAGTACCCATCTAATGAGATGTATTAGCTAAAAATAAGTCTCCTGCATAGTAGGTTCAGAAAAGGTCACTTTTTAGATTAGAAAATCACAGTAGCATTTAGGCATCTATTCTTCACAGAAAATAAATTGTTAGTAACCTCTTAAGAACTCACATTTTTGTTTCTTCAGATGAAAAGAAGGAATTAACTTTCCAGACAGCTTCACACAAATTAAACTGTTCCCTTTTCTTTCTTCTGTTATTTTTTCACTCTCTCTCTTTCCCTTCTCATTGTCCTTTTTGTCTTTTCTATTCTTTCATTTTTCCTTCCTCTCTTTTCCTTCACTTCCTTTCCTTTTATTGAAGCATTAATCTAAAGCCAGGCAAATCCATTTGAGGGAACATGTAGCTCTTCTCTTTTCCTCCTTACTCTATAACGTCTGTGCTTTGCTGACAGAATGTTGATTTAGAATTACACTAATTGACAGTGAAAGACTTCATATAATCCTGTTTATAGGACTTCCAATAATGTCAAAAGATCAAATAAAAATCCTAACCTGGCAATTTTCAGAAGCCGTCATGGACTATAACAGAAATGATTTAGATGAATGAATTTATGGGTTCCACACAACGTGAATTTGCATTTTACACGAAACCCAGATCATCAGTCACTAGTCCTGCTCCAAAAGAATGACTTCTATGAAGACCGAGCACTCCAGGGCCCAAATGCTTGCTTCTTATTGGGACTCAATGTATTTGCCCTTGCTGACATATTACCTTGTTTCACAAGCTTTGCCTGAAACCCAGTTATAATTGCATGGAGATCTCAAATACACTGACTGCAGACACACCCACCTACTTCCTCCTATGTTGAGATACTGCCCTCTATACTGTATAGTTACTGTGCAGAAAGAAATGAAATACCCCTAAGTGTGGGCATGATGTCACTTCTAAAATTAATCTATTGGCCACCCTTGTCATATGGCCCTGAGCTGGCACAAATGGCTAGAAAACAAAGTCATCCTCAATATCTACAAGGAAGCAAATATATGGTGAATATGCAGGCCCACAATTTTTATGTCCAACTGTCATAGCCATTTTCTGTTTATGAGATAAGAACTATTTTTATTCATTCATGTCTCTGGAAAAAAATAGGCAAGGTATTACAGATCTGTGATTGTCACACAAAGGTATTTCTTCCTATCTGTAGGATAACAAGATTTTGGTTATTCATCAGTACCTTTCCCTGCCTCTTGAGCAACGGGGGGGGGGGGGGGGGGGGGCAGAAGGAGTCTAGGCAGAGCATCTATCCTGGCTATCCTGGTTACCTTAGTAGTTTTCAGAAGTCCATAGGCATTCTTGTAGGTTGGGGTGACCATGAAAAAGGAACAATTTGACCACCAAGGTCCCCTTCTCCCCCTGGCTTAAAAAATCCATTTGACGTTTATTGATTTTGCATTGTATAAAGTATGTCTATTGGAGAATTCCATCTGCGTCCTTTTTAATGATCTTTACCGAGGATATTGGGGAAAATGCTGTGCTGGAATCAGATCCACATGGAATACTCAGCACCTCCTTAGTTCTCTCAACCTCTCTTCCCTGGAAGAATTTTCCATCTGTTAGCAGAACCCACTGTCAAAGCAGCTGATTCCTGTTGGTTTAGGAAAGCATCCAGCATGGCTGGTGTTCAACGGCCCCTTGTTTCTTTTCCGGAGCACCCTGGGAATGTAACCTGCCAGATCACTTTCCTCCTAAACTCGGCATGAAATGCTCTGGTCTGGGCTTCAGAGCAGCTTAGCTAATAAAGCAGGAGATTGCTGAGAAAAGCGGATATTTGTGCTGTTCAAGAATGTGTGTGCCAAGAGCCCGCCTCTATTGGCTCCCGTGGGGAAGCTGAGGTTTTCAGGTTTAAAGTCAAGACTACAAGTGTGGCTCACAGCCAGCTTCCTGAAAGGGGATGAAAGTCCTCATCACCACTGCCTGCCTCCTCCTCCCTGCCTTTTTTTTTTTTTCTGTCTGGTGGAGACAGAACTTGCTTTCCCCCCTCGCCTTTGCTTTCCAGAAACAGGAAGCTGTTTTCTGTTCACAGAATAAAATGGTGAGTTTGACAAATGTATGGCATGGGAAATCTGGGCCTGAGATGGGTAAAAAAATTTCTAGAATGCTCTTTTCTTTTTCTTCTTCCTTACACCAGTTTTTCAGAATAAGTCAAGCAGATTTTTGGTAAGAATAAGTGAAAATCTTTGTCTGAATCAGAGAAAGCAGTGGCCAGTCGTAATTGTTCTGTAAGTTCCAGAGTATTTTAATGCATTCATTCACATCCATTTGATTTGACTTCACTCCATTCCAAATGCATTTATTACTTCCACCTTAGCCAGCACTATGATTTGCAATGGGATAATAATCCTCCAATCATCATCTTAATAATCATCACAATAATCATAGTAATCCTGTTTTTACTGTAGTCCCTCTTCACCCTTTAATCCAGTTTTTTTCCTACATAGAATTCAGGACAAACTTTAAAAAGAAAAAAGAAAACATAAACCAATGTTACTTCCTTACTCAGAATCTCTCAATAGCTTCGTCTCACCTCATTTTGGGTTGCTGTAAAAGAGTAGTCAAGGCTGAGAAATGTATAAAGAACTGAAGCTCACTTTGCTTGCAGTTCTATAGTCTGGGAGGCTAAGAGCATAGTGCTAGAATGTTCTTCACTTCTGGTGAGAGCTCATGCTGCATCTTCATATGGCACAAAATCTCCAGGGCAAATGGAAGTGTCCAGAAGTGGTAGCCTTACTTTGATACAAAGAGCTAACTAATCCAGTACCACAGGATTAAGAATAAGAACATTTCCACCTCCACAAGAATTACTCCAGTCCCTTGAGAATGGCATGAATCTCTCTTCCTTAGGGCAGAGCCATTGTGACCCTGATAGCTTTGAAAGTTCCTACCACTACTCCACACTGTTTTGTTACCTTCTGGAGCAAATGTCAGCATGTGTTTTGGAGAAGGCAAACCACATCTAACTTATAGCCAGCATCTTATTGAAACTTTGCCAACTGTGACCTGCATGGTCCAGTCTGTTCTAGCCTGTTGGCCTTGTATCATTTTTTCTCTCATCTTTTCCCCTGTATGGGCTACTTCCTGTCCCCTTATAAGTCAAGATCTTCCCGTGGCAGGAGTTTTGTGTTTGCCAGTCTTACTACTCTTGGCCTAGTTTACTGAGGGCCTGTATCTTTATTTTCTTCGGCTGAAAGTCTACTTCCTCCAAGGGCTTTTTTTCTGATCACTCATCTAAGTTGAATGCCACTGTCCCTTTCTTATTACTTTCACCACCCATTTGCTTTTCATTCCTGTAAATTATTATAACCTGTGATACTTTGCTTATTTATTTACTTTCTTTTTGGAATGTGTGCTACTCTAGTTATTCACTGGTGGCTAAGTTACCAAAGAGGATGTAGATAGAAACTGCATAAAGCCCAACCAAGACTGTGGCCAATCTACTGGGGAAATGGATGTTCAGAGACACAACTCTAAGACAGGGGGCTAATGATAGCCCTAAAAGAATGCAGGGTTCCATGAAAGAGGCACTTGGGGGTCAGGCAGAAAGGTACCAGGAAGGTGAATCCTGACCCAGCCTGGGGCACTGAGTTTTCTGAAGGGGAGCATGGAGTGATTAATGAAGGGATCATGGTATGGAGGCAGCACAGTGCACATGCCTAGGAGGCTGAGATAGAAGGGTGTGGTTTGAAGCCACCTTGGGCAGGAAAGTCCACGAGACCCTTTACGTGTAATTAACCACCCCAAAGCCAGAACTGGACTATGGCTTGAGTGTTAGAGCAAATAACTAAGGGACAGTGCCCCAGCCCTAAGTTGAAGCCCTAGTACCAGCATGTGCGCACATGGGCATGTGCACACATGGGCATGTGCATACACACACACACACACACACACACACACACACACAGTAAAGTCTTCCTCTTAATGCTGATATGAAGCAAGAGAGTGATGTTTCTGTTGAAAGTCATCTTAGTGTGCTTCACAGAAGGAGGAAGCATGCAGTTTCTTCCCTTCAATATTGTCCCCTATCCATGACCCAAATGGGTCATGAGTTGTGCTTGGATAACTTGGGAAAAAGGATTTTTAAAAAAGAATAAAGTAAGGTCCTGGTGTTGTTTTACTCTTCCCCCCACTCTTTCAATTGTGGAGCTTAACTTAGAGTCTAGGCGCTGTCCCTCTGCTTCTGTGCTCAAGGCTAGTGCTCTACCGCTTTGAGCCACAGCTCCACTTCCAGTTTGGGGATGGTTAATTGGAGATAAGAGTCTCATGAACTTTCCTGCTCAGGCTGGATATGAACCAGGATCCTCAGATTTCAGCCTCCTGAATAGCTAGGATTAGAGCTGTGAGCCATTAGCCCCTGGCTTGTTTTATTCTTTGCTCATGACATTCAAACCTATCTTTTGGAAAAGAAGCAAATGTATCTTTATTGTTTGTTGCATGACTATATAAAGTGATAGGAAGGTGGCATTTCCACAAAGAAGGGAAGGGGTTAACCTGCACCACAGGCAATTAATTGCCCATGGGATTGTTGAAAAGGCCAGTGCACACTGCAGGGGGGTGAGATGCTATTGCATGGGTGGTAACGTTCTTCACCAAGGAGCATGGGTGCAGGTGGTGAAATAAAACGGGACTGCCTCAAAATATTAAGTGGATGGCAAAAACGCAATTCTCATGATTTTATCTTATATCATTATCTATTAGCACTGATGGGTGGAATTTGCTTTTTATTGAAATCCAACTGGTTAACTAGTTTGTTCCACAATTGCAATTGAAGAGTTTGGAAGGGGGGCAGGTGGAGAAGAGTGACATGGAGTTCTGAGGAGTTGTTTGGGTCAGACAGACCCTCACTTACATCTTGGTTCTGTCCTCCTCCTAAATTATCTAACGCTGGCCAAATTCCATATCTTCCTGAGCTCTGGTCTCTGCTCTATAAAACTGGAGTAATACTAATTCCTATCACATAGTTATTCTAAATGCTAAGGGGATAATACATACAAGATACTGATGATTGTTGTTAAAATATGCACATATCAATCTGGAGTAGCGAATTAGAATTATTAGTATTATTGTTATTTGTCACTTCCACTGTCATGGGAGTTATTTCTGTATACATTCAGTAGACTCTGAGCTGTGGGCAGGAAGAATTCATATCAAATTCCTTTTTAAAATTTATTTTTATTGTAAAGGTGATATACAGAGGGGTTACAGATACTTAGGTATATAATTCTTCTCATTTTAATTTCCCATAAAGTACAGTGACTGGTCTTTGATAAGCATTTATAGATTGGTTTAAAATCATTAATAGATTATTTTAATTCTTTAAAACTTTCTTAATAACTTTAGTATTAAATTATTTGTTCAAGACTCACAGGTGTAAATTCTTTTTCCCTCTTGAACGCATTTTCTATGGCTTTCAGCCATAGAGAAGTGGAATTGTTGTGTGACTGGGGACAGAAATTGGAATCAGGACTGGATTAGTGTCCCTGCTATGTGGCTTCCCGGCCTCAAGTTTACCACCTGTATAACGGGGACCAGATCTTTAGTAATGATAAATTCTAGCAATAAGACATTTATGGCACTAACAAATTCATCTATATTATTGCATGAATCTCATCAACACTTTAGATAATTATATGTAGGACAAGATAAGGCTTCCATGTCACTAATGAGGATAAGCCAGATGACATCAGTCAAGTCACAGGTACAGAAGGGTCCCAGGGACTATTGGTTTCATTTCCATGTCTCTTCCACCATTTCAGACTGAGATGTATACAGGCTCTGGTCATGTGGCTGAAACAGACTTTCAAGTTTGTCAGCTGGTTCACAAGCCCATCCTTCCAGCTGGGCCCTGGAACTTCCATCTGAGGCTAACAGGGAAGAATCTTTGCACATGTATGAACCTCTCCTCCTTAGCTCAAAGTCATTGTCACCTAGCTTTTAGGGGGAGGGAACATCCAGAATGGGCGAATCAATCATTTGTCTGCTGCCAGGGCCACTGTCAAGGTGACAGGGACAAATGTCACATGTGGCCAAGCTTTTAAGATCTGTCTTGCCCAGAAGTCCTCTCTCTCTCTCTCTCTCTCTCTCTCTCTCTCTCTCTCTCTCTCTCTCTCTCTCTCTCCCTCCCTCCCCTCCATACCCTGTGGATGTGTCCACAATTATATTCACAAAAGGGCCTGCATTGTCTAACCAAAAGCTTCCTGGTTGAAGCTCCACTAAAGCTGCTTTCTTTTTAAATATCCAGTTTAGTGCCTTGCTGAGAAGCCAGAGCTGAGTCACTTTCCGTGTCAGCTGCTTTGCGGCTGTATCCCATTGCCAGAGAGGATCTGAGCTTTTCTGATGCAAGTAGCAGTAAACTTCCCCAATGTCACCCTGATGTCTGGCTCTGTCTACAGAGTTCAACAAACCAGTTTAGACTAAGTAGAAGGGGAAGAGAGGAAAAGAGAGAGGGAGAGGATGGGGAAGGAAAGAGAGGAGAGAGAGAGAGAGAGAGAGAGAGAGAGAGAGAGAGAGAGAGAGAGAGAGAGAGAGAGAGAGAGAGAGAGAGAGAGAGGGGAGATGAGAGATGAGACAGAGAGGAGATGAGAGATGAGACAGAGAGAGAGAGGAGATGAGAGATGAGAAAGAGAGAGAGAGAGAGGAGAGATGAGAGAGAGAGCAAGAGAGAGCAAGAGAGAGAGAGAGAGAGAGAGAGAGAGAGAGAGAGAGAGAGAGAGAGAGAGAGAGAGAGAGAGAGAGAGAGAGAGAGAGAGAGAGCACTGACATGACTGAGCAGGTCGAGGAAGTCTCCTTTGCAATCCACATCCTTGCTTTCTCAGTCTGCTGTTCCTATTCACTTACAAGCTGGGTAACTGTTTCAGACAAGAGACTTGGTTGTCACCCCAGCCTCCTTTCTGCCTCTATTAAAGGAGGACTGATGTTGCCTGACCCATCAGATTGTTGGGACACCAAATTATCTAGCAGAAGAGAGAAACCATCTCTAACCCCAGACTTTGACCCCCAGAATATACTGAACTCTTCCATTGTACACTTTCATAGGCCAGTGACTCCCTCCTCCTAGACCCTGTGATGATTAATGCCTATTGTTTAATATCTGTCATCCCTCCTAGAGCCTGAGATCTCCACATGTTGTGGTGATGTGAAGTTCATTCAGCTGTCTAGGGGAGAATATGGCGGTAAGTTAGATACCTGATTCCTATTTATTGCATGATTAAACTGCATTAATATTTGACAAGCTTCTAGTTGGTTTCCTTCCATTCCTTCCATTCATCTTTCCCTTCTCAAAAACCACACTGTTCAAAAGTACAGTTCAAAGCCAACTGTTCATTCCTAACCTGCAAGCGCTCTCCATTTCTGTGTCAAGTTAGGGAATAACATAGCTTCCTCTTTTCAGCCTTGCTTTTCTATTTCAGTCTCTCTCTTATCTCCCAAGTTTATTTCAGTAGTAATGGGACACTCATTCACTTAGACCCCTTGGCCTTTTCATATGGCAGCTGTCCCCGCTGACCAAGTCCTCTGGAATTCTGCTCTTTTATCTGTGACTTCCTCCAGAAAGCCCTCTTGGACCAGTCACATTGCCCACTCTTCCAAGCAGAGTCATACCATCTTTGTGTTCCCAGCTCCATGTTTCATTTCTTCATGGTCAGTCTCAAATTTGTCTTCTCTCAGAGGCATATCAAATTCAGGGAGGGATAAGGGTCAGCGAGGATGGTAGGAGAGGCAGTGGGTGAGATTTGGGAAAGAAGCCATAGTAAGTTTTCCATTTTAAGGGATGAAAGAATGCAGGAAGGAAGCCAGGAAGAGAAAGGAACTGTCTGCACCAGAAATTGTGACATCTCTAATCTGGGGCATTTGCTGGGTTCAGTGCATCCGTCAGGGCACCTGCAGCAGCAGCATCGAGGCTGTCTCCTGGAATAGACCACACACCAGGTGAGAGGCCATGCCAACAGCGTCCTGAGCTCCAAAGTCTGGCATGAAGCCCAGAGGCAGGCTGGGACCCAAATGAGGTTTGAATTCGCTCGGTAAGCAAACAGCAGGCAGGGAGTAGAAGCACCTGCTAATTTTGTGTGGATCAATGCTCTCTGCCCTGGAGATGGGCTAACTCCGCTGGAGAATCCAGCCAGCACCCCTGGCTGAGTCAGGGGAGGGCTTGGGGCACCGCAGGTAGATGACAGGGGCTTTGCTTCTGACTCTAGGAGAACTGGTGATTCAGTTTGTAATAGCTTTTTGGAATTAGGTCATTTTGAACTAGAAAACAGAAATCAAGGACGTCCTAGAAAGACCGCAGGCTTTGTATTCAAACCGACATGACATTTTTCTCTAAGATGACTGGAGTGGTCACTTATGTCACTTAATACTAGAAAACTCAGTTTACTTTTCAGTGAAGTGGGAACAACTATAATAGCTGTGTATACTCTGGGAGCATTATATATTGTGCTATCCTGTATCGCTCACACAAAGCAAGAGTCCCCAAGTGGGAGCTATCATCCCCCCTGATTTTATTGGCGTATGTTGATGGGGTTTACAATGACATTTCCTTCCCTCCCTCCATCTCTCCCTCCTTCCTTTCCTTCCTTCTCCTCTTCTTCTTCCTCCTCCTTCTTCTTTTTTCCTTCTTTTCTTCCCCTTTTCTCTTTCTTCTTGTGTTCTTTCTTCTTTCTTCTAGAGCTTGAAATCAAGATCTTAAGCTTTCATTTGGCCTTTTTGCTCAAGGCTGTTGTTTTGCTGTGTGAGCCAGACCTCAACTTCTGGATTTTTGCTGGTTAACTAGAGATGAGTCTTTTACATTTGGCTGCCTAAGCTAACTCTGAACCTCAATCCTTAGATCTCAGCCTCCTGAGTAGCTGGGATTACAGGCATGAGCCATTGGCACCTGGCTACTGTGACATTTTCATATGTGTAGAATCCATATTTTTCCCTTTTCCTTCCATCTCAAATAGCCCCCATTCTTCTTTTATGTTCTTCCCTCCCTTGCACCCTACTTATGAGAGAAACCATGTGGTATTTGCCTTTAAACAACGTTTTGACTGGGGTAACTAGGGGATATGTTATCTGACATCGAGCAGGTTGAGCCGAGGAAGTGGCTAAACATCTTGGGATGCACAGAGCAGCTCCTCACAACAAAGAATTATCCGGCTAAAAATGTCAACCATGCTGAGGTTGAGAAAACATGCCTTGAGTAAGCCTAGCCATCTGGAGGCACTAAAAGTGGTAGCTATTAAAATATAATTATTATCTCTTGCCACTTACATGTACTGAGTATATATTTAGAAAATCTGGAAGAAGCTGTGGCACATTAAGGATGGCTATAATTCCTTTGGCACTCCTCCCATTGAGAGATTGGATCTCCCTTGCACAATGAGAATTGCTTTCAAGCACAAAATGTGGCAGAAGCAATCAAATGTCAGTTTGTGAAATGTGTAGCATAGACTCCTGCTTCTTAGCACACCTCTTTGGGAACCCAAGGCTACCATGTGCAGTGTCAGACTTCCTGAGACCACAATACTGCAGATTTTAATTGTGGGTAACTCTATGGATCATCTTAGTTGAGACTACTCTTCGAATTATTTCTACCAAGGCACCAGTCAAGTGAGGGAAATCTCTTGAATTAATCGGAGTAGCCTACCCACTAACTCAGCCTCTCCTGCTGAGGTCTTGTAGTTATCATTGAGAAAGACTGTCCAATTGAGTCCTGCCTGAATTCCTGTTTGGGACATACTAAACAGTTATAATGGTATGTTGTAAAGGATAGAGTTAATTTGTTTCATACCAATACATGAGCAAATACAAGTTATCAGATGTTGTCAGGTAATTTCCAATACCTTAATAACAAAATACCCTGTAACTATAAAAGAAAAAAATGCAAGTATTTGTATTTATAGAGTGGTAAAATACAATCAATGTCAATAGAGTGGTTTTGAATTATTGTATATGAATCACAGAAATCAGAGATCTTCCTACTTGAATGATTTCTGGTAAGTTTCTTAACAAGGAGGTCGTTAACAATTTATGTGAATAATAATAATATCCACCACATGGGCCTATTTTGAATGTTCAATAGGAAAACACATATGTAAGTGTCCAACAATTATTGACATGAAACTGATTCTTGTTAAGCTTATATTGAGTTTTAATATTTGAGAAGCTAGTCAGATAAGGTGATGTTAGGAAAATGAACCCTAAGATATGTATTTAAATGTTTTTATTCTTTCATGCATTTGTTTCTAATGCATTTATAAGATTATTTCTTAGTTGCTTTGTATGTCCCTCCCCCACAGTCTAACCCCTGCTTTCACTGTATTTGATGTTGGTATAATTTGTGGAGAGGAAGGGGAAAAACAAGTCGTTTAAATAAGGATACAGGTGGAACCGTTGCAACAATGAGAAGTACAAGTCGTTATGTCGAAAACAAACTTTACAACTTTGGTGGGGAGCAGGGAGGATTGTGTGGGGGGGAGGGCGCGGGGAGAGGCTGGGAAGGGATGGGAAGGGGAAACAAAGGAGGAGGCTACAATGCTTGATAAGAAATGTATTCATTATCTTGCCCATGTAATTGTAACCCCTCTGTACAGTATTTTCACAATAAAAAATAAAAATAAAAAAATAAAATATTTGAGAAGCTAATATGGGAAGGATTATCGAGACGTATTATAGGCAATAATTCATCTAAGGTATAATGAATGAAAGCAGGTACTATCATAATTTCAAACTCTTTCTTGCGGTAACACAGGTAGTACTTTGATTTGCTGCTGCTTTTGAGTGAAGTGCAGATGCCTGGCAGTCCTGTCTGGTGAGCAGCCTCAATTGACTCTCACACTAAAGATGCATTTGTGCCTGGCCAAGAATGTTCTGAGAAATATCTCCATCAGTGTACACTGGCCTTCAGTCACAGAGCGGAGCTATGGCGGTGGTAACTGGACATAACAACAAATGCTCACTTCCAGTGATAAATGAACTGGCCAGCCAGGGAAGCATTAGAACAGAGTGAAGTCAGACGTAAACTTTAGGGAAGTGATTGTCATTTTTAAGCTATTGTAGATGGGAAGTTTCCAGTATCTCAGGGGAGAAACCATTACAAATCATATCCAATGCCTTAGAAGTTCTGCTTGGGATTCTTCTGGAAAAGAGAAGCATTTCTTCTTCAGGAGAAGGAAAGTGGACCAAGGGGCTGTCACCAAAGACATTGTCACCAATCTGTGGTACCAGTCAGGCTGCAAGACATTATTGTAGACAAGAAAATAAAGTAGAATGAGCACGGATCAAATCAGGTCTACGTGAAAAGATGAGCTTTGCCTCTAGATGGTAACTCATGCTGATTTATGAATCGCTCCACAGTAGTGAATGAGGTAGGCTGAACTCAATTCCATGTCTTCCTCTGACTGTAGGTTCTGCTGCTGTGGGCACTACCCCCTTCCCTGGCATCTAGTGCTTATTTCCATGTGATCACAGTGAAGTGTCTCTTAGATGCTATGCCCATTTCTTGGTTGAATAAAGGATCTGTGTGCTTTGGGGATAAAAGTTAGCATTTGAAGAATAAAACAAGCATAAACATCAAATCTCAGTGTTAAAGTTTAACAATTTTATGACACGGAGAGTGTGATAAGACTTTCTGAAACTTGCTTTATTCTGTGAAATAAAGGTAACAAACCTTTTCACCAATCTGTTGAAGAGAAAAATGTCAAGAAAAAAATTCTACAATACCATTTGTGTATATTTGGATACATGCTTGATTACCTCCTCTCTTGGTCTATTCTGGAAAGTTCCTATTAGAATTCAAAATCACTGTAAACATCAGGATTACCAATCATTCTTTATACTCTTTCAAAGAGTTACTCTTGGGGTAAAAAGACTCTTAGGTATTGGGGAACATAAACAAAAATGAATATGTCAAGGTGTTTGGATCTGAGTAGCTGTTTGTAATACCTCTTTCCACAAAGTTCAAAATCATTATTGGATTTGAGCCTTGAAATACATTGTAAACAAGAAATAGTACAGATTTCTATCATTGTCCCCCATTTAAGTTGAGGAAACTAAGCCTGAGAGAGGGTCTATGATTAACATTTGCCTTAGCACATAATTGTTCAACCAGGAGAACAACCACCAGAACACAACCCACTTTAATCTACCTGTCTCTTGAACCTTACAGTATTAGTATAAGTATAGGGTTAGAAAAAGGGGTTAATACTTTTTCTTTTTCTTTGTTTCTTCTTCTTTTTTTTTTTGTCCACCACGGGGCTTGAACTCAGGCTTGAGCTCTTTTGCTCAAGGCTAGTATCTTCACTTTCAGTCACAGCTCTACTTCTGTTTCTTTTTAAAGTGGTTAATTGGAGATAAGAGTCTCATTGACACTGTTCAGCAATCTGAACTGCAATCCTCAGATCTCAGCATCCCAAGTGGCTAGGATGATAGCCATGAGCCACTGGCATCCAGCTAATAATTGTATTTTTTAAAAAATTCTCACATATGTTCCATTGAAACAAAAATATTTTATTTAATTCTTACAACACCTTTAATAAAGGGGCTGCCATCTCTATTTTATTATCATTAAAAACTGATGGTCAATGAGGTAAAGTAAGTGTACCAAGACTCTGCGTCAAGTAAGTAAGCAAAACTAAGACTTGAACCAAGTCCTCTAGCAAGAGGTTGAGCTCCGTTCTCCAAGGGGACCTTTTGTATGTACAGTATTCTATGCCAACGAGATGATACTGCATTTCTAAAATGATCTCCTCCCCCATTCTCTCTAACAGAATGGCAACTCTTTGCAGAAAAGAAAAACTTTTGTATAATGGCAAGTCTCATCCCCACTGGCATTTCTTTTAGCTCTGTTAACTTGGTTCTCGAGAAAAATCTTACCTTCTTTTGTAGAAGAAAAGGCAGGCAAGAAAAGGTTACAATCTGCGATCTTGCCACAAGAGTGGAGTGACACCCTTAGCCAGCTGTGACAAAATGGTGTATTATTCATGCCCTAAGGCCACCCATGCCTCTCCGCTTCACCTGTCGGTGCTGACTCTCATTTCCATCCATCCTTTCAGAATATGCTCAGGTGGTTTACACACAGCAAGCCCAACAGACTAGTTCTGCCTAACAAACAACCCTGGTTTCACTCTCATCGGATTCATGAGGAAGAAAATTTTGTCTATCTCAATGTCCTCTGAAAGATCTCTTGGTTATATATTTTTTAAAGGCATGTTTGTTTTGGTCCTGTAATCCAGAATCGGAGAATTGTACAAAGGAATTTTAAGCAACATAGAATCCAGTAACTGTCAAAGAAGAAACCCTGACAAGGGAGTAGGTAGGGTGTTTTAAATTCTAGCTGGGCCAGCAGAGATGACTTTTGACTGTGGTGCACAGCGAAGGGTTATGGAAAGAATAGATTTTTTTTTCTGTAAACACAAAGAATATCCTGGGTAACATTAAATGTGGAAGCTATTTATCCTTTTCCTAAAGGCAGGGAGACTTATAACATGTTTTTCTTTTTGTTCTTTTTCTTTTTTTTGCCAGTCCTGGGTCTTGAACTCAGGGCCTGTGCACTGTCCCTAAACTTCTTTTGCTCAAGGCTAGCACTCTACCACTTGAGCTACAGCACCACTTCTGGCTTTTTCTGTTTATGTGGTACTGAGAGTACCAGGGCTTCATGCTTGCTAGGCAAGCACTCCACCACTAAGCCACAGTCCCAGCCCACATGTCCTTCTGTAGAAAAGAAGACATCATTTTGTTAGAGTCAAGCAAAAAAGAACATTTGCTAAATGCATATTATTTGCCAAATTTACGTTTGTGGTCTTCTGCATTTGCTATATATTTTTTAGTTCCCTAGCAATAATTTTTGAAAGAGGGACTTACTAGAGATTCAATAGGCAAAGTAATTTGATTAGTCTCACAGCTTACAAATGGAAGTGGTTGGGATCTATACTGAGAATTCCAGTACTGAGCTCAGTGCAGTCCTACGAATGTGGCTGACATGGCCACTTACCTTGGGCCCATCATGGTGGCTTTATGTAGATAAACCTTCCTCTTGTCTCAGAAAGTCACTGACATCTAGAACATTCGTAAGATTTTTCTGGGTTAATGACATTAGTGGTAAATAAGAACTGGGATAATAAAAATGAAATCCATTGAGTTCAAGGCAAATGGCTTTTGACCTTAAAGACTGAGTTCTGAGTCATTGCCGAAAGCAGTCTAAGAACTCAACAGTAAACTCACAGGAAAAGGATCTGGATGTAGTCATGCAGAAATGGGCTAGGACTGGAGTCAATGGGCTAATAGAGAAGAAAGGACCAGATAACAGAAGCCAGAAATGCAGTACAGGAACAAAAGGAAAAACTAAATAGCTACCTGTTGACTACTTTATCAATGCTAAAGAGGAGGGATTGAAACTGAAGTACAGCTAATGCTATACTTGAGTTTAATTTATTCATTTCATAGATGTTTCATTAACACTGAATTTATTCCAGACTACACAGGCAATGAACAGCCCCAGAGTCTTTTGTTTTATCGCATACTAAATCAGTTGTGTAACTGGACTCTCATTCTGTATATAACTTCATATACTTCATGTATGTATATGTGCCTGAACAAATCAAAACATTAATTTTTAAATTATATGTACATGTTTGTGCCTACTTCACCAGTGGAGATGGTGCGGTGTGATTTTTCTGAACCCTCCCCTCTTTTGTCTTTTAAGTCTAAGTTGGAGAACCCATGAATATATTACAAAAGGATAAAACTGGAACCAAATGGATTCAACCATGGCTGTAATTCAGCTTTGTGATAAGTTAAGAGGATCAACTTGGTCTCTCGTGACAATTCTTATTTGGATATATCATCCTTTACATGCCATTTCAGATATCAGTCATCTGCCCATCAGAGGTTGCTTGGCTCAGTTGGTTAAAGATTAATATTGAAGCTAGATTGGAGGTTTCAGGACCCGGGAGGATCAGCAGCCCTATCATTCATTTGATAAGAACAGCAGAGTTCAGGGCAAGGGAATGTGCATAGATCCTAACAATAATTGATTTGTAGGTCTTGAAAGGCAACATCGTAATGCAGGACAGAAAGTCCCGAAGTCTGGAGTTAGATAATTGTGGGTTTAAACATGGTGCAGTTTTTACCATCTTTAGTTAAGGAATCTTTATGAGCATGGTATTCTAATCAATGACATGACATTGCAAATTCTGTTTTGTAGCATAATGTTGACGAATAAATTGCCATCTATAACACATAACACAATATCTCACTGTTGGAAGGTAGTTAATGAATTGTACTTGTCTGTTTAGATCTATGTATCTGTGTATCTATCAATGTATCTATCAATGTATCTATCTATCTATCTATCTATCTATCTATCTATCTATCTATCTATCTATCTATCTATCTATCTATCTAGGGTCTTCTTTTTAATGGTTCATCATATGATGTTATATCTTTTACTAACTCCAATATAGCTGACTCACACATCTAGTTCCTCAGTACGTTGTCTTCTGAAAGCTGCATCCATATTGATCTAATCCTTGCATATGATTGACTTCTGTCCTTTTTTTTTCTTTTTATTGTAAGAATACTGTACAGAGGAGTTACAATTACATGGGCAAGATAACGAATACATTTCTTATCAAGCATTGTTGCCTCATCTTTGTTTCCCCTTCCCATCCCTTCCCATATTCCCGCCACCTCCCCCCCCGACCCTCCCCCCCTAAAGTTGTGACTTCCGTACTACTAACACTTCTAACTCAATTTACTTATACGCTGCACAATAACTATAGCATCTACTTAAAAACTAATGTATAGCAAAGGCATTGAAACAGCCTTTTCTCACATCCATTTCTGCTCTGATGTACCCTACTCCAATCAATTCAAGAATCACACCAAATTAATTTCCTGAAGAAACTTTGTTAAACGTTTTCCGTATCTCCTTATTACTTAATGCAAAAAGATCAAGCATTCTTTCCCAACTTGGTCTACAAGGTACCATTTCAGTATTATAAGCTATAATAATTTTCTTTCATGTATTCCTGTCTGTACAGCTTTGCTTATGTTACTCTGAGTCAAAATTAACTTATTTTTAAAGTTATACTGCCTCTTTTTTATTGCTTTCCTTATTAGTTTTTAAACTTATTTTAAGTAGTTAGACAAAGGTGTTGTCATTTAACAAGAGCTTATGAATACAATATATCTTGATCAATATCACCCCTTTCAATATTTTTATCCATCATCCCTCCTCTCTCTATGTATATGTATATATGAATATATTTTTGGATATTAATTTTTTATCTAACAAACAGCTAGAATAATTTTCTCCCATACTGTAGATTGTCTCTTGATTCTGGAAATTGTTTCTTTTGTTATGTAGAAACTTTTAATTTGATGTAGCATTGGTTGTCAGTTCTTAATCTTCTGAGCAGGTGGGGCTCTATTTAAAAAGTATTACCTAAGCTTATATCTTCAGGGATTTTCCCAGTGCTGTCCTTCTAGTAGTTTCCCATTTTCAGGTCTTCTATTCAGATCTTTGGTCTATTTTGAATTAATTTTTGTACCCATTGTGAGACAGCCTTTAGCTTCAGCCATATGGCTGAATATGTCCCAATACCATTTGTTGAAAGGACAAATGTAATTTTCTTCAATGTAAATTTTTGTGGACTTAGCTCTGGATGTTTGTATTCTATAGTATTGATATAGGTGCCTGTTTTCATGCAGTACTATGCTACTTTTGTTACTAAATCAGATTTCCAGACACATCTAGCATTGTTCTTTTTCCTTAGAATTACTTTTGCTTTTAAAGATTTTTAAAAATATTTTTAATTTTTTTACTGTGAAAGTACCATACAGAGGGGTTACACTTACATGGGCAAGGTAATGAGTACATTTCTTATCAAGCACTGTTGCCTCCTCCTTTGTTTCCCTTTCCCATCCCTTCCCATCTCCTTTCAGATGAATTTTAAAGCCATTTTTGTCTAGTTCTGTGAAAAAAATGACATTGTAATTTTTGTGGAGATTGACTTGAATTTGTTCTTGCTTAGTATTTCTAAAATATTAATTCTGCCATTCGATAAACATGGATGTCTTCTTCAATTTCTTTCTTTGAGATTTTGCAGTCTTCGATATGGAGATCCTCTATCTCCTTAGTTTTATTCTTAGGGGGCTACTATGAACAATATTATTTGTTTCATTTTTTTTCCCAAATGGTTCATTGTTGGTATTAAAAATGTCTAATGATTTCTATGTTGATATCGTATACTAATACTTTGCTGAATTATTTATCAGATCTAGGAATTTTTCAGGTGGACTCTAGGTTTTTTTTTATTTTTCTTTTCTATATATTGCCAGTCCTGGGGCTTGAATTCAGAGCCTGGGCACTGTCCCTGAACTTCTTTTGCTCAAGACTAGCATTCTACCACTTCCGGCTTTTGTTTTGTTTTGTTTTTTGGTTTATGTGGTACTGAATAATTGAATCCACAGCTTCATCATGCTAAGAAAGCACTCTACCACTAAGTCACATTCCCAGCCCTTTATTTTTCTTAACCTCATTAGTCATTACTCATTTTTCTTTTCTTTTTTTAATTTAATTTTATTTTATTTGTGAACATACTGTACAGAGGAGTTACAATTACGTGGGCAGGATAATGCGTACATTTCTTACCAAGCATTGCAGCCTCCTCCTTTGTTTACCCTTCACATCCCTTCCCAGCCTTCCCCGTCCCCCCAATCCCAATCCTTCTCCTTCCCCCCCCCCCGCACCGACGTTGTAAAGCTAGTTTTGGACATGACAACTTGTACTTCTCATTGTTGCAACAGGTCCACCTGTATCCTTAAACAACTGGTTTTTCCCCATCTCCTCCACAAGTTATACTGACATCAAATATAGTGAAAGCAGGGGTTATACTGTGGGGGAGGGATATACAAAGCAACTAAGAGATAATCTTATAAATGCGTTAGAAACACAGGCATGAAAGAAAAAAACATTAAAATACACATCTAAGGGTTCATTTTCCTGACATTACATTATCTAACCTTTTCCGCTTGACTCATACATATACTAGATATTACAAATAAGGGAAACCATGGGACCTATGTTTCTTTGGGCCTGGCTTACTTCACTTAATATAATTTTTTCCAAGTTTTGTATAGGATTTTATCATTCACATTGGGGATAATTTGATTTTTTATTTTCATGTTTTTATCCTTTTATTTCTTTTTCTTGCCTTATTGTTAAGGCTAAGAATTGTAGTACTATAATAAGAATGGAGACTGTAGATATCTTTGTCTTATTCCTGATTTTAGAGGAAATGATTTCAATTTTCCCCATTTAAGATAATGTTGGTTATAGGTTTACTTTATATAGGCTTATTTTATGTATGGTGAAATGTACTTCATCTATATCTAGTTTTTTTAGGGCATTTTCAAGAAAGGATGTTGAATTTTATTAAATGCTTTTTTGTATCTGCTGAGTGGATCATATGACATTTCCCCCTTATTCTTCTTATGTGGTATATTACATGCATTAATTTTTCACATGTTGTACCATTTTTCAATCCCTGGTATGAAAAGTTGACTATAATATTTTATTTTATCTTAATGTCTTATTTATCTTATTAATTAATTAATTAATTAATTAATTAATTTTTGTCATGGGGCTTGAAGTCAGGACTTGGGCACTGTCCCTGAGCTCTATCACTTTGAGCCACAGCTCCACTTCCAGTTTTCAGATGGTTAATTGTCTCACTGAATTTCTTGCCTAGACTGGCTTCAAACAGTGATTTCAGATCTCAGCTTCCTGAGTAGCTAAGATTATAGGCCTGAGCCACCAGCACCTAGCTTGATTTATGATTTTTTAATGTGTTATTGAATCTAGTTAAAATGCTAAAATCAGTGTTGGCAAGAGTGAGTGGTTAGTTCTAAGGGTTATAAGGGAAGGATCTATTCTAGAGTTCTTTCCTTCACTTGTCGATGGCCATCTTCTCCCTGTTGCCTTTATATTTATTGTTTCTCTAGGCATGTCTCTGAGTCAAACTCATTTTTTAAAATATTTATTTATTTGTTTATTTTTCTGTTGATTATGGGACTTGAACTTGTGACCTGGGCACCATCCCTGGGCAATTTTGCTTAAGATAGTTTTCTGAGCTGCCATCCTTAGATCTCAGCCTCCTGAGTAGCAAAATCACCTCCCTCTTTTTAAAAAAAAATAAGATCAACTTTCATAATTAGTTAAGGCTCACCATATGGCCACATAATTTGATTACCTCTATAAAGCTTCTGTCATTGAATAAAGCCACATTCTGACTAATTTTGGAAAAAAGATAACAATTCAACTCATAGCAATGAGTGCAGTCTCTAACATCCCAAATGCTTCTTTTTGTTCTTTTAGTTTCTCAATTTGGCAGGAGATATAGTGGAGAGCAACATTTTTAATAGAATTTCCTATCATGACGAGATGTTTTCCTTCTCAGCTCTAAAGTAGATAGCCTAGGGCCACTGAATGCTTGAAATGTGGCTGCTGCATCAATGAACATAAGTTTAAGTAGCTAGCTACCACATAAGACTGACAGGTTGTACTAATTTTTTCACCAAAATGGAGAAGTTATATTTTTATAAATTGCAATAGATAAATTGTATGTGAATGCAGATTCATAGGGATTTTAATCAGAAATAAATACTGGGGACAAGGATACGTCAAATAAATAAGGATGAA
The DNA here is from genome assembly GCF_024711535.1 of Dipodomys merriami. Taxonomy (NCBI): domain Eukaryota; kingdom Metazoa; phylum Chordata; class Mammalia; order Rodentia; family Heteromyidae; genus Dipodomys; species Dipodomys merriami. The sequence goes on from NW_027205603.1 coordinate 84,818,106, forward strand.
CAAAGTAGAAAATGGAGGTGGCCAAGAAACAAACCAGTAAGAGCCAGTTGGTAAGATGAGCAGATGCCATGTCTCAGAACAGAGAAGTGAGCTGACAGCTCAGTCCATAGCGGTAACTGAACACCAGTCTAGCTAAATGTTGGCCTGAGCAAAGGTAAGTCTTGTACTGTTGGGTCTTCTGTTTTTCCACAGAAATGCTGGCAATGTAGGTGTTCATGTGGAATGTCTTGATTTTCCAGTGTTGGATCTCACTTAGCATTCTTCGGGGAGTCTAAATCTGGTTAAACACCATCAAAATTTCCTGTTGGTTGGAAATAATTTCAAATCGCCTAACTTGTAAGCTTTATTTTGGGGAAAAAAAGCAAAAATGGATAGATCATTTCTTAGGAAAGTTTTTCACAGTAGGATGTTTTCTATATAATTAACCAAACACTAAAGAATCCTCAGAAAACATAAAGTACGAAATAATATCCTTGAATAATGGCATTTTTGTGCATTTCAATTTTATACATAACAAAATTATGGCTATTTAAAATGTATGGAGGAATGGTAAATTTTAGGTTCAGCTTACTCCCCAAATTTGAGCTCAGCTGTGATGTTTCCAGGACTGACAGATGTGTTCTGGTCTCCGATCTTTTCTAATCAATTCAATTCAGAGAACAAAAAAGAAAAAGTTTTAAAAGAAAGCCAATAGAAGGAAGATTGGCAACTGCCAGCTTTGCAGACACTCAGATCTCTTTGACCTACAGAAATTCCTAAAGCAATATAGAGAAAGAAGTACAGAAAGTTTTTTAACCTTGTGGAGGGAAAAAGACTTGTTTTTACTCAAAAGTTTTCTTTTTAACCATGAAATTATTTTTTTCAATCATTTAGCACATATTTCATGCCAAGTCCTTGAAACATGTTGGGCAGGCAGCATAGGACAGATCACGGAAGGGTTAAAAGCTGAACACACACGAACTGGATTTTGAGCCAAGGTTCCCTAAGACATTAATTCCTATTAAAAAGAATGCTATGAAGTAGCAGTATTGAGTGTTGTGAGGTGTGGCAAGCAGTCTGTGGGGAATGAGTCTAATCAATCACAGGGATCACACTGGGAGGACAAGAAGTCAGGGTAGGTCTCTAGAGAAAGATGTAGTGTCCTGGGTATAGGAAGAGTCTACGGGCCTTGTCCAGGAGCAGAAAGTAAGCTGCACTGGTTGGAAAGTAGGTGAGAAAAAGGAGTGGGGATGAGGTGAGGCTGACCAGGTCCTGTGTGGATTGTGGTTCATGTTCAAAGACAATGGCCTAAAATGTGATCTTTGGCAAAAGCAATAGGCCTAACAGAGACTTCCTGTGGGAGTAGGAACGAAGAGCCAGACGCCTGAGCAATCTGCAAATCAGGACTGTTGCTCAGTGAACCTCTGCTCTCAGGGTAAAATACAGGACTACAGTGCAAACTTCTTCTGTGTTGGGACGATTGAAATTCACAGTAGAGACCAAGTTGTTCTCAGCAGAGACCAAGCTGTTCTCTAGGGATGATTTGGTCTTGTCTGTAGATGTAATTCATGGCCATGGTGGGACCAGAGTGCCCCACAGGATCCAGTAGGAAAGGTTCATGGATGCTGCTCTACACTCTGTGATTCTCAGACCTGCTCTCTTCCCAGCCAACACACATGTAACAAAGAATCGTCTGTTGGAAAACATCAATAATGCCAAGGCTGTGAAAACTCAGGTTGAAGTGAACATCAAAGGAAGCTGTAATTAATGGGGTTGGGAGTATAAGCCAGAGCAACAGCAGGAAGGGGTGTCAAGAAGTCAGAGGAGGAATATAACACTCCAGCCTTACCACTGTGTACATGTGAACCTGTATTAAGATATCACAATCACATTTTGACTATTTACTTCTTTTTTTTTTTACTCTGCCAAATGCATCTCTCAAATATCTAGCTTAGACCAAACATACTGGTTTGCCAAACTAATCCTAGTTGTGTGTCTTCTCTACAAGAAAAACAAAGTGTTTAATTTATTGGCTGAATACATAAATGGATATTGATATATTTTGTATAATTACAATGACTATTGAGCTACTAATCTATGCAAGGTGCATTCTATATTTTGATCTAAATATAACAAATGCTATGTAAGGTAATCATTAGCTATAACTTAAAGAAGAAGAAACAGAGGCCCTGGAGTAGCTGAACCCTTGACTAAAGTCACATAATAGGTGACTATTTGACACCTCTGTCTGTCCCCTTCTGTTTCTATCAGTGTGATTTTGCATGAAGAATGGGATTGAAGACAAATCTTATTTGCATCAATAGAATCAGGTAGGGCTGCTTTCATGAAAAGCACAAACATCAAAGACCTAAACTACAAAGCTTCTGGTTTAAAGCACAAGAATCAAGTCCAAGGCCAATGGACTGCCTCCTAGGACTTCAGAAGTCCAGATTTCATCCATTACACTTAACTTCCTTAGCACATACCTTCTGTTCTTAGGACTGCTTCATGGTCCATTATCAGCTGGAACCATCATGCCAGTCGGAGAGGATAAAGATGGTGTAGACAGGTTATACCGTCCACCTGCTTCAGCTCATGCCTTAGTAGATCCATTAACCTTTCTAGACATCTGTCTTGTTTTGCCTTATACTGATTGGTCACTCTTCAAAAATACGAAGGAAACATTATATATATAATATATATATAAATAAATATAAATATATGCTAAGGAAGGAAAAGGGTTAACTGCTGAAGATGCATTAGTCTTTCTTAAGTTTATTAATTTAAATTTAATTTTATTTGCCACTGTCTAGAAGCAGCCAGGACAGATGAAGTAAAACTTAGAGGCTTGGCATATAGGTGAATATTTCAGATCAAGGAAGCACTATGGTAATGTAGTTACTGTGTATTGGTCATGTTTGGCTCATGGAGTGCTTTCAGAATCCCATTCTGCTCCAGTAAGTACCATCTGTTCATAGTTGGATTGTGCACTAAGCCACTTTCTAGCCAGCCATCTCTTCTTACAAATGCTTTACTTGATCCTTTTCTAGGTATCCTTAGGCTGCCTTCTATTTCTAGTTTATCCTTTTTTGTCCTTTTACCTCTGTTTCTCAGTTTCTGCTTTTGTCTCTTTTTTCACATATGGAGGTTTCACAAAACTTTTCACAGGTAGCTCCATACTATTTTTGCCACACCTCCTTTGTCCATTTTTCTTCATGGTTAATCTCTACCATTGGTGGAAATCTGACTTCTGCAAATTACTCAACATGAGCCTTCACTTTGATGACTTACTTAGACTTACTTTGAGGTCACTGGGAGTCAGTCGCCTGTCATCTGTAATCTCCTGTCACCTGTAATTTCAGCCATTCATTTGTTCCTTATTAATTTCCATTTTCTTGAACATCTGACACATAATCAGCATTTTAATAGACCCAGAAGCTTCTCTCTATTCTCTATGGTATAAAATAGGTATGTTCCTTTTTGTAATGTTTTCTTTGTAGAGGAGGAGTCATAGACAAATCATGTAAACATCCTCTAGCCATAGTTATAGATTTCAATGAGAATGATAAAGGTTAGGTTGTTAGAATATAAAATAAAAACTGTCCAGGTGGATGGAGCCTCAGAAAACTTCCTTTGAAAGTGAAATTTGAATAAAGAGGTAAATAGGAGTTATGTAAGAACAAACGATAAAGCAGAATATCCCAACAGAATGAAGGGAAGGTGTACACAGTCTGAAGTGGGAGAGAGTGGAGAGCCATCTCCCACTGGGGGCTGCTCTCCATTCTCAGATCACGAATTGTGACAGAAGGGTCAGTGTTTCTAGCTGGGAGGAAACAGTGAGGGAAGTGGAGGAAGAGAGAGTCAGCATAGTACTAAGTCGCCAGGCCCTTTCTGAGGCTTTGCAGAAACATTGGGAGCCCTCTGGGATATTCCAAGTAGGATTATATGGCCTGATTTACACTTTCAAGAGATCATTCTTGTCACAGTGTGGGCAATGGTCAGTATAGGGGCAATTGTGGAAGGGAAAAGACCAGCTAGAGGCCATGGCCCGTAAGAAAGAACCATGGCTTGAGTTAGGTTTCTTAGAAGAGGCAGTGATATATAGTTAGGGCTGAAATTGTTCCCCAGGTGGGTGAATAAGACATAGCAAGGGACAGAATGGAGTTTTGAAAGGTGCAATCATGATCTCAGTGTTTGAAATCATGTAGAATTAGTGAGGAGTGGGTCTGGCTTGGGCAATGGTTGTTGTGTGGACATGTTATATTGGAGAACATCCTAGTGGAAAGGCTGATATGGTAGCTGTTGACTTGATTCTGGAGCTCCAGTGGCTCATAGAAGAAGCTCATTTGAGACTCCATGCAAAAATGAAGCATAAATACAAAGTCTGGAGAGGCTGCATGAAGAGTGAATTGTGAGTGTCTAGCCCTGAGCTCAGGAGGCACACTACTTTATCTTGGGATCTGGGAAAGTTATTCAGCTCTTTTTGTCTCATTTTCCTCATTACCAACAGAAATTATGATAATTTCTCACAGGCAGATGATGAAAAGTGGAAACATTTTATACATCTTTGCTGAGCGACTTGCCCATGGTTGGGACATCAAATACCACTTTCAGAGTCTTCACTCTTCTCTGATAATTAACAGTGATCCAAGAAGGAACTTTTCAACCATGGAGGGCCCAACTTAAAAAGGGAAACTGAATCAACTGTATGACATTTTAGAGTTTGAACAATTTTACATAGTCTCAAATTGCTCTTCAGTGACAAGTGAGGAATCCATTGGTGCTCAATTTGTGCTTTGAGATTCCTCCTAAAATTTGCAAACAATTCAAAGAAGCTTTCTGATTTTCCCAAAGCCTCAGAAAACCCCAATGTCTCCACAGTTTTCTGAGATGAAGGGTTGACTGAACTGGAAAAAAAAAGTTGGGGTAGGGGATATACTTAGGCATATCGTGGCATCAGTAAGTCAGGTAAAAACTTTCTTCAGGAAGAGTCTTCATGGAGGCTTAATAAACTAGGCTTCTTTTTGATTCTCCAAGTATCTTAGTTACTCCCAGTATCTTAGTTAAGTCCTTTTTTTCAGTTGTGCGGCCTGATCTCTGGGCCTGGGCGCTGTTTCTCAGCTCTTCAGCTCAAGGCTAGCGCTCTACCACTTGAGCCACAGTACCACTTCAGGCTTTTTCTGCTTATGTGATGTTGAGGAATCGAACCTAGGGCCTCATGCATGCAAGGCAAACACTCCACCACTAACCACCTTCTAAGCCCAGTTAAATCTTGTTGGTTAACACAGATGTCAACCCAGTTTTCCAGCTTTTGACTTTTGCTCCAAGTTCAATTATTTCATCTCACTCAAAATCCTTGTCATTGCCACCAACACTATCCCTCTAAACCATCCATAAAACCCTAAGAACAGCGAGTGTGAAAGAAATAGAACATTCTATATAAAAGCTGAATAGCCTCCACTTTGAAGAAATACATTTTGAAACATTTGAAACTTAAAAACAAGAAGAATTATCCCCAGCAGGAGAGAGCCAATTGGTTCTCAGGGAACAACACAGGTTGTAACAGCTGTTGGCATCTAGGTCTCTGGGTAGTAACAAGATATTGTTCTATGAATGAGGAATGGCTAGACAACTGTGACAATGTACAAACTCACTAACAAGGCCATTTTTGTTCTCAGTTGGAACAAGGCCATCTTCAACAAAGCTATCACTTCTTTTTCCATCCTAAAGAATATTACATATCCTAATATACATCCTAATATACACATATAACATCCTAATATGTATCCTAAAGAATATTACATAACTCAGTGTTATTGTTGAAAACATTGTCCATCTGTGGAGTGCAAAAGAAGCAAAAAGTTGCAAGCAAAGGAAAGAAAAGATTTTCATTTCATAAAAGAAGTGAGGGTAAGCTGGATACTAAGCAAGTTTCTTTTTGTTTGTAGAGTCATGGCTGATCAAATGGAGTCACATATAAACACTGTGAAAGAGAAGGGTTACTGTGGTCTCACTCATGGATCAAGGGACTAAACTAGGCTGGCATAGATAGATGTGTCTGCTTCCGTCTAGGAAAGTAGAAGTTGTTTACCACACAGAGCGTGGATCATTTGAAGAATGATTGAGAGAATGAGTGAATCTGAGGTAGATTAAGCTGTGATTGATGATAATTGAAGTTTAGGATAGGGAAAAACTACCAGTCAGTACCTTACTGTTCATATTTCTATAAATCTTACTCTAAATTGTGATGTATCATTTATATATTCTAGTGATAACAGACAGGTAATTTATATTATGCCTTTAATGCAAAGACATACTCTGTAGTGAAATGGTGAGAGACTTGCTCCAATGATGGTCTATTTCCATTTTGCTGAGTCTTAGAGGTGGGCCTCGGAATTTATCTGCTGGAACTTTTCCAACTGCTGTCTTGGAAAACCATACTATGTTTCTTCCAGGAAGGTCATACAAACTTAAGATCTATGACCACCACAGCTAATTTGAGCAGTACAAAGCAGCACATTAGAATAACAGTACTAAAGCTGTGATCTGTGGGCAAATGTCCATGGGAAAAAAAAGCACAGAACCTGGAGGTGTTTAGACCCTCTCAGGGGGCAATGTAATATTGCTGCTTTCTCTAAACTAGTCATGTGAGGGAAGAGCATGCCCCTTCTACAATGGCTCAACATTTTAACAACAAAACACAGCTATCAGTAAGGCATGTGTCCTGTGTCACAGTGTTGAAGAACCAAGTGCGAGGTGATGGTTGTTAACCTGTGTGGCCCTGGGAAAACAAGTTACCCTCTACTAGCTAACTACTAACTATGCTAGTAGTAAGAATAGTAAAATTAGTAAGAATGAAGAGGAGTGAGAAAATGGATAGGGAGAGGAACAGGTTAGAATGTTGACGGTGTGATATCAATTGAGATATATTCAGAGACTGCTTTGTTAAATGGAAACTCCTTTGTACAACTACTTTAAAGATAAATTAAAAAAAACCAAAATGTTCTAGAACAATAAAAGTGACATTAGTTACATATAAATTTTTAAAAATAAACACCTATTCACACAGAGAATGAAATACTTAGCCCTTAAGATGTCTATGATTATTAAATGAGACAATGTGTTTGAAGCATCTGCTTTCAGTACATATTTTCAGTTCTTTAGCTTGTGTTTCTAAAGCTCATTCTAAAGTGAAAAGTAACTCAAATAGAAAGGACCCTAAGTCTACACAGAAAAATGAGGGGAAATAAAAGCCCCCACATTGCCAATTCTGATCTCAGCTCTTGTCACTAAAGTACTTTGACATAGACAGGTAGTTTTTTTTTTTTTTAATTTCCCTCTGTTTTATTTTTTTAAATTAATATTTCATTTGCCAGCCTTCTATTACAGAAGTCTATTATCTTCGCCAACTTCTCTTTAGCTTTTCTATTAGACTATTAATGGGATTGAGGAGATAGATATCTTTTAATGGATCATTTCTCTGTCTTTGTGAAAATCTTGACGTTCATAAATTAAAGAGGTCATACATTTGCATTGAGTTGAGGAGGTCATCAGGCATGACTCTAAAGAGCTGATTTGGAATCCTAAGTCTTCCAGGACGGTGGAACCTGGGATGTAGAGGGGAGAGAGAGGAGGATACAATGAGATAAGAGAAGGTGACAAAGAGGGCTTTCTGTGATGGAGAAAGCAGACTAAGAGCTGGCCCTGATAGACTGAGGTTAAGAATGGTAGGAGCCTGCATCTTGCAGAAGGGGGAACAGCTACCAGAGCAGGAGGGGGTTCTTTGCCATCAAGTGTTTCCTAGCTGAATGGCAGCATGGAAAGGCTTCATCTAAGGTGAGCAATATGAGAAGGCTCCCGACTACTGTCCCGGTGTGATGTCTACTGTGCTTCCCACGTGCATCCCTTGTGTCTTATAAGAAGCTCATGGAAGGTAAGGACATCATTTTTATTTGCATTTATATGTTCAGGAGCACTGGGGAGTGAACTCACAGCCTCACACTTGCTAGGCAAGTTGTGTTCTATTGCTTGAATCACATTTTCAGCCCTTTTGTTTTAGTCTTTTTTTCTTTTTTGAGATAGTGTCTCCTGCTAACTTTTGCCTGGGTAAAACCCATCTTCCTGTCTTAGCCCTCTGAGTAACTGGGTGCTTCTATACCAGCCCGGGACAAAGACTATTAATGTACAAAGATCAAAACATGAGCCCAGAGTAGCAGTGGAAGGACGGGCAAGGACTGCTTGACCCAGGTTCCAAGTTTTCCCGAGGAAATCAGGAAAGGCCTCACAGAGGACATGGCTGTCTTCAGTCAGTTCATCAGAAGCAGAACCGGAACTAGGGATTGTTTAAGTGATGTGCTAGAGTGAGAGGAGCCAGGTAGCAAGGGAATCAGGATAGGAAAGGGAAGCAGCTATGTGAGGATGGATGTCAGACAACCACAGAAGTTGTCTCCTCAAGAAGGTAGCACCCTAGGCTGTTACCTCTCATCCAGTCAACTGGTCTACCCTTTGCTTTGAGTAGATGGGGCCAAGTGAGGTCACCTCCTCTTGCAGGTCTCTGGAGGAAGTGTCTGCTCTCTGGAGCCGGAAGCATATGTTTGTGGCTCGTAGCAATGCCTACAGCAGTGAAGACATGGGTTTCCCAGTGACTCAGAACAGGGTGGGGAGGCTTCTGTGGTGACTGTGAAGTGTCCATCTGCTGCAATGATTTGCAGGATGTGATAGCATTCCATGAGCAGCAAAGTCCTTTGCAAAGGCCCAGAAGAGTTGGTGGAATTGCTTTGCCTTAATGGTCAGAGCGGGTGAGATGAGAATGAGGAAATGGTCGTTACTCTTCAGAGTTGGGAATGAGTGGCTTGACTGGGGTTGGAACTCTTCTTGCTGCTTACTAATTATGTGAACTCTGTGTAGCCAGGTACTTTACTTTTACTGGTCTCCTGGCTCTCACGTGTTAAATGGGTGTGATAAGACTGCCTTTCAGAATAGTCCCGAGAACAAAATAACACAAGGAAAGGAAACCACTGAACATGTGATCTGAGACATATTGATCATCCATAAACAGTTGTTGTCTTGGTTATCATAAACTGGATGTAATGAGTAGTTTTGAAGATGCTGAATTCTATGCCATGGAATTTAGATTTTAGATAGAGATGCTGATGCTGATTGATGGTGATGAAGATGATGATGATGATGATGATGACGATGATGATGATGATGATGATGATGATGATGATGATGGTGATAAAAACAGGAGCAAGACCCACGTGGCTCACATATGTAATCCTAGCCACTCTGGAGGCTGAGATCTGAGGATTGTGGTTCAAAGACAGACCGGGCAGGAATGTCCATGAGACTTATCTACAATTATCCACCAAAAAACCAGAAGTGGAGCTGTGGCTCAAAGTGATGGAGTGTTAGCCTTGAGCAAAAGAGCTAAGGAAAGCACCCCGGCCCTGAGTTCAAGTCCCTTGACCAAAACAAAACAAATAAAAGACAACAACAAAAAAAACAGGACAGGAGAAGAAATTTGAATTAAAACATAAAATGCCGAGCCAATGGGTATCATACAAAAATGGGAAATTTTCAGCCTATCCTTGAGAATGACAGTTTTACCAGTTGTACAGAGAATAGATTTTTGACAGTGAGAGAAGAGTAGCAGAAACAACTAAAAGTCTCTCTCACCAGCCTGCTGTGGCCAGTGAGGCTTTGATGTGGTCACAAGTGTACAGTAGGAAGGGATGGAGTCAAAACCAGTGTCAACACAGGGAAGCCCTCAGGTTCAGGGGTCAGTCCAGATGCTTTCCCTGAACACTGGTCAAATGACCCATTCCAAGATCTGCCTCTTGCAGATCTGGGACTGAATAGGGTTCTGGTCTGGGTTAAGCATTTGCATGGAAAACTAGCTTTTGGAGATGTAACTGGCTTCTGGTAAGGATGATTCAATGTTGCTCATGAGCCTTCTCTGTCACTTCCATTGAGCTTCTGTGTACTCTAATTTATTAACAAAGGGACAAAGGAGGAACATGGACATATTTTACTCTTGTCATTCTCCAGAGGATTTTTCCAATGAAACTATCAAATGTAATGTAATTGTTGTTTCTGCTGAAAGCCCATTTCTACACGGTGACCTTGGTTATCATCCCCGATGAAAATGGGAAATGTGCTGATTTAAGTTGGTATTACAAAGGTCTTCTAGTACAGCTCTGCTCTGCGGGAAATCAATAGATATATCTCAATAGAGAAATACATACGCACACGCACACACACACACACACACACACACACACACACACACACACAAACACAAGCCAGCTGGTTCCACTGTGCTGAGTTTCCACTAGCCATTGGAAGTAAAATGGTAAAAACAAATCCTCTTTCTTTATAAACCATATGGAGTCAGTTTGAATGGTATCATGTTTCTTTTAGGTGTAACATTCTAACACTTCCCCCCAAATATTCCTATCAAAAGGTTACAGTTTTGGCACTCATGGACTACTTATTTTGTGGCAAACACTGTGTTCACCATATGATCTCTTATTTAGAGTTCATGATCACCATATGCAATAGTTACCACTGCCATTCCCATTTTACAGATACAGAGGATTGGTGACACCAAATAGAAAGGTAGGTAGGGTAGGGAAGAGACTCAGTTGAAGCTTCCAAAGTAATAGATTCTAAATTCTGTGAGCTCCGAATTCTGTGAATTGTTTCTTCTCTTTATTCAACTTTAATGACACTAATGCTTTGTTGTTCAGAGCCAAAGTCTCATTTTACTATGTAACAGATCTATGAAAAGTTCTGTATGTTTTCTACTCTCTTGGGGTGCCAGTGAATGATCCCATTGTCTTCTTTTCACATGGGCTACAGGGACATGTCCCTTCATGATTCCATATGTTAATAGGTAGAATTGATTATTCCTAATCTCAATCCTGACTGTGATTAGGATTGCTTTTGTGTTTCCCTTAAACCACTCTCAAGTATGTTGTTATAACAAGGACTCAGAGATAGATACCTTCTTAATGAGCCAAATTTATGGAGTAATAAAACTACAATTCTCTAGATCTATTTTCCTCACTGTTGGAAGATAAGGATTTAACAAAGAGAAGAGTTAGTCCACTGAGAAATGACTAAAATCATCTGGAAAGCTAACACTACAGATCATATTATATGTACCTATGTAGGATATGCACAAGTAAACATTTAGAGACGTAGTCTTGGATATGCATATATGTACATTTATTTTTATGATTCAGCTGAGGGCTTACTATGAGCCAAGCATCTCTCTAGGCATTGTGAAGCAGTAGTCACAAGGCACAGTGTGATCTTTATGGTGTTTACTATCTAATAGCACACAGTAGACTACATATATGTATGTTTTTAGAAATTACATATGATATATTTACATACCAATACATGTATTTTGTTAGGCAAAGTATATATATGTATATATTCCATATATATGATATATATACAAGCATATATATCAGATTGATGTCAGAAATATTTCTTGAGCATTTGGTATAATAAAAGAAAATCCTTTGATTTAGACTCATGTATTTTCCTGGTTTTAGGGAAAGGGATGTTTTATGGACCCTGTGCTGGAGTAAATTATGAGTGATATGCTATTTACATGATTGAATTTCTACATATATGTTCATAGTCACCATATATCCAAGTCTTTTACTAGGTAAAAGACTTTGAACACGTTATTTAATTTCATTTATAAAACCGGAAATGATAATAATACCTACCTCATAATTTTTCTACAAGAATTGAAATATCCATTGAAAATTCTTTGCCCCTGTCTGCTTTGGTTATTAAGGTAGGGGTATGTAGGGATAGATACTAAGTCATAATTACTGAATGATATATTTCTACCAGAGACCTGTTGCAGACAACCTCCACCTTCTTCATCTCATTATTTCTCTCAGGCATCAGGACTGAGAGCCGGTGAGTGGGACTGGAAAAAGTTCTGTCTTCTCCAGTACTTCATGTGGCATTCATGTATTTGCATGAAACCAGCATTCTAAGTGGGTGAGTAAGACCCATCTTTAGCTCTAGAAAGCTAGGAATGGCCTGTTTTCTTGGTATCTTCCATACCTGGAAGAGGTCTCTAGAGGGTCTCTTAGGTAACAGGTAAGTGAAGCAAGTCAGTTTCCAGAACAGGGTAAATGAATGCTTTTATCTGCACTGTTGATTTAATATGATAAGGATAACAAAGATGAGAGTTTTCTAATTAAACCTAGAAATCAACAACTGTTTGTCCTGACCAGAGAAGTTAATTAAATGAACTACAGTGATTGTTTTGAAATTTAATACTTAGCTACTCAGAGCCAGTGATCAGTTTGAGGCCAGTCTAGGCAAAAGTTAGCAAGATTTGATCTCCAAAACAAGCCAAATGTATTTAGGCAGCCTATAATCCCAACTACTGAGTATTTATCCTTGAGAGGATCACAATCCAAGGCCAGATTAGCAAAAGTAGGAGACCTTATCTGGGACAAAACAAAAGAAGGAACAAATACCCTAAAAGCAGAAGTATCAAGGGTGTGTCTCCAGTCCTAGCAAGTTTGCTTAGTAGGCTGGAGGCCTTGAGTTAAAGACCTAGAACTGTAAAAATAAACAAAGCAATACAAATAAAATAAAAATAAGCACTTGACACTTACCAACGTATATTACTTCCTGCTCTTCAAAGCATCTGTCCCTCTGAATGGCCATCTGTTCCCCCCTTAACACAATTCTTACTTTGTAAATGGTAGTAGAGAAAAGTGTGTGTGTGTGTGTGTGTGTGTGTGTGTGTGTGTGTGTGTGTGTGTGTTAGCCCTTCAAGAGTTTTGAGGAGGAGCTCCACATTCTGTATGTCTATATATTTCTATACTTGTTGCACAGACTGACACATAAAATATTCATAAGGAATTCAATAAAATGTTATTATTACCTGTTGACCAAATAAAGGTGGCTCATTTACTCTGCAGTCATTCTATATCACTTCAACAGTGAACAGAATGACCTAAGCTGGGCAGTCACATTTCCTCAGAATTAAGACACGAGAGAATCACATGCTGATGTGGAGCTCTTTCTGCTCTTCCAGCTCAAAGGACTCCAGTGACCTTCTTCCCTTCCCACATGCAGCTGACTCATAGTCACCTCCAAGCTATTTCCTTCTTAGACTCCTCAACTCTAGTGCAACCTCTGTCATCCTCTCTTCACCCACATCCAGCTGCCTTTAAACTTTTGGGAGAAGCATTGCATTTCATATATTATTCACTAGCTTTTTTTGTCAACTCATATTGGTCACCTCTTCCCTGAACTGAACTACTGAACATCTACCCTGCTCCTTCGTCAGAATATGCATCAATCTTGACCCCTTACCCTTCTACCTTGGACTCGATAGTATACTCACTCAGCCTGCTCTAGTCTCCTTATACATCAGAGCCAATATTTCTTTGCCTAGGATCTACCTAACATGTAGGCATGGAGAGAAACTGTAATTACAGATGAGACATTATTGCTTTGTACAGAAATAAAAATGACATTGATTAAGATGCACTGTATTAATAAACTGCTTTGTTGAATGGCTCTCCTTTGTACAACTACTTAAAAGATAATTAGAAATATTTTAAAAATGAAATAAGAGAAAGAAAGGGAGAGAGAACATTTTCCTGGAAAAGACATTCCATCTCCTCTGCCCACTATTTTTCTTGTTGATAGTATTCTACTCTTGAATCTTAAAGCTCCCTCTTCAAGCATGGAGTACCTATTACATCCATCTGCATAAATAATATATGCTAAAATGCTTTTCTGTGCCACAAATACTGACCTTGTTCAATAATTGATGATGGGCATCAGTGCTACCCTGGAACCATGCAGATATGAGTTTGTAACCTTCCAACTAGTTCACATTTATAGTTTAGCCTGAAATTTATCTACGTTTCTTTATGGAAGGATACTTTTCCCTTGGGGCACTAATATGATCCTAGAAACTTGAATTCAGGCAGACAGGTATAGTAGAGATAAAGAAAGGAATCTCACTCCATCCTTATAAAGAAAATCAAACTTATCAACCTTAAAAGATGCTGTGGATATATGTTCTTTTTCTCTAGTTTTTCAAGACATTACCATTGGGACAGGATAATATAAAATAAGTAAGATTTAGTGAATACTTATTATGTGCCTTTTTCTCTTCAGCAGCCTTGCACTATTGACTTTAATTTTAATTCCAACACTCGGTGTGTTAACTACGTTGTGTAACCTTGCTGTAAACTCACCCCTCAAAAAGTGGCTGTATGCTCTAAATCACTGTCATAAACGGACCCCTTCTTTGCTCATGCATTGACGAAGTAGGAAAACTTTGTTTTTGTTTTCTTCTTAAGGGAATAGCATTTAAAGCTTCCATTAGAAAATATTGTTCCTAAGCTTTCTATTCACACTTTGTCCATAGTTTCTGACTTGATGATGGACCTTTGACCCAATTTCAGAATGCAATTGAAGGCAAATTGATTCTAATTTTCCACCTACCCTGTACCCATGTCTTCTGAAACCTGACTTTGCAGTTCTTTGTATAATATGATTCTGAATCGTTCCAGTATGGGCTGAGTCATACAATTCAGTATGGCCAGTAGAGTGGAGTGTAAAGGATGCACTAACTCTAAATCAAAACATCTTGAGAGTTTCTACCTTCCATCCCTTGGAACCAGGACACCATCAAGAATATCAAGGATACACTGTTAGAGGGCTAAAGTTACATGGCAGATACCAAACCAACGGTTCTAGCTGGTTGCTTTAGGACCGCCAGTCTGCCATTACTCAAGCGATGTGAAGGATGCAGACAAGATTGCAAAAGCAGAGCCTTCAGCTCTCTCACATTTTCTTGCCAGTGTATGACTAGGCTTATTTGAGTCTAAAAGAACCACTGATCCTCCATTCACATTCGTGAAATGATGAATTTTTACTACCTTACACTAGGAATTTTAGGGCGGTGTTTTGTTTACTTCTTTTGCTTGTATGTGCTGGTCATGGGGCTTGAACTCGGGGCTTGAGTGCTGCCCCTCAGCTTCATTTGCTCAAGGCTATGGCTATACCACTTGAGTCATAGCTCCACTTCTGGCTTTTCTGGCAGATTATTGGAGATAAAAAGCTCACGGACTTATCTGCCTGAGGATGGTTTAAAACTCAAATTCTCAGATCTCAGCCTCCTGGGTAACTAGGGTTACAGGCATGAGCCACTAGTGCCCCTACAGTGTTTTGCTTTCTTGAGGCAAGAGTTAACTGATGCATTTGATAGTAGAGAATTTGTGAAATTTTTACTATAGTGTTAAGAAAGAAGTTATATCTATTTCCAAACATTGCTAGGACATTAAGATTTAAGTTAAAATCATTGCTGATTATTATTATTATTTTTTTACCAAAGAAGAGCTTTTTTTTGGGGGGGGGAATACCAACAGATTTTGAGCACCTAGAAATACAAATGTCTATAGTTTTAAGTGTTTCTTGAACTTTATCATAAAGTGACTAACATTTTCATTTTTTAAAATACCATGGATAGAAGGTCTTCCATCTATAGCAAAGGGTCTTTTTTTAGTACATATATATTTATATATACACTATACATAAATACAAATATATACTATATAAAATATACTATATAATATAATATATACAAAATACTATAGGAAGTGGCGCTGTGGCTCAAGTGGTAGAGTGCTCGCCTTGAGCTGAAGAGTTCTGGGACAGCACCCAGGCCCAGAATTCAAGCCCCACACCGACCAAAAAAAAATCTTCAAAATACTATAATACTATTATATATATTTCCAGTTCCTGGAACTTGAACTCTGAGTTTGGGCTTTATCCCTGAGCTTCTTTTGTTCAATGTTAGGGTTGTATCACTTGAGCCACAGCTTTTTTAGCTTTTTTTTTTTGATAGTTTAGTGGAGATAAGAGTCCCACAGACTTTCCTGCCTAGGCTGTCTTTGAAATGTGATCTTTAGGTCTCAGCCTCCTGAGTAGCTAGGATTATAGGTGTGAGCAACTGGCACCTAGCATGATTATATTTTTATGGTACATTTTTATATAAAACATCAAGTATCCTACTTTTCTCTATCCCTTTGCTACCAAAGATTTTTATCCTAGAATAGGCTTTTCTCATATTTTCACTTATAACTATATCATTTTAAAATGAAAACTTCCTTCAGATTTTTGTGAAAGTAAAATCAAAGAGCAAGATATAAAATAGAAGAAGAAAACTACAACACTTTAGAACTTAGATATACCAAGGACAGAATTAGCAATTCATCAATGGAGCAAGTAGTTGCTGAATGGTCCATGAATGGTTGCTGAGTTTGGGGAAAATAGAGAAAACAGATAAGTTTTTTTCTTTTTTTTTATTGTGAAAATACTGTATAGAGGGGTTACAATTACATGGGCAAGATAGTGAGTACATTTCTTATCAAGCATTGTAGCCTCCTCCTTTGTTTACCCTTCCCATCCCTTCCCAGCCGCCCCCCCCCAGACAAGTTTCTTGCTCCCAGGAAGTATGTTTTCTGTCTCCCTAGACAGACAACACACAGTAACAACCTAAATGAATAGAGACAGCAATTTAAGATGAGGACACATGTTTTTAAATCCATAGAGCAAGATGACAGAAGGAAAATGACTCGTGGGGAGTTGTAGTGGATGGAGTGGTGTCTGTAATCTCCCACGACCTGGTGAACAAGAAGCAGACTACCCCAGTTGATCTGGGAGGGAAGAGCTATGGGGAGGGGGGTTAAATGAGGTGCAAATGTTTGAGAGAATATCAAAGTCCTATGTTTTGAAGTCAAGAGCAAGCGTAGCTAAATGGGGAGAGCATGGGAGAGAACCTGGCAGAAAATGAGGCTGGAGAAGAAGTTGGCGGGAGTGTTTGGGTCATCCTAACTAGTTTGGATTACACGTTGAGAGTGATGGAAAGTCGATGAGAGTTTTTAACAGGGGAACAGCAAGATCAATTTTAAAGTCTCAAACTGCAGAAGCTATACAAAAGGTGATTTGTATGATTAGGAGTGACCACAGGGAGGCTTGTTTGAAGTCTTAGTGGAATTCACATGAAAGATGAAGAAACTAGTGCTGACAAGTGAAAACATTTATGATACAGTAGAAACAAGGGACTGAAAATAAACAAGGTAACACTATTAGAAACACACAAACACATACTTGCATCCAACCTATGATCATACTGAGTACAAATTAAACTCATATCACCTAAGCTTTTACAAGTGAGTTTCTTATATCTTTTAAAAAATCATGTTTTCATAAGAAATAAATGTATATAAAGCATACAAGACCCATTGATTCATTTATACATATACTTATCTTTATAACATATTTATTTTTATTTGGTGCTGTTTATTTAACAAATATTTATTGACTGCCCACTGTCTACCATGTACTTTTTAGAAAATGAAGTATAAGCAGTGAGTGACAAGGACAAAAGTTATACTTTTCTCCAATATATACTCCATTTGAAAGAGGCACACAACAATAAAATGTGTGGAATACATAGATTTCAGGTGTCAACAGGAACTAAGAGAAAATATAAGGAAGTTTGGGGGAAGGTTTGACAGTTTCAGAGGTCGAAATCAAAAGTATATTTTTATTATCTTAAATAATTAACCAAATATTTTAAAGGAAGTTCAACATCAGTTATGTTAACTAAATGTCAAAATCCTATCATTAAATGATGGCCATAGTTACTGTATTCAATATTCCTACATTCTTCTTGGCCCAATTTTCTCTGTAATAATAGTTGCGTATAATTCTCCACAGATACCTATATTACTCCTATTTCCCTCAGCAAGAAATTATTTTAGGCTATTGAAACTGACAGCAAAATGCCTTCCAGGTAGGAGCCATAATATGTATTCTAAACATCAATTTTTAAGAATGACATACTGCTAAACACTCACATGGGGATCTTGTTTAATGAGACTGCAGAAGCAAGACAACATTGTCATTGCTAAAAGAACGTATTGTACATTAAATTTTGAATCATAAAGAACACAAAGTACACTGATTCTCCAAATAAGCATTTGAAAGAAAGAAAATGGATATGTAGAGGAAAGAATTCACTTGGCTGTGTGATCAAAGAATTTTGTGACTGAATCTGGATTATATTATACCCAATTATCAGAGTCCAAAAGTCCATTCACTCTCCTTGTGCCTCCCAATTCAATTGTTTTTGTCAACTGGAAAGACTTCACAGTGTGCAGGGGGTTTCTTATAGAAATATCACATTACTTCTTGATCTAGTACATGGTAGGGCATCTACCATTCTGCTTCTTGTTCTTTCCTAGTGCTCAGGCATCTATGATGTTCAGCACCATGGAGAGTTCCAGTTTGCACGTGATCCTTGATGTCCTTCAGACCCTAAAGCTTATTGCCTCACAAAATTTAATGTTGTCTGTCTTTTATTCTGTCCTTGGGGAAGAAATTTATTAACCTTCAGGGATCTGATGTACTCGTTTCAGTTGTGTATAGCCCTTATCTCAGGAATGGATAGCTGCCCAACAACATCAGAGTAGGTCACAGAACTGAGTTCTTTCTAGATACTCCCTATAGACATAAATACTGTGCACCAGCTCAGGTTGTAACACAAAGCCTCCCAGGCACTTAACTCTACATTCTTCTCCTTTGGAATGGTGACACTCAAAAACAACTTGGAAGTCACATGGTCTACAGAACAGAGCTGTCACAAACCTAGCCTTTAAATGACTGAATGGAGGGCCAGTTCTTTTTTTTTTTTTTTTTTTTTTTTAAGATTATTATAAGGTTTATTAAAGGGCCATATCTTCACCTGCAGAGGGAGCAATATGGCACCTGCCCCCATACAGGGGGGTAGTTTTGGGGTAGTAGCAGGTAAGTGCACAGGTAGGTTTAGGGGGAAAGAAAGGGAGTGGACAGCTATATGGCAGGAATTCTAGGGCAGGGAGGAGGTTAGGTCTGGGTGGAGCTGAGGAACAGAGGTGGAGATAATGCTAATATAGTTAAACTACAATTTATTCTTTGAGAGAGTATTTTCTTATGCTTTGCTATTTCTTGTAGGTTGTAAGTAGTTATTCATTTTTTCCATTATTATCTCAGTACAATATATCTGGAGGGCCAGTTCTTATCTGTTTCTCCCAAGAAAGAATGATGTACATTATTTTCTAGAAGGCATTGACTTCTTGAGTTCTATGTTTTCTAGTCATTAGTAATAATTTACCCCATCTACCTTAATATGGTTCTTCATTTTGTAATACAGAAGTTTTCTGAATTTCTTTGAAAATTTTCCAAGTGTTGATATTCAAAATATTCCTCAAATTCTTCGTCTCTACTTAAATTTCCTCTGTGTATTTCAAATATAAATTAACTATTAACATGTGAAAAATGGTGGACATTTATGAATTAATTTTTTTTCTTGGTCATGGAGCTTGAACTCCTGGGCACTGTCCCTTAGCTTTTCAGCTCAAGGCAAGCACTCTACTACATAAGCCACAGCACCACTTCCATGGACATTTAAGTAGTCTTCTTCAGCTCCTACCTCCACATACCTATCATGAAGCTTATTTTAAGACTACTTGTCTGCCAGGTGGTGGTGATTCATACATGCAATCATCAGGAGGCTGAGATCTGAGGATCATGGTTCCAAGCCAGCCCAGGCAGGAAAGTCTGTGATATTCTTATCTTCAATTAACCATCCAAAGCTGGAAGTAGAGCTGTGGGTCAAGTGACAGAGCACTGACCTTGGACATAAGAGCTCAGGACAGCACTCAGGCTGAGTTCAAGTTCCACCTCTGGCACATGAAAAACATTACTCATCTCTATCTTTCTTGTCTGCCAAAAGAGATACTCTGTATCTATTTTCTCATTCTAAAATAGCATGGAATATACTTACCTATTTTTCTTGAATCATTGATTTTTGATTTTATGATGAGTTCAACCCTTCTTTCTCTCTTTTTCTTTTTTCTTCACCTCTATCTTTACCTCCAATCTATCTTGCAAAAACTGTGAAAACAAAAAGTCAATCTATACACTCTGCATTGACATTCACTTCAAGAGCTCTTCTTTTCCTCTGAAGATGTGATGTGCTTTGGAATATTTCCTGCCTCTAAAATGGATTCTCTCTAGAGTTTTTGACATGCTTCCACCACTTCATGGCTCTGTACTAAAGGTGTGAGTTCCCAATGGCTTATCTTCAGCACCCAAAATGGTCCTCTTTTTCAAATATTACTTCCATCTGCTCCAGTAATGAGGTAGCAATTGACAGGCTCCTAATGTGAACAATTTGTGTGAGTGTTCAAATATATCTTTTCTTCCCTTCCTTGTCCAAGTATTTTATATAATCATACCTCTTGTTATCAGAGGTTATACTCTCCATGCAGCTTTCTTTGAATCTCTAAGATGACAAAAAAACTATCTCTGTCTGAATCTTTCTTAGTAACACTTATGTCTTGAAAAAAGTCTATAATGTGGTTATTTGAATAGCATCTGAAATATAGTTGATTCTTATCTATGGTCTTCATCCTGAAAAGAAGAAGGAAAAAAATTAGGAAAGACAAATAAAAAGATACTGTTTTCCCCCCTGAATCATTTAGGGTTGCTGCAACCAAATAAACATGCATGGCCTGTGACTGGGGGGGTCTAAACTATAAATTGCAGTTTGCCTTCACAAGTCCTTATGTATCAAGCACTGGGGGTGGATTCCATGCCATTTTCTTCCTTTCTTTTTGGAGAATGATGAATCAGACTCATCATGGTATTCAATTAATCTCACACAGTTGGCTCCTGAGGGAGTCTGTACCCAATGTCCTCTAACTGATGATCAATCATGCTTGTGTGGTTGTACCCAAGGCAGCAGGCAACAGGCCTGACATGCTCCAGGTTGTCGAACAGGATGTGTCCCCATCTAAGCCGGAAAGGTTCCAGTGACCTTTGATGGCATTTGAGAGAAGTCATTTGCTCTGGCTTTTCTGAGGCCATATTGATCTCTGCCCAGGATTCAATTTTAGACAAACAGGCAACATAATTTATGTAAACCGGGCAGGTAATTAAACTCTCCTTCCAGGCAAAAAGGTCAAAGCAGAATATTTAAAGTTTCATTTCTAAGTGGAAACAGTTAGCTAAAAAAAGAGAAGAAAATCTCCCTGGGATTGTCATATTGCCAACTGTTTCCCCATAAATTATTAGGCCTAGACTACTAGGAATGAGTCTGAATTCTCTTTGCTGAAGCGGCTAGAAAAGGAGAGAATACTAATTAAAGACAAAGTTTTCATATGTATAAAGAATGAGGAGTAGGAGACTTAGTTTCAAAATTGTGATGGGATATTTAATAATGTTTCCATACTGATTTTTAAGCAATATCAGACTCACTAAAATTTGCAAATTCATCACAAAGAATTTCCTCTTCTCTTCCCTGAACTAGAGAATGATTTTCTAGCATGATTTTGCATTACCTTCAAAGAATTCAGTGTTCATCTTCTGTATCAAGAAGATTCACTTAAATAATTACAAAACACCTATTAAGACCAGAAGTTACATTACTACTATTTAATTGTCAGATTCCATTTAAATTTCTTATAGTCTCATAGTGTCCTTTATATGTATTATACTTTCTTAATGTATATGAATGCATTTTAGTATTGCATTTAAATCTGTCTCTTTTTAGTTTTTTTTTTCTCTTTGCAACAATTCTTCAGCCTTCTTCTGATTTTCTTGTCCTTGACTTGATTGAAAGATCACAAGACATTTATTGGGTGGAATGTCAACTATTTTTTTTTATTATTAAACTCCTAGTTGCACCTTTAATGACTCTTTGAGGTGATACTGTGTTCTCATGGGGCCCTATTTGGTTCTATGTGAATTTTATTTGTCTCATTCTGGGGATAATTGATTCAGTGGCTTCTTCCAAGTTTCACCACTGTGAAATTATTTTCCCTTTGTGGTTAAAACTGAGGCCAAAGGAGGATATGCATAGCAATGGTTGACAAAGGCTCAATAGCTATGTGCATATGATCATATAAAGTAATATTCTATGAAATGGACCCTAAAAAAAGGAAATGAGAGATAATTTTTAGGTGCTGCTGTTGCTGTTTCTATTTTCTTTTCCTTTTGTCTTGATTGTTAATTTGTATTTGGGAGGGTAAAAGGGGGTTACAGAAAAGGTGGACCAAAGAATGAACAAACACCACAGTGATACTCACTGGACACTATGTGGAAAATGAACTGTACATCTTCTGAGTGGGGATGGGAGAGAAAAACAGAAAGAGCAAAGGAAGGGGGGTGGAGAAATGTGGTTCAAAAAGAATTGTACTCATTACCTGATTCATGTAACTGAAACTCCTCTGCATATCAATTCTACCATAACAATAAAAATTAAAATTAAAGAAAATGTTGGAAGAAGCTGTATGTGTGAAACTTTGTGTACATGTCTGCCACTAGTTGTCAATTTTAAACTTATTCCTACATGAGTATAAGTTATTTAACTCACTCAATTATTAATAATACATTTCCCTCTTTATTTTCTGTTTCTCTATTTATCTGACCAATATGAACCCCAAAAAGCTGGCTCATGTATCCCTATCTCTATTTGTTGGTTTCTTTATGTTCTGGTCAAGAAAGATGTTCCAGGTTTATTTTGTACTTTCCCTGTTCCATCCTTGGGGTCAGTCATTCCTCCAAGAAAATGCCGTTACTTTTAGTGGAAAAAAATTACTTAGAGCCTACATGTGGTTGCTTTGTATGTTTGTTATTATCAAGATGTAACTGCTCTGTAACATGAGTTAGGAAATAGGCTCACTATTATATTAGATACGAGTATACACTTACTTATTCCTTATCACTTATCATCCATTTATCATCATCTATCATCATTCAGTACCACTTATCATCTACTTAAACCATAAAATTACATCAATAATTCCAATTCCACATAGAAATTGCAGGTTTTATCCTGGTATTTTCCCTTTTTATGTTTTTATTCTCACTTTTTTTTTTTTTTGGCAGTCATGGGGCTTGAACTCTGGGCCTGGGTGCTGTCCCTCAGTTCTTCAGCTCAAGGTGAGTGCTCTACCACTTGAGCTACCGTGCCACTTCTGGTTTTCTGGTGGTTTATTGGAGATAAGAATTTCACGGACTTTCCTGCCTGGGCTGGCTTTGAACTGCGATCCTCAGATCTCAGCCTCTTGAGTAGCTAGGATTACAGGTGTGAGCCACCGGCGCCCAGCTCTCACTTTTATTTTAATTACAAGATCCCAGATCCCATTATCCTTCTACTCATTTGATCAGCACTTGTCTATGAAATCAATCTCTTTTTACTCTTCTACCTCTCTCTTTTGCAAAAACCGCCTATCATCTTTCATTAACTTCCCTACTGCCAGTGCCATGTGGGTCACCCTTCATGGGCACCCTGCTCAGTCTGTCCACCTCCACTGTTCATACTTCCCACAGCAAAGACACTTTCCTTGCCTTTCTCTCTCCACCGAAGCCTCGACATCCCAGAATCAGCGCTATTATTGCCAAATCTGCCATGGACACCTTCTTCATTCTAGCCAGGCTCAGCTATCCTGCAATGAGATAGCTTTCCCTTATTAAAGAGACATCCTCACCTTCTCAGGTTCTGCCACTGTGCTAGGATTTCTCTCTACTTGAGTTACTCCTCATCCTCCTTGGGCTCCCTGCCCCATGTCAGATTTCCAATGTATCAATCATGCTAGTGCATGATTACTGCATCTTGCTCAGTTCCCAATAACTGTCCAATGGGAGATGCACATACAAATGCCTGTAGAGGTTCTGACAACCTGGGGGGAACTGCAGTCACACCTCTAACATAGCCTGGGCCCCAAGCTTCAGGAGTAAGCTACCTTTGGGGTAGCTCAGCTAATTCTGGTTCTTCAAATCCCACGAGATACCTTTGTCTGCTCTTCTGGGCACAGATTCCTTTTATTATCAGCCTTATCTAATCACCTTTGCAGCAGAGTCTTTGGAAAAGAAGCAAGAAGAGGAATTGTGGATAAGTAGGAAATATTTCATTAGATTTTTTTAAACTTCCAATTAGAAAATAAAAATGACCTTCTAAAATGAAAAAAATATGATGATGTAGTTGTCAGAAATTAGGCTTTAATGAAGTAAGCCAAGCCCAAAGAAACATAGGTCCCATGGTTTCCCTTATTTGCAGTATCTGGTATATGTATGAGTCAAGCAGAAAAGGTCAGATAAGGTGATGTTAGGAAAATGAACCCTAAGATATGTATTTAAATGTTTTTTTCTTTCATGCATTTGTTTCTAACACATTTATAAGATTATTTCTTTGTTGCTTTGTATGTCCCTCCCCCACAGTATAACCCCTGCTTTCACTGTATTTGATGTGGGTATAATTTGTGGACGGGAAGGGGAAAAACAAGTCGTTTAAATAAAGATTTAAACGGTGGACCGGTTGCAACAAGAGAAGTACAAGTTGTCATGTCGAAAACGAACTTTACAACTTTGGTGGGGGGAGGGCAGGGAGGATGGGGGGGGATGGGGGGGGAGGCCGGGAAGGGATGGGAAGGGTAAACAAAGGAGGAGGCTACAATGCTGGATAAGAAATGTATTCACTATCTTGCCCATGTAATTGTAACTCCTCTGTACAGTATTTTCACAATTAAAAAAAAAATAAATTAGGCTTTAAGAAATTGTGTTGTGGTATGCATTTCCATTTGGCCCCATAAAAGCAGCTGATTTCCATAAACTTTTATATATGGTAGACATGGTTTTCTGATATTATATTGACATTAACTATGTGAGTTCTGAGAAGTTCTTTTCTCTTTCTAAAATTAGTCTGAATTTCAAGACTATGATCTGCTGATAGACATAATCAAACAACAATCTATTTGAAACCCCAATGTCTTTCTTTTGAGCATGTTATATATAGAATGGCTGCAGAGAAATTGGGAACAACCTAGGGTCAATATGAATCAGCATAGTTTTTTTGGGGGGGGGTCCGGTCATGGGGTCTGAACTCTGGGCCTGGGCGCTATCCCTCAACTCTTTAGCTCAAGGCTAGTGCTCTACCACTTGAGCCACAGCGCCACTTCCGGCTTTTTTTTTCCTGCTTATGTGGGGCTGAGGAATCAAACCCAGGGCCTCAAGCATGCAAGGCAAGCACTCTACCACTGAGCCACCTTCCCAGCCCCAGTATAGTTATTTAATAAGTTATAACGATTATTTCTTAATATGCACAACCAAAGACATAGGTATTATTTGTTTTTACTGATGATAAAACTGTGGCTCAGATATGCTAAGTAATTTTCTGAAACACATATATGTTAATCTCTGGTTTAAAATTAAACTGTTTTGTCTGACTTCAAATACATCCATTTTTACGGTAGAACTCCCTTTCCCCACATCTCTCAAAGATATGATAATACTGTAATTTACTCACATAGTAAATTCCACCATAATTCCTGATATAGATCTCAAACCCAAAGCTTATAAAAGCCATAAGTATTTTTGTATAACTCTTAAGGTTATGTAAAATAATGATCATTTATTATCACAGTCTTTATTCAGCAACAACTTGACTAATTTCAGGCTTTTAAAATATGGAGTAACTGAGATTATTTAATATGTCCTAAAAGTTAATGATTGGTTTGATGTGAGAAATTCCAGTAATTGTGAACTACTATCATGCATATGCTGTCAATGATTACTAGAGAGATTGCATTAAAGGTAGCATTTGATGTTTCCCATTGGGATACACCACTGTGCTATCTCTTCAAGGAAGAACTTGCTCAGCAGCTGGGAAGAATGAAATCAGATAAGACACTCCAGCAGCTGTACCCTTGGAATTGGCCACAGTATATTTTTTTAAAGAGACAGGAGCTGGTGACTCATGCCTGTAATCCTAGCTACTCAGGAGGGTGAGATCTGTGGATCGTGGTTCAAAGTCAGCTTGGGCAGGAAAGGCTATGAGACTCTTATCTCCAATTAACCATTGGAAAACTGGAAGTAGAGCTGTGGCTCAAAGGGATAAAGTGCTAGCCTTGAGAAAAAAAAATTCAAGGAAAGTGCCCAGGTTCTGAGTTCAAGCCCCAGAACTAACCAAAAAAAAAAAAAAAAAAGAAAAGAAAAAAAATAAAAAGAAAAGAAAAGAAAAGGAAAAAGTAAGTCCTCATTGTCAGTCCATCAGGACAGTCCTATTTCTGTCCATGTAGATGGGGAAGAATGTTAGGAGGTGGAGTTTCTCTAAAACCTTCTATTATGTTAGCATTGTAGTTGGAGGGCCTCCCTATTTCTTGTTCCTTACATCTCTCCTTATCCCATAAGCCTCTTGTACTTGTGACTGTCTCTGCATCTAGAGGATTGGCTTGAAATAGAAATACAATAGAGAACGTAAGGAAAATCATGGGCTCTGTTGACAGGCAGGCTCTGAGACTGAGCCACAACTGGAAGACCTGGAAATCAGTGATGGGGTTGCTCAGGAGTAAGACTGACCCTGAGGTGGAAATAGAGAGGGAGAGGTTTTGAGCTCAGTGCTCCAACTGGGAGCTTGGAAGCAGAAGGAGGCTCAGTGGTCAGGGCCCATCCTGCCTGGTAAGAGAAGCTTCATTGTACAGAGGTCATTTCAGAAAACAAAGCAGTGAGCCTCTGTTGGTAGAGAACTTGGATAACAGTAATCAGTTTACATGACTACACTTTATGCAAGTGGCCTATCCCATAGAGGACTAGATACTGAGCCACAGCCCAGGGTCTTGGAAAATAAGGAACAATTCAGAAACAGCCACAAGAAAAGGTTATATGAAGAAGGCGGTGAATCAGCAGTAGGAGGAAATCAGTCAATGAAGGGCACTGGAGCCAGTGACTGTACATGCTTGTGACAATAGTAAGCCCCAGGGATCACTGCTGACGCCACACCCAACCCACGGCTGGAAGAATACTCAGCATTTAGGAACTCTCTGGTAGCTTTGGGAGCTTGCTGATGGGTGAGAATGCCGCCTCCAAACCTAGGCCCTGGTACTCACAGGCCTCAGAATTTCCTTGATAGCTAAGCATATTGAACATTCTCTCATGTGTTGAGTGATATCAAATGGAGCTACTATACTGAAAGTTGCTGATTCAGAATCTAAGTAGGTTGGAGCCAAGGTCTTGAGAGGTGTAGTGAGGTTGATATTGAGAAAATGATTGCAGAGAAAATTTAGCATGAGCATTCAGATGGTCATGGCAGGATTTTATCCAATACGGTGGCTTCTGTTCTGGACCTTCCATTGACACTAATTATCAACAGACGTCTATTTATTTCGTGAGCACACTGGCATTTTCAATGACTTCATGGGGGAGGTAAAAATACATATGGTAAATCAACTCTGCTGAATGGATTCTCTGCAATAGCCGAGTACTCTCAATTTGGTCCATTTGGTATTAATAACCTGGGTGATGCATTCTCCAGATGTAGACGCCTTAAGAACAGTCTCACTCCTGAACTCCTTGCTGTTAGGATCAAGCAGGATCTGAGGAGAGAAGAAATCATACCTTCAATTGGGGTACTTGTAGGAAAGTTTAAATATCTCTGGACAAATGTGTTAGAAGGTGTGTATGAGCCTCGAAGCATAATTTACACAACAGGAGCCCTGATCTCCCAAGGCTAGGGCTAAAGGGACAAAGCAGTAGCTGGAACCCACATTCAGGAGAGGACTATGAACCTTGGTGGAGAAACGCACTTAGGCCTTGTTCACTCTAGACATGGATCCCAAATGACTAGAGCTTCATTGTAGAGAGCTGCGAGAGGCCACACCTGGAAGATGGTGCCGGCTTCCGCCCTCCGCCTTCCCGATGGTGAGTGCTCTCTGTGGTAAACAACTCCTTAAATGGCTAAGGCAAAGAATCTGGCTTGCTTCCGCGCACCTGAACCTATTGGTGGTTCCCACGTGGCGTATCAGGGTTGGCTACCCAGCGAGTACTTAAGGCTGTGGGGAATTCTCCCCGGGGTTGGGGGTCAGAAGATTACTAAAAGGTCCTGAATAAACTGCAGAGAGAAGAGTCCGGTGTTGCGTCTTCCTTGCTGGTCGAGGCGGTAGCGACACTTCATTGATTAAAAATCCAGTGAGGTCAATGCATAGGTCCCAGGACAGGAAGCATGTGGTAGAAGAAAACATACTCATTTTGGAAAGGCAAGTGGAAAACAGCTATGTGAAAACCAAGACATTTTTTTTTTCAGTATCTGCAGTTCCTGGTACCTATAAAATTCTCAGCAAGAACTGTGAATTATTATCGTCAGTGACAAAGGAGGTTGTGAGTCAAGAGAAGTGGAAGTGACATTTCTTGGATATCTTCTAGTTACAAGATTTCTTGTTTAGTTTTATTGAATCTCACAAAAACTCCATGAGATGGGCTATTATAGCCACTTCACAGTCGAGAAAACAACAAGTCAGAGAGTCTAACTCAATGCAGAGGCGCATGATACAGTTTAGGGGGAAAAGGAATTTGGCTGGTTGACTGTGAATTCAACCTTTTCCAGAACACCGTGTAGTTTTCTTCCTCTATACAGTGGTAGGGGTCAGCACCACTGGGAAATCTGAGTGATTGCTCTGTAACTAGGCCAATATACAGATTGATTGGATTCACTTTGCTAGATGTCAGAGAAATAGAATTTCCTGTCTGACAGAGTTAGTAACCACATAGCTATTTCAATCATCTGTGGTGAGGTTACTGCACAGGTAGCCTAGGTTTTAAAATAAACAGCATAGTTAATTGTTCATTCATTTGTTCATCTGGCTTTTTTTCCTATTTATTTATTTTCAAAAGTAATAGGCATTGTTCTAGGTCTGGGTAATACTATAAATATTCTACAGCCCGGATCATATTTGAAAGGTCAGAGCTAAAGATACACATTAGAGGCTTATGCAAACCATAGGACTAGACAGAATTAGCAAGAAGAAAATTTGGAAGAGAGAAGAGGCAGAACTGGACAGAACTTGGAGGCATCCCAAGATATGGAGGGCAAGCAAAAGATGAACTGGCAACCTCATCTTGCCAGTAGCAACCAGGAGTTACTTTTACATTATGTGCAAAGATCCTGGCATTCCAGAGCAGAGACCTTGTTCAAAAGAATCATTTAAATCACACACACAAGTACAGAGATATGGTCCTTGGCCCAGTACTGCATTGTGAACTGAAAGACGGACTGTCACTCATTCTTCATTTTTGTAATAGTAGCTTTTAATTGTAAGTGCAAAATTGTTTATGAAATAGTCTATAGTTTATTAGTTTCTTTTAGTGGCTTCCACTGTTAGCATTTATTTTTTATTTCATATTTTAGGGAGGTTACAAAATTCCCTCAACTTCTAACTGAAGGCTGTCAAAGCAGCAGAGATTGGAACTGAGCATCTGTTACTGTTTTCCCGCCATTCCACTGTCCTTTCCACCAATGCCGTTTCTCTGATTCTGTCTTTTCATTGGCTGAGCAGATTGAAAACACTATACATTAACTATGTTAGTGGAACTCTTTCCTAACTCTTTTACCCAAAGGAGGTGAGCATCTGGAACCTGCCTTTCTCAGGCTCAGTTAGATACATCATTATTCCTCTATGAGTCCCTATGCCATAGTTGTGCTGTGCCCTAAAGACAATGAATATTAAGCTTGAGATAAATCCTCTCCAGGTCACTCATGAGATATATGATGATGCACAAATTTCTTAATTCCTTTGAAACTGTTTCCTGACAAGATCGACATAGTGTCAATCTGTAAAAGGTATTTGTTGTTATTTCTGCACTGCTTTCTCTCTCTTGCCCTTCATTCTACTCATGGAAAAATTAGTGTTTTGTCTTGATAGGCCCTTCCCCTTTCACTCAGCTTCCCCAGACCAATCAGAACCAAGAAAGGATTGTAAGGATTGTATCCTTTTTTTTTTAAGCTGAAAGAAGAAATTTCTGAATTCAGTGCCCTCACTTTTTTGGGGGGTGGTTACTGTTGAACTCAGGGCCTGGGCACTGTCCCTGAGCTTTTGTGCTCAGGGCTAGCATTCTACCACTTTGAGCCACAGCTCCACTTCCAGTTTTCTAGTTGGTTATTTGGAGATAAGAGTCTCAGAGCCTTTTCTGCCTGGGCTGGCTTTGAACCACAATCCTTAGATCTCAGCCTCCTGAGTAACTAGGATTACAGTTACCAGTGCCTTGTCTAGGTGCTATATTTTTAATCAAATGAGAATTACAATGAGAACTGAATCTACCTAAGAGACACATACCCCCCCCCCCAAAAAAAAAAAGATTTGGGGATGTCACTTACATCCTATATTGATCTAGGTCTGAGTGCATAGATTCTACCCTGAACTTTCATGCACATTAATAAACACCTTCCCTTTGTATTAGTTGGTCAGGGTTGGATTTTCTGTCACCCAAAAGTATGAACATTTAAATTGATAATATTATCTGAAGGTGTTCCAGGGTAGATATAATTAATCATTATGGACAAGAATTAATACAGAGGAAGGACTTAATAAAAAACTAGTAGTTATTATGATACTTAATTTTACTCATTATGTACTGCTCTCTTTCCATGACATGGGTTAGAGTGTTTGCAAAAACAGAAAATTATAAAAGAATTTAAGTAGACCCAGGTTCTACAAGTTTATGTGTGTGTTGCTATGTTCAGAGCATCAAGCCAGATGCCATTTACTGTGACATAAACTGGAATAATCGTCACAAGTACATATACCTAGAGACACACAAACATATGAGACTCCTATCCTGCAAATGTTTAAGTCCTTCTAAGAAGAAAAAGATAAAAAAGGAAGAAAATACATTTCCTATAAGGTCAGTGGAGTGTCCAGTGTAGACTGTTAATTCCAGTAGTAATATTTAATATTTGTAATGTATTGCTTTATGAGATTGGAAAAACCTTCTGACAACTTATTAGCCAGTGCCATTAAAACCAAATGCCAACTTTATCAACTGCTGTCAGTGAAATTAGCAATGAAACAGTCTCTAAGGGACAGAAGTTCAATTTGTGTTGAATAATAATATGAATAATCACTTGGATTGGTACAGCACCTTTGCTCTGGAGGGTGTAAGGCGTTTACACACATATCCTCCCAGAGCCCCTGAACAGAAAGAAGGGACCAACTTTATTGTTCCTCTGTGGCTTGTGGTCACTTCACAGCTTATAGTTCATGAAGCCAGTATTTACAATAGGCCTTGTGTCTTTCCCACTTGTTTTGTGAACTGGCAGATTACAATACCATTCGGCATTGAGAGGTGCTCACGTGGAAGAGAATAATCTTAGCACACAGGAAATGCATTCTTTTCCGTTCGACAGAATTCACTTTATTACACATAAAAACTTTACTATTAAGAATATGGAATCCCAAAGTGAGCCTAATTAGTGGGTGTGTGAAGATAAATGCACAATCAGAATGTATTTTGAAGAAATGAAAGGCAGTGAAATTAAGTTTGGAAGAAGAGACCTTACATACAATCAAGTTTGGTGCTCTCATTTGAGATTCATGCATTTGAATGACTCATTTGCATATTCTCCCAGCCATCTCCTCCTCCTCCTGGAGTTGCATTCTAGCTCTCCTCTGGAGCCATGTTCTTCCATTCCTTGCTCAAGTCATCTGGGTGGACATAGGACAAGACTCAAACATCATTGAGTGATTTGCCCTTCATTTATGAGAAAAAAGGATTCTCTTTTGCTACCAAAGATTGCTAAGATATGTCTAACTCCATCTTGCACTCATTTTAAAAAAAGTTTGGTCCAGCTATTTGTAAGCCCTACCCTTTCATATGACCCACATCAATTGAGCTTTTAAATTTGTCATTCCAAAGATCTTTTTCATATGCTGCTTATAATGGTATTTTCTTCCAATTAAGCAATAGTTGCTTTTTCTCTCAGGTTAAATATACAGCAATGATTAGTTGTGTTTTGATACAACAGTGATGCTGAAATCTCAATAATATATGGCAATTATTTTTTTCTTCCTACTATATATATCCATGTCCCAGGTTGGTTGAGCAGACATTATCTGAAGTTTTAGTGATTGTTACAGAAGAAGAAAGAGAGTAAAAGGAATTGGAGATACACAGATTCTTTTTTTTTTTTGTGAAAATACCGTACAGAGGGGTTACAATTACATGAGCAAGGTAATGAGTACATTTCTTATCAAGCATTGTTCCTCCTCCTTTGTTTCCCCTTCACATCCCTTCCCATCTCCCCTTAAAACTAGTAGTTGGCATGAGTAACTTACTGAACCTTTGGTTATTAGTATAGGAGACCATAGAAATTAAAGAGCTGGACACAATTTTAAAATTTTGTAGGCATAAGGCAGTCTTTAGACACCAAAAGCTCTCTATAAGTGTTACTGACCTATATTCTTTAGCTGCTAATATCCCTAATAAGTGATTCTCTGTCTACTAGGGGGCCATTTTGCTGACTCTTCTTGGCATTCACCTCCCTAACCATTTATTGTCTAATGAAATAAAGAAGATTCCTTTTATAGGGTAATTCTACAGCACACTAATGTTCCAGGACTTAGCATGGTACACATTTTTTTGTCATTTTCAAAGCCAGGAATGAGTCATTTTTCTTGACTAATTTCATTAGATAAAATGTGATACAGGGCTGAAATATACTCATATGTAAAAGAAAAGTTTCCTTCCAATTTCATATCCCAAATTCTGTTTTGGATGACAAAACCTCTATTATAGTTAACAATACTGTGCTATTGATGGCATAATTTTAAGAGGTATTTGAACATTTAATCCTAAAGAAAGAAGTAAGTATCCAATGTAGAATTTATAAAGGGTATTTATGTGATATTTGGATACTTCTTTCTTATAGACAATTGACAGAGATGAGAAGTCAGCTTGGCATAATTTTTCACCAAATTAACAAAATCATTGCTTTGTCTATATATCTATGCATCTATCTATATCTTTATCTATGTATGTAAGCATGTATGTATGTATTTATGTATGCATCTGTGTATATATGTATGTATGTATGCATACATACATATATATACCTACCTATTTATCTATGGAACCTAAGCATTGCCACAATCTGTAAATGAAAAAATATTTAAAGGATTTTGAGGATTTAAAGGATTTGAGAAATTGAAATCAATTTGCGTGGACTTTGGAGAGATGTTCACCTACACTATGTTTACTTTCTGAACACATAGAAAGACAATCAATCTCTCCAATCCTCCACTGCAACATGTTTCAAGCACTGTTGTTGTGATTTTGACCAACACTGTGGGTGGAAGTGGAGTGTACTACTTTGGAACCTGGCTACAAAACTCTCACCTACTCTCCCATTCTTCCTTTCCACCAAAGAGCATGGTCAAATATTGAACATGCTGGCATCACAAGCTAGATGGAGCTGAGGTCACTGAATCAGTGTTAAAAGAACTCAATCCAGGACAGTCACTGATCTCTAAAGGATCACAAATTGGCTCACGTGAGAAGCCATTGAGTTTTAAGACGTATGTTAGTATGCTAAGCCATTGAATTTTAATTGTTAGACTTTTCCCTTCAATATATCACAACAAACAGAAGCAAGCACAGTAATTTCATAGCAACTCTCTTAGATCTGAGTGATATAGGAATACTAACAAGATGTTTAAATGTGACTAAGGTGTCAGGAAGTCTTCCTACTTAAGGTGACACTTGAACGTTTCTACAGAAAACTAAGGCAAACAGGAAGGGTATGCCATGTAGAGAGGGAAGCATGTAGGGCACACAAGAATGAACTAGCATCACAATGACATTTGGCAAATTGCCAACTGACTTACATGAGCATACCTCATTTTTGTTCTCATCTAGAGTCGCAGTGATTCTGATAGCTAATGACTGCTGTTCTCTCATTGAGGATGATAAAACGGAGAGATTAAAAAAAAGCCAGAAGTTCAAGACGTGATTTAAAAAATGAGGTGCAAATCCATGCCTAGAACATTTACACAGAGGCCACAGAGAGTCTTTATTATGGTTGCATAGTTTTTTTTTTTAATTCTTACTGCAGAGGTAAGCAGTTCCCTCTTTTTAAAAAACATTTTATTTTATTGTAAAGATGTACAGAGAGGGGTTACCATGTACAGGGGGTACATTTCTTGAACATTGTTACCTATTCCATTGCTGTTCTTCCTCTATCCCTTCCCTCCCCTCACTCCTTTCCACACTCCACGAAGTTGTCAAGTTCATTTCTGACATAGTGTCCTGTGAGTATCATTGTTGCAAATGGTCATCTTTTGTACTATTTTCAGCATTTTATTTCCCTTCCCTTCCTCCAATCACATAAATGTATATACAAGACGGAGGGTACCAGAATCAAATACAGAGATTGCCAGGGATAAACCAATGGAAAAAGAAAAATGAAATAAAATAGGTAGAAAGAACTAGATACAGTACGTTGGCAACATCAAGCTTGACAACTAAAAAAAAAAAAAAAAAGACCCGTTGTTTCCATGTCTTAGAGTTCATTTCAATTAACACCATTTTGAATGGTCATATGTACATAGTTCTTGAGCTATTGTAATTCTCTGTCAGGACTAACCTAAGCATATACTAATTATTACAAATGAGGGAATCCATAAAGCCTTTAGCAATTCCTTCTTTATGGGCTATTCTTTTGAGATTTCAGCCTAGAAGCCATGAGTTTCATGTCCACTTCCAAGTTAGAATTTGTATGAAATTTTGTAGTTTCAAACAAAACAAAAGCTGGGTGCCAGTGGCTCACGCCTGTAATCCTAGCTACTCAGAAGGCTGAAATCTGAGGATCACGATTCAAAACCAGCCCAGGCAGGAAAGTCCGTGAGACTCTTATCTCTAATAAACCACTAGAAAACTGGAAGTGGAGCTGTGGCTCAAGTGGTAGAGTGCTCGCCTTGAGCTGAAGAATGCAGGGACAGCGCCCAAGCCCAGAGTTCAAATCCCATGACTGACAAAAAAGAAAACAAAACTAGTTTGTTTTCTTAGAGTTCTGGAGGTCAAAAGTTGAACCCAAATCTTAAAAGTTAAAGTCCTGGAAGACTTAGGGAAGAATCTATTTTCTTGAATTTTCCAACTTCAAAAGGACACCACATTCTTTGGCTCCCAACTCTCTTTCTCCTACTTCTGAAGCTGTCTCTGCGCTCCTTCTTTTATAGTTGCATCTTTTTTATTTAACCACAACTGGGAAAGGTTCTTGTTTTAATTTCCTTGTGATAATACTGGGTGTGCCCTCATGATCCAGAAGAAAACTTTACTTGAAACATCTGGGAATTTGGTTGTGAACCTCTTGTGCATGTAGTCTGTCTATCACAGAGTCTGAAGTCACAGTTTCCAAAGAAACAATGGGTATATCGAACTTTCCTTGGAAACCACTTTGTAAGATGGGTTATTTTAGAAATGTATTTATTAGTTTCCAGTAGATATTCCCAGCCAATCCCTCCCTCATGTTTCCAATGTGGGATTTTTTTTCTACTGGACACTGGACAAAATCATTGCTTGGTAATCAAAGCTCTATTTAAGAGTTACAGAGTGAAGAAAAATCCTCTTGGGATGAGTGGACTTCCATACTGAGCTCAGCAAGGAAGCCGCAAATCCAAGCCTTCTGTTTGATACCACTGGCCAGCATTTGTTTGACATGGCGGGCAGAAATGCTGGTGATCTTTGCATTTTCTATCTCTTCTTAGTCTCCTCTTAATTTCCCTTCCTTCCTTCCTTTTTTCTTACTCCGTGATGTCTATCATTGAAGTATTGTATGTCAAGTACAAATTTGATATATGTGTATTGGATCTACATTGTTTTCACCCTGTGCATCCCAATATACAAACTGACCTGTGGAAGTTAAAAACGATAGCAATGTAATGGATAATCCTTCCAGAAACTGGTCTGAATCCAATTCTTCCATCTTGTACTTGGAAATGCTGAGTTGAAGTTCTTCCCTCATCTGATCCTGAGACATTCATCATTTCCAGTCCAGCAGTCTTCCTCCTTCCCATGGTCTCCCAGGGGGTTGCTTCATGTATTGTGGACCATTGAATTCACATCTCCTCTGTAGGTTGGAATCTTAAGTTAGTGTTTAAAATGAAATGGTGTATATGAAACAAAAATTACCCTGGGCATTCCTACAGAGCACCACAACAACTGAACCTGCCACATTGATGCAGATAGCAATGTGGTCTTCACAGTTAGCCATCCACAGCTACTCTATTCATTGTCCAGAAAGAATATTTAATTCCTGAATTCCATTAAGACTTCCCCCCAAATTGTGCATTTGTTTACCCAAATACTTTGTATAATAGTCTTAAAGATTAATTTGGAGACCACTCTTGGTAAATGAACCCTTGCATCATAATCAGTTTATTTTAATTTTCCAATATTTTCAGAAACTAATTCTTCACTTTATTTTGACTTGAAGTTCATGTTTGACATGACCAAAAGCTAGATATTGAGAGGAGATTGTGTGTGTGTGTGTGTGTGTGTGTGTGTGTGTGTATGTGTGTGTATCCCAGCAGCCAGAAAGCCATTGATGAAATAGTTTCTGAGCACACAAATGAAGATGAATGGGTGAACATGCAAACAGTGATGAAATCAAGATGCTCATAACACAACTTTAGTGAAACTCCATTGTGTGGAGTAACACTGGCTATACAGCAGCCAAATCAACAATCTAGGAAATAAGAGAGAATGGCTGAAGCTGACCGAACTGGGATGAACTCTGACACCATGGAGAGAGATTTTTAAGGTTTATGACAGATGGCAATTTTTGAGGCTATCCATCCATGTTCTGAATCATGGTTACCCACATAATTAAAAGCACAGTTCGTGTGGCTATTCTAGATCATCAGAAGGGAGGGAGAGGCAAAGGAGATTCCAGGTATCTTGCTCAGTAACACAAATACAATTTGTAACAGAAATAGGAGAACAACAGAAAGTTTTGGGCATCTTTA
The DNA here is from genome assembly GCF_024711535.1 of Dipodomys merriami. Classification (NCBI taxonomy): domain Eukaryota; kingdom Metazoa; phylum Chordata; class Mammalia; order Rodentia; family Heteromyidae; genus Dipodomys; species Dipodomys merriami. The sequence continues at coordinate 84,854,990 of NW_027205603.1, forward strand.
ATTAGAGAATTAATTTTGTTCAATGGTAATTCTTGAGTATAGGAATGTTTTAGCTGGGAACTGCATTCTAAGAAGATATTTATATAAGCACAATACATTTTCCATGACTCTCAGAAAATTAGTTTTTAAAGAGTTTACCATACTAAAGCTACCAGCACAACTATGTTTATCACAGTATTATTCACCATAAGTAAGATATGGAACCAACCCAGATGCCCCTCCGTAGATGAGTGGATCAAGAGAATGTGGTATATGCATCAGAAAGAATGACACCACTCTATTTTTTAGGAAATGGAAAGACTTGGAAAAAATCATCTTAAGTGAAGTAAGCCAGTCCTGCAAAAATTTAGATCTCATGGTTTCCCTTATTTGAAATAATTAGTATAATTAGGAAAATCTTATCAGATGAGCTGAAAAGCTCAAAAGCTATGTACGTATGACCACATAAGATGATGCTAAGTGAAATGAACCCCAAGATGTGGACACAGGAGGTCTGTCTTTGTTGTTGTTTTAAATGTACTATGTGATTTTTTTTCCATTTGTATGTTCTTCCCCCTCTGGTATATCCCCTGTTGTCACTGTACTTGATTTTTATACCCTGCATCTTGTATATACATTTGTCTAATCTGGGGGGAGGGGAAAGGGGAAAAACAAAATGCTGAAACAAGGACACAGGATGACCCATTGCAACAATGATACCCATAGGACAGTATATTGGAAACGAACTTTACAACTTTGGGCCGGAGGAAGGGGTGGGGAAGAGTGTTGGAGATGGGGGAGGGAAGGGATAGTGGGACAACAACAAGGGAAGGGGTAATAATGATTGACAAGTAATGTACTCATTGCCTTACACGTGTAACTGTAACCCCTCTGTACAGCATCTTTACAGTAAAATAAATTTAAAAAAAGAGTTTACCCATTAATTCATGTAAGTTAAGAGTTTTTTTTTTTTTGTTGGTCATGGCGCTTGAACTCTGGGCTTGGGTGCTGTCCCTCAGCTCTTCAGCTCAAGGTGAGCTCTTTACCCCTTGAGTCACAGCACCACTTCCAGTTTTCTAGTGGTTTATTGGAGATAAGAGTCTCACGGACTTTCCTGCCTGGGCTGGCTTTGAACCGTGATCCTCAGATCTCAGCCTTCTGAGTAGCTAGGGTTACAGGCGTGAGCCACCAGTGCCTGGCAAGTTAATAACTTTTGACCTAGTTAACCTTAAGAGTTGGGCTGAAATTTACTTGAGAATTCTCTGTTGCAAGATGTTCTCAAGATCCCAAGATTTGTGCATAATAACTTTTGAGAACACAGAAATGGTTACATAATAAATTCAAACTCAAATGCAATCCACATACTGTGTCATTTGAATCATGCTCTGGAAAAAGATCTGATAGAATTCCCTTTGACATCTCCATGGATAAAGTTTTGACAAGTGTTGTCCAGGATGATGTTATCAGCAGATAAATAATGGAATGTGTGGAAACCAAAGAATATTAATGATGTCTGTGAGTAAGAGGAAGAAGTGTCTGGAGTCAGGGATGAGGTCTGAGAATTCTGTCATAGTTTTGTCTCTTATTTCAGAGATCCAATCAAAAGATTGCCTTTGGAATATAAAGATGACACAATTCAAAATGATATCAACAAGTTAAAATGTTGGAAGGAACCACTGAATTGAATTAGAAAATCAAAGCCAACATTTAGGATGATGATATGAAATCCATTAATAGAAATGAATGTAGATTTAGCCCTCAATCTCTGTGGGTTTTATACTTATGGATTTAATCAACTGTAGGTGAAAAGGTATTTGAAAATGAATTGCATCTATATTTAACATATACTATTTCCCCTTATTATTCCCCAATCAATACAGTACAACTACTAGTATAGCCTTCACATTACGTTAGGTATTCTAAATAATGTAGAAATGGTTTAAAGAATATGTATAGGTTCTTTGCAAGTTTTACACAAGTTTGTGTAGGGAACCTGATCACTTGCAGATTTTGGTTTCCGTGACCTGATTCCAAGCTCCAATAGCTACATAGACATCTTACTATGTTTTAACTTTTCTGAAAATCTCCCATTAGACTTTAGAAGGAATGAAAGAATAATCCTTGGCAGGTTTGCGCTAGAAGTAATATTGCCATCCTATTGGTCGTTAGACTGAAGATCTCTGAGATTTTATAAGTCTAACACTTTGCATCTGTGGTTTACAGTAACACTTACAAACCTAATCAAGCCACACATGGTGGCATGTCCATATCCCAGCATTTGGAAGGCAGAAGTAGGACCTTCCAAGTTTCCAGTCCAGCTTGTGAAGCACAACACACCTCTATAAAACAACAAAAATTAAACAACAAACAACAATAGAAACAGCCAAACAAATAACATATCACAATGGTTTGCATTGAAAGGATAATGCCTATCATAAAATGATTTTAAAAAAAGATGACTGATTTTGTGTATGGGCCTCACAATACGTGTTTAGAACTATGTATTTGATCATTGTGTCTTACTAAATAAATACTGTTGTGGATGTACATGTATGTGGGATGCTCAAATAATACTTTCAAAACAGGCAAGACACTACTTGCATTAGTTGGATGACTAAATTGAATGCTAAAGAATTCAAACGAGAAGGCAAAGATGTACAATGAGTGCATGTGGGTGCTTGACAGTGAGCAGAGTGAGAGATTCGGGTTTCCTGCTCTGTAACCTGTTGGACATGATATAGGCAGTCTTTAGGAATCTCCTTTTTTTTTTTTATCCTTTTCTCTGCTTGAACCCTTTAAACTTTAATAAGACCAAGACAAATGCCTGTACTCGACAAACACTGGAAAAACAAACATCCATGAGGAATATATAAAGCCCGTTAGTGGACTCTCAGGAGTTTTCCTAGGTGAATCAGAGGAAGCTGGGAAGGGGACATCTATCTGCCCATTAGCACACGCTTTGAAGAGTCACAGATGCGCCTGGCACAAAGCAGATCTGCATTCATTAAAAGTCACTCTCTACCAAGTATTTGCACTTACATCTAAGACAGAGAAGGCTACTCCCTCTCATTCCTCCACTTTATCTGTTCTGTGATCAATATTGGACTCTAGACTCAGACTGCTATGGAATCTTACCACTGTTTCATTTCCCAGAAGGTTGGTGAGACAGCCAGAAACAACAAAACCAAGTAAGTGTCTGGGGGTGACAAATATCTTTCTGCACAGCGAGATGTACAATCACAGAGCGGAGTGACTCCTCTTCGTATTGCGGGCTGTTCTTCAGGGCTCTTCCGGTCAAATGTTGATTTTACCAAGGAAAGAAAGTGCTACACAATCGAGTCATGGAACTCTGTTTGAAGGAAGCAAAGATGTGTTTGGCATTTTACACTTGGCTGATGGGCTTCAAATAGTTTCTCTCCCTGCCAGGCTCCTGAGGTCTTGTGGAACGTCTTGTCTTGCCTCTGAAATCTCTGCTCCATCTTTAGAGGCCAGAGCACCAACATTATCTTAATTCAGGGGACTTAACAGAGTCCTAGTAGAGTCCTCCTGGGGATGCAGAACTAAGTCACCCTACTAGTACTCTTCTTTCCTTATTTTTTCCTTCAGTACTTACAAACTGTGCTTCTGACTTACCTGAGTACAAGTCCTAATTTACTACCTTTCAAGGGCTGTGTCTCCATACCCTTGTGTTGGAGGTTTAGAATGCCCATGTATCAACTTGTGGGTGACATAAACATTTAGCATATATCCTAAGTAACTACATTGTTTCCTTACACATAGATGAGGCTAAAATATTAGCTATAATTAATTAATATTATTACCTGATACATCATAATCTATCATATTTGCATATGTGCTACTGCCTATTTACTGCTCCCATATGATTATACTTTTGTTGTTATTATTAGTTGTGGGGTTTAAACTTTAGGCCTAAGCACTGTCCCTGAGCTTTACTTAAGACTACTCTACCACTTTGAGCCACAGCACCACTTCTGAATTTTTGGTGTCTAATTGAAAATAAGAGTCTCAGGGACTATCCTGTCCAAGCTAGCTTTGAACCGTGATCCTCCTATCTCATCCCCTCGAGGAGCTAGGATTATAAGTGTGAGCCACCAACGTCTGACTTAAATTCCATTTATATAATCTCTTCTCTCATATCTTTTATTTATTCATTATCTTCTATCTCAATAAATCTTCCAATCAATTTTTCAGGTTTACTACAGGGTCTTTGACTCAGGGCCTCAAGCGATCACTTGCCTTTTAAGCTCAAGGCTGAAGGTTCACTTCTGTTTTGTCATTGGTTAATTGGAGACAAGAGTCTTACAACGTTTTCTCCCTAGGCTGGCGTGAACCATGACCCTCAGATTTCAGCCTCCTGGTAGCTAGGATTACTCTTTTCTAATTCCAAAATTTAGCTAACTATCAAGCTCACGTGTCTATATAGAGTAATCAACTCTTCTTAATTAGCTCAGGACATCTCCAGCTCTAACATGGAAAGCTCATTTCCTGGAACATAGACACATTTGGTCACCTCATGCCTGTCTCCTAAATAATATTTCCCAAATAATTTTACTTCTTCCTATTCCTAATTTATTTCTCTTTCCTTCCTTCCTTCCTTCCTTCCTTCCTTCCTTCCTTCCTTCCTTCCTTCCTTCCTTCCTCCTTCCCTCCTCATGCCTGTCTCCTAAATAATATTTCCCAAATAATTTTACTTCTTCCTATTCCTAATTTATTTCTCTTTCCTTCCTTCCTTCCTTCCTTCCTTCCTTCCTTCCTTCCTTCCTTCCTTCCTTCCTTCCTTCCTTCCTCCTTCCCTCCTCATGCCTGTCTCCTAAATAATATTTCCCAAATAATTTTACTTCTTCCTATTCCTAATTTATTTCTCCTTCCTTCCTTCCTCCCTCTCTCCCTCCCTCCCTCCTTTCCTTCCCTCCCTCTCTCCCCCCTTCCTTCCTTCCTTCCTTCCTTCCTCCTTTCCTTCTTTCCTCCCTCCCTCCCTCCCTCCCTTCCCTCCCTCTCTCCCCCTCTTCCTTCCTTCCTTCCTCCCTCCCTCCCTCCCTTCCTTCCTTCCTTCCTCTCCCTCTCTTTCCTTCCTCTCCCTCTCTCTTTCCTTTCTTTCTTTCTTTCTTTCTTTCTTTCTTTCTTTCTTTCTTTCTTTCTTTCTTTCTTTCTTTCTTTCTTTCTTTCTTTCTTTCTTTCTTTCTTTCTTTGTCTCTCTCTACTGTTATACCTTGCCAAATGGTTTTTCAACTTGGACTTTAGCCTTTCTATTATCTATTCAAATCCTATTAGCATATTAAATAATAAAAATACAATCACATCAGTAACTGAAGTCACTTGTCACTTCACGTTTTCTGTATGGCAAACCCCTCATATTTAACTAGTCCATGTTTCTCCACCAGGTCTGACTCCCTTTTTCTTCTTTCAAAATTCACTTCTCACCATCATTCAGTTCTCAGCCAATATGTCATGCTCCCTATGCCCTTAAAGGTCTTTTCTTCCTCTATTTAACTTTAATTCTTAAGTCCTTCATTGGGCACACTTCCAGAATCTATAGGAAAGATTCCTTCTGTGCTCTTGTTATATGATCTAAAGTCACCTGCATCTCTGTACAATATAACTTAATTGCATTTTTGAAGATACTTTTCTCTGGCTAGATTTTGGAGCCCATATGGTTGAGGATCTTAATTGCCTTTACTCTTCTGTATCCTAAGCCTCATTCAATGCCTATACAGAGTAAATGTGTAATTTGTTTTTGAATGATTAAATGAATGTTGTCTGACAACGCTCTTGATCAACTTACTGATGAGGACATTACTTACGATATTAATGGTGTCATCCAATTTCACAAGCTACCCTACATGGAGTTCATAGTCACTGTTAAATTGTATGTTATTTATGAAAAATTTTCATCAAATAAAAAGTGCCTCTCAGAATAAGCCCTAGTCCAACTAGAATAGACTAAATTGGGTTGGAATAGCAACACCTAAATTTCAGCGATTAGTCAAAAGCTTATTTCTGGCTTGACTTCAGTATTCTGTAGGTCCGGAGCAATTTTTCAGAATTACAGACCTCATATCCTCCCAGCTCCAGGATATTTTTATTTTTTTTCTGTTTCCATTTCAATACAAAACCAAGACTACAACTGCCAATGTGGATAGCAGGCAGGCGATCTTTTGTTTAATTAGCTCATGCACCTCAGTTAGGACCTGAATGATCAGCTTGCAATCCAGGCTGTTGAGTAGAGTAGCCCCACAATGGTGTCCACCCATTGGGGGACTGGCTGGAACGGTGAAATCTTTCTGTGTTGGCAGACATGGGTGTGAGCCAGCATTAGGTATCTCTGCTACATGAGCTTAAATCTAATTCACACGTTTGCTTTTGGCTAATGGAATGGATTTGCTAAGAAAATATTAAGCCACTGATATGTCTTCTGTGATCATTTTTTAGTAATTAAGGGAAATCCCTGGTACTTCACCCCTCATGGGTGTGTGGGAGAGTGACTATCTAGACCATGGTTACTTAGTGTGATCCCAGAGGAAGCCAAAGGGAGTATGTGCTTTATCAAGTGCAGTTGGCAAGTGAATTCTTTGTAGGAAATCAGTCTTGAACTTTCCTATATTGAATTAAAGCATAGTACATTTGATCAAAAGACATTTATTCTTGGCATCTCTCAGGATGGGATTTGATGGTTTAGTCTACTGACTGGTCATAAGGCTGTGATTGTTCATTCTTGATGCTTTTATCACATCTGCAAAAAAGGGAGATTACATCTTCTTGGCTTTCTTCATTGTCTCATTATTTCTTCTTCTTCTCTTCTTCCTCTTCCCCTACCACCTCTTCTTCCCCCTCCTCCTCCTCCTCTTCCTCCCCCCTCCTCCTCCTCCTCTTCCTCCTCCTCCTCCTCCTCCTCCTCCTCTTCCTCCTCCTCCTCCTCCTCCTCCTCCTCCTCCTCCTCCTCCTCCTCCTCCTCCTCCTCCTCCTCCTCTTCTTCTTCTTCTTCTTCTTCTTCTTCTTCTTCTTCTTCTTCTTCTTCTTCTTCTTCTTCTTCTTCTTCTTCTTCTTCTTCTTCTTCTTCTTCTTCTTCTTCTTCTTCTTCTTCTTCTCCTCCTTCATATTAAAGTGGTTTGGTTGTACAAAGGAGGTTTAATATAACATGTTCATTTATGAATACAATGTCTCTTGATCAGTGTCCTCTCTTTCATTATTTTCTTTCACCTTTCCCAACCCTTCAAGTTATCCAGTTCCATTTTCACGTATGTACACAGTATATTATGACTGTAATCTTGTACCCATCCTCTCTCCATTCATCTGTTTCCCCCTCCAGTTGCCCTAGTCATTTTGAGAATCAGATAAATTGGTGTAAAAATACTATGTAGATTATGAACCACTATAAAAATCTAAGGTGGTATTTTATATACTAATTATTAGTGAGAAAAAATGAATCCTTGAGTAGAAGGGAGGGTCATGGTGATTCTCTTTTGAGTATTAACCTGAGTGTGTTGCCAGTGATTTGTATTCCTAGAAGGAGGATCATGAAGGCTTCCCTGTTTAAGACATATTGACTGTATTCTCCATTTGCATATTATAGATTCCCACCAGCAGGCATTGAGTGGAAATCTTTATGAAAAAATGGTGCTGTCACAGCAAGCTGGGCTGTGCCTGCTTTGATTCCTCTCCCCATCCTTGCATATCTCAGCTTCTATGCTTGTATCTGGGGAATGGGAGTAAATATTCCAAGTCAACAGCTTTAAGTTGCCATGTTAAAAATGACAACAACAAGAGCAAGATGCAATGTGAGGATCTTGTTATTCCTTATGCCCATAAACCAGCTATAAGAAGACATGTCTAGCTAATTACAAACAAATAACATGAGATTTAGAGACGGTTTGTTCAGGCTGTTAGCTGAATTTCTATCATAGCATAGTGTTAGGGAAACCCAACAAATAAATCTATGACCTTATAGTTCAGAAATTCATGCTGAAGCACTTACACATGAAAGAACACAGAATCTTGGATTTGTTTAGAACCAATTCAAGGAAGCAAAGTAAAAAATGAACCACACTATGGGGAGGTGGCAATAGGCAAGCCGAGGGGCTGATCAATGCACAAGGGAATGTCAGAGTCTTCCTTCTACCCTTTATTAATATTGTAAGGGTTCTATAATAAAAGAAGTACAAAAGTTACTGTTAAACAAAATGATGTCATTCATTCCTTGGGTGTGGAGAACCATCAAGAGAAGTCTTTGTGAACAGTGAGTACTTTTGGAAACGTCTCCTAAAGACGTGGCTGCACTTCATTGTGGATAGAAGTATGACTGGGAGATAAAGTCTAAACATACAATCTCAGTAGCACTGACTTAGGAAAATGCAACCAATTCTAATGCATAGGTAAGGAATGGAGAAAAGTGAACAGACATAGACGACTGGTTCCCACCATCACTAAAAACTATATAAAGTCAATTTATAGAACAGATGTAATTCTTCTTTGATCCATCTGTCTTCTGCCTGGGCTTTTGTCAATGACTATTGAAGGCACTGACATTCCATAGACAACCATGTATATATATATATATATGCGTGTGTGTGTGTGTGTGTGTGTATCAATAAGTATATTCATATGTGTGCACAACCTACAAATATCTGTTTGTCCAGAGGTCCAGACAAATGATCCATTCAAAGAAGTTTCAGAAATCTCAACCAGAGCTGAATGTGGTTTGGATGACAGTTAATTATTCATTTTATTCATCCAAAATTGAGTGTTTCTAGTAGTGATGTAGTAGGCACCGAGGCTCTTAGTAGTGAGCTATTCATGGAATTTGAAGTTTAGGGAATCCTACAATTCTACATCTTATTCCAAATGAGGCACTAGATCACCAAAAATGAAAATTCTAATATTCTCTCTCTCTCCTTCCCTCCCATCCTCCCTCCCTCCTTCTCTCTCTCTTTCTCTGTATGTGAAGTCATATAATGGAGAAAACCAAACATAGTACAACTGCAAAATAAATATAATACAATCAAAACTCAAAAAATACTTTGTGTCTGACTTTCTCTTGGCTTCATCTGTTCTCTCTCATTTCTCAGGATCTACATATGCACGCTATCCTTCTGCCAGACTAAGTGCTACATGTACATTCTCTGAACAGGTTGCCTAACAGGATGTCCATTTCCTTGCTTGAACTGGCTGCCTGCCTCTACACTCAAGAGAACTAACTCCTCCTCATCCTTCAAAAATCTCAGTGACATGTCATAACCTCTCAGCCTGGTTGTGATGCTCATTCTTTTGCTGCACAGAGAAAAGAAATACTCTCGTCTGTGTTCTCAAAGCATATAAACAATGTTCTTTACAGACGTCTGTCATAGCTTTCAAGATTTATGTTGTCATTTTTGTTTATATGTCTGGCTTTCTTGCTGACCCATGATGCTCTCAGCGGCAGAGTCTGTATCTAATATGTCTCTGTAATATTAGTGCCTACAATGATGCCTGACTCCTTGGAGATGATCAATAATTGGATATTAAACAAATGAAGTCATGAGTGAGAGAATCATATCAAATGAACCTCTCTGATGTAAAAGTTGAGTCTGCTGGTCCCCTGAGAACAACACACAATCATTCTTTCAGCTAGATTCTCAGGATTTCAAAGTTGGAGGAGACCTTGGGGATCATTTGTTCCAAACTATAATTTAGCTTTGGAGCACATTATTACAATGGACTAGGCTTTCTTGGTCGGCACAGAATGAATTGCCTTTTTGATGCTTTGGTTTAGAGAGAAAATAGGACGGCCAGAATCTCTGGTATGGAGAGGCTGAGAGAAGCTTAGGAAAAGTTAAACATTTGCAAAAAGGCTTATCAGCAAGGATAAATGGCCACGTCCCAGTCTAATAACTGTGTTTAATACTGAGCATGCCTTTGCCAAGCCCTGATTTCTTTTCTCTTGATCTACTCTAAGTTTGTGTGTGTGTGTGTGTGTGTGTGTGTGTGTGTGTGTGTGTGTGTGTGTGTGTGTGGGCACATATTAATTTGTAGCATCTAATGATTGATTGTACCCAGTTTTCTTCTTGGTCCCGACTTGCCTCTTTCCCTATGGACATTTGCACTGACTGATTTACTACACTTATGGTAAGCAGTGAGCTCTTCTAAGTTATACAGCACGATTCTTGAAAAGAGTGCTCACAAGGGTATGTTTTCAAATTTCCACTCAATCCTGGATCACCTTGCCTGCCTTGCTACGTGTGATGTGATATGTCCTGCACTGCGTGGGTTCCAAAGCATTGAACCGCTCTACATTCTGTCCTCTGAGATGACTCCGCTGATGACACTTTGGGATGCCAGGCAAAGAGCAAATGGCTATACATTTTGCTGACACTTATTCTCATCTATTTTTTTCATTTTGAAAGACTTTTATTTATATTAGAAATTCACTTTTTTCTTTCTATTTTAACATATTTTATTTGTAATATTTCTATTGTTTTTTTATTGTGAAAATACCATACAGAGGGGTTACAATTACATGCGCAAGGTAATGAGTACATTTCTTATCAAGCATTGTTGCCTCCTCCTTTGTTTCCCCTTCCCATCCCTTCCCATCTCCCTCCCACTCACCACCCCCCCAGCCAAAGTTGTAAAGTTCATTTTTTGACATAATGACTTGTACATCTCATTGTTACAATGGGTCCACCTGTATCCCTGTTTAAACAATTTGTTTTTATCCCTTCCTCTCCACAAATTATACCAACATCAAATACAGTGAAAACAGGGGTTATACTGTGGGGGAAGGACATACAAAGCAACAAAGAAATATCTTATAAATATGTTAGACACAATAGCAAGAAAGAAAAAAAAAACCACTTGAGTCCTTATCTTGGGGTTCATTTTGCTTAACATCAACTTATCTGACCATTCTTCTATTCTTATCCCACCACAAGTTGGCACTGTACTTGGAGCAACAGCTGATTTATAGGATGCATACCAGTGTCCACTGGCCTATGTTTGAATTCAGCCCTACCTTTTTCTAACATTGTGAATTTAAGCCACATATATATATATATATATATATATATGTGTGTGTGTGTGTGTGTGTGTGTGTGTGTGTGTGTGTGTGTGTGTGTGTGTGTGTGTGTGTGTGTGTGTATGCTATATATGTAATATATACTACATATATACTAGATATGTATATATATATATTTATATGCAATCTTTTTGCCTTTCCATTTTGTCTTCTGGAAAATGGAGCATTTGTGGGTTATTACACAGACAACCTAAATTCTCACCTGTGAATGACTGAAGACACTGCCTGGCACAGTCAATCTCCAATAAATGTCAGCCCTTGTTATTACCACTTGACCTTTTCTTAATCTGGAACCTTCTTTAGTGCCAGGTTCTTGAACTTCATAGCCAAATGTCATCCTGGGAGTGTAAGAGGAGAGGATAGTTGGGGAAGCCAGAGGAAGAGCCTGGGAAAGCACCAATCCAGGGTCAATCGTGCAATGTCTGTCTCCCTTGGTCCCACCAGCAGAGAAAAGAAAGAGAAAACTTGGCCTCAGATTTGAATGGGTAATGGTGAAGACTGACATTTTTCTTGGCTTATAGATACTCTGTTGATTCTCTTGTGACAGAGCTTGAAGTTAGGGATGGAATTCAGTTTTTTATGACAGAAGAGACAGAATGTGAATGAGATTTACAACACTTCCTGGAAAGTGTTCAGTCCAGTTCACTAAAGTCCAGTGTTCATTCGAGGGCTCATGTCCTGCGTTGAGGTGCGATCATGTGTTGAGCAGATTTTAGGGTAAATGCATCCTCATGGAGGGTGCTTCTCCAACTTTGCTAAGAATCTATTTGCTGCATGGATATGTGTATATAAACCCAGCCCATGTCCTAAAAATATGTGATAAACACACCACTCTGACACATTTAGAAATACAGAACACATGAATAGAAGAGTCAAGTGATAAATGAGAAAGAAAAATACAGAACACATGAATAGAAGAGTCAAGTGATAAATGAGAAAGAAAACAAATTCTATTGATAATCTGGTTAGTGAAATTTAGTATTGGAGGCATGACTCAAACAGTTGATACCTATATTCACTTTTTAAAGTTTAGCTTATTTAATGCTTTCAAAAACCCAGAAAAATGCTGAGATAGTTTCCATTCTGTGATGAAAAAGCTGAGCCACAGAGGTCAGGTAATTCTCAAGGTTACTCAGATGACACATGTCCGAACTGGAATGTGAGGTCACTCTGGTGCCCAATCCCTTTTCCTTACCTCTGTCAGATGAAGAGATTTCCACTGAAAGTAAAATATGCCAAAAGAAGTATGAAGACTTACTTGCTAGGGACAAAGAAGCCAAATTTTAAGTGTGAAGTCTGGCTCTGCTGGGTTGATTGCTCTATGAACATTACTTTACCAGTCTCCTTAATGGTGTGGTAGGCCTATTTGCTTCTCATCACACCACAGCGTCCTTTTCACTAGCTCTGCTGCTCCCTAGTTGCTAGTATTGGTTGTCCAACTTCTGATATAATAGTTTGGAAGGAATGTACTAAGATTTCCTGAATACACTACATGAATGACAAAAGCAATGAACCATGCACAATCCTGGGACACATCAACAAGAGAGAGGATTCCTAAAGGCAACAAAATGAAGGGACACTCACTTATTCATTGAGCCAACCATGGAGTTCTCTGGGAGAGAAGTCTAGGATTAGACCAGTATGGAAGATGAGAGATAGGCCTCAAAAACTCTGGACTGTGTGATGCATGATGAATACCCAGTTTTCAGTGTAGTACTTGCTATGAGCTAAATTCTGAAGCACTATTTGTAAAACAAAAGTAATATTCGTACAGCAATGTGTAGATGTGTAAAATCCTGCTCATCCATTTGCTCATTAATTCTTCCTTGGCTCTAGCTCACCAAGAAAAATCTCAGTTTACTTCTTGCTTTCTTTTTTTAAACATTGTTATTTTATATTTATTCATAAGATAATTGTATTGACTTCTGACATTTTCTTTTTTCTTTTTTATTGTGAAAATACCGTAGAGAGGGGTTACAATTACATGGGCAAGGTAATGAGTACATTTCTTATCAAGCATTGTTGCCTCCTCTTTTGTTTCCCTTTTCCATCTCCACCAACCCCCCCACCCCGCCAGCCAAAGTTGTAAAGTTTGTTTTTCAACATAAACTGACTTCCTTCTGTAACAGTAAAAATGCTCTTCTGTTTCCTTCTCTCCTTTCCCACTTGAAACAAGTCAAAGCCTCATTTCCAGAAACTTGTTCTGATCACCTGTTGGATGCCAGGAATTACTTCCTGAATTGAAAAGCAAAGACCTTCCTACTCAAAAAGGCTATGTGCTTCTCCACATCTGAACCCCAAAAACTAGCATTAACCAGTTTCCTTCAGTTCTTAGTCATGTGTATCTTGTTCCATTCAGGGAAGTACTTTGATCCTTTACATCTCTCTCCTTATCAACCTCTTCTTGGAAGAAGATCCCTTTCACACAGATGCCATCTGAAATGAAACCATGATGCTCTCAGGGAGAAAATTGCCCTCTATTTTCATTTCTTCTTCCCTTTCTTGTCTTTGTATGGGAAGTTCTCCCCTCATGTTCATTGCTCAGTATTGCATCTGTGCTCTTGTCGCTGAATATTCTAACTTCAGCTCTTTGGGACTCTTTTTTTAAAGCACTTAAAAAATATTAGAGGTTTTAGAGAAGATGCTTTTTGAGTATTCCCTCTCTTGGATTTCAAACTGTTCCTTCTACTCCACCTTTGATTTTCTCAAGACTCAATCACTAGAAAAATATGGCCTTTAAGCATTGTATCCTTTTTATTTGTTGCTTCATTTAGTTTGGTGATGATCCTATGGTTCAATCATATTATAGTGTATGACAAAATTTCCTTCCTTTTAAAGGCTGAATAATATCCCTTTCTGTGTGTATTACATACCTTACTTACTTATTCATCCACTGATACATGCTTAAGTTGTTATCATGTTACACACATTGTAAATACTATGATCATCTTGAGAACCCACTTTAAAGTCATTTTAGCATCATGTACCTAAAAGTGGAATTGCTATGACTTTTGCTAATTCTCTCATCACCCTTTGTGTATGGTGACCGGTTGCCTAGTGAAGTCTGCCTGCCCTCTACCTAGTGAGGTTCAAGAATGACATGAAACTCTTACACACTTTCATGCAGCTTCCTGCATAGTTACTGACGCAAGGAGGTACACAATGGATGGCATTTAAGTGACTGAATGCAGAATGAAAACTCTAGAGTTTTCATTATGGACATCAACTGGAAAAGTGACAGGACTCTGAAATCGAGAGGTTAAGATCTGCCTTGGGAGTCCCTTCAGGTGTGCAAAGGCTTGGATTTGTGATTGGAAATCACTGTAGCATCTTTCAGTTCTGTCACTTTGCTGACTGCTTCAAGGTTGTTCTTTTTTGAAATCTGCTTTGTTGTTTCATCTGGGTTCCCCATTTATTCAGAATCAAACACCCTCAGAGGGCTACATTCTAAACTGTCATTAGGCACAAAGACCCTAAAGGAAATAAGAATGAAAGGAGCTGAGAGCTGTTTATAGTGGCTGTAAGGACGGATGCTAGGAGCTGTCATTAGCTGAGGAGGGAAAGAAAGAGTCCAGGGAACCACCTTCCAGAGAGTAACTGCTTCCTTCCAACTCATGGTCAGGGAAGAACGAACTTCCTCATAATTTTGCTGAGAATTGGCCTTGACACTGCTTATGTCTTAAATTACCTTGGGATTGAAGGTTGATAGCAAATCTCGAGGCATGATTAAGAACCTTTTAAGGGAACAAAGTTCAGTGTGAACAAAAATGGCTTACACAAAACCATAAAGAATTATGGTCCTGGCTTTTTAAAATTCAGATTGCTAATCAGTTTCTTGCCCAGGATGGAAGGTGTAATATTTGTGAACATGCTAATCAAACTGTTCCAAGCGGTAGGCTCACACATACACATATTCTTCTGCAAAGTAAATAAGGGCAGTTATTGGTTATCACTTCAACTACAAAGACTTCTAAGCTGAGTACAATTGATCCAGGTAAAAGAGATAAAACTGGAAGGACTTAGTGTGCTTGTTCTTTGGCTGCAGGCCACTTCTGTCCCTCCTTTTGCACGTATGGCAGAATCATAAAATGAACTGTGCAATGGCCCATGTGATCATATCTGTTAATGACATTGCCAATACTAACAGCTTGACATTGCCAATAACTACAGTCTCTGAGACACTGCCGGTGAGAAGTAAGCAGAGTCTTGGTGTTGTACAAGGAGCAGAAGCTGGAGACTTGATTGTCAAATCTAGAATTGAGCTCTTTTACTTCATTCACCTGTTTGAATTAGTTGTTTACCACCTCCATCATTTCAATATTTCAGGATTTGGATTGTGAAGAGCAGCATGGTTTTTGAAGGATTTGTGCTGCATCCCCTTTTCATATTTTTTGTGTTTTCATGTCAAAATATGTGTACATTTGATGTTTTGTTTCAGACTTGTAGAGACACAGGAAAGTGCTGTGTGTCTACAACTCGTGTGTGTGTGTGTGTGTGTGTGTGTGTGTGTGTGTGTGTGTGTGTGTGTATAAAACTTTGTTTCACCTCTGTTACCTTTTTGAAGTATTGTCTGCATCCCTTTGTTTTTGACTCCTACCCTAGGCAATATCTAAAAAAAACAAATTTCTTGAGAGGAAAGCCAGTTGTTGGGTCCTTTTTCTGTGAGCATATTTTTTATCAGATGTCTCAAAACTACGGAAGATCTTCCTATGCCTTTTCAGTTCAATATTGGTTCCTATGACCCCCCCCACCTGCTCAGGTTCCTGGAGGAGCAACCCCACACAGCAATGTATCGGACCCTCCTTTCTGTTGTTGAGAATTTATGCATTTCTCTTTTCCTCAGGTGGAAGCCATCGGTCGAAACCAAGCCCAAGACTTAGCCTATGACTATAATTAGCAAATTCTCTTAGTGAAGGAAGGAAAATTATAAATAATCATCTCTGTATACAATTTTAGAGCCTTCAGTCTATCTAGCCATTTTTAAAAAATTGTGATCTTTAAACAATTTATCATTTAAAATTTTCTAGGTACTTTTTTCATTATTTATTATTATTATTATTATTATTATTATTATTGTTGTTGGTGGTGGTGGTGGTCATTGGGCCTGAACTCTGGGCCTGGGTGCTATCCCTGAGCTCTTCAGCTCAAGTCTAGTACTTTACCACTTGAGTCACAGCACCAGTTCTAGTTTTTTCTGCTTATGTGGTGCTGAAGAATCGAACCCAGGGCCCCATGCATGCAAGGCAAGCACTCTACCACTGAGCCACCTTCCCAGGTCCCCTAGTTAATTTTTAATAGCAGCAACAGTAGTTAGTGCTTTCCTAGAAACAAAATTGTCAAATTCACGTAGATATATATTTCAGGGGTAGAGTCCAGGCTGGACTGCCTTATTCATATTCCTGTTAGGTTCTTGACAAGGGATTTAATCATTGGGTTTCTCTTTCTTCTTTCATAAAAATGGAGCCCGTTTTTAGGATCACTCTGAGAATATAAAATAATTAGTGTGAACTATTTCACGAGCGGCCTGGTATAGAAAATGATTTTAAAGTGGTTCATGATTAGTTTAGGTTGAGTTTGTTAATATATTGGGAAGTTAGCGTGATAGTGTTGAAAGGAAGCAAAACACAGAGAGGTAAGGGAGGTGCTACTGGCCCCTTCCTGGTCATTAGTTTCCTATTTAACAATAGGAACTCTTCTGTGTAGATGTCCCATTCTTTCTCTTGAGATTTTTACCAGAATGGAGCTGATCCTCATAACATGCCCTTGATCTTCCAGTGCTGTGGTTTTATAATTCTTTACACATAAAGGGACTAGCTTTATGTATCTCATTAGAGGAATAGAAAATCAATAAATGTATCTATTATTAGATAGTGTTGGTTATGTTACCTAGGAGCCCAGATATCATCAATTTTGAAACAGCACTACTTACAAACACTGTGACATTGAGCCAGTTAACTTCTTTACAGAATAGGAGAATAGGAGAAACCCTAGGTCTCCTTGGCACAGGCCGAAATTTTCTTAATAGAGACCCAGAAACAGAACAAATCAAAGAAAGGTTGGACAAATGGATTGCATGAAGTTGCATGGCAAAGGACATAGCTAGCAAGATCAATAGAAAGCCCACAGATTGGGAGAAGATCTTCACTAGCCATACAATGGACAAGGGTCTCATATCTAAAATATACCTGGAAGTCTTTATGATTCTATTATCTTGTGATGAAATATAAAATTGGTGATAATACCTTGTAAGTGTTCACCTTCTAGCTTTATACAGGCTTAAATGTGAATCGTGGGGATTGTTCAAGGAGAACAAGCAACATCAAATGCTGATCCAGAAAAAAAGTGTCAGTCTTAACCAAGACTCATGACCTGGTTCTGAAGCAGAGCTAAAATCTTAGATGAATTTGTAACTTAATTGACCAAATAGCATTCATGCTATTATTCTCATTTTCAGAGCATGAAAATAGATTTCTGATGATGGAATGCCAGATCAAGTTCCATGTTTTAATTCTACTTAGTGTGGGAGTTTTCAACATAGTGCCCAATTTTCAAGCACATTTCCAAAAATAAAGGTGCATACTCTAACATCAACTTGACTATAGAATGAAATGTACAAGTCAAGGGGAAAGGCATAATAGACAAATGAAGAAGAAAATAGGAGGAGCATGCAGTCAAGAATCCAATGTAGGGGCTGGGAAGGTGGCTCAGTGGTAGAGTGCTTGCCTTGCATGCATGAGGCCCTGGGTTCGATTCCTCAGCACCACATAAGCAAAAAGAAAAAAGCCGGAAGTGGCGCTGTGGCTCAAGTGGTATAGCACTAGCCTTGAGCTGAAGAGCTGAGGGACAGTGCCTAGGCCCAGAGTTCAAGCCCCATGACCGGACCCAAAAAAAAAAAAAAAAAAAAAAGAATCCAATGTATATCCGACAAAATTGGGAAGACTGAGGGAAAGAGTGGGTAGGGGAAGTATGGGTGAGAACATTGAAAAGGGTCCCATAACCGGTTAGAACAGATCGATCCGGTTCCGGTTCAAACCGGATCCAACCGGCTAGAACCGGATCAAACCGGTTGGAACCGGCTCAAACCGGTTAGAACCGGATCAAACTGGCTCAAACCAGTTAGGACAGGATCAAACCGGTCCGGTTTGAACCGGATCAAACCGGTTAGGACCGGTTCAAAATGAATCAAACCGGAGCAAACCGGTTCAAACCTGATCGAACTGGATCAAGCCGGCGGTTCAAGCCCGATCGAACCGGATCAAGCCGGTTCAAATCAGTTAAAACTGGATCCAAACCGGTTAGAACCGGTTCAAACTGGTTCAAGCCGGATCAAACCGGTTAGAACCAGATCAAGTTGGTTCAAACCAGTTAGAACCGGCTCAAGCCGGATCACACCGGATCAAACCAGCTAGAACCGGCTCAAACCGGATCAAACTGGTTAGGACCGGATCAAACTGGTTAGAACCGGCTCAAACCAGTTAAAACCGGATCAAACCGGTTAGGACCGGATCAAACCGGTTCAAGCCAGATCACACCGGCTCAAACCGGATCAAACCGGCCCAAACCAGCTCAAACTGGTTTATAATGGGTTAGGACCGGTTAGAACCGGATCAAACCGGTTAGAACCGGATCAAACCAGTTCAAACCGGTTAGGACCAGCTCAAACCGGTTAGAGCCGGTTCAAACCGGTTTGAACCAGATCAAACCGGCTAGGGCCGGATCAAGCCGGTTCAAACCAGCTAGAACCAGATTAAACCGGCTCAAACTGGCTAGAACGGGCTCAAACCCGTTAGAAGCGGCTGAAACCGGCTGAAACCGGTTCAAAACGGATCAAACTGGTTAGGACCGGATCAAACCGGTTAGAACTGGATCAAACCAGTTCAAACCAGTTAGAACCGGATCAAACCATTTCAAACCGGTTAGAACCAGATCAAACTGGTTCAGCCGGTTCAGGCTGGTCAGAACTGGATGAAACCGGTTCAAACCGGATCAAGCCGGATGAAACCGGTTAGAACCGGATAAAGGCGGTTCAAACTGGTTAGAACCGGCTCAAACCGGTATAAAACTGTTAGAACCGGTTCAAACCAGATCGAACCGGTTAGAACCGGATCAAACCGGATCAAACCGGTAAGAGCCGGAACATACCGGTTAGAACCTGCTCAAACTGGTTAGGACCAGATCGAACCGGTTCGAACCGGATCAAACAGGTCAGAACCGGTTCAAACCGGTTAGAGCCGGATCAAGCCGGTTCAAACTGGCTCAAACCGGTTAGAACCGGGTCAAACTGGATCAACCTGCTCAAACCGGCTAGAACAGGTTCAAAGTGGCTAGAACCGGATCAAACCGGCTTTAACCAGATTCAAAGTGGTTAGAGCCGGTTTAAAGCGGTTAGAACCGGATCAAACTGGTCAGAACCGGTTCAAACCACATCAAACAGGTCAGAACCGGAACAAACTGGTTCGAACCGGATCAAACCGGATTAAACCGATCCAACCGGATCAAGCCGGTTAGAACCGGATCGAACTGGATTGATCCAGAAAGAGCCAGATCAAACCGGATCCAGCCGGATTGAATCGGTTAGAGCCGGATCAAACTGGATCGAACTGGATCCAGCCGGTTTGAGCCGGATCCAGCTGGTTCGATCCAGCTGGTTTGAGCCAGATCCAGCCGGTTTGAGCCGGATCTAGCTACATGGAACAGTATCGAACCGGATCAAGCCGGTTTGAGACGGATCCAGCTGGATCGAACTGGATCCAGCTTTGAAGATAAAGATAAATTACCAGGGGTATAAGAAAGCCAGATAGAGGCTGGTGATTTCTGCCTATAATCCTAATCAGGAGGCTGAGCTCTGTAGACCAATATTCAAGGCCAGCTCAGGTAGGAAACAAATCTCCAATTAATCACCAACAAAAAGCCAGAAATGGAGCTGTGACAGAGTGCCAGCCTTCATCTACAGACAACAAGTGACAGGATATCCATACTCAAAGTGGCTAATATAAGAAATGACCTCACTTTTGGTAATTAAACCTTGTCTGTCTTCTCAGCCTATTGAGGAAAAGATGGAGACACAAACAAATTGTTAAGTTCTGTTTGTGAGAGAGATGGAGGCAAACTACAAGGCTTACCACTTCCCATTTGTCTCAGTTGTGCTGAATTTCAGCTGACTCAAACTGAGTCTGAACACACTGACATGGATTCTCCCCAGTGAACACACTGACATGGATTCTCCCCAGATCCCACTGGAAGGGTCTGCACCATTTTCCACGAAAAAAAAAGTTTTACCATTTCAACTTGCTTTGTTTTTTAAAAGATCTTCGTTTATGAGTTGATGCTATGTAATACTTGTGGTGTTTTAGTTTCAATGCTATTATTAACTAAAAAGCAGCAAATGAAGCTTTTTACCCAGTTGTGAAATCTGAAAGTTTGAAAACCACACACTTGAAAATGCCATAAATTAGATTTTCCCCAAGCTCTGCTTTGCTTTTCTCAACTTGCAATGTGCCAGAGCATTTGCCATCTATTTACACATCATGCATTTTAAGCTTTTCATTCATACCTTTTTTATTTTATGAGAGAAATGAAATAATGTTCAACATTTCAGGAATTCTCTGAAAAATCACAAAAGATTAGTATATTATATGACATCATATCATTGAGATTTTATATCCCTTTATTACCAAGAGGAGAAGCTGTGGCACAGAGGGTGTAAATGGGTTAGGTGATTTAAATTCAGAACCCAAAATCAGTGTTGGGTTCGAAATTTACTGCTTTCCAGACAATAGTGGTTTCATTATGAGTTCTAAGCTGAACAAATGCAAAGAAGGGAATACCTTCTCCTTTCCAGTACATTTCTCCTACAGCCCAGAAGCTGTGTCACAGAATTCCCCAGTAACCTCATGAATCCACAGCATGCCACTGCGATGTCTCCAAGCCTGTGGAAGCCCAGTGACCTCTGTGCTCTCTGAAGGCTGCTCATTGAAGGTCTCCATTCTAGCATCCACTTCCTGCTGAGACTTCAGGAGAGTCACAGAAGGCATTTTGTCTGGCTTCCCCTGCAACTTCAATGGCCTTCTCTTTTTCCCTGTCATCAGCACAGACTTTTCATCTAGCTTGAACACACTTTGTGGTTTTCTCCTGTGGAACTGGAAGCCATGGTAATAAAGTCAGTTTGTAAGGGAGAGGTAAATTGAATGTGACTCTTTTAATGAAGATCAGGAGCACAGCACTTTTGTCTTTTGATGTTGACAGCCTGGAAAGGGTCTCTGGGCTACACGTGTGTGTGTGTGTGTGTGTGTGTGTGTGTGTGTGTGTGTGTGTGTGTGTGTGTGTGTGTGTTGTAATGTGGGCCTCATATGATGATATTGTGGTGATGATGTCAACTACTACACACTAGATCCTAGATCTCCTAGGACTTAAACTCAGCACTATATAACAGGAAGTTTAATTGTTGATGTTCAAACATTTGTTTGGGCCAATATCTGATCCTTGAGAAGTAAACTATAATTAACCCTGTTGGCCACGAGTCAACTGAGGCTGACCAGCCCAAAGTTTCTCTGCAAATAAAATAAGCAATAGAGCAAAGGAAGGTTAAGAGTTTTAGAGTTGAATATCTTGAACAATGAACAGTTCTCAAAATTTTATAGAAATCCAATTAAAGTCATTAAAGCTGTTAACATGAAAATATTTTAGAACTTCTGGTTTACAGCATTTATTTTACTATCACCAAATGAAAAAAGAAAATCCTAAGGTCTTCTTGATAAAATAAGTATGTGGAAATGAACCTGAGATGATCATTATTTCATATTAGAATCTGTGCTCAATTTTCTTTTGACTGTCTTTCTTGTTTTCTCAGCATCAAGGAAGCTTCTGTTCACATAGAAAAAATTGATATAAAACTTAGAGCAAGGAAAACTAAAACTAGATCATTATATATCACCCTGCACCAGAATCAACTCCAAATGGATCAAAGACCTCGGGGTCAAAGCAGACACTCTGAAAACATTACAGGATGGATTAGGAGAAACCCTAGGTCTCCTTGGCACAGGCCGAAATTTTCTTAATAGAGATCCAGAAACACAACAAATCAAAGAAAGGTTGGACAAATGGGATTGCATGAAGTTGCAGAGCATCTGCATGACAAAGGACATAGCTAGCAAGATCAAATAGAAAGCCCACGGGTTGGGAGAAGATCTTCACTAGCCATACAACGGACAAGGGTCTCATATCTAAAATATACCTGGAACTCAAAAAATTAAATCCCCCAACAACAAATCCTCAAAGAACACCTGCCAAATAAATAAGTGGGCTAAAGACTTAAAGAGAAACTTCTCTGAAGAGGAAAGAAAGATGGCCAGTAGACACATGAAGAAATGCCTCCCTAGCCATAAAAGAAATGCAAATCAAAACAACATTGAGATACCACCTCACCCCAGTTAGAATGGCTATAATCAAGAACTCTAAAAACAACAGATGCTGGAGGGGATGTGGAGAGAAGGGAACCTTACTGCATTGTTGGTGGGAGTGTAAACTTGTTCAACCACTTTGGAAAGTAGTATGGAGGTTCCTCAAAAGACTCCACATAGAGCTCCCCTATGACCCAGCCATCCCACTTTTGGGCATTTACCCAAATGTTTACAAACAAGACCACACTAAGGCTACCAGCACGACTATGTTTATTGCAGCATTATTTACTATAGCTAAGATATGGAACCAACCCAGATGCCCCTCAGTAGATGAATCGATCAAGAAAATGTGGTATACATACACAATGGAATTCTATGCCTCTATCAGAAAGAATGGCATTGCCCCATTTGTTAGGAAATGGAAAGACTTGGAAAAAATTATATTAAGTGAAGTAAGCCAGGCCCAAAGAAGCATAGGTCCCATGGTTTCCCTTATTTGCAATATCTAGTATATGTCTGAGTCAAGCAGAAAAGGTCAGATAAGTTGATGTTAGGGAAATGAACCCTAAGATATGTATTCAAATGTTTTTTTTCTTTCATGCGATTGTTTCTAACACATTTATAAGATTATTTCTTTGTTGCGTTGTATGTCCCCTGCTTTCACTGTATTTGATGTCAGTATAATTTGTGGAGGGGAAGGGGAAAAACAAATTGTTTAAGTAGGGATACAGTTGGACCCATTGCAACAATGAGATGTACAAGTCATTATGTCGAAAAATGAACTTTACAACTTTGGTGCTGGAGCGGGGGTAGCGGGGAAGATGGGGGGGCCGAGAGGGGGAGGATGGAAAGGGATGGGAAGGGATGGGAAGGGGAAACAAAGGAGGAGGCTACAATGCTTGATAAGAAATGTACTCATTATCTTGCCCATGTAATTGTAACCCCTCTGTACAGTATTTTCACAATAAAAAAATAAAAAAAGAAGAAAAAACAAACTTAGAGCAAGGTGATGATAATGACTTGTCTTGCAACATGGGTGTATTCTTTGACTGAATTGACTAACAGCTTTAATGAGCTTTGGTCTTTACTAAGTTGAATCAGTAACATTTAACTTCTGTCCATCTTCCTTAATATAAATGTAGCAATTACAGGATTTCAAACCTACACATGCTGATGTAAAAATATCATACTCTAATGTTCTGTGTAACACATACAGTCACCACTTATTCCACAGTGTGAAAACAGTATTCCCTCATCTGATTAAGCCCTTCCTGGAGCTTGAGTATCGTATATGTGCGAAATAGTGATATGCTCATTGTGCAGCTTTTTGCAAACAGATGTGTACAATCCTGTATTCCAAGAATAACAAATGCCAACTCAAAACCTTTCTAACCAATGGTATACCTCCCTTAATTTTAACCACAATTATAGAGGTGGGGAGAAAAGTTTTGTATCACGTTCTGTCCCAAACTTAGCACAGGGTGACACATTAGAGGGTCTCTGGAGATGCAATAAGTAATGAGGTGCATGCTGGCATAGTTTATTTCAATGATAAATATATCTACAGCATGTATATACTCACTTATGTTGTTAGATGTTCGAAGACATTGACTATGGATATTTTAGTATTGTGAAATTTATGAAATCCACAAGTAATTCTTTTCTGTTGTCTATAACTCTTGGGGTGTTCTGGCTCCTCTCAGCCTCCTCATTCACATCTTCTGTAGTGAACTCTTCTCTGAACCCTCAGCAGAGCAAACACTTTCCTCTCATTGCTCTACAGTTCTTTGCATTAGCTTTTATCTATACCTGAATAAGGTGTGTGTGTGTGTGTGTGTGTGTGTGTGTGTGTGTGTGTGTGTGTGTGTGTGTGTGTGTGTGTGTGTGTGTGTGTGTGTGTGTGTGTGTGTGTGTACTGGCGTTTGAATGCAGAGCCTTATACTCTTCACCTGTTTTTGTTTTTCTTACAGCTGATGCTCTAACATTTGAATCTTACCCTCAGTTCAGCGTTTTTCTGGCTAATTGGAGATGGAGTCTCATAAATTTTTCTGTTGGCACTAGCTTTGAAAACTTATCTTCCAGATCCAAGACTGCTAACTAGAAGGATGACAGACATGAGCCACTCACACCTCCTAAAATCATGTTTCTTAATTTTCAGTTCTCCATTGAAAGATTACCTCCTTGGTGGGTGAACCCTTAATAATTCCTCTTTCTATAATAGCCCTTCCATCGTGACATTACCTTATTATTTCCTAATATTCATTCCAGACCTTCACTTTTTCAAGTCTGTTTGTTCTTTTCCAACTTGTTTTGGTGGTACTGTGGTTTGAACATGGGGCCAGTCCTTGCTAGGTGGGCACTGCCACTTGAGCCATATCCCTGTCTCCTTTTGCCCATAATCTGAAACAGTTTTTAAGGACAGGTCTGTTTGACTATATACCTTAATTAACCTGGACAGTACCAGGGAATGCCTGTTAGCTTGAGTAATGGTTATTATTATGTTCTTCATTCTCAAATGTATTCCATTTTGGAAAATACATAGTATCCTCACTTTAGCCATGAATGTTTTATAAAACCTGTTCCCCAGTCCCAACAGAGTATGTGATACATGGTAAATGCTTTAATTTTTTTAAATTAAATTTATGATGTATGGGTGAACTCTGTAATTCTTTGAGAAGCAATTTGGCAATGGCTTATGTTCACAGAATATGACTTAGCTGGGAAATCATGAATCCTTGCTTCTAGTCCCAGATCCAATCATGTTATGAGTCAAATATCCTTAAATACAGTAAGACAGGTACAAGCTTTAGCAAGTAACCTCCCAAGGTCATTTGTATCAGCATGCATCCTATTAGGCCAGACATATAACAGAGTACTTTTAGACAAGATATGACTCTCTCTAGAGAATTACAAAAAATTCAAAGTTAATGTATTGTCCAAAGCTTTCATTGACACAGGGAAAAGTTTGACGTTCACTATGGAAGAAGGTAAGCCAGGGAAACTTCAAAGAGCTGTGAGCGTTCTATCCACTTTCTCTTCCTGTGAAAACAATGATAGGCTGTCCCAGCCTGTTTGTCAATGAATACCTAAGGCACTTAATCTCCTGGAGACCAGGTCTTCTCATGTGTAAGACAGAGAACATGATTGTAAAATTGCTTATCACCTCTTCATATCTTCTTTGCCTTTTAAGCTTACTGCTAGTTAGGAAAGAGTTGACTATCTTATTGTAAATGACAAAACTGTTGGCTGTCTTTAATAAAACAGCGTACCATAGTGTGTGGAAGTATGAGGATAATGGACCAGGCTAGGGTGTCCTAGAGGCAAGCAACATAACAGAAGCAACAAGGGGTGAGAGCATGGCGTAAGTGGTAAAGTGTGTCCATATCAAATGCAATTGCCTGAGATCAAGCTCTTGCAATGCCATAGCAGGAAAGACAGAATGATACAGTTTCACTTTTTTGTCCTGGAGAGTTGGCTATATTTGAGACACAGGAACAGAGACATGAATGAAGTGTATAAAAAACTGAGGTGAATCTTTCCAATCCTGTTAAGACAGTCAGATCTGTTCCTGGCTCTTTGATGTCTCAATTTCAGACTTGGTAAAATGGATATAATAATATTTGTTTTGACAGATATTAGGTGGATGTGAGAGACTTGGGTGTTGATAAGATCCGAGGAGGGACTCTTATTTCTTCAGCCAAGAATTCTCTTCTGTAAAGGAATAACACTGGAGCTTTGATTGCTCACAGAGCTTACAAGCTTTGAAAAGAAATGGCATAATCAGAAAAAAATCTTAAACATTCATTAGAGAAAGAAAATATTATATGACTAAGCATGTGTGGATGGTGAGGATAGATACAGTGGAAAGGAAAGCAACAATTTACTGTGTCAACTTGGTTCTAGATTATGCTCCATGGATGATCTCATTCAGCTTTCCTGCGTACAAAGCCCGTAGAGTTCAGATGAGAAATCAAAGTCTCGAGGGGCTTAAGTAGCTTGTCCTAGCTGAATCAGGTCATGGGAATGTAAACCTAGGATGCAGAGAGAAAACTGGAAATCAGAAACACGTGACACCACTAAGATCTACTTGGTTGGCAAAGCTGAGCGGATGCTATCCAGACTCTTACTACAGAGTATCAGTAACAAACACAGTCTCCTTTCTTTACTCTGAGGTCATGACCTCTCCTCCTACCTTCATGCCCTCAGCCTGCTTCAAGGCTGTTTCCATGGATCCCCAAGGAGGTTCTGGGACAATGCTTCTTTATCATCCTCTGTAGTTTTATTTAGGGCAGCTATAACAAACAGGACCAACATCTCCACCATTTCTACTGATTCCTGCCCCCATATATACAGTATTCCAGGGACTCTGCCCATCAGCTCCCTTACAATGATGTATAAAGGAAGAATCTATCCTATAGGCGAACCTTCTTTTTTTGTCTAATGATAGAAGGGTCATTATGGGGAATTGGGCTTCTTTAAAATGCCTTCAAAATGGTAAGAGTTTAGGACACGATAGAAGATAAGATTATTTGGAGCTAGTTCCCAAGAAGGACTGAGTCTGACTTACACAGAAATTGCTCTTTCAGTATTGCCTGTTTTGTTGGCCAGGGGGATGGAATTGATGACTAACCAGTTCTTTTATCATCAAGGTCTGTTGTTTTCACACAATGACCTCAAACTGGCCATGGCATTTATGATCTTATTCATTCAGGCTCTCTGCCTGGAAATACAAGGGAAGGTATCTTCCCCTAAAATTAATAACAATGGAAGAGTTCTGAGCACCTTCCTTCTTCCTAAAACAATTTAAACTTGGTGTTGTTTGAATGTATCCATATTTTGTTTATTCTCTGCTACTGGAGAGACTCATAATAGACTCTCTGTCTCTCCATTTATGGCATTTCCAAAAGTAGTAGAATCAAGGTCTTTACTGAGTCGGGAACTGTCCTGGTGGGGTGGTAGGAAGAGAGTGCATTTCAGAAGAAGGGAGGCCTGGGATTCAAGCTAAGCCTTGAATTTTCCAGCTGTGTGTCCTTGGGCTCATTGCCTATGTTGGCAGGATTTTAGCAAAGTCCTCTAGAGTTTGCGCCTCCCGTGAGCGCAGCTCCAAGATGGTGCCTGTCTGCCTGTGTTTTGTGTACTTCCCTCTTTGCTCATCTATGTGGGGAGCCAATGTGCTTGAAGCATGTTTCTTGTGTTCTTCACACCCAGTTTTTAATTTGTTATTTCATTAAGTAAAAATACATATTTTTTGAGCTGGGCACCAGTGGCTCATGCCTGTCATCATAGCTATTCAGGAGACTGAGATCTGATGATCATAGTTCAAAGCCAGCCTTGGCAGGAAAGTCTGTGAGACTCGTTTCCAATTAACTACCAAAAAGGCAAAAGTGTGGCTCAAGTGGTAGAGTATGAACCTTGAGAAAAAAGCTCAGGGACAATAACAGACCCTGAGTTCAGCAGTATATATATATATAAAATATATATATATGTATGTATGTATACATATAATATACATATGTGTGTATGTACATATAAAATACATGTATATAAGTATATATATACACATATATGAGATATATATAATACACATGTATATAAGTATTATACACACACATATAATGTATATATACACATATTCTATTTAATTCTTATTTGTCTTTCCTATATAATTCTATAGCCTCATTTTAAATAATATTCTACCTATGTGTATAGTGAAAAGTAAATTATTCTTCATTTCTCCCAAGACCTAATTCTCACTGCTTATAAGTATTCACAAATTATACTTAGTGTTGAATTTTCAAGAGAATTTCAATGTACATATATATATATATATACAACAAATATATACCATCAAATATTATTAGACGAATATAGCCATTTAATACAGTTGTCTTCCAATTATTTTGAACTTAACTCATTTACTGGGCTTTTTTACTTCCTCTATTATTATTAAACTACTTACTTCTTTACAATAGAAACATAATATTTCATTATATATTTAGGTCTTATGCTTTACATTTTACATAAATTAGTAATATTGTTTAATATTTATATTTGAGGCAAGCATGCCTATTTCCGAATGTAATAGCATTAAAAGTAATTACATATAATCTGAGGAAAACACTGTCTAAATGACAACATTGAGGAGCCAGGCAGATAGCCATGGCTTCTCCAGAACTCGTGGTTGCCACTGTGCTTGACTTAGGTGGTCAATGTCAACAGACTGAGTAAAAGAATCACAGGTGTGACTTCTCTGAGGAAATCCTCAGGCCAGCATGTGTTGAGATCCTAGTCACACGGGTGTTGTCCTTAGATTCAATGCTCTTAGTCCTCTGTTAGCATTTGGGATCCTGAGGGTCAGATGCAGGAATCTATTAAAATCCCTAGTGCCTGTTAGAAAATGAGCAACATTACTTTGGAGATGAATTCCTGATGGTGGTTCACAGAGAAAGATTTCTTAACAGGAGAAGGAGGTATTGACGGAAAGCTCATTTGTCATTAGGGATTACTTGAACCAACTGATTTAATAGCTATGGTTAAAAAAACCCCCACAACTTCGACACATTACATAACTTTTGTGCTTTGGTATATTCATTGCTGGATGTGTGAAATGCAACTGACCTCAGACTACTTCAGAGCAGCTGTGTAACGTGTTAGTGAGACAGCATATCTAAATGCTCAGAGGGTGCTTAGCACATGGGAGATATGTAGAGGTTTCTTCACGGTGAGCAATTCAGAGTTCTGCATGGTATTCTGAGGTGGCTGTGAGAAAACCCTCTGGGTCTGTAGATGGGAATCTTCAGAGGCCCTTCTTCTTACTTCCGAGCCTTGTAAAGGACTGCTACAGTCCTTTAGAAACGGTGAGTTGAGTGTACCCCTCTCAAACCTTGCTTTCACAGCAAAAGGAGATTTAGAAAAGGAAGCATGACCCAACAACGTCATGGGACCCTGGTAAACCCTGCACCAAGATGAGCTGTGCAGTTCTTGGTCCCAACTTGAGCATACGCCTCCATACACCCACCTCTGGAGCACACAGCAGGGGGGTGGGGAGGCTAGAACAAAGAATGAAGAGCCCAAGCTCTACTTCCCACCTGTGTGACCTGCACCAATCAATTACCTGTCTGTAAGCGCAGGTTACATGCCTCACCTATAACCTGTGTGTGCTCTGTAAGCCTTTGTAATTCCTTACCAGGTTTACCCAGCTTTGTTGCATAAGTCAATTGTATCCTGTTTCCTATTCAGTGAAAGCTAAAAACTTACCGATTCCATCTCCTTCCTCAGCTCCTTATCTTTGGTTATCTTCAGTGATTTAGTAGACTGGAGTGAATAGGAATAACTAGGAATTCCAGGCATTGTATCCAGTATATCTGTATTTACTGGGTGTTAACTGGAATCCCTTCTCCTCATGGGAGTCAAAGTGGTACAGTAGTGTGTTCAGAGCACTCTCAACACACCTGGTGCCAGGGCTGAAGACCGCAGAAAGGGCTGAGTCCCCCCTGCAAGAAATAGTTGCTGGACAGTATTTCCAGTGATATCAACTTCATTTTTGGGTTCTATGATGTAATCATCTTTAAATGGCCAACACCTGTTGTTACTAGATGCGTGGGTAAGGCTTGGGTACTTTGACATAAAAACAAGAATGGTTGCCAGGAGACAGAACAAAGATGGAGTATTCACGGACACTTGTGTCAGCATTGCAGAATGCTGAGCAATATGTCACCCTACACAGCCCACAGGCACAGTAGAGGAATGGTTGAATGAAAAAGGGATAAATATAGAGTCTAAATATAGAGTCTCAGACTCTTGCTGTTGGCATAGACAGTAATCATGATCAGCCTCTTTATCTTTTGCCCACACACTGGAATCTCTTTTACTACCTTCTAGTAGACACATCTTGAGGATATGTCTAGTTTCTCTTGTAAATAGAATAGGATAATTCCTCACTTCTAAACTCTAGACCATGTTTGTGACCTTCAGATAATTCCCATTGACACAGCACCCCAAATCCAATCATTCTATATAGAAGTCTTCAATCCTCAACTGCCTTTTATAACTGCCAGACATTTCACCCTTGATCTAAGTATAGTCTTGGTGACATTTCTAGTGTGAAAATTTCAAATCCTGTCCTTGCTAGGACAGAGACCATTGTCAGTTGGGCAGAATAAATCCTATATATAGGACTTTTATTTTATTTTATTTTTAGTAATTAAGTCATGACACATAAATATGGCTGCCTGCTGGAATGAAGGCACTGTGTGGGATGATGAACTCAACAGGATTCTAATTCTTTCTCCAAGTTGACCCGGCGTTGTTAAACTTATACAGGTCGATTAGGTTTCTGGTGAATTTAAACTTCCTGTATTTCCCTTCTCTTCTCCAAAATGTAGAAAAATCAAACAATAACACAGACTAACAGAAAACAGCCACACACACACACATCCACTTATTTATCATTCCTTCATTCATTTGGTGCCAATACTGGAACTTGAACTCAGGATCGTGTGCTCTCACTTGACTTTTTTGTTCAAAGCTGGTGTTCTACTACTTGAGCTACACCTCCACTTTTGCCTTCCTGCTGACTGGAGATAAATAGCCCATGGACTTTTCTGTGGGAGCTGGATTTGAACTGTGATCCTTAGATCTCAGACTCTTGAGTGGCTAGGATTACAGCCATGACCCACTAACACCTGGCATATATATCTAGTTTTAAGCCAGCCTCCAAAATATTTTGAATGTTTGTCTAAAGGAAGGATCAAACACAAGGGCAAGGATCAAACACAACTATGTTTGTGACACTCTTTGTGAACTATCAAGTCCCAAGGAAATACTGGACATCTTTGTTAAAGGAGAAAGGAAGAGGACAGACTGTCATATGAGGAAGAATGGGCCAGTATCATAAAAGCATTACCAACAATGCGATGGACTGAATGCTAAGGGGGGAAGGACTCCTTAACTTAAGTCCAAATTAGGAATCTGTTGTGTGAAACTGCACAGAGGCAGAAGGAATAATGAGGACTCAGGGAGAAAGGCAGAAATTGTACACATCCCTAAGGAAAGAAAGTACTGCACTAGAAATTCTTTCCATGAAGCGAGTGGAAGCCAAGTACATGGTTTGACATAAATGCCTAGTGGTGTGGGTGCCGCTGTCTACAGCCACCTGTGCACGCTCCTTTTGGTAGCTTCACAATGTTATCCGTCCTGGGGGCCATGCAGCATGCCCCTGCACCCCACCCCACCCCCACCACTTAACCATGTGACAGTGACTTACAAGAGTTCTTCAGACTATTTTGGGCAATCAGTGTTCTTCCCGTTGGAATGCCCCTGGCTCTGCAGAGTTCCAGCCCTTACAGAAGGTTGTGTTTATTTTACTGGCAGGTTTCAAAGTTCTGCCTGCTGAGTTGAACACAGAGTTAGAGACACAAGGTCGGATTAATATTTAGAGTAGAAGAGATGATTTTAACCATTGTGCCAGTGGGGAATGTAGGGTACATACTTGGACTGTCCCCAGACAAACTGGTTTGCGTAGTCCACCTAGGAAAATGAAGGTAGAGCAGGCTTTTTTCAGGTCTTAGTTGGCTCACCTAGAGCAATTCATGGAACTTCTCTAACACCCTTTCTCTATTTGCAAAATGGAATCATCAGTATCAATTTCAAAGTTGTGCTTAACATGAAAGGGCCAGTGTGAATACAAGGCTGAAATCAGTCATGATACCTTGCAGCCTTGTGCTATTTGTTAGTTATTCCTTCCCTTTCTCTTTCCCTTCCCTTCTCTTCCCGCCTCACCTCTCTCCTCCTTTCCATTCCCCTCCCCTAGCTTCCCTCCCCTTTTCTTATCTCTTGTTCTCCTCTCCTCTCCTTTCCTCTTCTATTCTCCTCTCCTTTCCTTCTCTCTCCCCTTCTTTCCCCTCCCCTCCAATCATTCATCCCCCCCCACTTTCCTTCCCTTCTTTCTCCTTTCCTCCCATCTCCATCCTTTTCATTCCTCCCTAATTTTTCTCCTTACATCTGGTAATGAAGCCAAACTAAAAGTAAGCAGAGTTTATCTGAGGATGTTGTGTCATGATTCCAAGCTGCATGCTCAGATGTGAGTGGAGGCAGGAATAGGGAAATGCCATGGGTGAAGGCTATACATAGCCCCGGCACTGTTTAAATTGGGATGTGGACACTGTGAAAGTACAGGCAATGCCAAACAGGGAGAAAAGGCAGTTCATGTTGGTATGCTTCATTATAAGGGAAAGGGAGTCGCAGAAACAGCAGGACAAAGGAGGAACCAATGCAGCATTGATACTTACTTGACACTATGTGGGATAAAAACCTTACAACTTAGGAGGAGGGGAGTTGGAAAGAATAAGTGGGAAATAATGAGGGATAGGGTAACAATGACTAAAAACAAATGTACTCAATATCTTACTTATATAACTATAACCACCCCACCCCCGCCCATCGCCTTTTCAGTAAAAAAAGAGAGTGTTAGGAATCATTTAATTATCCCTCCATTTCACTTGTTAGTATTAAATGAACATTAGATCTGTAACTCTGCTAAGCATGAAAAATGTGGTGATAAATGCCTGAGATGCATATGTATTCTACTCTCATAAGGTTCGTCATCTAGAGCTTCAAGAATGCTTAATAATCCCAAATGAGCCATGTGTCTATACCAGAAACTTTAAGAATGATTTTTCAGCAAATGTGTCTAGCAGTTTATTACTGCTGACATTTTTTTTGCATTTATATTGACCAAATTGCAGGTGCGTTTACAGCAGCTTTCTACTCTGTTCAGTGGGAGAGGTAGGAATTCGTGATTAATAAGTCATTCCAGAAAAATGTTGACAGTTGAAGTTGTATCTTGTAATCTTAGAGTACTTTTAAAATAAAGTTTTATTGGAACACAGCCACATCAACTTGTATATATGTGGTCTATCACTTCTTTTGGATAATTGGGACAAGGATCTGAAGGACCATTGCTTAAAATACTTATGGTCTAGCTTTCTCGTTTGTAGACCTCCTACTCTATTCATTCTTTGTGTACTAAAAGCTCTGAGACGTTTTTCATCCAATCAACCTTTCATTTTTCTTTAAATCAGAGATTCTGTGTAGGTGGTCTCTGAGGTGGGGCTTAATGATTTTGTCTTCTTACCGTTCATGCCCTGGTGTAAGGCCCTCCCTGAAGTGTAGACTGCACTTAACGGTTTCATGTCTTTTTTGGGCTGCACTGGGACTTGAATTCAGGGCTCATACTTGCTGGGCTGGTTCAGTACTACCGAGCTATGCCTCTAGCCATGTTTCTCACTGGTCATTTCCAGAATAGGATCTCACATCAGAGCCATGATCTATCTACTGTAGGATTCTCGTCATCTCTGGAATTACACGCAGGTGACACTGCATCCAAATTCTCTGCATGGAGAAGAGAACATCCATAGTGGATGTTGTCTTCTCAGACTGGTCTGGAACCACCATCATCCAATGTAGTGTTGGATGACAAGTGTGTATCCCCATGCCCCACAATGGGTAGAGAAGGAGCCTCCCAAGCTTTTCTGTCTGTGTTGGCCTCAAACCAAGATGCTCCAGTTCTCAGCCTCAGAGTAGTTAGGACTTCAGGCATCAGCCACTAGATAATGATCTGATTTTCAGTGACAAGAATGGAGCAGAAGAAGTAATAGGATGTTACTTTGGATGTTAGGTTATAAAACAGCTGTCTTTGTTTAGGGCCTGCTCTGATGCTATCTAGCCCTAAGCCCATTGGGTAATGTGCTGGAATTATATTTAGGAAGCCTCAGGAGAAATTTATATGGTAGACATACAAGATGTGCACAAATAGACCACATGAGTGCTGCTGCTTCCAGTGGATCTTCTTAGTCTACAGGTAGCTGTGGGAATGAGATGGGAAACAAATTCTCCAGGCTTCTCTGACCCCAGAGAGTCTCACTCCCTCTCATGAGCTATGCCAAGCCAGAGACATTCAACTAAGCTGAAAGCAGATTCTTGATTTCTAGCTACTAGAAGGTAACCACAGTTTGTGACTCTGTTTCTAAACTTAAATACTAATATGTAATTAATACAAATTGCAAAGATATTCAGCCATTGAAAAAAAACATTCAATATTCCTCAAATCACAGCACACCCCACACCCCACTCCAGGATCATACATTGTTTGTTCCATTTATTGTCCAGTCAATGCACTTTGAAAAAATGATAGTGTAAATATTGAATAATTTTATGTGCCTCCCTTTCAAACTCAATTTTAAAAAGGCAAATTTTATTCCTCTCTTGATCTTGAATCCAAACTTCAAAGAGTTTTGTTCATTAGCATTTATTTCATGGAGTATTGATAGACACTCTTTAGAAAAGAGACATACTGAGATCAAGGTTCCATAATATTGTATAAAAGCACTATGACTGTGAAAACTGATCAGAACTAACAATGGCTTCAGAGTCTACATCTCCTGTCCTTGACCTCTGTGTTTACAAGGTCAGAGAACTATCGAGGTGTTCGGCAAAGGGACCCATGTTGGGAGGCACTGGCCTCATCTCTGTGTTCTTTCCCAAGCACTGAAAACTGAGCATCATTACTGCTTGTTAGCTTTGGAAAATTTCTTGTCCAGAACATGATTTGCTTTCTTACATAGCTCACTGCTGACTTGCACTTATCATGAAATTGGTCTTTTCAGCTCATGAATTACATGAGCTTATGATGTATCTTTCCCTCATGAATAACTATGAAACCTTTTTAATGATGTGGGTCAATAGCAGAAAGACAATGACTTGCTAGAGAGAAGTTCATTTCTGGCTTGTTTGGTGATATAAGTTGAGTAAAATGATCATAAGTCATTGATATCCTTAAATTTAATCCTAACCACCAGTTTTTCCTTCAGATTTGGGATGCAGAAGAGCTAGTGTTCCTATCACTGAGGGATGCTCTCTTCCTTGCTTCCTTCCTTAAGAAGTCCTTCCCTCCTTCCTCCCACATCCCTCCCATTCTTCTTCGTTCCTTCCTTTCTTTTGTGATGCTATTGCAGCTTTAACTCTGGGATTGAGTGCTATACTTTAGCTTTCTTGCCCGAGGCTGGTGCTCTACCCTTTGTGTGACAGATCTACTTCTGGCTTCTTTTTAAACTGGAAGCTAATTGGGGATAAGAGTCTCACAGACTTACTTGGCTAGACTGTCTTCGAACTGGGATCTACAGATTTCAGCCTCCATGTGTAACTAGTATAACAAGCATGAGCTACCAGTGCTTGCCAATCCTTGAGTGAGCCCTATGGCCTCTTAGATTAATTTACATTTTTTGGAATTAGACAACAGTGAGGTTGAATGCTAGTTTACTGTTATTAGTTGAAGAAGCTAGACCACAAAAGTCAGTAACCTAAGGATATGCTTCTTTTTATTTATATTTTATTTATATATTACATATTTATATATTATTATATATTATATATTTAATCTTCAGTATTTATTACGGTTGAGTATTTATACAAAGAGATTAAGATGGGAAAATGATGAAAGGAATGACACTGATTAAAATGCATTGAACTCACAAACTGACATGCTGAATTGGTTCTGTTTCTCTGTCAATAGTAGACATAAAATCATGGTTTGAAGATTAAGAGTTGTATCATGTATCATTTATAGTGCTTGCCTCATAATAGGTACTTTGAAATGACAATATCTTTCCTTGCTTAACTTTCTCACATCTAAAGCTACTGTGCTGAGAATGGTCAAAGCTAACACTCTGTTTATGTGTTGGTAGCTTCCTATCTTGTCAATTTTTTTTTGAATGCAGTGTGGATTTATCTCCCTATAATTGATACAGGTTTTCTTTGATATGAAGGGTACAAAACTTGGGCCTTTTACGTAAGTGATTAGTATACAGGACAGCTAATAAATGCACTATGTCCAAGGACTTTGACTAGTTAGGAGGTTACCAGAAAGCAAGAGGAATCAAGATCAGAGCTTGGCAAACCTGGTCATTACCAGTGTTTGTAAATAAAGTTTCCTTGGGGCCCAGCCACACCCATATGTTTATGTATTGTCTGTGGTGGCTGCTTTCACAACAGGACGATAACATTGCATAGTTGCATAGTTGCGACAGAGACTCTATGACCCAGAAGCCTAAAATGATTGCCATCTGGGATTTTATAGGGAATATTTGCCTCCCCCTGATGAAAATGTCTTGGAGGCAATTTTAGACAACAGACTCCTGAGGGTGTGAGCTTCTATATCCATTTTGTGGAAATCAATGAAACTTGAGAAGACAATAAACAAAGTCCTATATATCCCATCCGAATGTGGGAAAGCAATGTCTTAAGGACTCAGAACAACCACAATTCCAGAGAAATTAGCTAAGTCAGGGAGGAGCAGACAGGCACCAGTTCAAGCCTTTAGGGTCCAAAGATAGAAATTGCCTGCACGATGCAGCATATTTTAGGAAATGACCTTGAATAAATGATCCTTCTATTTAAGAACTGGTCCTTTAACCTGTAAAATAATCTTTGCCATAATTTTTCCTTCAGAGAATTTTTCTGAGAGTTAATAAGATAAAAGAGTTCAAAAATGCCAAAGGTTTGTATAAATGTTATTCTT
Source organism: Dipodomys merriami (assembly GCF_024711535.1). Classification (NCBI taxonomy): domain Eukaryota; kingdom Metazoa; phylum Chordata; class Mammalia; order Rodentia; family Heteromyidae; genus Dipodomys; species Dipodomys merriami. The sequence goes on from NW_027205603.1 coordinate 84,892,011, forward strand.
GTGATTAAGACTCAGAGACTCAAAATATTGTTGGTGAAATAATAATACAAGGATTACATCTCTAGGGCTGTTGACAGATTTCTAGGCATGTTCGCCATGGTACATATTGTTTTAACAGTCAAATATGGGTTAAATCCATTCTTTGCCCAAAGTTCTAATTATATTTTCTTTTAAACTCAAATGATATTTTAAGCCTTTCAACTTCAGGCAAACTTCCAATACAGACAGCTTTCAATCCCTGTAGACTGTGTTCTGTGTAAAAAAAAAATGTTGAAGTCATAAAATGTCATTGAACTCATTCTATCTCTGGATCAATGGAAGCAAAATGTCATTTCATGTTCTCTCTCCTACAGGAGTTATTCCATCATTGAGTTTGGATCCACAATCTATCTCCAAACTATGAGGGCCATATTGAATTTTTTTAAAAAAAAACAAAAACTTTCTTCTCTTCCTGTGTACCTGATGGCACTCCTTGAGCTTGGATAGAAGTCTCTCTTTTCCTATCTCTTGACTTTCTTGGCCTCTGAGAAGTGGGTCTCACCATATCTATCTGTGGGTGTCAACAAATCATCTCTCTAGAAAGGCCCACAAGAAATCCAATTTTTCCGCCATAAGGATTGGGGTAGGAGGTGGGGAGGAAACATTGGGCAGTTAATATGACGACAGAGAAGGAGATCTGCTTTATGCAGGGAAAATGGGGGAGAATTTAAATGAAAAATTACTATTCTGGGAAGATGCTGGCAGGATTCCCAGCTTTTCCTTTGTGTGGATGGCATTCAGTGCAATTAGGTTTCCCGCCTGTGATGTGCTCCAGCTGTGACTTGTGCCTTGCCATGTCGGTGATTTACTCCCTGCCACTTCTAATCCACACATTTCCAGGGATGGTGACAACACATACTGGCGTCTAATTTGCAGTGACTGGTGTCATTCTGACATCAAAAAACATCATAAAATAGAAAATGTCCATAGTGAAAATTCCCTGCCTGGGTGGAGCATCGAGGAATGAGGGTGGAAAGAGAAGCACACTAAGGAAGAACTTTGCCAGGAGTGCAAGGGATTTTTACCTCACTTCCATTGCATGCCAATGCTTGGTACCTATCATTTTAACCATTTCACAGATGAGGAAACTGAGACGCAAATTTACAGCTTGCACACAACTATTCAGGTAATAAGAAGTAAAACCTGGTAGGAGAATCTGGAATCTCTCTGTATTTTGGGGACTGTAGTAGGCTAGTGTCACGAGCCCTGGGTTGTTATTTGAGTGTCTGTGCTTGTGTTGACATTCACTCCCTAATTCCTTGCTTCTTATTCCCTTCTTTCTATTTTATTGTAGCCCATCCTTTTAAGAAGTATACTGTTTAGAATTTAGAATTATCTGAGTTCCACCTGACAATTAGACCATTCTAGGGTGGAAGTGAACAAAACCACAATTGTTCTACTCACTAAAAATGCAAAGCCAAGCACACCATCATGGCAATTAGCTTAAATAACGAACAAATCTGAGTTGATCTACAAAGAGAGTTTACCCACTAGAGCAGTCTGGTCAAATTTTGCTATAGATAGCAAATATTTTAGAGTCTACGAGCAGCGACGGAGTCTCTGTCACACTGCCTCAGCTCCACAGCAGGGCAAGCAGCTGTAGACTATCTACAAATGAGTGCACAAGGCCATAGCCAATAAAATTTTATTTACAAATATATCCAACAGCCAGAGTTGGATGGTGTGCCAAGACTGGATGAACTGTTTCTAGCATGCCTTCAGCGTTAAGCAGCTGATGGAAGACTTTTCAGTAGTCTGTGACAGACAGGACAAAAGCAAGGACACTGTTTGGGGACACATCTGATTGGCATTAGAGTAGCCAGAGTTTCCAGATGTCCTGGTGTTGTTGTTATGTGGTTAAGGGAACAGATACAGCCAAGGGCAACTGACTGCCTTTGTGAAATTAAAGCTAGGGAGTATATAAACGATGGACCATGGTGAGTAAGGCCCAAGCTTGGATTGAATCAGAATACTTTGTTGAAGGAGATGGGATAAAATTGACAAAAAAAGTGGTTAGTGGTGCTAGTGGGAGGCTCAGATTCACTTTAGAAGTAGAGGTCAAGTCATTCTAGCTGTCTTCTCTAACAACAAACTGAAACTTACTTTGAAAGGTGGCATGGACTTCATTGCCCTGTGTTCTGAGAACTAGAGACACATTCAACCATCTAGGTAATCACTCACTCCTTTACTCACTGGCTCATTCATTTGTACATTCACATATTATTTGTCATATTGTTTGCTGAAGTCAAACAGCTCCCACCATAGATCCTTGTCCTTCAGGGGCTTAGAGTCTCACGTGATTGACAAGTAACTAGCGAATGTAGTGCCATCTTGTGGGTGCCGTGACACCAAGGAAGCATGGAGGAGGGGAAAGATCTTATCTGTCTGAGTTAGTTCAGAACACAGGACTGATCCACATCTAAAAACCTGGGAGAATGCCGTTCATCCATGAAGAGTCAATATGCAAGGTAAATGCATGCTGACCTGGGGAAGTTCAGGAATCAGTGCAAGCTACACTACCAGGGAGCAAAAGAAAAGAGACAGAGAGCTTTTGTCTTCTATACCATCAGATTATGGGAGGGACAGATGTGGGTCAGAATTTTTTATGTTCTACCAGAGGGCCCTCAGCTGGAATGGGCACAGCCTCCCATTGCATCCCACACACGTCAGAATGAAAAAATAAAGGAAATTCATTCTGGTGAATTATTTTGTGGATACTGCTTAGTAAGTATTAAGATATTTCATCATCAATGTTAATTTAATTATCCACATTGTTCATCATTTAGATTTTTTGTGTTCATCATCTCTTTTAGTGCTAATTAAGTGGATAAGATTTTTATCAAAGATATTATTCTCTGAACAAACAATAAACTGTTTATTAAAATGAATAACAGGAAGTGGAAACATTTGGGGGGGGAATGAAAAGGGGGGTAGGCATGAATGGAGGGAGGAAAGGTGAACAAATTCAGTCATTAATTTGAGGGTAGAGATGGGAGCAGGGGAAATAAGGGAGACGATGGAAGGGATGACATGGATCAAGACACATTGTACCCATAATCTGACTTTAGAATTGTAACCTCTATTACTTCATCATCATCATCATCATCATAAACAACAGAAATGGAGATGTGGCTCAAATGGTAAAGCACTATCCTTGAACAAAAAGTTTCAGGCCCTGGGTTCAAGCCTAGGATGAAAGAAGGCAGGAAGGAAAGATGGAAGGAAGGAAAGATGGAAGGAAGGAAAGACGGAAGGAAGGAAGGAAGGAAGGAAAGAAGGAAGGAAGGAAGGAAGGAAGGAAAGCAAGCAAGCAAACTCAGAAGCAATTAGTGCCTTCAAGAAGTTCACAAAGGGGCTGGGAAGGTGGCTCAGTGGTAGAGTGCTTGCCTTGCATGCCTGAGGCCCTGGGTTCGATTCCTCAGCACCACATAAGCAAAAAGAAAAAAGCCAGAAGTGGCATTGTGGCTCAAGTGGTAGAGTGCTAACCTTGAGCTGAAGAGCTGAGGGACAGAACCCAGGCCCAGAGTTCAGGCCCTACGACCAGAACCCCCCACCCCAAAAAAAGAAGTTCACAAAGCTCATGAGTAGATGAAGCTAAACTTTAAACCTGCTTCCCCAGTTCTGACTCCTGCTTCAAACTTCCTGAGAACACATCACTCCAACCTCAGCTTTATAGTCCCCACTATCTGCAGCTGCTGAGTGATCGCGAGGTAGGGTATCCTGTTGTGAGAGCATACAAGAGAGAGAGGATGGGGCTGTGGGGTTAGGAGTTAGGAGGGAAAGCAAAGGCTGTCTCTTTTAGCTTCAGCCCTCTAAATGAGCAAGGCTTCTTAATGGTTGTAAATAAAACTTAATCCTTTCTTAAATCCAGAGAAGTCTTAAAAGAGACATAGTATGGAGATTTAGAAATTGATAAGGAGAGAGGATAGATTCAGCAATTTTTCCAATTGGGGCTGCACTACAACTAGCAATAGAGGACGTCAATTAAGGACTTCTAAATACATTATTGCTTGGGTGTTGTCTTCTGAACTAACGATCAGGCAAAGAAAGGGCTGGATAGACATAAAGAGAAAGAATTTTCAGACATCTGGACAGTCTAAGCAATCTTTTCTCGTTGACTGCCTTACTGAATCCTCCCAAACCCGCTTAGAGGTGTTATTTCAGGCTATGGCATCTCTATGCTCGGGAAGTAGATGGGAAACTAGATTTAGTGGGATGAAAAACATGTTTCTCTTCAGTTGGTAGGTGACAGAGCTGAACTCTGCCTGAATCCTAATTCTATGCGATGCTTATTGTCTTATTTTTCTCTTCACCTACTGCTTATTTTGTTTTCTCCATATGGAGGGAGATTTCTCCTTTTATGCTTCCCATTGTTCTCAATGACCCAGGACACTGCACACACTAGACTGACAATATGTACACATTGTCCTGTCTTGCTGACTAGCTACTTAAGGGATGTGACACCTGCTACATACACGGATGAGATGCCTCGGGCCCATGTGCCACACGAGTAATGAGTTTGACTGATGAACAGATAGATTGAATGAGGCCATACATGTGTCATTGACCACCAATTTTAGTACCTAATGGGCTAAAGTTGTAGACTTTTTCCTTCACTGGGGACCATTTGTTCAAAGTTCTTAAATGGCAGTGCTAGAAGATGCTTGACACTGCCTGGTCTCACCTATGATACTGCAAATGACGATGATAATGTGACAATGGAGAACCAACTTTCCCAAGGCCACAAAGTTTGCTCAGCTCTCTGGCCATTGACCATCAATTTCTATATTACAGGTTAAAAAATAACAGCAACAAAACAGTCACGGAGTGAGCAAGTGGGGTAGGGGAACGGAGCATGGTGTCTAAACATGAGTTAGAACTAATAATGCACTCCCATTTCTGGTAAATGATTCTGAGTACTTACTAAGAAAGAGTCATTCTTATTGCCAGAAAAAGCACAGTGTGTCTGTTTGTCTAGTCTAGAAATGGTTAGGCCTTTTGGTTATTGAATTCTGGGGCAAGTAAGATCTGGCTGACAGAAACAAGTCTCATTCCATGGGCTTTAACACCCTTCCCAGAGCTATCTCATTTGATAAGATATTAAACATCCCATGGTTTTTATTCACTGAGAGGAATCCTTTCTTCTCTCTTTTCTTCTCCTTATGGCTTTTGTTTTTTTGAGGATCCAGCTTCCTACTGCAGAAAATTATCTGTGTTCTCACAGATAAATGCCGTCGCAGTGACCATGTGTACACATTTCCAAAAGGACTTATCAGAAGCAAGCTAAGCAAACAAAGAAAAGAGGGTTTTCTCCCCCTATTTTTTCCTAGACATTTTAGCGTTGTGGACACACACTTCTTTCCCATGACCTGGAAATGGCAACAAGCGTGTCTCACAGAAACATGGGCTTAAGCAGAGACAGAGAATTTTTTTCTCTATAGGTCTTTGAAAAACTCTCCTACACAAGTCAAGGCATACCTTTATAAGTTAAGGATATACCTTATTTGAAAATCAAACATTGACCAACAATGGTCATTTGTGTCCATGAAGTATAACCAAGCAGACACAAGCTTGGAGGTTGATGGGGCCTCCTGCTGCCCTCATTTCCTATCTGTGTGACTTCTCAAACACAAGCCATGGTAACCTCTCTAAGATTTAGTTTATCTACTTGTAAAATGAAGATGCCTGTATTCATCACCAGAATTTGTGAAAAGAACTAGCATGGGTCTGTGGTACACATTTGTTTCTCGGTTTGATTTCAACCGGGGTCTGAAACTTTGGGAAATTATACTTGAATTGAAAGAATCTTGAGTAGGTTGACATTGGACAAATGATATTCTGAGAAATTTAGACCAGATGATTTCTGAGAGTTCTTCTAACTGTAGTAATCATGTTTAAATTATTTTATATGACAAGCACTTCATGTATGTGTATATATTCCATTATGTATTTCACCATGCATACACACATGCATCCACATATACACACACATATGATGCACCAGGTGCTGGAAATTAGAGTATGAACCTAAATAACTAAGACTAAAAGAGAACAAACAGCCATCCAAGGTTATAATAATGAAAAGTAGAAGTACTAGAAGTGCTTCCTACCTCAGCTCCGTGCCCCGCAGAAGCTGCCTTTCTTCTCTCTCATCTTGGAAACACTATTCCAGTGCTTCTTCCCGTGGCAGGTGGCAAGGCACATGCTTACCTCACAAGATCTACTGATTTGTTGACTTCTGCATTCTTTCAGATGTGCTAGTAAGGTGATGAGCCAGGGTTCCTAATTTTATTTACAATGATTCATGACTCTAGCTTTATTCTACAACCTTCTCTGGCCAAATGCTGCAGGAACAAAAAGCTCCTCAATTATTTATCTCCAGCAAAAGCCCTCAGTGGGCTATGCATGTTACAACAAGGCAAATTTAGTGCCGAAATAGCTGACACTTTTAGAAAAGAGTAAAAGAAATCTTTAATCTTATTAAGATTGGGCTTTGGTCAATAAAAGTCACAATGTATCTGGGCTCTCCCAAGAGAGATGCATAAGCCAAAATCTATATGTAGCTTTCGGAAAAGTTAGCCAAAGGGACTGGCAACTGGCTGACAGGGAAGAAAGACAAAGACCATTTATTGAGACTCTACTATTCCAGTCTTGATGTCTCGGATGCCAATCCAACCTGCTTGCAATTGTAGTTCCTTCCCTTTTTGTTTACACAATTCACTCCAGTGCATTATAAATTTTTTTTACAAGGATTCAGTGAAATGAGCCAAGCTAGAGTTCCTAGAATCCTTGATAGCATGCAAGAGAAAGGCTCAGTTTCATGTCTTACTACAGTGAGGTTTATTGCCATGTGAGTGTGGGCATTTCGGGCTGGAGAGGTTCTATACTGGCATTCAGACATCATCTCCCAGAAGTACTTAATGTCACAGAGTGGAATGCCATCCATCTTCTATGTCAATAGCAACTCTGCTGGTAAACACAGTTTGACTATACTGTAGATGGAAAGATTTTAATAATGACCAAGTATGGTGAAGAGTCTACTGTTCTTAGCTCTTCTTTTCAGGTGAGAACACTGAGGTTTTCAATATCTAAGTCAAATTTGATTATTTAACATAGCCACAGCAGCACTTCCGGCTTTTTCTGTTTTATGTGGTGCTGAAGAATCGAACTCAGGGTTTTAGGCATGCTAGGTAAGCACTCTACCACTAAGCCACATTCCCAGCCCTGGGTTTATTTTTATTTAGCAAACCTCCCTGACTCCATTCAATGACAAGAGAGTATCTAGAGAATATGAATACAAAGATGTTTCTAACATGTGATTGACTTCAAGAAGCTTCTGTCCAGTAAGAAAAAATTTACATGAGAAAGGACTATAATCCATGATAAGAAAAAAATGATAGCAAGAGGGATCTCATGGGACAAGCATAGTACACAAGAAGAAAGTCTAACAGGGCTCCCTGTCTCAGCACTGATTTGGACATGTGGAGGAATGCATTAGGTGGGAAGTGTGGGGACACTTTTTTGGGGGAAGAGAGAAGAGTAGGTGGAAAATGAAACACAAAGGCAAGTCATGGGATTAAAGAAGTCAGGAAAGGCCTGGACAAGGAGGGGAAGGGAAAACATATAAGATACTTAAGGTTAGTCAGGGTCAAGATCACGAAGGGAATTTGCTGAAGTTTTCTTCTTTTATTTGGCATCCACTATAGCACTAGTAGCAGTATAGGACACAACTGTGGGTATTATTTGGGTGCATCACAGTATTCAAAGCAGACAGACAATGAACCAACATCTGTGTCTTATCCTTAGGATAAAACATCTAATGAGCTGTCAAGCCTACACAACTATCCCTGGAGTTGTGGCTCACATTTATTTCTCTCCTGCATCCTCTGTGTGGCTCCCTAATCTAAACTCTCACCTTTGAAAACTTATGCCAATGCATTACTGATCATACCCTCTTTCTTCTTTTATTTACATGCCTCTCTTTTCCTTCCTTTAATCCATCCTCCATGTATAGAGCTTTCTAAAATCATAAACATCACAGGATATGTGCTAAATTAAGATAAGATCTCAAACATGGTGAAATCCTAGCTACTTGGAAGGTAGAGATAGGTGGATCACAGTTTTAGCCCAGTCAGCAAAAGTTAATGAGACCCTAGCTTAAAAACAAGATAGCCATCATTCATGGACCATATATGATCCCAACTACTCAGAAGGTGAGGATGGATCTTGGTCTAAGGCCAACTAGTGTAAAAATAATGAGGAATGACAAACAAACTGAAAAGCAGAGGGACTGAGGGGAGTGGTTGAGTACTTACCTTGCAAACAGGAGGCTGTGAGTTTAATACAACAGGAAAAAAAACAAGAAAGAACAAAGGACATTAATCTATATTTTAAAGGAATATTAATAAATAGCATTTAAAACCTACAAGTTTATAGTTTACGAAGCATTTTCTTTAAGCGATCCTTTAACATTTTATAGCTCTCTTCTTTGTATCATGTTTCAGACAAAACACTATAAGAGAGAAAAAGAGTAGACATGTCATGAATTGATAGTAAAAAATTAAAAATTTCAGAGTAGTGCCAGCAAGTAAGATATTCAATGTGGACGTGAATGTAGTTTACTGAAATGGAATTCAACAAAGTTTTTGAAATGAAAGAATATTAGTATAAGTTGAATTGTGTCCCTTTAAAATTCATATGTTAATGCCAAACAGAAGACATATTTCTTGGAAGTAGTCATTTGCAGATGTAGATGGTACTCCTATTGCAGGAAGAGAGGTCCCTTATCTAACATGATTGGTATCTTTATAAAAAGAGAAAAACAAAGAACATAAACACAGGCGTACATAGATGGAAGATGCTACAAACTAACGGAGAAGGCAACCCATTTATAACTTAAAAGCTCCAGAGTAAGTCTTGAGAAACATCCCTGCTTCACAGCTCCTGGAAGAAACCAATTCTGCCAACATTTTGACTTTGAACTTCTGGTAGCCATAGTTATGAGACAGTGAATTTATGTTGTTTAATCCCCTTTGCAAACTAACCCAGATGTCAAGGCTGTGAAGTTAGGTTTTAGGTGATCGAGCCAAGTGAGCGCCTCTGGTGGACACGGTTGGTACTTCACCCACATTTCTGCCATGAGTCCCTTTATTGGGCTTTTCCTTCTTTCTGAAGAAGAGCTTTCAGTCAAATGGATAGCCTTGTTTTCACTTGCAGATGGTCTTTATTCTCAATTCCACTGCCCCTTGACCAACTGTTGAAATGCATGGGATTGGGAATTATCAGCTCTCTAGCCTTTGAGGTGGAGCTGCTCTCTAAAGATCCTCTACACTTCAAGGATGACGTGCCCTTCATTTAAGATCCACCTGTGTACCCTTTTCTCCATTTGAAACCAGATGTTCCCAGAAGCAAAGCATTAAATTTTCATCTAAAGACCCAGGTTAGCATACTGCTGATTCTCCCACGACTCACAATGCCTAAAGTTAGAGCAGAAAGCAAGTCTGTGATTTCTTCATAAATAAAAGGAAATGAGGCTGCTAAATGTCAGCCAAGGGGATAGCTAAAAGATAGAATTGAAAGATGGCATTTCCCTTAGAAGACAGAGTTTTTGCACAAAGATGAAAAATGGACAAGGATGGAGGTGGCCCAAGGGGTCTAGCAGAACACTAACATGTTTTGGTATATACGGAGCCATTATTGTTATGAATGAAGTGGCCACAGTTAGTAAGCATGATGTCATGGGACTTGCATGAGGTAGGGGTTATTCTTCTTGATTCTTCCTGTCTCTTCCCTGTGCTCTCAGAATTAAAGCAATGTGTTACTTGTAGAAGAGAGATGACTTTCACCTGAAGAATTCAGTTCAATGTTAGTTAAATGCCTTGGAATTTAAAGTGATTTTTTTCTCTTTCTCTTTAAAATGTCTAAATGCTGTGTTGATAAATGTCACATAGAATAATGAATGTGATGGAATGTGCTGAGGAGAATGGGAGTTTCTTTCTAGTTCGCCTGAACCATGACTTGTCTACATTTAGCAAGAATAATGAATGTAATTTAATACAGCACCTTTGCAGAGAAGTGACTCAAAACACTTTTCAAGGCGAATATTAAAGTGCTGAATTATGCAATAAAGACATGGATTTAAGTAGATAATAATAGAGCACACACAAAAGCATATAATACAGCAGAAGGTACATTTTAAAAATATGCATTATATTGTTATTATGTTGAGGATGAGCATAGAAAGAGAAGGTGATGTGAAATATGGGAAACAAAGGTCACCTAGAAATTAAATATCTAGTCTAATGAAGAGAGCGGGCACAGGACACCGCGAAGGGCATGGCAACAAGAAAGATGTCGTAGGTTTTGATCCAGTACTACTGATCTGCATGATTCTGAACAAGTCATCCTAACCTTGAGCTTTCTAGTCTCCTCATATGTAAAATGAGCCAATATTAGCTGCTTTATGGGGTTTTCATGGGTGGTGGGGGGCAGGAAATATTTGATGAGCTTCATTTAAGCAGATGCCCAACAAAAGAGAGTATTTTATTAATATTGTCTTTATTATCAATGAGATGTGAAAAACATAGTCACTTTCTGCTTGCTCACCTGCTGCCTCTCTTAGCATACACCAGTGCATGTTAGTAAATAAATCTATCATAACCCTATCTCTCTCTACTCTATGAATGACAGTCATAAATCATATGCACAGCTTGGAACATATACAACTTAGAGATCAACTCATCCAACTACCTTACTTTAATATGTAAATAAATTGAGGCCCAATGGAGTGAAGTGATTTGTTCACACCTACACATAGAGCTACCATGTTGTCCCAGGACTTCTGCTCAACACTTTATATGAATGATTGGAGTCTTATAATGGCATCATTAGTGATCTGTTCTTACATATTCCTGGGTAAACTGGAGAGGAAAGTTTGCAATAAGTCATATAACTCTCAGGGAACACAGTTGAGTTTTTCATACCTAGGTACAGGTGGTTCCTTATCAGGTGTCCTCAGAGTCCCAGCCTTGCTTCCCACCTCTCCATTCCCAAATTCTGATGTGATTCTCCAAGCCAAGAGGTGGCCTGGGCCTTACTCTCCTAGTAATGTAAGTGTGTTGCTGGCCATTGTCTCCTCTCTGGTGATTTTCTATATTCTCCATAGAGATGGGAGAGTTGAGATGATACTGAAGTCAGCACTGTCTCTTGCTTTGCTCCAGAAGTGGACTTCTGCCTTTCAGAATCTCATTTATTCTCCTTCAATTCTGAGCCAAGAATCTAAATCAGAGAATCCATATTTTAATCTGTATTGTTAGGCAAGACTTAAAGACTTAACTTCTTCATATACGGCCATAATGACACCAATTGCATGCAGCTGCCATGAATATGACATGCGACATTTCTCTGAAAACCAAAAGGGCAGAGTATTGCTTGTGTCCTTGTATGTCAAACAATGAGCGAGACCTATGGTGAATCTTTAGATAATTATATGCAATGAGTGGGATGTAGATGCTAGTACTGACCGTAAGACACTAATTCAACAAACTGCTGAATTCTCAGAAGCCATTATGGCTAGACTGTTGTTTTGATTATGGGACAGAAGTAAAATACTTGCTTAGAAGTGGTAGCTAAACCCTGTATATCACCTTTTTAATAATTTTTTTTAAAAAATGCTAGCTAAAGAAGTCATGGTACACCAATGTGAGTTTCCAAGCCAGTGAAGCCTCTTTTAATACATCAGCATGTCAAAAGAAACAATGCCACTTCAAATGGAACAGGAACAAAATCCCAACTTTCCAAGGTGGACTTGGAACACAAATCTCCATGACAACCTTGATTCGACTGGCTCCTTTTGCATTCACTGAGGGCAAGTAAAAGGCCAAGGAATTCTTGCCACCCAATCAGTCAAAGTTCATCTAGCCAGAACGGCCCTAGAGAACCAGATAAGATACCAAGTTAACTGCCAGTTTTAAGTGTGGGTATATCTTGGCCAAACCACCAGCCATTATTTTCTAAAGACCACTGTACAAGAACTGGAATGTAGGAGGAAAGTTAATAAATGTAGTTTGTCACTCTAACATTGTGACAATTATGGAGAAATGATTTGCTATCAGAAAACCAAGGAGAAACCAGATCAACTCCTGGACATTGTCTTTTTCACTTTCCTTCTCTCCCTCCCTCTCCCCCCTCTCATATTAGGAGGCCTTGAGGCTGTCTCTTAGCTTTTTCACTCAAGGCTAGTGTTCTACCATCTGAACCGCATCACCACTTCCAGCTTTTTTTTGCTGGTTTATTGGAGAAGAGTCTCAAAGAATTTTCTACCTAGGCTGGCTTTGAACCATGATCCTCAGATCTCAGCCTCCTGGGTAGCTAGGATCACATGTGTAAGCCACCGGTGCCTGGCTGGTTCTCATCTTATGTAATTCAGAGACATAAGGCAATTTACACATCATCTTGCTCAACCTCTTTCTCTTACTCAGGAAGAAATATAGACTCCAGAGGTAAGGCAATTTGACCAAGGATATACAGTTCATCTTGGGACAGAATAAGGTCTATGTTTTCCTTAAACTTTTCCCAACATATAATAGGACCTATCTATCAGTTAACCATAATCCAACATGCTCTCTTCAAACATGTACTTTACTTGCAAGCTTTTTATGCGCTTACACATGATTCTAAGGCTAGATCTAGAGCAAAAGCAAATCAGTAAGCAACAAAGACCCATTTTGTTGAAGTACACTATCTCATCTAGTCCTTATAACATCACTGTGGGTCTAAGGTTATTTTCCTTACCTCAAATGAGGAAATTAAAACTTGATTATGGTTCCACAGCTACATAATAGCAGAGCTGAGATTCCAGTTTGAACAGTCTGGCTTCACATTCTAAGTTAATCATCCTACATCATATTGCCCAACCCAATCCAGATCCTTTTCCTCCCTCTTCAACTCTTGCACCCGCTTACATGCTTATTTCCACAGAATTTCTTTCTAAATTCAGCTGCTATGATCTGGGATCACACAAAGACCCTGATCTTAAGCTGCCCCAATGCTAAACGTCCAAAGACCAAAGACCATAAGCAAAGAAAAACCTACTCCTGTGTTTTTAAGTGCTGAAAAGAGACTTGAAACAAAAGATAAGTGGGCTAGTACCAGAGCAGGCGCTGTTTTGATGGACTAATCAAAGAAAGCCCTTTTAAGGTGGTGGTAAAATTTGAGCAGAGATTGTACATGGCAAAGTCTAGGTTTGGAAGGGAAGCCAGGCAAAGATCTTAGTATTTAGCCTTGATAATGCAGACAGAAAATGAGAACTGACTGAGGAGTCAGCACAGCATAACAGGTAAGAAGGCAGCTCCAGCATCTCCAGGCTCCTGGGTCATCGATTGCCTCTGTGACTTGAGCAAGTTTACTCTTTTGACCTCAGTTTCTTCTGTAAAACAGGGCTGATATCATAGCGCTCACTTCTAGGGTCATATGAGGATTTTTCACTGGAAACAGTGTCCAGCACACAATAAGCAATAACCATCAGCTCTTCTCCCCTCTGCCCTGCATTAGCATGAAGCAAAGTGTCCCCCATCCTTCTAACTCAATATTATTGCTCTAGATTCTGTCCTTGTACTTTTGTTCCTTTGAAGAGAAGCAGGACCTTTTTGTTTTATACTCTTTATTTTTTTCCCAATAAAATATGAGGAAAGCTAATAAAATCAATAAAAAGGAGCTGTTCTGGCGGACTCTCAGGAGGAGTCGGCATGCACAACATCTGCTAGGCTCCACCCCTGCCCCATGGTGGTCCTGTGAGGCCCTGGGCTTCAGAAAACCCAGTTAACAACCTTCCTATTTAGACAGATCTCCTAACTCAACGATTACCACGAACTAGCGACTGGGTATGTCATTGTTAAGAAATGCTGAAAGCTGCAAAGTACAACATCTTGGCTCTTTCAAAAAAAATTTTTTTTTGAGAAAAGAGATTACTAGGCCACACCACACATAGCCATCCCTCTTGAGGTGGTTGTTGGGGCTTGTTTATTTAGCTCAGGCTTAGTCACAAGTTCAGAACATTCTGTGGGTTTTACTGGAACTCAATATCATGGCTCATCCCAACTCAGATCACTCTTCCTGCGGCTGCCAGTGACCTCCCCCGAGGCAAGGCCTCAGATTCACAGGCTCCTCGTGAGCAAAGGAGCCTCAGGACCTTCCTGTTGTCCATGGAAACATGGGTCCCACAGCTCCCTAGGCCTGGGACTGCTGATCCGGAAGGGATGGGTAGGTGTGATGGCCTGTGTTCAGTGCCCCTCAGCACACCTCCATTTCCTGAAGTCTAGTGAGTCTAGAAACATTTCTATCGCATGGAGATCAACCCGTGCTGCTGATATTCCCTCTGTGTCTTGTAAGCTGCTGTGGAGTTGGGTGTGGTTAGCCCAAACATGGGTCTGTTGAGGGTTTATTGGTCTCTGCCTGTTTACTCCAATTCACCTCACCACAGCACTTACCCAACCCCCGTCCCTGCAGAGTTCCTGAACCGCCCTGTTCAGAGAAAGATATTTGTTGACAACCTGACCCTGCCAGCTGCAGGAGAGGCAGGTTCACTCACCCAGACCTGCCTAATATTCTCCAAGTCCTGTGAATTTGGAAGGGCCAAGCTTTTTGCTCAGAAGAAAGCACAACACAGAGACATTGTATAGGTGACCTGAGGTCATATAGTGAGGGAGCATCCTTCAAGCCAATGTCAGGTAGACTCAAAATTCTCCTCTTATTACTGTGTTGTGCTCCAACGAGAAAGTTCCTCTGACCAGTTAAAAATGTCTGGTGTATAGATGAACCCTCTATAAAGTTGTAGCATTTGTAATGCTTTTGGTTTTACTTACCCAAATAAATTTCAGATGTATGATTCAACTAGCATGTGTATGGGTGTGTGTATGAGAGAGAGAGAGAGAAAGAGAGAGACAGGACAGAGACAGAGACAGAATGGGAGACAGAGAGAAAGCACATTTGAATATGTATATGTATGTGTTGTCCATCTGTTCAAATGTACGTGGTTGAGGGAAAAACGAACAAAATAAACAGAGAATGAAGGGCTCTCTTTTTTCTGACCTCAGTTTCCACAACTGAGAATAGAAAGTTTGTACAGAACAACTCCAGTGTCCCTTAAACTCTTATCATCAACAGTCCCCTGTGTGAAGAAAGGAAGTTTTATTCTGCTTTATTTTTCACTTGTATTTAAAGATCCATATTTTTCCTGAAGTCAAATGAAATCCAAGAGAGAAATCAGATGGGGACCTCTATTATGGATCTGGCTTCCAGGTACAAACACACACGACTAGGGAAATTTGTGGATCTGAAAGAGGCTATTCATGTTGAGCCAATTTCCTGGGATATGTATCTGGTGTGGTGTTGGCGTCAGAATAATTGCATCACTGGCTATCAGCCTCTGCTGCTCTAATGACATGCATAACTATGAGAGATGTGTATTGCTTGGATGGATAAGAAGTAACAATGATGAGCGAAGGAGAGCAAATTCTCGTGTCTCATGAGCACAATATGGGAACAAGCAAGGATCTCAGGGCCTTTCAGACTGGACCTTAGCTGAGGAGAAATTAGACAGGTGTCTAAGCACAAGTGTTTCTTTTCAGAAGAGCCCATCCTATGCTTAAAGTTAGGTACATAGATTAGTACCTTCCTGAAAAGGAAGGATGTAACAATGCAAGGAGATTTGAGAAACTTCACAAACAGAAGTCTTAAGGAACAAGGCTTGCAAACTGGATCAGTGGGTCTTTTTTATGAAAGTTTGAGCTGGGGTAGGTGTCTGTCACGGACAATGCAGTTCATGCCAAACCAAATTTGGCTAATTCCCACTTATTTCTTACCTAGTAATTCAGGAAATGTGTTGTATATAAACAAGGCTCTGAGTCGGAAGGGCTTTGGAAACTACTACCTGGGTCCTTTTTTGTAAGTACTTATGTATAACCGCCTTAGTCTCCCCAAGGGTGAATATTTCTATTATTTTTCAAGCTTCACAAATTATTTAAAAATGATCATTAAGACCACAAGAAAGCAAGGCAGAAGGTAGGTGGGGGAGGATATTTCAATTATGGTACCTTAGTTGAACCAAAACAAAAACTCCCCTAATTTTGAATGAACCTTCGTTTCCTCAAAAGAATTCGGAATTCTTTGTACTTCGTAGAGGGAGTCATGAGAATTAAATAAGATGTTTATAAAGTGGTGAGCACATGCTTGGCACAAAGGAAGCACTTAATAAACGTTAACTTCTAACATATTTCATGTAAACACATCTCGTTTAAATTCTGTGAGAACCCAATGAGGTAGTCATTATTACTCCTATTTTAATGCTTGAGCAGACTGAGCCTAAGAGAGTTTAAATTATGTTGATCATAGTAACAAAGTGAATGCATGGCAAAGCTGAGGGAGGAAAAGAAAGACCAGGTCTATCAAGCTACAGAACCCAATTGTTTTCAATTAAATCTTGATGACTTCATGTTGAGCAAAATCCTGCTTTTCAGCAACTGAGAAGCAACCTAATTTTGTTCTTAAAGGACATGAGATAATAGTGTTCTTGCAGCATTATGGAAATTAAGTGAGATAATAAAAATAAATGCTTGGCATACTGGGTATATACTATTCATTGCACTGGTACAGAGGAAGTGTACTATAAATGATAGCTAAATCATTGATGGGATGTATTTTGCTTTTTCAGAGCCTTACCCAAAATGCTTACTTCCATCAGTCACACTCAGAAAGGCAAAGAGCACACGTTTCCTCTCATATGTGAAAGCTAAATCTAACACACAAACATATATAAAAACATATACAAGGCTCTACCTATGTACAGAAACACATTGACTAAAGTATGGAATACACAAGGGAAGATTCTAATGGAGAAATTCCTTCAAACAGCCCAACTCCACAGTTTGACAAAGTGAATACCAGGAAGCTGACACTTGTATTGTCAACAAGGGTGGGTCAAAGGGAAGGGGGAAGACCAATGTAGAGAGGAAGGTAGAAAAATGGAGCCATGATATTCCATGTACATATGTAAAAATGGAGCCATGGAACTAGAAGGCATGCATAGAGAATGATAGCAGGGATGACATTGACAGGATGCATTATATTTATAAACCGACATGTTACATTGAAACTGCTTTGTACAAAGATAATTATATACAAAATAATAAATACTAAATATATGTTATATATGCCTCTCTCTTTCTCTTTCTGTGTGTATATATATATATATATATGTATGTATATGTATACACATATTTTACAAAGTCTGTTCCTACCCCAACACTGTACAACTAAGGAAGGTTGTTTCTCATGCCTACTTCTCACCTGTCTCGCCTTCTTCCAGATGCTTCTCATGAGTAGATGTATCATGGCTGCCCTGACATGGTGGGAGGAACAGAAGGAACATTCACAGGTTGGTTCCAAGCCCTGGTTGCCCAGACCCCAAGGTCACCTAATATCACTTCTGTTTTCCAAACAAGGCATGTTTTCCGAGACACTAGCTTGACTTTTTTCCACTCTCTCAAGAAGAGTCAGCTTTAAAACACAGCTGTAGACTTTAACTTGGGTGAGGTCCACAGTACGGAAACTTTTGATGTGCAGGTAACACTTACCCCTGCAACCTGAGCCCTGCACATAGGCCATGGGAAGTGGTTTTTCAGATATCTTCTCAGGACCCGCTTCCTCAAATCTTTGTTCTTGAGAAACTATGAACTTGCTTTTATTCTTCACCTTTAGTTCTCTAGCTTGAGACCTGTTAACCTAAATTTCCCTTTCTGTTCATATATTAGAAAAAGGTAACTGTGTTTTATGCTAGAAGCCTGCTATACTGCATGGGGATAATAAGATCCTCAAATTGGCAGGCTTCTACCTGTTTAATTACACATGTGACAAGCAAGAGGGTGTTAGAGCACCAATGCTCTATGAAGCTATGGAAGGAAGGTTGCATACACTTCCTGAAACCTAAGGCCAGGCAACCCCACCAGGATGCTCTCCAGGTCCAGGATACGACCTGATACCCACAAGCCCTTGCATGTAACTTGCAATCACATTGCTCTCATATTGAGAAAACTTTTCTTTCCAGAATCTAGTATACATAGCTCTTCATGCATGAATTATTAAGACATTTTTTACTTTTTCATATGCATACATATTTAGCAAATGTCCTAATGACAACACTAATTACCATCTGTTGAATTTTTCTTCATTGTTTTCTTTTGCTACATATTAGATATTATGCTGGGTTGATTTTCATGAGTAACTATTTTTCTAGCATGACCTTCTGAGAGATTTGTATTGGTATCACCATGTTTTAATGAAAATCTTTAATGCAGGATTTTTTTATTTACCTGTATTCCTAATTGTAGGAGAGTTATAATATATCTAAGTTTGTAGTGAAATTAACAAAAGAGTTAAAATGTTAATATATAAATAATTCAGTCTCCTGGGTGACAGATAAATGAGTAGATAGATGTGACTTACTTTTAAATTTAATTTTAATAACACAAAAGGCAAATATATCAGTGAGTCTCACATCAAGTGAGTAGACATACATTCATATATGAACAAAATCAGCACTTTAAAAAATACAGCCAGGCACTGGTGGCTCATGCCTTTAATCCTAGCTACCCAGTAGGCTGAGATCTGAGGATCGAGGTTAAAAGCCAGCCCGGCAAGAAACTCTGTGAGACTCTTAGTTCCAATAAACCACTCAGAAAACCAGAAGTGGTGCTGTGGCTCAAGTGGTAGATCACTAGCCTTGAGTTGAAGAGCTGAGGGACAGCACCCATGCCAGAGTTCAAGCCCCACAAACAACAAAAAAAATTTTCAAAAGCCATGTGCCAATGGCTCAAGCCTATACTCCTACCTATTCAGGAGGCTGAGATCTAAGGATTGAGGTTCAAAGCCAAGCCAGGTAAACCAATCTGAGATACTTTTATCTCAAATTAGCAAAAACTAGAACTAAGTTTTCACTCAAGTAGTAGAACACCTGTCATGAGCAAAGAGTGTGAAACTCTGGGTTCAAGCCCCAGCACTGGCACCAAAAAATGCAAAAGTTTCTTTTTAAGTTGAATCCCCAAATCTCTAACATGAAGAACAAATTCATAATGGTCATAAACTCACATTGTAATACCTTATAGGTCCTAGTGGCTGACATACATGCCCATGATTAATGGTTAAAGTTTGAATGTCTCTGTGGGTTCAGAAGGATCAATACTTGAGCCAGAGTCTAGAGCAAAGCTGAAGAAAATATAGGAAAGCAATTCAAGAAGAAAATATGAAATGCACACAACTAAGCCTGCTTGCTAGGCAAAGGGCACAGGGAAAGCCAACAACGTCAGCCCAGAGAGGAAGTGCTGTGCCCAAACTTCAAGATAATAGAAGAACCTGAAAGGGGGCCTAAGAGTTGATTAAATAAAAGTAAAAATAAAATCAAGATGAAATAATGATATGCCCTGAAAACAAAAGCACCAGGTACATTTTATTGAACAACAACAACAACAACAAAGTAAATGAATTCCTGAAGATAAAAAGTAGGCATCTGTGAGGAGAGAAGATCTCAGTGTATGATTTTAAGACAACTAGATACAGAAAAAAACAATTTATTGAACATGGATCTGAAAAAAATGACAGAGAACACACTTTGACAAAAAATAAAAGCATAAGAAATATGACAGAAAAGTTAAGTGATATGGAAAATAGAATAAAGTTTTTCAACACAAATAAATTATTCAAATAAATAGAATATAGAGAATGGAGGAAAGAAATCTTTTAAAGGTCATGGCTTAGAAGATTCTGAGCTAGAAAAAGTACACTGGATTTCAGAATAAAAAAGTCACACTAGATCTGTGAATAATAAGAAACAGACAAACAGATAAACAAATGCAACCTCTATTAGACACATAATGGATAAATATGGAACACAAGATGCATAGAAATGATTGTGTGAAATGAAGGCAGCTGAAAGACAAGACAAATCCCCTGTGAGGATGCTACAGAGAACCTGGCAGTAGCAATGCATGCTGGGAATCAATGAAGCGCTATCTACACAAGCAGAATAAAAATGTAAGTAGCAACAATGAACAAATATGCTGGAAAGTATTTATAGGCATCTCAGCTAGTTTTACTGTAAAAAACAAGATGCTAAAAAGGAATTACAAATAGAATGAAGCTAAATACTGGTTGCTAACAAAACCTCAAAGGATGGGTAAAACAACAAGAATTTGTGCTGATAAATTAAGGCTATGTGTAAAAATGTTAAAAAAATAATATTAAGGAATAGAATATAGAAACTGTAGCTTTTAAACACGAGGAAAGGTTGATCTAGTCACTGTGCACGAAAGTAAGAGAGGAAGAAAAGAAACACAGAAGGAAGAAGGGATGTCAGAAATCACAAAATAATTAATAGAATACTGAACCCAGAACTTGATTCACTTATTAGATGAAGAGTGGGTACCTGAAAAAAATCACGAGGAAAGAAAAGCCCAGCCAAAAAATTGAACTAGAAAATCTACTATTCAGATTGTAGTAAGTAAAATCCTTATCTTACATTATTTACACAAAGGAGTGATGAGTAAATTACAGACCTAAACATGAATAATGTTCAAAACTCTAAAACTTGTAGACAAAAATATAAGTGGTTAATTTTACCATCTTTGGATAGAAAAAGAACTTTCAATAAGGTATGAAAAGACCAAACCATAAAGAAAAATAGTGATAACTTTAGATATCTTGAAAGTCAAAACACCTACATGACAAGTACAGCAACCTAAAAATGGAAAGACACACACTGGTAGAAATTATTAACAAAAGAAGTGACGGAGAAAAACTGGAGTGTAAAATATACACACAAGAAGCAAGCAAACTAATTATAGAATGGGCAATTATTTAAAATGGTAATTTATGGAAAAAGAGACAGGAATGATAAGATTCCATCTCTTATCTTTCACTGTGTTCACGTGAACAAGTTAAAAATATCCAAGTGTTGATGAGAATGCCGAGAAATGGCAGGTCTCATTGACTTTGGCAGAAGTTAGGGTTGATGATCGATTTGTACAGCAAATCTGAAAAGATAGCATGATAGCAGCCTATGCTATCTCTCTTTCAGGCAGACTGTATAGCTAAGGAAAGTGGATGTCATTCTTGGGTGTTGTGTCAGTTAAATGGCTCAGTAGTCACTACTCAATGCACACACTTCTTTCTTTCCATAGAACAACTACTTCTAAGGTGTTCAGTTAGATAGAAATCAAGACTTTTATTCAGTGCCCTCCTACTTTCTACCTGAGGAATCAGGCAGAATGTACCATCAGTTGTAAGTGACAGTCACTTTGGGACCTCTGGGGGAGGAGCTTGCCAATAACAGATTCGATGCTGAGCAATGAGAGCTGAGATGTGGAGATGGAAGAGATCTCTAAAATTAGTGTCTCTGAGCTGTTTAGTCATATGAACCAAACAAATCCTGCCTGCAACCATTGATACCACTTGGCATTCTGCTTTGTTTATTCTTTTCAGTAACACAGGATTTAATGACACATATGGAAAAGTGACAAGTAAGACGTTATATGTGTGCAACATTATATACATACACATATATACATATTTCTTTGCCTTGCTTTTACTCTGCCATAGTTCCTTGTACTTACTAAATGTATCTTCTTCCACACCTAATTATTACTTCTTTCCTTAAGGAGTTATGTATCACCACTGTACCTATCAAAGCCTAGGTCAGTGCTAGGTACATGTAAATACATGATAAACGCTTGTTGCATCTGTGCTGAGTGGAAGGCACAATGCCATTGGTAGGCACAATCAAACCTAACATTTGGCAAATATTGTACTGACTGGGCATTAAAGTCAGTCTACTCATCAAGAGTCAAGTTATCTGTGAGAAACAGCTGCACAAACCATCCAAAGAAGAGACAGAGCTTAACAATGCAATTGTAAGACAAAGAATTTGAGAACTTATATTTACTTTCATTTGTTTTGAGAGGAATTGGAGACTTGGATTTATACTAGGCACTATACTAAAATACGTCACTTAATATCATGAAGAACCTTCAGGTACTGTGATTACACTCAGTTTATTGTGTATTTGGACAAAGTCTCTGTTCTGTTTACTATCATTTCTTCCCATGAACAGTGACTGAGTGCCTCTCATGAGCCAACACTGTGTAAAGTAGTGGCTGATCCAATGAAAATAGTGCTGCTCAGATGGTGCCCTGTTGATGTGGAACGCCTTGGACACAGTGTTATGTACAGAATACTTTATAAGCACACCTTATATTCCATAGAACGTTTTAATCATGGAAAGAATGATAAATATGACCCAGGTAAATATAGGAAGTCTTCTTGCTTGATAAGTACAAAGAGTAAAGGTTTTAGAAGGTGATAATTAGAGAAAAAAATGAAAGTAGATAATGAAATCAATTAAAAAAGTAAAATAAAATATCTAATGGAGTCTATGAAATAAATTTGCATGAGGGAGTTAGTTGTAGCCTAGGAAGGGGGCTATTTCATATATTTGAACATCTATTCTAGGATTGAAGAGGGAGTGAACAGAAGCTGGAGACCCTGAAAAGGACTGTACTAGTTAAGAGAATTGCCACAGGCCGTAGAATTTCATGCATAGTCCCATGATTATGCACAGTTGAATGAAGACTTCTACCTCATTTACCTTATAAAATGGGGGTAATTATGAGACTTTGCTCTGAGGATTAGAATACAAGAAAGCATGGCCTGGAACATGGTCACAGTTTTATAAATATTAGTTATGAATTTAGGAAAATGATGGTAAAGATAGGAAGAACTTGAAAGAAAATAGGCTTTGGATAGAAGATACTCTGCTTGTTTTGGGGTACAGTGGGCATCAATCAAGTACTTCCTGTGTACTTAGCTCAGGAATGTTTGGAGGGAATGGGGAAAAGGCTTTCAGAGTCTTGAATTCAAAGACAATCACACTTGAGACACCACAATATTGGCTTCGGAGTCATCATGTCCAGTTTTGAACTCCTGTCCTGCCACTTCATAGCACTTGGTTGTTGTTGTTGTTGATCTTGGGTTTGGTGGTGGTAGTGGCATTGGCTGCCATGAAACAAACCTCCTGGGTTCTTGGTGTTCTATCTGACACATTGTACAACATCTGTAGGAATCATGACATCAGAGAGCTGTCACAGTACTAGATAAACTCTGGTCGATAGACTCTGGTCAGGTAGATAGACTCTGATCAGGAAAAGAGTTCAGAATACAGTGTGAATCAGCACCGAGGTCTGAGTGAAGCTGTCAGCTTGTACAGTCTTTTCTTCAGGGAGACAATTGAAGGTAGAGGATTGGATTTGAGAGGGGAAGGGGAAAGAGCCAATGTGAAGAGAATTGTCCAACCGAAAGATCAGAGCAAAAATGTCTGGAAACTGAGGAGAGAGGTTGTTTCTATGACAGCAAGTCAATAAAATGCTCTGGAACTGAGAAGCCAAAACTATGATGGCCTGATGGGTTGGAAGGAATGTAAAGTGAGGGTAAACAAAGCACAGGAATTTAACAAAAATAGTCAGAGCAGTCTCCATACTGAAAAGAAAGTTAAATGAACTGGGAGATCATCGGAAGTAACAGTATGGTTCCACCTCTGCATTCAGACGTTCTTGGCACAGAATGTCACCTGGACCACCTCGGCCACCATGAAGAGTACTGTCATTCCTCTACATGCTTCAGGACACCCAGCGTCCTCTGAGGTTAGATTCAGCCTGGGAACCGGGCTTATCACCAGTGGACTGTGAGCCAGAGGAGATGCATGGCTATTGGTTGTAGCCCCAAATGCCCATGGACCAGCATCCTCCTTCCTTTAACCCCAGTGGAGGGAAGACTCCAAAGATTTAGAGGACTTTGCAGATGATTGATGTCTGGCTCCGTGAGTAACTCACTGGTGTGCAATTTGAGTGAAAAATAAAAACTTATATTGTGTTAGACCACTGATACCTTAGAGTCCTTTGTCACAGTGGTTAAGCTACGCTGACTCATACACTTAATAACTACTTTGAACTTCTGCCTTCTTCGTTTATAAAATAGATCTAGTAACAACCACGTATTTGACAGCTACTCTTTCCCATTTTTCTTGCTCATGGGGCCCTAATCATGGCAGGCTAATTGGTATTCTGTTTTAAGAAAGTCTGGGTCTTTGCTCAGCCCAGACATGCAATGCTGAGTGAGTGATATGTGTGTGTGTGTGTGTGTGTGTGTGTGTGTGTGTGTGTGTGTGTGTGTGTGTGTGTGTGTAGGGAAGGATAGTGGCTAACTTAATTCAATTGTGGCGATTATCCCCCTGTCCCCAGGATGTGAATGGCTCAATTTTGACACAGAGACATACAGGAAAGTTCTCTAGGAGGCTTCTGGGAAATTTCTCTTGCAATAGAAAAAGAACTCAAAGAGTATGTGATGATATGATTCCAGCAATCTCCATGAGACTATGAAGAGAAAATAATGAAGCAAAATAACAAGCAGTGGTACCAAGCCTGGAGGACACCAGAATGTGAGATGACTTGTATTTAGGGCATTATTAGTTGGATCTTGTGTTACCTATATAAAAAGCATCTTAATCAGCATTTTAATTTAGATCAAATGAATGATAATGCAAGCTGGGTGTTGGTGGCTCATGGCTGTAATCCTACCTGCTCAGGAGGCTAACATCTGAGGGTCACGGTTCAAAGGAAGCCCGAGCAGGAACAGTCTGTGAGACTCTTATCTCCAATAAAACACCACAAACCTGGAAGTGGTGCTGTGGCTCAAGTGGTAGCGCTCTTGCCCTGAGCAGAAGCTCTCAGGGGCAGTGCCCAGGCCCAGAGTTCAAGCGTCACAACCAAGGACAAAAGCAAAAAACAAAAAAACCCAAATATATGCTCAAGAGTGGTATGGCTGAGACATTAGGGTAGGTCTACTTAATTTTTTTTTTTATAAACCTCCATAATAACTGATTTCCATAATAGTTGCACTACTTTCATTTCCACCAACAGTATACAAAGGTTCTTTCCCTCTCCCCAGGTCCCTCCTTCACATCCTTGCCAACATTTGAAAGACCTCTAGAACAGCAACAAAACTTTCCATTTCTTTAAGTGGAAAAGCAAAGAGTCTTTATAAGATTGTATCTCAGATTTCTACTAAAATACAATAGAATTTTTCCTTTCTGTTTTATCTTACAATGGTTATTCTTTAAAAAAAATAAACTAACATGATAAAACATCCTTAGTTCCCTATTTCAGTATACATGTTTTCCTAATGTAGAGAAATGGGAATGTACTAATGATTGACATTCATATATATTACATATATCTAATTTTTTATATTAATTATCTCTATGTCATTTTATAAAGGAGTTTCCATTTAACAGAGCAGTTTATGGATACAGTGTGTCTTGATCACCCTCAAGCTCTAATCTTTCAAAATCTTTTGAAAATTGTAGCCATGAGGACTTCTCTGTCTCACCCAGTTGAAGTGGGCCTTCAAACACTGAGAAATCATGAATTCCAGGACAAAGTCAGGGTGTTTGGATACTCCATCCATGCTGTTCGAATCCCTTCTGGTTTATTTACTTGTCTTCTTATGTATATATTTATGTTCTCTTTGAGTAGCTGCACAAGGGGGTTTCAATTTAACATGCCAATTTTTGTGCACAATGCATCTTCATCAATGTCAGCCCTTTATCATTCTCTCCCCTTTCTCCCAACCCACCCATCCCCTTAAGTCACCTGGAGCCATTTTCACCTGTGTACATTGAATGTTTTGGCTGCGTTTTCTCACCTTTTCCCTCCCTATTTGTCTACTGATTGTGTCCTTTTAATGGATAATGAATTTACTGGGTCCTTCCTCCTGCCTTAGTCAGGAAACCCAACTGGACTTCTGACATTGTCTTCAAAATGACAGCAATTTCCTCCTGAGTATGAGGCCCCCACCTTTCCTGGGTAAAAATTCTTCTGGAACCATCTAGTCATCCACATAATAGGTTCATGTCTTCCTCCTGCCCTTGGGTTCTGGGCTCTGGACAATTCCGATTCACATCAAAGCCTATGTCTGCTTTGCAGTTTCATACACCCTATTTATTCATCCAAGCAAACATATCAGGCTGGGATTGACAGAATCATTTTATTGATAAAGATACCAATGGAGAGAGCGTAGATCCATGTCAGTGCTTATGGTGGATTAGGTCAACCTCTTCTCCTGTCTGGTAACCCTAGTCTCTTCATCACTGATCATCTCATTGCTATTTGTAATGACGATCTGATTTCAATGAAGCTTTAATGCTTCATTTATTTTCTTTACCATGATCCTCAAAGGCTCTCTGCCTTAGTTTCTCTATCTATTAAGACAAAAAAACAAAGTACGTAGGCTGCAATTTCTATGTGTGGTTTTAGTAGTTTTAATTCTTTCCTCAATCGGGATGAATGCAAATTGCCTTGTTGTGCCACTAATTAATAACATCTGCTTGAAAATGCAACTATTAGGGCACAGTAAACGCTGAGGCTTATAATTATGGATGACAGTAATTGCTTCTTTTTCACCCTTACCTCCATCCCAGTTTATCTTTCAGAGCTATTGCTATCCCTGTAGGGGTTAGGGAAACATATGAGGAGAGGCTAAACATTGGCTTCCTTTCTCAAGTGTTTGGAAGTTGATGAATCACCCTACTGTCTACAAGGCTCACACTAATGTGTGCCTGATCCACAGAGGAAAAGGAGGTTCAGACATGCAGCTGGGTACAGATCGTGTCATCTGCTTGGCTGCGTGACCTGTTCCACTACCCACCTGACCCCCTGTGTCCAACGTCATCTGGAGCCTGAAATCTGCAACTAGAAAGTCCTTGACTGGAGAGAAAATAGTCACCTGCCTGGGCAGAAACATGCCTGGTGACTGCGTCACTGTTTGTCAAGTGGAATCAGCTAATAGTTGCTCAGCGGGGCCTTCAAAGCCCAGCAGCTGAGCTGCTGAAGTTCTGTAAATGCCCCTCCTGTGTGAAGGCCTTGGACTTTAGATCTGAAGCGTGGGATCTGGAAGCACAGTGCTGCCTACCCCTGAATGGAGGACTGTGGTTAAACTGTAATGGGAAAGCTCTGCTCCAGTCCCTGGTGCTCTGCATGCCAGCGCCCAATGCCTGAAACACACAGTCCTGCGGGGAACTTCTACAGAGCTGTGTGTCACTTAGTGACTTGCCTTCAAATCACCTCCATTTGTCCTCTGCTTTCTCCTGACCCTGACTCATACTTCCTCATCAGCTCAGGGAACTAGTTTATACACTGGTGTGATTAGTATTATGCGGTTTTTATCTTTCCCACCAACACTTAAGTCCCTTAAGCAAAAGCTACATCCTTTTCTGTCCATTGTTCTGTCCCCATACCCTTGAGAAAATGTTTTTGAAAAAAGTGAACAAATGAATAAGGGAAGGAAAAAAAATAAAATGACAGAAAATAGCCAAGGTAGACAACATTTTAGTGCCTGGCTTTCTTTAGCTATACAAAGGTGTCTCAATTCAACATGTCAGTGTGTGAGCATAATACATTTTGATCAGTGTCTTTCCTTCCATTGTACTTTCCCATGGAGCATGCATTGTATTAAAGTCCATACACATAAAGTTTAAAAAAGAATATTATAATCTCCTAGAGAATCCCTATAGAGTTTTTGGTATATTTTATAGGCACTTTAATAGTGGAAATCATGATGTATACAGTTTTCTAATCTTTGCTTTTATGTATTATGCCTTAGAAACCTTCTGAGTTTATGAGAACTAACAGTTCCAGCAGTTGCTAACATTTCAATGTATGAGTGTGTTTCAGTTTCATGCTATCATTTTTGAATCATTGATCATAAAGATTATGTCTTTTTTTTTTTTGGTCAGTTGTGGGGCTTGAACTCTGGGTTTGGGCGCTGTCCCTGCACTCTTTAGCTCAAGGCTAGTGCTCTACCACTTGAGCCACAATGCCACTTCTGGTTTTCTAGAGGTTTATTGGAGATAAGAGTCTCACAGACTTTCCTGCCTGGGCTGGCTTTGAACTGCGATCCTCAGATCTCAGCCCCCTGAGTAGCTAGGATTACAGGCATGAGCCACCGGTACCTGGCTATGTCTATTTTTTATTTATTAGATTTCTACATTTTTATCCTTTGTATTTCTGAGTCTAGTTCTTGTACTATCATTACCATACTCTTCCAAAACCATGTAGAGTAAATTTTTGTCTAGGGTCTTTAGTAAAACTGCTGCAAATAATCATAAAAATGCTAAGAATCTAATTCAGAGTTGGAATGAATGAGTTACTGTTGAAGAACTGGTTCACTTGGACTTCTAGGCTTTGAAACTAGGTGGAAGGTGGTGAGTGTTGGGGTGGGGGTGGAGGTGGACAAGAAGCATTGGCCAGTTTGAAGGCAAATAGAGACATGGGGAGTGTGTTTACACTTCTGTTCTCTGCTGTGATTATGTCCTTTGTAGCCAGGGGGATAAAAACCCAGGACCAGCTTTTGTGACGCCTGCAGACCTCTGAACTTTAGTGGCACAAGCACAAGTTGTCCTGGGCACTAGTCAGCATGACTCAGCTCCAGGGAGAAGCACAGCCCTCCAGCAGGGCTTGACCTTCCTTCCGTACAGTGGAGAAGGGAGAGCAGCAAAGGTCTCTGTCTGAGAAAGAACCTTGTGTTCAGAGTGTGGCTGGGCTCAGTGGGATATTCCTAGCATATTTCTGGTTAGAGTGACAGCCTTGCTGCATACCTACCATTTTTTCTGCAAAGCTGAAATCAATGTTGAGTCTCTCTCTCTCTCTCCCTCCCTCCCCTCGTCTCTCTCTTTCACCTTGTAATAATCACCATTTCTGACTAGGCATCTCCTATGTGCGCAGTTTATCAGGCGTGTTTAATCCTCAAAGCAAGTGTTGTAGTGTGCACTTCCCACATGAAGACCTTGAAGTTTAAGAGATTTGGAGAGGTGCCCAAAGTCATGCAGAGCTGGGATTCAAAACCAGCAGATCCGACTTCAAAACCCATGCATCATTATATACCTCTGGTTTGTCAGTGTAGAGGTTCTTCTGCTCAGTGTTTATGATTCTTGGAATGGTGGTTATAGACCATATTATATTAGAATTGTCCATTCATTGAAGACTTCACATACTAGCCAGTATTTGATAAAGCGTCTCCACTAGTTTCCACTGAGAGAGTGGAGTAGGGCAAACTCCTTCTCTGAAAGTAGATGATGGGAGAAAGAAAGGGCAGAATTAGAAGCCATCAAAAGCCTCCATACTTAGGAGGCTAGTTCATAATTCAACATAGAGCCTAGTTCATTGTAGAAACCTAATACATATTGGTAAGAGAAAGACCAAACGGTGGACAATGTATTAAAGAGCACTTTAAACTTAGTTTTCGGACATGAAATCTATTCTTAGGTGTACTTTGCCTGTGCTGTGAAACCTTTGGGATCTATATTTATCCTTTCTGAACTTAGCCCCCTATTAGTCTTACATAGATAGAAACATATATAGCAGGCATTTCAGGATGACATTTCCATACATTCACACAGTGCAATTTGAACAAATTCACCTCTTCCAATAAAGCCCCATCCTTCCCTCTCTAATCTCATTTTATAAAAAAAATTGTACGTTGCTTTAACACATTAAACAAAATAAATATCCACCGTAGTAACCCAACCCACTGCACTACTTTCCTGGCCGAGCAGACCATGTGTTCCCTTAGGGACCACATTGGGATGCTTTCCTTTCTGAGCCCAAGCCATCTCATTTCAGCCCTTCCATGACTCTATATTTTCTCTAGGTTGGGGAAGGAGAATGTGTGGATATCAGATATGAAATGGTAAGGAGAGGTCCTACTCACAGGAGCATCTGTTATCAGTGTTGGAACCCTGACTGGATCTATAGAAGTAGTCACTTTAGGATGCTCCATGCCAGATTCTTCCAAGCCCATGTGTTCCTTCCTACACCTTTGCAGTTATCTCCTGACTGATTCCACCGCACCTGTGCCTCTCTGTTCCAGCTCTCCCCCATGCTGTTGCCCAGGGAGCCTTTGCTGGACATGAGGAAGAGCTTAACTTTTTCTTCCCTGTGTGCCTTACAATATGGGAGAGGCTTAGCATTCACTGAGTTTGTTTCCAGCTCCCAATCCACCATGGCCCTCAGGCCAATCCCTTTGTGCTGTCTGTGTAAGGCTTTAGAAGCCTCTCGCACAGCTCTTTCTGTGCATCGTTATCTCATCCCAGGTTCTGCTTACTTTTTCTATGTTTGACTTAACAAGCTTTCAGTTACTATAGCCAGCACCTGGGGATACACCATCTGTATGGAGAAGAGACTAGTTTGCATCCATCTTTTCAGAGATTCCAGTTCACTACTCTTGAGCCTTTGGTGATGCAACATGTCATGGCAGTGAAAATCCTCCCAAAGGCAAGAAGTAAAAAGGAGGAAGGAAGAGACCAGGGTCCCACTCTCTCTGTCAGTGGTACACCCTCAATTACCTAAGGCCTTATGCTAGGTTCACCTCTTAAAGCTACCACCACTTTCCAACAACAATCCTTTGGGGAAGAGTTTAACAAAGGAGCCACTGGGGAAGATTTAACCACCCCACCGCCATTTGCCTGGAGATCTTCTAGCTTTCCAAGACCAAGCCCAGGCATCAATTTATTGTGCAGGCAGCACCACTTTGCTTCGGGACTTGTGCCCCATCCGGAAGGATAATCACCTATACCAACAGTGACAGTCACTTCAGATAAATGACTAATTGACTTGGACACCAAGGACCACAACAATCACAGGGGATGATGCAAAGTGGTGCTGCCTGCACAGTGCAGTGTGTGTGTGTGTGTGTGTGTGTGTGTGTGTGTGTGTGTCCTGAGGCTTGAATTCAGGGCCTGGGTACTGTCCCTGAAATTTTTTCTCAGTGCTTGCACTCTACCAGCTGAGCCACGGTTCTAATTCTGGCAGTTTTATTGTTGTTGTTGTTGTTATTATTATTATTATTGCTTTGTGATTTTTTGTTGTTGTTTGTGTTTCTTGTGGCTTTTTATGGGGAGGGGTAGTTGATTGGAGATAAGAATCTCATGGACATTCCTTCCCAGCCTGGCTTTGAACTACTATCCCCAGATCTCAGCCTCCTGCGTAACTGGGATTGCAGATATGAGCCATTTGTGCTCAGCTGATATTTTTTTTAAGGTAATAGTCTGCATGGTGGATTTTAAAAGATTAACTTAGGAGTACTGGAATACTCTAAAGAAAACAAAACATTCAACTCCAAAGAATACAAATAAACAATTTTCACTTTTAGCCTCACTCTAGGACTTTCAATGAAGCTAGATTCTAATTAAGTGTTTATTTAGCCTCTCTCCTCAGTGGTTTCTTTGGGTGATTACTGTTTGAAGGGGTTATACCACTTATTAGTCCTGAAACCTTGACTTAGGTTGATTTCTTGGTTACTAGGTTTTCCTCTAGCATTGTATTATCTTATTTTATTTTACTATAAAGATGCTGTAAAGAGGGACTACAGTCACATGAGTCAGGTAGTGAGTGTGTTTTGTGTAGAGCACTATTATCCCCTCCTTTGTGTTCTTTCAATATCCCTTCCTGTAGTTTTTTTTTTAATTAGGTTTTCTACTCATACCTTCTCATACTGCCTCCCGGTGCAGCTACCTTCTTGGTTCCAAGTTAGGTCACCTGGAAGAGAAGAAAAGGGAAAGAAAGAAGATGTAGAAAGAGAAGAAAAAGAAGAAAGAAGAGTTAGGATATTTCTGGATTGCTCTGTGAAATTTGTACCATATTTTTTTTACTTCTTGCTATTGGTTGCTTTGCAGGTTTTTCTTGAGCATCTTCCAACTTACTGTTGAATATATTTTGCAAAGACTTTTTAGCAATTTCCTCATTGAACACAAATGAGAATGTCTCTGCTCTTGTACTCTTGCCAACATTATCCTCATTTTATTTGAAAGAAAGTGAAAAAAAGAACCTTATTTAATTGCTTTGAAGTTAGATTCATTTGACTAGTCATGAGGTTAAGTATTTTTCGGTATCTTTCTCACACAATTGTTTTTTCCAATTTTATAACCATTAGTTCAAAGAATGGAATAGGTTTGAGTATTAAACATAGACCATTGTCTTTAGAGACTTGCCACGGAAGGATTTCTCAAAATACATTACATTTTTCCTGTAATATCTTTGGGTAAAATTATTATTCTTCTCAGCTGAAAAATAGGGCAAGTCTCGCTAATAAATATTACTGAATGAAATCATGGTTATTATGCTCATGCAAGGAGCTAGAGCTCTATGTATTGTATATGAAGATCAAGACCTCATCGCTTACCTTCACGGGTTCACAATTCTTTAGGAAGAAATGACAGAAGTCCATTATAGTATTTTAGATGGGTGTGAATATGGAGTAGCCATTCTGCTATGGATCTCAGAGAAAGCTCATCTACTGTACATAACACAAGAAAGGGTAACATCCAAAATATATACAATAGACAGAATGTTTATTTTCCTAGTCCAGTCCATAATTCACACATCAAAACCAGGACCCAATCTTAAGAGATTTTTGATATGAGGCTTTATGGAAGTGATTCTTTTTTATGGGGTTTAGAGAAGTATCTTATCAAACTAATTAATACTCTTATAAACAGACTCCAAAAGAATCCATCATGCTTTCCATCAGCTGAGGCTACAGCAAAAGAGACTATCATTTATGAACCAGAAAAATAAGCCTAAACAGAAATCTAACCTGCAGACAATTGATCCTGGTATCTCAGCATCCAGGACTATCAGGAATAAATTTGTTTGCACTATCAGCTTCTGAAATTTTGTTATAGCAGCCCTCATGGATTGACACAATAAGTCAGTGTTGGAGCTGATGTAGGAGGAGTGAAGAAAATAGGGAAATAGTAAGGTTGCATCTGGACTTGGGAATGGGGTGAAAGCTGTATTAATTTCCAGGCCATTTGAGTTCTCTCTACCCACATTTCCCATTTCCCATAGACACAACCTTCAAGACTTCATTACTTGGATCCTCACAAGCTTTGTTCTGTTGAAGCTCATCTCTGTTGAAGTAGGGGCTTCCTTCCTGATCACTGTGCAAATGGACCTTAAAGGGAGAAAAAGAAGCAGCTTCATTGGTAAGCACATACCTTCCATAATGCAGCATTACTGTGTGTATTATTCATCTCATCTCTCCAAAATCTTTACACGCATGAGGTATGTTTTTACCAACCCTCCCTAATTTATATCACCTAGTGCCACTGATTCCTGGTGCAGACACAACAATCTTGTTCAGCTCCTTTGATTCAGATCCCACCTGGGAGTGATACATGAAATGCCCTCCACAGAGAATTCCAAAGCTACTCATATCCCATCCATCACCCATTCTTCCCAGGGGACTTTCAGAAATGTCTGGAGATATTTTTGATTGTCACAAGTGAGAGGAAGTGACCTTGCTAACGGGTAAAGACTGGGAAAGAGGCCAAACATCCTATGATACACAATCAGATATTATCTGGCTTCAAATATCCATAGGGCAGGGTTGGGGCAGTCTGCCTGCTCTCGGGAACGTATTTGTGACTTTCAGGTTTCCATGTCATTTGTGCAATAGTCATGAATTCTGGTAAACATTCCTCGAACTTCCTGATTAAGTTAGGCAAATCAAGTCACTTTGTAT
Source organism: Dipodomys merriami (assembly GCF_024711535.1). Lineage (NCBI taxonomy): Eukaryota > Metazoa > Chordata > Mammalia > Rodentia > Heteromyidae > Dipodomys > Dipodomys merriami. Next base: position 84,925,725 of record NW_027205603.1, read on the forward strand.
TTCTACCACAATTGTAGCTAATCAATTTTCTGACAAAGCTGTATACACTCCAGTCAAAGGAAAAACTTCAGACACACCAAAAAAAGCTCATCTTAACTGATAAGGAATAGGAAAAGCATCAGGCTTCAGAACACATTGGAACTATTTTCGTTTCCTCACTTGATGCTGGGCACACTTTTCAACAGGTTCCTTCCTCTTGCCTTCCTTTCCTCTCTTCCCCCCAAGGTCCAGATAACTCCAGGATAGTCCTCTAATTCATTCCACACTCCGTGTTGGCAATTTCAGTTTATCTTTGGATTTCATCTTCTTCAGGATAGAATATTAACATGGCCCAGAAATTCTTTTCACAAATATTTTGTTAGCTGGGATTAGTGACACCTACCTATATATAGTTCTCAAACTTGGCAATCTGAGGCAGGAGAATCACTTGAGACTAGCCAGTAATTTGAGACTACTCTAAAACAACATAGTAAGAACCTACATGAAAAAGTTGATGCTATTAATTAGCTAATTAATTAATAGTGTAATTAATGTGTTCAAGGCCGACAGAGCAAATTTATTTGAAACCAAAAGTAGAGTATAGACTCTCTGCAGAGTGAGGCTCTACAGCTGGGAGTCTAATGGAATCCTCTCAGAGATCAGGTTATTACAGTATGGGGGGCTTGACCCATATCACCTCCCCTAGGCTTTGTGCTGCCCCCTAGTTGGCCTCACCATTCAGATCTTAGAAGCTGACTCATTGGCTAAGCATATCCAATCAGAAAAGACATCTATAGCAGCTGCTGGAGTGCATGGACTGGTGAAATAAGATGTGTGGTGGTTATTGTCTTCTGGCCTCTAGTGTAAATCATGTCCAGGAAGTTTCAAGTGTCTAAACAAGTGAGGACTAAATGGCAATTTTCGAGCAATGTTCTTTCTTCTGAGCCTAAGTGCAGAGTTTAATTCACTATCTCAGGTTTTCAGAAAATGATTATGAATGATGACTACTTTTCCAGAGAAGATTTTAAATGTTCATTACAGTTTTTTTTAATCCACTTGTTCTCTATTAGATGTGATCTGGAAGACCTTCCCAGTAGTGTCTTTGAAACATTACACCATCAATTTCCTTCAGTAACCATTCTCTCTGATATAATTAGTACCTGCATTTATTTGTAGAGTGTAATTGTTAAACCAGAGGCTTCACAGTTGAGTTACCTTGAATTAATTCCTGACTGTGGCAATTAGTTTTCTTTCATTGAGGTCTTGCTTGTTTGTTTTTTCTTTTTGTGTGCTGGAGGTGGAAACGGGGGGGGGCCTCATCTTTGCCAGATAAACATTATTATTGAACAATAATCCCATCCCCAAATGATAATTCTAAAATTGATCAAACTATTCTGAGGCTGTTTCTTTATTTTTAAAGTGAACAGAATAGTAATGACATAGTCCCTAATAATAGTAGATATTGTTGCTATCTACACAAGCACACACACACATCCAAGTAAAAACACCAAGGAATATCTACTTGAAGGCTATTTACCAAGTCAATGGATTCTGTAAGACACATTTAGTAAATTAAGTAAGGTAAGAAAAGGACTCTGTGTTTCAATATGAAAGTTTAAAGAAGGTCCACTGTATGATAAGCTATCCTATCACTAGGTAAGTAAATTATCACTCTGTTCTAAGGTGTGTAGATTCTAGCAGAAAAAGACAGTCCTCAAAACTCTTCAACAGAAAATTGGAGGAGGAGAAAGGAGATAAAGGACTTGGAAGAAAGAAGAAGGAGCACAAGATGGGAAAGAGACTGAACTACAGAGTGAAGTTGAACAAGATTCAGACTGTGGAGTCTTCTCTGTTGTAAGATAAAACATATTTTCCACGTATATAAAAAGTCAGGAGGGGGAAACAATTCTTGACAAGAAATGTACTCATCACCTTACTGATATAACTGTAACCCCTCTGTACAGCATCTTTCTTAGAAAATAAAATTGAAAAAGTCATGATTCCAGATTTAAAAAATCAACCTCTGTTAAGAAATGATTGTTTTAAAATGATTTAAATAAATGGATATCCATCCAGAAAAGGGAATACTCTTCAACACGAAAAAGAAATGAAAATTGCAGAGCTTCTGAATGGCAAAGGACATAGCTAGCAAGATCAATAGAAAGCCCACGGATTGGGAGAAGATCTTCACTAGCCATACAATGGACAAGGGTCTCATATCTAAAATATACCTGGAACTCAAAAAATTAAATCCCCCTACAACAAATCATCAAAGAAACGACTGCCCAATAAATAAGTGGGCTAAAGACTTAAAGAGAAACTTCTCTGAAGAGGAGAGAAGAATGGCCAATAGACACATAAAGAAATGCTTAACCTTTCTAGCCATAAAAGAAATGCAAATCAAAACAACATTGAGATACCACCTCACCCCAGTTAGAATGGTTATAATCAAGAACTCTAATAACAACAGATGCTGGAGGGGATGTGGACAGAAGGCAACCCTACTGCATTGTTGGTGGGAGTGTAAACTTGTTCAACCACTTTGGAAAGTAGTATGGAAGTTCCTCAAAAGACTCCACATAGAGCTCCCCTATGACCTAGCAATCCCACTTTTGGGCATTTACCCTAAGGATCACAAACAAGACCATACTAAAGCTACTAGCACAACTATGTTTATTGCAGCATTATTTACCATAGCTGTTTATGGAACCAACCAGATGCCTCTCAGTAGATGAATGGATCAAGATAATGTGGTATAGATACACTGGAATTCTATTCCTCTATCAGAAAGAATGACATTGCCCATTTGTTAGGAAATGGAAAGGCTTGGAAAAAATTATATTAAGTGAAGTAAGCCAGACCCAAAGAAACATAGGCCCCATGGTTTCCCTTATTTGCAATAACTAGTATATGTCTGAGACAAGCAGAAAAGGTCAGATAAGTTGATGTTAGGTGAAATGAACCCCAAGATAAGTCAAATGTTTTTTCTTTCATGAGATTGTTTCTAACATATTTATAAGATGATTTCTTTGTTGCTTTGCATGTCCCTCCCCCACGGTATAACCCCTGCTTTCACTGTATTTGATGTTGGTATAATTTGTGGAGGGGAAGGGAAAAAACAAATCATTTAAATAGGGATATAGGTGGAACCATTGCAACAATGAGATGTACAAGTCGTTATGTCGAAAAGGAACTTTACAACTTTGGTGGGGGTGGGAATGGGGGGTGGGAGATGGGAAGGGATGGGAAGAGGAAACAAAGGAGGAGGCTACAATGCTTGATAAGAAATGTACTCATTATCTTGCCCATGTAATTGTAACCACTCTGTATGTATTTTCACAATTAAAAGAAAAAGAAATGAATTGTTGCCGGGCATCGGTGGCTCATGCCTGTAATTCTAGCAACTCAGGAGGCTGAGGTCTGAGGATCAAGGTTCAAAGCTAGCCCAGGCAGGAAAGTCCGTGAAACTCTTATCTCCAATAAACCACTAGAAAATCAGAAGTTACGCTAAGGTTCAATTGGTAGAACTCTCACCTTGAGCTGAAGAGCTGAGGGACAGCACCCAGGCCCAAAGTTCAAGCCTACAACTGACAAAAAAAAAAAGAAAAAGAAAAAGAAAAAAAAGAAATGAATTGTCAAGACATGGAGAAACATGGAGGAGGCTTAAATGCATATTGCTAAGTGAAGATAGCATATCTGAAAAGGCTGCATCCTGTAAGGTTCAACCACCCTTACATACGGAGAAGGCAAAACTGTTTGGCAGCAGAAAATCAGTGAGTTTCAGAGGTTAAGGATGAATGGGCTGAGCGCAAAGCATTTTAGAGCACTGAAACTATCATTTATAGTGTAATTCTGCTTTCTTCAGCAATGAGAGGCTGTAACGTTAGAGACAGGTGCTTTTAAACCAAGTGGAAAAAACCCCAATCTCTTCCACAGGTTGTGAGACTGAAAAACAATATGCTGTGATACTGCTGTAATTGTAAAGTTCACATATCTTCCTTCCAAAATTAACATTGAAGTTTACTCTCCACTGCAACCCTAAGAAGTAGGGCCTTTAAGAGATAATGAAGCCACAAGTGTTCACTTTATAGACGGTATTGGTGTTGGCTGAGCCAGGTATCAGTGACTCATGCCTATATTCTAGTTACTTTGGAGACTGAGATCTGGGATTGTGGTTAAAAGCCAGCCTGGGCCAGACAGTCCATGAGATTCTTATCTGCAGCTAGTCACCCAAAATCTGGGAGTAGAGCTGTTCTCAAGTGGTAAAGTGCTAGCCGTGAGCACAAAAGCTCAGGGACAGCACCCAGGGTCTGAGTTCAAGCCCAGAACTGGCACGCGCACATGCAACACACACACACACACACACACACACACACACACACACACACACACACACACACACACACACACACACACACACCATCACCCTTTCCCCCCTTCTGCTTTTAGCTTGGAAATGTTCAAGGTTCCATTTTCCTTCTTGGAAGCAAAGACTTGATCCTTACCAAATATCAAAGCTCCTTGCACCTTGATGTCAAATTTTCCAGCTTTTAGAACAGTGGCAATTGTAAATTTCTATTGTTGATATATTACCTAGCTCATGGGATTTTTTTTATAGCAGTACCAGTGGACTAATGCAGATTTCTTTGGAATTTTGAATAGAGGATCTAGTAAATGAAACTACTACTCTCCTTAAGGAGAGTTATTTCTTGAAGTCTAAGAAACTCAGCAGATATTTAAGCATCTGGACATGGAAGCAAAGACTGTGAAAGTAATAGATTTGGGAGCTCTGTGGCTGAGAAGGTGTCCCAGAAACAATGAGACTTGAGAAAGTTGCCTGGAGTCTACAGTTCTTTGTGGATAAATGGTGTCAGTTTGACTCAGTGATCTTAAGAATACCAACATGAGAGGGAGAAAAAAGACTCAGGAAGACAATGTGATGAGCCCTCCCAGTCTTCTGTGTGTGATGCCGTGCTGCTTTCTTAAGTGACTCCTCAAATCTTATACCTTGAAATGAATAGATACTTTGGCTCAGGAGTAGCACTGAACATTCATCTATCTTATTTTAGAACCTGTAGTTCTGCCAGTGAAGTTGTGTCTATATGATGCCTCTCTGCTATTGACTCACTTTGAATTTGTCAGACTAAATCTCTGGGTTCTGTTATTCTTAACTATTATAGGGACAGAATTCTGTACCCTGTGTTAGGCAGCATAATAATTTAAACCCTTAACGTAAGTTGTAGATTCATAATGTATTTCTGCTGAGTTCATGAATGATTAAGAAAAGCAAATGCACTATCACAACTTGCAGAAGTGTTTTAAAGAACAATATCACAACTACAGAGTAAGGGAATTATCATCATTCCTATTTCCCCAAAAGGAACTGACCTCTTGTAAAAGTCAAATTTCTTGCCAAAAACCTAATGCCTGGTGGTACAGTATAGATAAAATAAGCTTAGTGTTCTATTCTAATACTTCAGCTCATTATAGAAGATGAATAAATTAGAATGCACCACTATGCCTTAATATATATATTATATATATTATATATATTATATATATATATATAAATGTATGTAGTTTATGGTACATACCTTGCAAGGCCTTTGTATATGGCTGTGCATCCATAGTTCCCCAAACTTGAAATAATGTGAAAAGCAGAAGTTGAATTAGCAGGCAACTCTCAAAAATGGCACAGATGTTTGTTAGCCTGGCAGCCATGGTATTGAGTGGTGGATGGAAGGAGGAGACTGAGAGTGTGAACCAACAACAGTAGAGGGTTGACAGTGAATGCAGTTGTGTCTGGACAACAATTGTGACCAAAAAAGTCCTCGTTGCACATGCAGATATTTTCCAGAAGATGCACTTGGTATGCAAAGAATTTCAGTAGCATAGGAAGAGTTCTAGCCTTGTATATCACACTCACCATTAGCAAATGTAGCTGCAGTGTTATCTTTAGAGGGAATAAAATAATCTAAAGTTGAGAATTAGTCATCCTCACCTTCTTTGTCTCATTTTTATTTACTGTTAACCTGAGTAATGATGAAGAAATGGATCACTTTCCATGACTTGCAGCTCCTATGTATCTTAAATCCGCATGAAGCAACCCCAAATATGGGCTTTTTTTGTAGGAAATTCAAGGCCTCCAAGATGCATTGAGTATGTCTTCCATAGAATGGGGAATCTTACAATTTCATATCTGGAAACTGATTCTGATATTACTTATTTTCTCTTATTTCTGCCCAACTAATGTGTGATGATCTTGTAGCTTGAACTAAGGGCATCATGTTCTTGCTTTTTTGTTGCTGTTGTTTGTTTTTTGTTTTTCACTTAGGGCTGGCATTCTACCACTTGAGCCACACTATTACTTCCAATCTGGCTAATTCAGGACTGACTTCACCAGTTAAGAATTTTCCTTCTTCAGCTACATGTTTAAGAGGATAAGAGCTTTATGAAAACAGGTGTTTCTTATTTTCCAAAAAAGTGACACCCATAAGGTTCCAGCCAAGAATCACTACCTGATATCTATTAAATCTCTCTGTGACTCCCGGAACTCCATCTAGGAAGACAGAAGCTGAAGCTCACAATATAGAGTATTTTCAAATTCATGCTCTTAAGCGCCTTGTGGTGCTTTAAATAAGCAGACATGCTTGAAATCTGCTCAGCATGTTCTAATCTCTGTGGGCTTCCAAAGACTGCACCAGTATAGCTCGTTTCCACTGCAGTGCCTCAAATAGCTTGAACCGGGAGACAGAGGGATGAGCCAGAAGGAGCTTGGCCACTTTGAGATATTATAAAAAGCTCAGAAAATAGCACACAGTGGTGAGCTAGGAATATGTTAGGCAACATTTCAACATTTGTTGAGTCCCATGAGTGGCTCCTTATAGACACGATTTCACTGGTAAGATGTTTGGGACACAATCCAACCATAGACTCTCCTTGGCTCGCAGGAAAAACCTCATTCTTGGTTCTCATATAATCTTATCTTATGGAATTCCTTTTTTAACGTCATAAAAATGTTCTAAACTTGACTGTGGTAGTTGTTGTCACAGTTCTGTGCATGTATTAAGAAGCACTGGATTGTAGAAGTTAAATGGATGAAGTGTATGACATGGGAATGTTATATTAATAAAATTGTTTTTTAATAAAAATTTATATTTAAATGAGTTAACTATATCTTCTTGGATATTTTTTTGTGGGGTGGGGGGATTCAGTTGTGAGGCTTGAACTCTGGGCCTGTGCACTGTCTCTGAGCTCTTTTGCTCAAGGCTAGTGCTCTACCATTTTTATTTGCCAAATTTCTTTAACTATTGGTCTTTTGAATTGCTTTTCTAAGTGTGTGTGTGTGTGTGTGTGTGTGTGTGTGTGTGTGTGTGTGTGTGTGTGTGTGTGTGTCTGTGTGTTTCTATTGTACACAGATTTCTCACACTATAACAAGGATGTAGACTTGGGTTCAAATTATGGTTGTGCTCTGATCCTCTGCATTCAGAGTTGAGTAGCTTGAGAAAGTCAACTAATCTCTGAATTTCAAGAAAATAGTAATATATGCCTCAATAATCATTGCAAAGATCAAATGAGATGAAAGATCAAATTCCAGTCAAAATACCTGGCATACAGTAAGAGGCTACAAACATCAGCCAGCTCCACATCTGAATTCTTGTATGGAAAGAATTGAAATGATGGGGCTGGGAAGGTGGCTCAGTGGTAGAGCGCTTGCTTTGCATGCCTGAGGCCCTGGGTTCGATTCCTCAGCACCACATAAGCAGGAAAAAAAAGCAGTACTGTGGTTCAAGTGGTAGTGTGCTAGCCTTGAGCTGAAGAGCTGAGGGACAGTACCCAGGCCCAGAGTTCAGGCCCCACGACCGGACCAAAAAAAAAAAAGAATTGAAATGAAAATGAATAAACAAAAGTCAACTCTCATAATGAAGAGTCTGGTGGCATGCATACACAGCCAGACTGCATGTCACTGTTGGCTGCTGTCTCATTCTGGGAAGCAGTTGCTTCTAAGAGATATCCTTTGATAACTCAGTACATGTTCATGGGTTCTGTCTGGCTCATTACAAATCTAAATTGTGAAGGTAGTCTGAAAGTCAGACCTTGGCACTGAACTGTCCTGAAGTGTATCATCCTAGAAGCAGAGTAGGAGAATCTACTTAAATACTTTCTGGAGGATATAAATCTTTCTCTGAGAATTCTGAATAGAAATATCATGACCTTCAATTATAACCTCAATGCTAGGTCTAGTCACAGTGCCAGGCATTTATTTTATGTTATATGCAATTGGAGAAAAATAAAAATTTTGTTAAGGAAGCTCTTGTGGCCTGACAGGTTCAAGTTCAAAAGGAAATGTGATTTCTGCCTCTCTTTCATTTTTTTTCTTTTGAAACAGTCTCATTATGTTACGCAGGCTGATATTGAACTGAGTTTAAGTGATATTCCCACACCAGCCTTCTGAGTAGTTCACACCACCACATTTGGCTATTATGCATTTAAAATAAGTATATGCATTTTTTTTCACCTAGCAAGAAAATGACTTTCCATTGACTTCAAAACAGAATCTCCTTACACTAGGCGACTCTAAGTCAACCCTGTATTTGAAAATTAGCATACATTTACCAGACTTTTGACCAGATTGGAAATCCCTAACTGATCTTTCAACTGTACAGCATAATTTTGTATTTAAGAAAAACGAACCAGCTTTCTGGGAAGAGTTATCTTGTCCCAGCCTGAAACTAGAACACATTAGTCATCACCTTACATTATTAAAATATGGCAAAAGAGTGGGCAAAATAAAACCTCTGGTTGGTCCACTTAATTTGACTAGAATTTGTCAGTTAGCTTCCTAAGAACAGTGAGAAACAAGAGGAAGAGAGGCTGGATTCAATGGGTGTGAGCTTAGAACAACTTGACACCTTCAGGAGTTTCCAACGAAAATGGGGGTGGTATTTTCTCTAGACAGAGCTGGAGTATGGAATAGATGACTCAGGTTCAAAAACTCTCAGCCTCTTTGTTTCAAGGTTATGGATGTGAAATCTCAGCTTCTGTTGTTTTCCCAATCATCAAGAAGCCATGATAGATACCTGAACTGAACTTGAGCCTAAACTAAATTCTGAAAGAGAATTTCTTCCACAGGTGAAGATTAAAACTACTTGTGATAACAATCTATCTCATCTGTACAAAAAAAAATCTACGCATTAGGAATAAGACATCCTTTTAGGTCTTGACATAAAAATTCGCTTCAAAACAGTGTTGTCGTGGCTTTAATTGAAATAAAAATTCTGACATCTGAGACTTAGGAAAGAAAAAATAAATAGTGTGAGGGCATCCATGTTTATTTAGCACCTTGGGGTATGGTGATAGTTAATTTGCATATGTACTTTCATTTATCCCTGTTGAAAGAGTGTGGCTTGGAAACCATCTTCAAATAAAGCAACGCTGAGAGAGGATAAATGACTAGTTACAGATTACACAGTGAACACTTTAAGACCAGAGCCTTTTTTCCTGCTTGTCTCATCTATCTCTAACAAGCATTTCAACAATCAGAGGTTTGGTGTTATTTAGTGGAAAGCAGTCTTATAAATTTTCTTGTATGACTCTTGTATGTCTTTGCTCTTTGAAGCCAGAGAAAAGCATCATAAGTTAACATTACTGAGTGACTGAAATAGAGCTAGGAACTTCATGCCTCTGTTTTTCTTTAATTTTCTTAAAAGATCTATGTTAATTTGTTGATTTTTATTAACAGGTGGGAAAATGGAAGCTCTCCCCACCCTTTGCCAAATCTCACAGATCAGACAATATGCCTTTCTGTGTGGTAAGGTTGACCCTGCAAATATTGTTGCTTTGTAGCTGAGTAGCTAATTGTGATAGATAGGATTGTCATGATAGACCTTCAAGTCAATTTGTATATTTGACATTTGTATGTGTGTATTGAAAGATCAATTATCAGTAAGTTCAGTTATTACTTAGCAGAATCACATTTGGTTTAAGTAATAGGCCAATGGACAAATTCTATTAAATGACAGTGTCTTAGATGCAAATTCTGAAATAATAGACTTTACTCAGAATAGAGATGACTGATATGCATTTTTGACCTAAACAGAAATTATTATCAGTATAAATAATGTGAAGTATGCTGACTTAAACAATTCAGTTGTAGACTTGGATGTATTTATCATGCATCTTTTATTAATTTATCATCTTAAATATTATCAGAGACAGTTAAAGGGTTTACCATAGTCTGCTTAAAATATGCCAGTCCAACCCATCTGGAGACATCAAGAAGATTTCATTACACCTGAGTGGGTAGAAGAAAGACTACTTTTTTTTTGTCCACTAACAAGAAAAAAAATACAGTTGTACATCTGTGCTTTCAAACTGACTGTCTGGACCACAAGAACTGTGTTTTTTTCAATATTTTATAGAAAAAAGGGAAAATATTCTGCTTCAGACAAATCTGGCTAATATAAAACTATCTTTGATGATATTTTTTAAATGTTCAGGTTAAAGTGTTTGATCAAATATATTCAGGGTTATCTCCTGAGGAAGACTATGGCTGTTCTTGCTCTTTTTCTTTTATTTTCATAGAGTTATAGTGACTTTATACCAAGTAGCCACCGTGTTTTCATCCAAATTCTTCTTCATAGGCAGCAGAGATCCCATCCAGGCCTGGGCAGGACACTCAGACTCCGAAGTTACCGAGCTTATAAGAGTTCAGTGCCTAGGTTTGGAGTAAAGGTCAGCCAGAAAGTGTGGTGAGTTCATACACATCTATTTTAAGGGCCAGTCCTTGAGAAAGATATCCAGGCACATGAAGCGTTCTTGCACTCTGAAGAAGAGATTACAATTTAGGGCCTAGACATTGCCCTGAGCAATGGGCATCATTAAAGCAATTTTTTGTTGTATTTATTTATATATTAATTAATTCATTCATTCTTTTGATTATTTACTTATATATTGTTCTACCTGTGCTGGTCTCAGGGCTTCACACTTGCTGGGTAAGCATTTAATTCCTTTTCTGGCACACATGTGCGTGCCCCCTCCCCCCACTCAGTGCTGGTGCTTTCAGTTTAGTTTTTCAGATAGGGTATCCCACTAACTTTTCCTGAGCTGTCTTCAAACTGTGATCCTCCTATCTCTGCTTCCCGAATATGAGTGATAGATTATAGTTGTGTCCTACCACTTTGGGTCTCTGGAGCGATTCAAATTAAGTCAACAGATTTTTGACAAAGACTTCCAGGTGGACCACACGCTTATTCATGTGGTTTTCAACAAAAATACTTAATAATGTGGAACATAAATTAAATGAGATTTTACCCTATCACAAACTACTTTTTGTCACAAATACACTCATCACTGAACATTTGTCTGTTTTAATCAGTGTGTCTTCTGCACTTTTCATGTTGAGCTGCAAATTTATCCTCTCCTCTATCACACAGCACATCTGAAAAAGTGGCAATGGACTATTTTAGCCAATGTGATGTGACATCATAAACATGATACAGAGCATGGGGGTTTTAGTTCTTAAACCAAATACTCTTTTTTTGTTAATTCACTATTTTTTATTGTGAAAATACTGTACAGAGGGGTTACAGTTACATGAACAAGGTAATGAGTACATTTCTGTACATCTCATTGTTGCAATGGGTCCACCTGTATCCCTATTTAAACAATTTGTTATTTTTCCTTCCCCTCCCCAAATTATACCAACATCAAATATAGTGAAAACAGGGGTTATACCATGGGGGAGGGACACACAAAGCAACAAAGAAATCATCTTATAAACCAAGTTATCTACTCTGGTGAAATTATTGCAACTTTTAAAACTCTTTCATTGTGTTTCAAAAACTGACCAGCTGTTAATTAATGTAATTTTTTCAGTTTTTTCAACTGTATACGTGTATTTCATTAGTAACAGTATTAATATGATTATTTTCCCTGCACTTGGACAGACTTAAGCCTCAAATAAACTGGGAAGAGTGTGTTACTGACTAACCTACTCCATGTATGGAGATGACTAGCTGGTTTACCTTAAGGGATAACAGAGTGCCCCTCACCCCTGCCCAGCAAAGTCCATAGATCACACCAGAGCTCTCACCTGATCTTCTTTCCTGAGGCCTTAGTCTTTAAAGTTGCGTCGAGGAGCTGTAAGAATTAAGAAGGAAAAAATAATAGGCTTAGTTATTTTTTTCCTGAAATGGTAGGTGCACTGATTTTATTTGGAAGTTCTGGGGTTCAAGATTCACTTTCTCTTATTATTGACTATGTGGACATGGAGAAATTGTATTAGCTCTCTGGCTCTTCATTTCCTAATCAATGTCTGTCTTAACCATCTCAGAAGATTGCTCCTGAAAGTAGCTAAAATATTATTGAATAGTTCACTACATTGGAAGGTGAAGAGCAAGTGTATGTCATAGTTATTATATTTTTTTCTGCTAAATATTTAATTTTATCTTACTATTTTTTTCAAAAATGGTATTATTGGGTATGTTTTAAAGTGACCAAAAGATGATTGCTGGTCATTCCCACAGTGGTTGCATATAGATGTGCAAGTTGTACACTGTATATCTAAGGCTTCCAGAGTGAAGTGAAAAAGGGGTTGCCTGACCAAGCCATGTACCTGGGCATGAGGCAGCTATATTCATTAATTGTTGCTAATTTCTACATGGGGCTATTTGACTTAACAAGAGCCTGGTAGCACAACATTCAGAGCCTGGGCTCTGTAGTGTTACATTAAAGATATTTATAATATCACTCAATTACACACGTCTCAAACTATGGGAATTACAATCAAGAAACCTGGATTCTAGCCTTGGCTTCACTGGAAATCAACAATTTTCAGCTATTTCCTCAGCTCCTTAGAGCTTCAGGTTGCTCATTTGCAGAATAACCATGTAAACACCCCTCTAATCTAGGTAATTAAATTAAATGCCAGTATATATTTTTGAGTACTCTGAAAATGGAGACCCGTTAATCATTCGGCACATGCTCTAACAACATCCTATTCAATTATCTACTTCATTAAAATTTTTTCTGACAATCTGCTATTGGTTTCTAAGACCAACAAGTTAAATCTCTTTTTTTCTTTGATATATTCTTTGTACCCTTTAAAAATTATTAGTATCTTTAAGTAGTTGTACAAAGGAGTTACATTTAACAAAGGAGTTTATGAATACAATGCATCTTGATCAATGTCACTGTTTCTAATATTCTTACCCAACCCTCCCCTACTTACCCCTTCCCTCACTCTTCTTGATTTTGTAGGATACACCTTTAAAATCCAGAAAGTCTATGGAGTTAGTCTCCATCTACCTTAAATGAGCCTGGCTGTGCTTTATCCATAGCAAAAGATCCAGGCTCACCCTTTATCTTCCTTCTCCATCAAAGTCCCTTATTCATCTCACTCAAAAACTGCTTGCTGGATCCCAAATTTACCCAAATGTTTACAAACAAGACCACACTAAAGCTACCAGCACAACTATGTTTATTGCAACATTATTTACTATAGCTAAGATATGGAACCAACCCAGATGCCCCTCAGTAGATAAATGGATCAAGAAAATGTGGTATATATACACAATGGAACTCTATGCCTCCATCAGAAAGAATGACATTGCCCCATTTGTTAGGAAATGGAAAGACTTGGAAAAAAATTATATTAAGTGAAGTAAGCCAGGCCCAAAGAAACATAGGTCCCATGGTTTCCCTTATTTGCAATATCTAGTATATGTATGAGTCAAGCAGAAAAGGTCAGATAAGGTGAAATTAGGAAAATGAACCCTAAGATATGTATTTAAATGTTTTTTTCTTTCATGCATTTGTTTCTAACGCAATTATAAGATTATTTCTTTGTTGCTTTGTATGTCCCTCCCCCACAGTATAACCCCTGCTTTCACTGTATTTGATGTCGGTATAATTTGTGGAGGGGAAAGGTAAAAACAAGTCGTTTAAATAAGGATACAGGTGGACCCATTGCAACAATGAGAAGTACAAGTCGTTATGTTGAAAAGGAACTTTACAACTTTGGTGGGGTAGGGGGGAGGCTTGAGTGGGGGGCGGGGTGGAGGCTGGGAAGGGATGGGAAGGGTAAACAAAGGAGGAGGCTACAATGCTTGATAAGAAATGTACTCACTATCTTGCCCATGTAATTGTAACCCTCTGTACAGTATTTTCAGAATAAAAAATAAAAAAATAAAAAAATAAAAGAAACTGCTTGCTGGTTATTGCTGTAGACGATAATAGATTTAATTATTTTGGCCTCAAGCAACAAAAGCAAACATTATCTGCTGGTGATCTCCTGCAAGGTGGAAGTTCTTCAGCTCTCCATTTAAGCTGCACTTGCTGCAGTGACTTATGGATTCATGAAGAATTCGCTGAGAAGGAGCCCCAGGAAGCCTCAAGTGCAGCTTGTCACCTACATTGAATAGTTTTGTAGGCCCTCAGTAGAAGTAGAGTCTGACTCTGGATCACCCCCTCCCCCACCCCCCACCGAGCCAGGGCACCATCTAAATCAGAAATCAAGACATACAATGCTCAATGTGTTGCTATTCAAGTGGCATCATGGCTGGCTTTGCAAACTGGGCCTGTTGACATCCTCCCATATTTCTTTCTGAGTTCCTGTGCCTGTAAAACTCTATATAACATCTTTTGGGGCATTTGAGACAGGCAATTCTTCCTCTAAGGGAAAGCCACACACCTTCATGAACTGACTATGGGCTGGCTTGCCAAAAGCTGATCTTTATCCATAGACTCCAATAGGATGTTTCTTCTCTTCCTTTACGTCATTTCAACAATGGGCTTGTCTCTTCTGACAAGCTTCTTCTATGCTTGAGTCTCTCCATAGCCCTTATCACTCCTTATTATGTGTTCACCTTGTTTTATACACAATCATTATCTCTTTGTAAGTTCCACACAAATATAACCTTTTATAGAACCTTTCTCTCTTCATATTTACTAATTTATCATTGATTCCTAGAACAGCATGTGGCTTGGTTCATGGGATGTATTGCTGAACAGGAGAATGAGTTCATGAATGAGCTATATGTTTTACTTTCCCAAGAGTCTTCTTTGTTCTGCTAATGAAGATGAAGTGTGTTGGCTTGGTGTGTCTAAGAAATTTCGTTAGCGTAATTCAGTCTCTGTGTAGCACCCTTTAACTTCCCATTCCCTCTTCCATTCTAAGAATCCTTCCTTTTCACTCTCCTTTTATGAGGAAGAAAATGGTGGTACGCTTTCACAATTCTCCTATTCAGTAGAACAATAGCCTCAGAAGTCAACTGCCTACTAGTAGGTTATGTCAGTTTCAAACTAGTGAAAACCGTAGCTTCTGTCTGGTGTTTCTACCTGTGGATAATTTGTTCACATTCTCTATTGACAATGATGTTCTAAAGCCAGGATTGTGGAGTATTGGGGGGCAGGGCATCCATGGCCTCAGCTAATGGTGTCACATGAATTACATTGTCTACTTTAGTCCAAAAGTATTGGTGGATAATGGGCCAAGAGTCTCGGCAGAGACATACTGACAGGACTTACTGTACATGAACTTTTCATTCAGCTCAGTCATTATTTTTCCCATCTATTTGTTTTAGGGTCACTCTGCATGGGGGTTACTATTTACGGGGGGAAAGAGAGAGTGAGAGAGAGAGAGAGAGAGAGAGAGAGAGAGAGAGAGAGAGAGAGAGAGAGAGAGAGAGAGAGAGAGAGAGAGAGAGAGAGAGAGAAGAATATAGTTGATGCAAAGATAAATTCAGAAGCAATCTAAGCCAAGCTCTGTTCTCTGTCCACAGCCAAATTCATCACATAGAGGAAATGAGACAGTGAGCTGTACTCTTTAATTCGTTCAACCCACAGAGAAGGGTTTTTGAGGAGCAAGAGAATCCTTGAATTCTTTGCACAGTAGCTTTTGTCCCTCAGAGATTTTCTGTAGCCTTGAGGGAAAACTTGTTTGCTGAAACAGTCATTCCTTCTTTTAATTTGAGTTTTTTTTATTGTGAAAATACTGTACAGAGGGGTTACAATTACATGGGTAAGATAATGAGTACATTTCTTATCAAGCATTGTTGCCTCCTCCTTTGTTTCCCCTTCTCATCCCTTCCCATTACCCCCCCCACCTGATCCTCCCCCTGACCAAAGTTGTAAAGTTCGTTTTTCGACATAACGAAAAAAAAATAATTTGAGTTTTAAAAGTAGATGTATTTAGTTTTTATTATCTCTAGTTGCTGTGCCTTTAAAGGACTTGTCATTTAACAAAGCAGTTTATGAATACAATGCATCTTGATCGATGCTAGCTCCTTCAACATTTTTACTTCTTCCTGCTCAACTACCCCTTCCTTCACTCTTTTTAATTTTGTAGGATATACATTGGACGCTGGACTGCATTCCCTCCACTTCTCCACTTTATTCATCTACCCTCTTCTGCTCTTTGTCTACCTCTTTCCCCATGATCCACTCTGCCCCTTCCAAATACTTGCTGAATTAATTTTTTTTAAAGGATTTTATTTCGTTAGCTATTCACAGGACCGTACCTCAAGGACTTCAAAGGAGAAAACAAAACACTTGATCAGTTTTCAGAGATCAGACAGTACACACTGTGATTTCTGGTACATAGTAGGGATCATGACATGTGGGTGAATGTATGGTTTAATAAATGTATGAATAAATAAATGGTGTAAATTAGTCACATTCTTCCCATGTGAACATTTGTAATGAGGAATAAACAGAACAATTCAATTTGCATAATTATTTGGAATACTTCTGTCCTCAGTCTCAATCAGGGACAGTCCCAGAGCTCCTTTTAGAATCAGTTGAGCCCTCTGTGATAGATGCATCACTGTTTGCCTCCTCCCTCTGTCCAGTGACATTTCCACCACTTCCTTACAGGGACAATTCCCAGATACACTTTTTCATAAACCTCTGGTGCCAATCTCAGCTGCAGAGTGTTATGTTTCTCCAGGTATCCCAACTTAAAGCACCATCTCGAGACTAAATTTTCTCATCTTTTAAAATAGGAAAAAGACTCTACTTACCCTACAGAGATGTGGCCAGTTCTTGCTAGAGTCAGCCCTCAGGGTCAATTCACATGCTTTTCTTGGGAAGAAGCTTTTGCTTCTTCCCAAATCTTTTGCGGCCACAAAATAACGGGACAGTACGTACTTGTCCCATAAGTGAAAACTGTCACTGTCCCAAGCATTCTTTTTTTAACCTGGGGACTGATGTCAGGCCTTCTCATGTGAACTCTACAAGTTTACCATTGGTACAGTTTGCTTGCTATTAGTTTGAGTTTCTCTCTTTCCTAAAAGGAAAGAAAAGTCTTCCAAATCAAACCAAACCATTTTTGTCTCCTAGAAGGGATGACAAGACTTTTCTGTCTTTTTTTTTTCTGGAGGTTCAGAAAAATCCTGGTCACCTGATTCAGTGTTGGTTGTAAAAGTTCTCCCGAGACTCATGTGGTGCCGCTTCATATTGGTGTCCTCAAATCTGGCATTGGAGTCTGCCACAAAGTAACAGCCTCTAGGGAGCTGAAGCCAGAAGAACATTTTCCACCTCCCCAAGGATCTCTTTCTTTTCCTTTGAGAGGCACTGAAATGTTCATTGAGCTCCTATTGCATAATAGACAAATGTTTTTAACTTTACCTGTCTCATAGATTTCAGTGGATTGTAAGCACCATGCTGAATCTCCATGTCTCAGTGTCTCTCCTTAAAATATGGCAGTAGATATTCTTGTAATGAAACATAGTAAACTTCATTTAAAAATGAGAGGGTGGCTTAGTGGTAGAGTGCTTGACTTGCATGCATGAGGCCCTGGGCTCCATTCCTCAGCATCACATAAGCAGAAAAAGCCGGAAGTGTTACTGTGGCTCAAGTGGTAGAGTGCTAGCCTTGAGCAAAAATAGCTCAGGGACAGTGCCCAGGACCTGAGTTAAAGCTCCAGGCTTGGCAAATAAATAAATAAATAGACAGCTACACAAATAAATAAAAAAACAAACAAATGTAATATAGTCAAAGATTCATTGAAATAGAAAATCCATTTTCAGTGGGATTTTGATACCAGGAGGAGAAGAGTTTGATCTGCTTGAGAATCTTTTATGAATTGGGACTTTATATTTAGTGTTAGGTAGTTGTTGTTGGTATAATGTGGCATGGGAGAATATAAACTCAAATAGCTCATGAATAACACACATTTGCTCTCATGAACATGAAGACTCACTACAATTTGTATGTTCTACATTGGACTTGGAGCCAGGAGGAGGTATTAGTACATATTTGGGTTTTGTGGAATTATTTAGAGGCCTACAATAAGGGGTTTATGGCTACCTGACACATCTCCCAACAAGAAACTTCAAGGCTTATGTTGTGATTCTAGAGGGTTCTCTGCTATTTTCCATTATAATCTGCCTGGAACTACATATATACATGCATACTACATATGAGATTGCCTGGGCTTTGGAGGGGAGTGGGTCTTTCTCATCTTTACATTCAGGGTCTCAGAAATTTCTTTGCAGGAAGAATGTGCTCAGTAACATTGCTGTTGAAGAAGTTTTTTTTTTTTTTTTACTGATTTTACTTGTGTATATTAATTGTACAAAGGTGTTTCATTAGTATATATTCATATATACGTATGATGTGTTTTGATCAAATTCCTCTATATTAATTTCTTTTTTTGTTTTTCTTTTCTTCCTTCCTTCTTTCCTTCCCTCCTTCCTTCTTTCCTTCTTCCCTCACTCCCTCCCACCTTCCCTTCCTTTCCCTTCCCCTCCCCCTCTCTCTCCCTGCCTTCCTCTCTCCCTCCCTGCCTTCCTCCCTCCCTTCCTCCTTTCTTTCTCTTTCTCTTTCTCTCTTTCTCTTTCTTTCTTTCTTTCTTTCTTTCTTTTTCTCTTTCTTTCTTTCTTTTTCCTTCCTTCCTTCTTTCCTTCTTCCTTCTATCTCTCCTTTCCTTCTCTCCCTTCCTCTCCCTTCTTAACTGTCTTCTTCCCTCTTTCCTCTCTGTCTCTCTCTGTCTTACACACACACACACACACACACACACACACACACACACACACACACACACACACACACACACACACTTTCTCTTTCGTTATTTCTTCATTTTTATAACCATACTAAGAGTTGGATTCAGGACTTTGTGCATGCAAAACAAATATTTTTTTCCCAGCACTTTTTTTCTTTAACTTTTTCTCAGGGGTGAAGGGTCTTGTTTTGCTGGGACTGGCCTCAAACAACAATCTTCATACTCTGTGTCCCCCCCCCCAAATAAACTACCACACCCAGACCTGTTACTCTGACTTACTCATAGTTTTTAGTTAGCAGATGCAAAAGTGAACAAAATCTAATAAATATAAAATAATAAATTTAAAAATGATAGTGATAAAGTGATGAAATATTAAATCACAGTTTGCAATTGTGAAAAGTCTGGGTTGGTTAGTAGGTCCTGTAAAGTTGATCTTAACACAAATGACAAATGGTCCATATTGTTAGCACTAGATCTTCCTTGGTAGAACCCAGACATTTTCCTTTCATATCCATTCACAGAACGTGGGTTAATAATGTTGGCAAATGTCCACTCATGACTTTGAGTTTTTAAAAACACATTTGGAATTACTAGAAGACAATTATTTCACTACAACATGTTAAAAATGTTCTAGAAACTCATCCACCACAGCTCTTGGTGAGAGACTCAAAAACAATTCCATGTCAAACAGCAGATGTTCATGGTGAGTATTCACATAAGAACAGCAACTGAAATAATGTATAACCTGAGCTTCAAAAGAAATGGCCATATGAGTTGTGAAGACTTTTGGAGTGAATGATGTTGGCAATGCCATGTAATTTTTTTGAATCTCAATGTTTTGTATTCAAAAAGGTAGGTAAAAATACGTAAATGCAAAGTTGATTGTGAATATTAAATATTAAATTGGACAATGTTTGTCTACTACATGGGGATTTCGTCTTCCTCACCTCTTCCTTCTTCTCCCTCTCCAACTCTTCTTCTGCTGCTTATGCTCCTCCTCCTCTTCCTTACTCCTTTTTCTCCTTTTCTTCCACTTCCTACTCCTTCTCCTTTTCCTCCTGCTTTTCCTTTTTTCTTCTTTCTTCTCCTCCTCTTTATTCTCATCTCCCTTTTTAAGTTAATGAAATTTTATTTTATACTGTTTCACTTCAAAATTCACTCCTATTTGGACTGTTATCTTAATTTAACTCTTTTATGGCTGCAGTTTTCTTTATAGAAATAGAAACTCTTTTATTATCTACCAGTTAACCAGCTATCTGAAATCTATTGTTAGTATTCAATAGGTACACTCATAAATTTACTGATTACATAGTATGAATTTGAATTCATTTTAGGCCAGAAGAAGTTTTTGAGGCTCAGTAACTTAGTCCTTATTTCCTCAGAGGAAATTAATACATAGATTTTATTGAAGGTCTAATAAAATACAAATTTTATATTGTTTGATCTACCAATAAACATGTTATTACTTATTAATTCATTCAATCCAAACAGGTATACTCATCACAAAAGTTAATGCTTCATAATCTTAAGTTGGGGCCACAGTTGTCATTAATATTAGCTAAACATTTCCTACAATTAAGCTAGTCAGGATTAAATGAAACTAAATTAAATTTACTCACATAGTGAATAAGAGATAGAGAGACTCTTATCTTCAATTAACCACCAAACAACCAGAAGTGGAGCAACGGCTCAAGTTGTAGAGTTCTAGCCTTGAACATAAAAGCTGGTACTGAGTCCAAATTCCAGAACTGTCTAAAAAAGCTTATTCAAAGATATCTTTTTTGAATTATATTTGTATTATATTTAAGTAGTTGTACAAAGGAGATACTGTTCAATGAATCAGCATATGAGGGCAGTGCATCTTGATCAATGCCACTTCATCATTTTCACTCATCCTTCTGATCCCAACACCTCTTTTCAATTTTCTTGGCTTCATAGGATACACAGTAAATGTTATGGCTGCATTTCTTCCTCTTCTTCTCTTCATTTGTTACACCCTCCCTTGTGAGTGCTCCCAAACACCTCTCAAGTGCCAGTTTCTTGGTATCTATTTTATTAGACGGTGAGTTAGTTTTTCTAAGGAGTCATACCATCTGAATTCTCTTTGGCTAATGCATTTGTGTGCACTTGAGTGCAACACCACATATATTTACTTGTACGCTTATAAATCAGTTCTAGCTTCTACATATGAGCAAAAATATGTATCCATTGTCTGTCTGGGCTTGAATTAGACTTACTTCATTTAACATATTTTTTTCTGGCTTCATCTTTTTTTTTGCACATGATGTAACATTCTTCTTTCTAATTGATAAGTAAAATTATATTGTATATATTTACCAAATTTTCTTGATGCATTCAGCCATTGAGGGACATCTAGGCTGTTTCCATACCTTGTCTATGGTAAATTGTCCACACTATTCACCATAAACAATGAATATGATTGTGCAAGTGGCTTTACTGTATCATAACTTGTAATTTTTGGATAAATGTCCAAGACTGGTATTGCTGGATTATAGTATACTTCTACATTTATTTTTTTGAGGAATCTCCAAACTGCTTTGCAGCATGGTTGGACAAGTTGCTATACCATTAATGGTATATTAGGGTTCCTTTCTCCTCCCATCTGCCACAGCATCCATTGTTTGGATTCTTTGATGATGGTCATTCCAACTTGGGTTAGATGGAATCTTAGTGTTGTTTTGATTTACACCTCTTTTATGAACATTTCTCCTGGCATGTATTGACCATTTCCACTTTGTTTGAGAGGTCCCTATTTACCTTCTTTGCCCATTTATTAACTGGATTGTGGATTATTTGAGGGTTTGGTTTCTTGAGCTTTTTGTACATTCTAGATATTGGGCTACTGTCTGACATATAGCTTGCAGAGTCATCTCCTGTTCTCTTAGCTTGTTAACTACATCCTTTGAGGTGCAGAAACTCCTTAGTTGGATGCAGTCCTATTCACCCATTCTTTCTTTGATTTGCTGAGTCACTGGATCTTTACTCAGAAAGTTTCTACTTATGCTGAGGAGTACTAATGTTTCTCCTACTCCTTCCTATAGTAGTTTCATGGTTTCAGGTCTTATTAGAGATATTTGATCCTTTTAAAATTGGTATTAGTATGGGGTAATAGGGATTCAGTTTCCAGTTAACACCATTTGTTGAAAAGGCTCCCTTCCTTTTCATCTTCTGTTTTTGGCTCCTTTATCAAATATGAAATGGCTGTAGGTCTGTGGGTTTATTTCTGGGTCTTCTATTCTCTTCCATTGGTCCTTGGACCTGCCAATACCAAGTTGTCTTCATTACTATAGCTCTGCAGTGCAATTTGAAATCTGAAGTTTGGAATTGTTATACCCCCAACACTACTTTGTTCATTTGCCCAGGATTGCTTTTGTGATTTGAGGCCTTTTGTGATTTAAAGATTTCATATTTCATTCAGAATAGTAAAGAATCCCCTAGTCCAGCAAACACCACTGGTGTACTTACACTGGAGCTCATTTCTCATATCTCCACCACTACAGCAAGATGGTGTTGACTTGAACTCTGGCCTTCTCTTAGCTTCCTTAGGCCTTGGAGGCTTTCCATTGCTCTGTACTGTACAAAACAGCCTTCAAGAGTCCTTTGCTTAAGTTATTGATACTCAACACTCTGTACTCTATCCATAAATATTTCTAGCTTATCAAGAAGACCATGAACAGCTGAATGCAAAGGCCCATGAGCCAGACACGGATTCTGTTACATGTTAAGGCATTTAAACATTAAACATTTGTGGAATTAACATAGTGAATGAGCATTCTAAACCAGCAGCAACATGGTTGTTACACATAAAAAGAATTCAAAGGAGGAAGAAAATTACCATACAGGTTGATTGTCTGAGTGCATTGTTTCCCCGTCATACTATGTCAGAGATGAAAGGATAGTATTTTTTTCTTCGGCAAGTGGAAAATAGCTTTGTTTTTACTGCTTCTACATCTCTTATATTAAAGTGAACTCTCATGGCTGATTTTAATATGACTTGATTGTCTCTACATTCATATCCCTGGATACCTTGCTTTCTCTGTAAGTCAGCAAGATCAAAATCTCCTTCTAATTACCTTTCCTACCTGCTATAGTACCTGCTGCTGGGAAAGTGTCAGTTGCTCCAACAATTATGCTGGTGGTAACGGCACATATTCCCACGAGGCAGGGTGGTGGTGTTGGACTTCAAAGAGCCTGTGCTAAGTGATGATGTATATTGTAGTTCAATTAAAGCATAATTAAGGTGGCATGCTATATTCTGAATCTGCTTGTGTCAAAGATAATCCATCTCAGTAATGCATATTGTTAACTCTGCTCAGACTCTGCTCAGTCATACAGGCAGAACTCCTCTAGTAGCTCTAACTCCTCTACTGTACCTCACATGTACCTCACCGGGGACCAATGGCCCAGATTCATTTCAATGCACAAGTAGTGAGCCACACCCACAGCCTGGCTTCCGTGTATTTCACTGAGTTTGGGCAGTTTTCATGTTGGGGTGGGGGGAAGCTAAAGTTCTGGGTTGTCCTAAGATAGGCTCCAAGTCACAAGCTCTTTTATTCCCCAAGTCTGTAATCTGCAGTGAGTTTCTTAATCTGTGAAATTTGAGGATCTCACCCAAAAAAGAACAGATGACTACCTTCATCATAGATCTATATTTCGTTTGTACTAATAGAAGCATACACAGTCATGTGTATATGTGTGTACCATGTATAAATATATTTTATTGGTGTATGTGTAAAACATATGCATATGTACATATGTGTGTAGGTCAAGTAAACAAGCAACAGATGAGGTATTTGGTATTTGTAAAAAAGTTGTTGTACTTTGTTTTCATTTCCAAAGGCCTCCTAACAGGTGCCTTATCCAGCCTCCCACTTTTCTTAGGCCCAGGGATATAAGCAATGTTGAGAAATCTCTCTATTTATTCTCTCATGGAGCAAATGGAAACAATATCAATGTTTGCTGAGCCCTTGAGGTAACTGGAAAAGAACCACATGGTGATTCAATTCTTCTCATGCCTTCCTCATTCTCACAGCCCTAATCTAGGAGATGATGATTTAGACGGGTATGTACTTGGAGGAGCTATCATGGACAGCTGTTTTTCTGATTTCCTAGGAGCCACTTGTGAAGTGGTTAAGAATAAAGAAGGGTTAGAAAACTATGAATTTATAGTCAGGTTATTTTATTTAATCCTCTTATGGATTTAAGCAAGTTGCACAAGACTTATTCCAAGATTCAATTTTGTCATCAATAAAATAAGAATGATAGTGCTTCAGAGAGCTGTTAGAGGAATTCTTGTCTTTGTTAGACTCAGAATCAGATCAATAAATCTAATATTGTTATTATCATTACCCTTCCTCTCCCTACTTTCCCCTAATCTGATCTCTTCTTGTACACCCACATTTTCACCCATCTTCAAACATATCTCAGCTCCACAAATGCTTTGAAGATGTTCAAAAATAGTCTTTATAAAGGAGAAGAACAAGTGAGTGAACCCATAGGCTGTATGCAAATTGCCTCTGGAATTCCTTCCATGCTCATCTTCCCATTTCAGTCAGATTCATATTATAAAGACTGGAGTCATATCTGAATATTCTCTGGCAATAGCTAAAACCAAAACTTTAATATGCTTTCTGAGCCCTTTTAAAACAAGTTTTCTTAGTTATCATAATTAATATGATATTTCAGAATACACAGAGTAAATAAAATAAATTTAATAACTTAAAAAAAAAGAATACACAGAGTACTAGGGGTGAGTAGTATCAGTAGAACTATCAATATAATAAAGGTTGAATTGCATGGGAAGGTGCTCTGAGTGAGATTCTATTACTTCCTGTCTAAAAGTGAATCAACCCTATCAGAATAGTCTCTGTGGTAGTGTTTGAAAATAACAGTATATTAACAGCCTTTTAGCATAAGATCCTGTTAATGTTTACACAGCAGGGTATGTTGATGTGAAGCACTGACTTTCTTATGTCTTAAAAGGCAGATTGAAACACATTTAAGGAGAAGACACTGGGTAATGTGGGATAAAGGAAAAAGAAGCAAGAGAGGAGGTAGACAGATTTAGCTGGTTGTCATATAAATACTTGGTAGTGTAGGAATGCTTCTAAGTATCTGCTGTTATACTACTAAATCTTTTCACTACAAGTCATATTTTTAAAAATTCCAAATGCTCAATGATTTCATGCACAGGGTATTACAAGTGAGAGAGAGAGAAATTCTGAGTTTCTAGAGAATTATACTCTACAATTAGAAATTTGAAGAGTTGGCAAGTTTCCAAATACTTTATTTTATTTTTATGTTTTTAATTCTAAAAATACTGCACAGAGGGGTTACATGAATAAGGTCATGAGTACATTTCCTATCAAGCCTTGTTACCTCCTCCTTTGTTTTTCCCCTACCATCCCTTCCCTCCCTATCTCTCCACCTCCTCCCCACCCCAAGTTGTAAAGTTCGTTTTCAACACAGTGTCTTGTATGTCATTGTTACAATGGGTCAACCTGTGTCCTGATTTAAACAGTTTGTTATTTCCCTTCCCCTTCCCAAATTAGAAACGTGTATATACAAGATGCAGGACATTGGAATCAAATACAGTGAAATCAGGGATTATACCATGGGAGAAGAATATACAAAAGGAACAAAAAGAACCACATAGTACATTTTAACTACATTAAAAACAATAGCAAGAAAGAATAAACCACTTATGTCCCTATATAGAGGTTCATTTAGCTTAACATCATCTTATATGGTCATATGTACATAGCTTCTGACCTTTTCTACTTGTCTTAGACATATACTAGCTATTGCAAATAAAAGAAACCATGGGAGTTATGTTTCTTTGGGCCTGGCTTACTTCACTTAATATAATTTTTTTCCAAGTCTTTCCATTTCCTAACAAATGGGGCAATGCCATTCTTTCTGATGGAGGCATAGAATTCCATTGTGTATATATACCACATTTTCTTGATCCATACATCTACTGAGGGGCTCCTGGGTGGTTCCATATCTTAGCTATGGTAAATAATGCTGTGATATACACAGATGTGCTGGTAGCTTTAGTACGGCCTTGTTTGTGATCATTTGGGTAAATGCCCAAAAGTAAGATTGCTGGGTCATAGGGGAGCTCTATGTGAGACTTTTGAGGAACCCCCATACTGCTTTCCAAAGTGGTTGAACAAGTTTACACTCCCACCAACAATGCAGTAGGGTTCCCTTCTGTTCACATCCCTTCCAGCATCTGTTGTTACTAGATTTCTTGATTATAGCCATTCTGACTGGGGTGAGGTGGAATCTCAATGTTGTTTTGATTTGCATTTCTTTTATGGGTAGGGAGATGAGCATTTCTTCATGAGTCTATTGGCTATCCTTCTTTCCTCTTCAGAGAAGTTTCTCTTTAAATCTTGTTTTTTTTTTTTTTTTTTTTTTTTGGGTCCGGTCGTGGGGCTTGAACTCTGGGCCTGAGCGCTGTCCCTCAGCTCTTCAACTCAAGGCTAGCACTCTACCACTTGAGCCACAGCACCGTTTCCGGCTTTTTTCTTTTTGCTTATGTGGTACTGAGGAATCGAACCCAGGGCCTCAGGCATGCAAGGCAAGTACTCTACCACTGAGCCACCTTCCCAGCCCTCTCTTTAAATCTTTAGGCCACTTATTTATTGGGCAGTTGTTTCTTTGAGGATTTGTTGTTAGGGGATTTAGTTTTGTGAGTTCTAAGTATACTTTAGATATGAGACCCCTATCCGTTGTACGGCTTGTGAAGATCTTCTATCAATCCAAGGGCTTTCTATTGATTTTGCTAGCTATGTCTTTTGTCATGCAGAAGCTCTGCAATTTCATGCAATCCCATTTGTCCAGCCTTTCTTTGATTTGTTGTGCTTCTGGGTCTTTTTAAAGAAAATTTCAGCCTGTGCCAAGGAACCCTAGAGTTTCTCCTATTCCATTCTGTAATGTTTTCAGGGTGTCTACTTTTATTTTGAGGTCTTTGATCCATTTGGAGTTGATTCTGGTGCAGGGTGATATATAAGGATCTAGCTTTAGTTTTCTACAGGTGATTAACCAATTTTGCCAGCACCATTTACTGAAGAGGCTGTCTTTCTTCCATTCTATTTTTTTAGCTCCCTTATTGAAGATTAGGTGGCTATAGGTCTGTGAGTTCATTGCTGGGTTTTCAGTTTGATTCCATTGATCCTCGGGTCTGTTCTTGTGCCAGATTACTATGGCTCTGTAATAGAGTTTGAAATTTGGTATTGATATTCCTCCAGCACTGTTCTTTCTGCTAAGGATTGTTTTTGCTATTCGGGGTCTTTTATTGTTCTATATGAAGTTTTGGGTTGTTTCTTCTATTTCTTTGAAGAATGAGATTGGAATATTAATAGATATTCCACTGAATTGGTAGATAGCCTTTGGAAGTATTGCCATTTTCACGCTTTAATCCTCCCAATCCAGGAGCATGGGAGGATTTTCCACTTCCTAAGTTCTGCTTTAATTTCCTTTTTCAGGTTTTTAACGTTTTCATTGTAGAGGTCGTTCACTTCTTTATTTAACTCCTTGGTATTTTATTTTTCATGGGATTATTACAAAAGGAGTTGCTTTCTTGATTTCAGCCACGCTCTTCTAATGATAGGCATACAGAAAAGCCATTGATTTTTGAGGTTTAGTTTTATACCCTGCTACTTTGCCAAAGTTTTGAATCAGCTTGAGTAATTTGGGAGTGGAGTCCATGGGATTCTTTAAATACAAAACCATCTCATCTGCAAAGAGGGAGAGTTCTACTTTATCTCTCCCTATTTGGATCCCCTTTATGTTTGTATCTTGTCTGATTGCTGTAGCTAGGCATTCTAATACTAAATTGAAGAGACATGGAGAGAGTGGACATCCTTGTCTCATTCAAAATATTTTAAATTTACAGAAATACCCAGTTTTCTGGAACTAAGTAACTCCATACCATAGGGCTATGTTTGTTTAATGACTTTGTAATCAGAATTATTAAATAAACATGCATATTTCCTTACCTTATGAAGCTATGGTAATAGACACCATTAGATAATTTGAAACTTGGCTCTACATATTACTCTGTTCATTATTCCCATACATTGTACTATGTAGTGACATCAGCACCAATATAGATATATGTGTAGGTCAATGAGGGTGTGCCTTTGAGTGTATATCTTTACCCTGGCCTCTCTTTTCATCCCATGACCCTGCTTCCTGGCCATCATGCGGTGGGCATCTCTTCTGTTACATCATGCTACTCTAAATTACCAAAAGTCCATAGCAATGGAGACAGACAATGATAGGTGAACTATTCTGGAACTTCCTTAAATTGATTTGCTCAGGTAACTTGTCACAACCACAGAAAGGGTGACGGTCTCATAAACCAGAGTCAGAGTCTAAGCTGTCCTCCTTTCTCACACCACTGTTTACCAAGGGCCCATAATGTGTTGAGCTGAATTCTGGAAGGTGGAGAGTTGAACCAATGTGGCCCTTGCTACAAGAGAAGCAACTCAATCTGGAAAACACCACTTCCAGACTGGAGTCATCATGTGTTCCAGCAAATTTGTCCCATTTTTGCACTTTCTGTATTATTATTTGATGTTTCTTTTAGTTATGTGCACTTTTATGCCTTAATACATGTTCTTGAAAAAAGTTGTCTCAATTTAATGGAAAGTCAGTCTCTTATTTGCCATAAATAGAAGGTGGCTGTTAAACCCAACACAATTAAAATGGTATTGTGATGAAAGTCAACCCAGTCACCTTGTTTGTTGAACTTTCCAAGCCTGGATTTGCTGTGTCTTTGTTGAATAAAGAAGATGATCAAACACAAGGGCAATGTCAAGGTCATACTATTACAAAACTTAGACATTATTCTTAAAGCCTTTAAATAGATCAAAGAAAATGATGAAAACTTTGTCCATTTGTCCTCAATAGTTGTAATGAATATCAAGGAACACAACGTCACCAAAACTTTCTTCCCTCTAGTGATACAACTGTGTATTTAGAGAAATGCATCTCCATTAAGAAGATTATCACATTAATACACAAGTACAATATCTGTGGCAAGGGGTTAAAAAGCAGACTGAGCCAATGAGGCACAAAATACAAAGCTACGGTAAGGAGACAAGGTATTAGTATGAAATCTGAAGAAAATGTGTCATTGTTGAATGAGGAGCTAGATCTCCAAGAAGTTGGCCCTGTGAGAGGTGAGCCTGGTTGCCCACCTGCCTGCCTGCCTGCCTGCCTGCCTGCCTGCCTGCCTTCCTTCCTTCCTTCCTTCCTTCCTTCCTTCCTTCCTTCCTTCCTTCCTTCCTTCCTTCCTTCCCTCCCTCCCTCCCTCTGTCCTTCTTTTCTTCCTTCCTTCCTTCCTTCCTTCCATCCTTCCTTCCTCTGTTCTTCCTTACTTCCTTTCAACTCAGATTCCTGAACTTGCTCCGTAGGCACTCTCATACTTGCGTCATGATCACATGCTTTTTGTTTATTTACTTATTTCTCAACTATGATCTCCAGGTTTATCTGAGCTAGTCTTAGATGATAATCCTTCTATCTAAGGCCTTTTGTATAGCTGAAATTACAGATGTGCACCATTGCACCAAGCTTATTTGAAAAACGTCCTCACTAACTTTTTGCTAGGCTAGCACGGAACTGCAATCCTTCCAATCACTGCTTCATAAATGCCTGAAATTCAGGTGTGAGCTTCCATGCCCAGTCAAAGGCTACAGCATTCACTACTTCTAAGTGGTCTGCCATCCAAATACTAACCAGACCCAACCATGCTTAACTTCTCACATCCAGTGAGGTCAACTATATTCAGAGGTAGTATAGACATAGATGCTTTTAGTTTTCAATCCTGTTCCAGAGGAAGAAAATATGAAAGTAGATAGATGAGTTAAGAAAGAGTACCCAAGATTGGAATTTACAATATTTAATCTAAGTTAGTAAGAATTGGCATGGATGGGGAGTGAAATTAAAGGAAATTTGATGGTAAAATTTGCAGGTTTTAGTAATATATGCATTAGGGAAAGTATTTGAAGAGAAAAATTATCTTAACATGTCAGGGTGACTAAGATATTTCAAAGATTATTCAATGAATTATGATTTAAGAGAATGTTTTCCTTTCAAATTTTGTAAACCATTTTAAGTGGAAAGAAATCAATAAGTCATAATCCCTTATAAGTCATCAATAATACCTATCCTTCAATAAAAGTAAAATTGTACAAATAGTAAACAAAGAGAATAATGAAAACACTCCAAGTTTTGATGTGCCTCTTTTTCATTTCCTGCACCTGATCAAATTGCCTAATTTATTTATTCCATTAGAATATATTAATTAGAAATTTCTTTCATTGGGCATCATGCCAGATACCAAATACACTTTATGATCAAACATAACCATACTCTTTTCACAGATGTTTCTAGAGTATGAGAGGGAGTATAATAAAATAACCATGCATATACATTTAAAACTGGAAATATAATTGTAAGTTACTTAAAGAGCTCTTGAGTTCTCAGGGCAACATAAATGCATTGACTTAATAATTGTTTGTTGAATGTAGTGTATTGGCACTAGGGATATAGCAATGAGCAAGAAATGAAAGGGGTAAGAATGAGTGAACAGGAGGCATGGAAAGAATGACTCTTCTACAAAATTGGAAGGTGACTTTTAATGAGTAGTTGAAAGAAGTTACCTACTCGGGACTTTTGTCTCCATCAAAAAAAGTGATCACAAAGAGTGGTTGTGATTGAATGACAAAGGCAAAAGTTTATGAACTAGGATTTAGAGCTCAGTGAATGTTTATCCCTAAGCAAGTTAAATTACTCCCTGTATTCAGAAGAGGTGTTGAAATCTGATCTAGGTATATATATTTTTTTCTTGCATTGTTCCATTCAGTTTTAAAAACAAATAAGTTAGTCCCACTCATTCTTCATATGATAAATGTTTTTTTGCCTGCAAATGCACATTTTGTACTTAGAGTTGCTCCTGTTCATTGACCTCTTTCAGTTCCTTGGGCCTGAAGAACATGCTTTTACAGGGTATGCTTGCTTTGCTTGTTCTAAGCATTGTTTGAGATGTACAAAGAAATAATACAAATCACCAGAATGGAAAACATCCCTCACAGGTCCTCCCGTGTGAGTACCAGGAGTGCTGATAGCTACGAGCCATGGTCTAGACAGCACATTGCCTTATGGATGATCTTGGTAGAATGATGTTGGTGAGATGTTTGACCTTTTTAGACCTCAGTTTTCTCATCTATAAAATAAAGGTAGTTTTAATCTTCCCTGACCTCTTAGAAATGTCAAAAGGGGGAAATAAGTTAATGTTTGGAAAGGCTTGTGTGTGACCCTTCAGCCTAGACATTATCAACGTACAAAGTAAATGATTGGAACTGTTTGCTATCCCATTAGTAACTCAAATAAAACATGGGACTCCTCCTGGAAAATCCTTGTAAGTCAGACTTGGAAGACTTGTTTTGTTCCTCAAGATAGTAATGGGAATAAAAGAATTGGAAACTCTGTCTCTCTGAGCTCATTTTTAAAGGATTCAGTGGAGGAAATTCTTCTTGCAGGCACAGACAGATTTCTTCTTAGAGGATCATTCAACCCAAGATATATTGAGCCCCAGAAACCTGGGGCTTCCAGTTAGGAAACAAAATCAGAGATATAAGACTTTTGCGACTTTAGCTTAAGTTATATAGGAACCCAGACATTGTGTCTGGATACATGAAACATGAATCATCACCATCATTATTAGACTTATTTTTTGGGGGGGGAGGAATATGATGTCTCATTCATATTATAGTTAATTATCTAAAATATGTAGACTGTTCATTGTTACTACTAATCACTTTAGCCACTGTCTTCTTCAATCCCCATAAAATATATGAGACATATTCTATTACTATCTCTAAACTTCATATGAAAAAGCAAGGCCATACAAATAAAATAAATTTTCTTTGCTTATAACTATGCTTACAAGCAGGGAGCTTGAGGTCCTTCATAGACCTTCCTGAGCGCCCCTTACCTGGTCCAGCTCTATTTACCTTTTATATCCATGACCTGGCACCAAGTGCATGGTACTCTCAATGTTGTGATTTATAAATATAGCATTGTTACAATGATGGCATTCAGATCTATTTAGTACTGGGTAGATGTAAGAAAGCAAAAACAATTGTTTCTAGCTAGAATGAGAAGAATGTAGAGTAGTTCATGGCTATGTCAGATCAACATTTGGGTCAGCCAATAGTGAGTTCTGTCTCTTTTTAACCCATTAGTCTATAACATCAAACCAAATTACACCTATCATGATCAGACATTGATTTATAATTTTACACTTATATGGAGTAGAGTTATAAGAGCTTATACACTGAGAGAAAGAGTAGTGGAAATGAAAAGATAGCATATTTAGTTAATGATCGATTTTTGACAGCAGTCTACAGGGACTTTTTTAAGACCAACCTGTATTTTAGGACAGAATTGTGTCCCATACTTGAAGTTAGACAATAGTGTTTGACAAGTTCGTTGGAGTAGAAAGTTAGTAGTTCTCTTTTTTTCTTATCACTAAGAAGAAGGCAAGAAAAAGTTCATTGCATGTCTACAACAGAGAGAGGGAATGGCCAATATTTAAGAACTGATGTTTAAATATATGCCTTATGTTTTGCTCACAGTTTATGTTTAATCACTTTGGGAAACAGAGAGAAAAGAATCATGATTTTAAAGATAATTTTAAAACTTGTTAGTGTTTCCTTTAGGGCTATATACTCTACTGGGTTGACCAGGAGCAAGATTAGAGCAAAATAGGAACTCTAAACACCTAGGTCATTGGTACTAGCAGCTACTGAGGAACATGTAGGTATTTTTATACCAAGATACCTTCTGCAATGGTATTAAAGCCATATCTAGTATAGAGAAAGCTGAATCAAACATACTCATAATGACTTCAAGTTCATAGCAGAATTAACTTCATTCAGTAGATAAAACTGGCTATCATGGAATTGCAAGAGACAGAGAAGCTTCTTTCACTTCCTTTTTTATTTCTAAAAGGACTAAATAATACTTTAAAAATGACTTTAATAATATCATCCATTCATTGAACAAGGAAATTTCATTGTGACCTTTCTGTGCATATATAAATTGTACTCCAATCAGACTCACTCTTTCTGAAATTTTCTCTTACTCCTCACTCCTTTCTGAAACAAGCTAAACAGACCTCATTGCTCTATTTTTTTTTGGGGGGGTCCAGTCGTGGGCCTGAACTCTGGGCCTGGGTGCTGTCCCCCAGTTCTTCAGCTCAAGGCTAGCTCTCTACCACTTGAGCCACAGAGCCACTTCCGGCTTTTTTTCCTGCTTATGTGGGCCTCATGCATGCACTGAGCCACCTTCCCAGCCCTCATTGCTCTATTGTTAAAAATAGAAATTAAGTACTTTTTTTTCCTCGTATCTTTTTATTTTATTGTGAAAATACCGTACAGAGGGGTTACAATTACATGGGCAAGGTAATGAGTACATTTCTTATCAAGCATTGTTGCCTCCTCCTTTGTTTTCCCATCCCATCCCTTCCCATCTCCACTCCCCCCCACCCCCTGCCACCCTCCCACCCCTGGCCAAAGTTGTAAAGTTCGTTTTTTGACATAACGTCTTGTACATCTCATTGTTGCAATGGGTCCACCTGTATCCTTACTTAAATGGTTTGTTTTTCCCTTCCCCTCCACAAATTATACCAACATCAAATACAGTGAAAGCAGGGGTTATACTGTGGGGGAGGGACATACAAAGCAACAAAGAAATCATCTTATAAATATGTTAGAAATAATTGCAAGAAAGAAAAAAATATTTGAATCCTTATCTTGGGGTTCATTTCACCTAACATCAATTTATCTGACCTTTTCTGCTTGTCTCAGATATATATACTAGTTATTGCAAATAAGGGAAACCATGGGACCTATGTTTCTTTGGGCCTGACTTACTTCACTTAATATACTTTTTGCCAACTCTTTCCATTTCCTAACAAATGGGGCAATGTCATTCTTTCTGATGGAGGCATAGAATTCCATTGTGTATATATACCACATTTTCTTGATCCATACATCTACTGAAGGGCTCCTGGGTTGGTTCCATATCTTAGCTATGGTAAATAATGCTGCAATAAACATAGTTGTGCTGGTGGCTTTAGTATGGTCTTATTTGTGATAATTTGGGTAAATGCCCAAAAGTGGGATTGCTGGGTCATAGGGGAGCTCTATGTGGAGTCTTTTGAAGAACCTCCATACTACTTTCCCAAGTGGTCGAACAAGTTTACACTCCCACTAACAATGCAGTTGGGTTCCCTTCTGTCCACATCCCCTCCAGCATCTGTTAATATTAGAGTTCTTGATTATAGCCATTCTAACAGGGGTGAGGTGGTATCTCAATATTGTTTTGATTTGCATTTCTTTTATAGCTAGAGAGGTTGAACATTTTTCATGTGTCTATTCGCCATCCTTCTTTCCTCTTCAGAGAAGTTTCTCTTTAAGTCTGAAATTAAGCACTTTTTAAAGCCGTATTTATTCACATTATGCTTCTCCATTTTCTCTATCTTTTCCTGATGCTACCTATTGTCCAGCAGCACCTTTTCGACTTCCCTACCCTCCAATTCTTTTAGTAGTATTATTTATTCTATCAAGGGGTTTCATCATGGTATTTCAGATATGTGTATACTATATGTTAGTAAGAGTAACCTTCTCTATTGCTTTCTCTTTCTCTGCACCTAATCCCTTATTAATCAACAGCTTTTATTGAGATTCTTTATACATAGTTGTAATATATTTCAGTATCATTCACCCTTCATTGTTGTTTTTCTGTCTCATTGCCTTCAACAATAGTAATATGTATGGTATATATGCATACACACATATATATCCATATATGTGGACATCCAGATGGCCATATAGATAGATATCTATATATACATATATCCATAAATATCACTTAAATGCCCTCTTTCTATTTCCAAACTTAGACATTCCTCTTCCACCTTCCATGCATCAGTATTATGTATGAGCACTGAACTCAACTAAACTGAAATATTCGATCTTCATAAGGACAGTGTTACATAGCTCAGATTATTTCTCCCATATTTCTGTTAAATATAGAAATGTGCTGAATTCTTCCAGATTCCTTACAGGGCACCAAATATAGAAAGAAGAAAGTATCCCTTTCTGGAGGTAAAACATCCAGGCTGTGTACACTCCCTGTCCAGGAAGGAAGAATGTCAGTCTCCAAAGTAGCCATGCATCTTTCTAGTCCATATTGAAGATAGTTTTGCTGTACATAGGTAAAAATAGCAGACATTAACTTTACAACCTTGTTCTTCAGAAAGCCACAATTTTAGCATATTCTACCCATTATCCTATTCCAAGCATAATGTGAACCTCTGTCTTCCAATGTTTTCTTAATAATGTATTTCACAAATATTTGATAGGCACCTGCTATTCTTTTACAGGTGCTAGAGATGTAACAATAAATAAAATAGAAAAGTTTTCTTTCTCTGTTGAGTTATTATCTCAGTGGAGGAAAAAAAGATGATAGATAAATAACACATGTGTGAACAAGACAAGTCCAAGTAATAGAAAATACTAAGGATAAAATAAGTCAGAGTGATGAAAAAGAAATGGCTGAAATCTATTTCCGATTCAGTTGTAAGACGCATCCTTTCTGACCAGGTGAAGAACAAAGATCTGAGTGAAAGTTATTGGCTCAAAGGCATCAGTACATTCCTGGGGCAAAAAGTACCAGCTACAGAGCTACTGAGAAACCCTTTGGGCAGCAAAGAGGTGACTTGTTTGAGGATTTGACACCAGAGTATCAGAAAAGTTAAAAGTTTTAGGAGTATCTGATCTGGGGAATTTATCTTTGGTGGAGAAATCAAATTTTGGTCAGGTACTACTTAACTATCCAGTTTGCTATCTCAAACTCCTTTTCATTTCCTCCTTCCTCTCATTTTACTTGGAGACTCCACATATCCGTACCAAGCTGGCCATGTCTCCATTTAGCAGTAAGAATTGTTCTCTCTCCCTGAAATGTACTTACCCAGTTTGGAACTGGGCAATCACTACTCTTCTTTGAAGAGACATCTTCCCTTTTCTCCCCATGAGACACAGAGAGGAAATGATTAATTATTCAAACTATCTGGATCTCTATGCTTTATCAGTTCTTTTAGGGCCTATATTCTACTTGACTATTATTCTCTAGTATGGTACTCTGACCTATCATAAAATTTAGCATAGGTTGTTTTAGGTTGCAATCTGCAGAAAATTTGCACCTATCATGTGTACAAATGCTCTATGTGTACATAGTACAAAGAATACAAAAGGCTATGTTTGGGTTGGGGGTACAGTTCAGTGGTAGAAGGCTTGCCTCCCATGTGCACCAGTAAAAAAGAGAGCATTGGTCAAAACTCAACTAATTAATCACTCCTCCTTCTTTCCTTTTCTCCATAGCTTTATGTCTTTATGTTTATTTTCACGAAATTTGGGCATAAACCCTGTTCTTTCCTCTATCCTTGTTTCCTACAGCAACATTATCAGGTTTAATTTGGTAATACCTGTTTTATAGACTCATCTCCATAAACTTATTTTGCATCATGATTTCCTCTCAGCCATATCGGATTGGCAGTCTGGTCTTCTGGAAGCCTCTTCTTATATACGAAGAGTCTTTGCACCACTCCCTTCTTCCATCTCTCACCATATCTCATGCAATTGCCCTCTTCCACTCTTTATCAGATTATTTTGCTTATTAATGTGCCATCTTCCACTTTAATTTTCATATATATTAATTGACAGTACTCTTTAGATACCTTACACATAAGTGTGACCTTGAACTCAGATCGTGGTTGAATATGTGGATGAATTCATATATACTTGGGTCTCTGTAATGTAGCAAACCTTCTTTCCTTGGTGGTATAGTTTTTTTCTTTTCTCTGTTCTCACAGTGTTTCTCTTTCTTTTTTTTTAAGAAATTATTGTTTAGTTCACTAAATTAGAACCTTTCAATATATATTACTCTAGAGTGATGATCATGGATCTCCAATGGAAAAGAACTAGTTATATATATCATTAAAAACCTCCAAACCTTATGTATTCATTTTACTCTCACCTAGATTTGATAATGCAATGGTGAGGATGGGCTAGATCAAATATATTCCTCAATGAACACACATCACAGGATATGATAGTTAATGATTTACATACCGTATACTGAGATATCCAGTGACAAGCACTAAATCTTTACTTCTTTTTCCTAGTCATCATCTAGCAATCACTAAAATTGTGCTATTTTTTCTGAAACAAGACAACCAGTATGAAGATATACACACTATTCAGAGTAGGCAGGAAGTTCTAGAGACTGTTGGATGTTTTCTAAGTTTTCAGATAAGAAGGGTGATGAGGAAGAGCATGTTCAAAATAAACAGCAATAGAAAAACTGGCATAGGTCCATGGGTTTATGGCTTGAGTACTTCCTGGTTTAAACTGACACCTTATCCCAGGAGGAGAAGCCCATCCTTGCAGTCATGCTGAGTTATTCTGAGTTGCAAGTCCTGCTTCCCCATGGCAAGGCAGCAAACAGCAGATCTCAAATGGAAGCGCGTGAAGTGCATAGAGCAAAAGTTTCATCTAAAGAAGAGTCAAGCATCTGCCAACGGGAAGGAAAGTTATTCTGTATATACTGAGATTATCATTGGCAATAGGAAGAAGATGCATTAAATCTGTGTATCATCTGATCAGGAGGAAGAAGAGAAAACATCCCATTCAAATCAGGGGGATGGATTTATCCATTTTGGAGCACAGAGCAACACGGAAAACTCTACGACCACATCAGGTGTGCTGTTCTTGTGCACCAAGGCTTATTCATTTTACTTTATTGAATATTTTTATGATCTTTAAGTCATACAGATGAGCTCTCATTCAACAAAGCAGGTTATGAGTATAGTGTGTCTTGATCCATGTCACCTCTTTCAATGTTCTCACCTACCCCTCCCAACCCCTTCCCTCGCTTTTCTCAATTTTTATGTTACGAATGCCTGTTTTAGACATCTAACTTACTGGCCTCATTTATGTTTCACTAGTTTTTTTCTTTTCTTACCTGTGTAGCACCTGAGCTTAGACATTGGGAACTTGGGGATAATCCCTGAGCCATGGTGTGTTCTAAGGAAGGAATAAGGCTTATTCAGGGTGGTAGAAGTACTGTCTCCCATTTCTGGCATTGGGCTGAAAGAAGGCAGACTAGAATGCTGAAGTTTTTGAATTAATAGTCTAGAAGAGATATAATCATAGGTAAAGAGTATGCTCCATTCCAGAGTAGCTTGGCCGCCAGGGTGATACAAAACAAGGGAGCAGCAAGTGGACATTTTTGGTGTCTCAAGGAAGAGTAGCTATTTTAAATAAATTGTCCTGAAATTCAACATGGGCTATAACAGCATGGATATCATAGGTTCCCAGAGGTAAGAAAGAGACTTGAGATAACTAAGAAAGTTTTAAAAATGTATCGAAGAAAAGTGGGCTAATTTCACAGAACAAGGTAAGATTACTTTGGGCTTTGGGTTTGTGAGAAAAATCTTCCAGAGGAAAATTACTTTTTACCAAAACTCAAATAAATGTTGTGCTCATTTCAACTAAGGAGAGGTTGGAGGATATGGCCAGACTGATTCACTAGTATTCTTTCATGAATGCATTTGTCATATATTTTTTCTGAGACTCAGCCCTAGTCATGTGTACCTACAGCAATACAAATACTTGATGCTTCTCCCAGTCTGTATTTATCTCAGGGTAGTTTAAACACCATCGTCTGTGATGTGAGCTTGTACTTCTAAAGTTCTGTGCATAGCATTCTCAGAAGGAAACTGTAACAAACCAGATCTCTTCATTTTATGACATTTCTAGTGAGGTCAAAAGCTCCCTTGAGATTAGAACTCCCAGCTATTATACGGATAGTGTTCAGCTAAACCCAGATCTCTTAAAACAGCCCCACTTCAGTAAATTCCAGAAACATCCCCGTGACTTGGGTTATTTGTTTTCCCTCCCCAGACAGAGTTATTTTACCCAGAAAGTGAGGCTTCTACAAGAAACTAGATTTTTGTTTTAAAGACACATATTGGATCATAGAATTTATGCAAAACATCCAGAAAGGCAGAATTCTTTTTCATTCTGTATTTTATTACCTTTAGGGAGTTGTACAGAAGAGTTGCCAATTGATAGAGCAGTTTACGAATACAATATATCTTGATCAATGTCACCACTTTCAACATTCTCACTCCTTCTCCCCATCCTACTCTTCTGAGTTTGGTAAGATATACATTGGATTCTGGACTCCATTCTCCCCCTCTTTTCTTCATTTGTCTATCCTTGTCTCCTTGGCCCCACCCTTCCCCTTTTGAGTACCTGCAACTTGGTGTTTTATTTTGCTGAACTCTGACTTTGCCAGGTATGCAGAACTATATAGAGAGGAAGTAGATGAGTGGTGTTCAGGGGCTACAGGGCAGATGGAAGAGGAAGCGACTATTGGCTAGTACAGCTTTACTTTTGAAAGTGATGAAAATATACTGGATCACAATGGTGATTCCACTGCTTTCTAAGCATGATACAAAGGACCAGATTGTATATATTACAAATTTCATGGTATGGTAATAATATTTCACTTAAAATAATATGAAGGCCTTTTCTACTACCAAGTTTTTACAAACTTTCATAAATGTTTTTTGTTGTGGTTGTTGTAGCTATTTTGTTTAAAATTGGATTTATTGTGGAATATCCCAGGAAGCCTTAGACACTTCTGGTTTGCTTTTCTTTCTGCTCAAAAATCTATGAGTCACAATTATTGCTACTTACCCAGTTCCAGCTTTGCTTTTCAGAAATTACTGGCAAATTTGCCAGCTAGGTAAATTTAGGGATAGCAAAGTTATTCTTCTAAAGGATTTTAACCTTAAGAAATATATTTATCTCTTTTTTTATTTTTTATTTTTTTATTATGAAAATATCATACAGAGGGGTTACAATTACATGGACAAGGTAATGAGTACATTTCTTATCAAGCATTATGGCCTTCTCCTTCGTTTCCCCTTCCCATCCTTTCCCATCTTCTCCCCATACCCGCCCCCTGTCCTTCCCCCCCAGCCAAAGTTGTAAAGTTCATTTTCAACGTAACGTCTTGTACATCTCATTGTTGCAATGGGTCCACCTGTATCCCTATTTAAACAATTGTTTTTTCCCTTTCCCTCTACAAATTATACCAACATCAAATACAGTGAAAGCAGGGGTTATACCGTGGGGGAGGGACATACAAAGCAACAAAGAAATCATCTTATAAATATGTTAGAAACAATCGCATGAAAGAAAAAAACATGTGAATATATATCTTAGGGTTCATTTCCCTAACATCAACTTCTCTAACCGTTTCTGCTTGTCTCAGACATATACTAGTTATTGCAAATAAAGGAAACCATGGGACCTATGCTTCTTTGGGCCTGGCTTACTTCACTTAATATACCTTTTTCCAAGACTTTCCTTTTCCTAACAAATGGAGCAATGATTCTTTCTGATGGAGACATAGAATTCCATTGTGTATATATACCACATTTTCTTGATCCATTCATCTACTGAGGGGCATCTGGGTTGGTTCCATATCTTAGCTATGGTAAATAATGGTGCCATAGCTATGCTGGTAGCTTTAGTATGATCTTGTTTGTGATCATTTAAAGATATGGAACGCTTCACGAATTTGCGTGTCATCCATGGGCAGGGGCCACGCTAATCTCTGTATCGTTCCAATTTTAGTATATGTGCTGCCAAAGTGAGCACAGAAATATATTTATCTCTGTGGGCTTTAGCCCCATTTCATCTATCAGTTTAGCTTGAAATTAAATGATTTAGTTGTGATACAAATAGCATATATTATATGCAAATTTCCCAAGCATATGAACACAATCACATTCACAGTTGGAAGACAGTGAAACCAAAATCTATCTTTAGCCACATAATTACATTATGCTAAAAATACTCTCTTTCAAGTCACATGTTTTTTCTTTTCCTCCAGTGGTTGGAAAATAAGTTTGTACTTTGCCCTCTCTGCTACCAATGATAAATTGTAAAATTATGGCATACATTTTAAATCTGCTATTTCTCCCACCCTCTGAGCAATTGAAAGAATGCTTTTCTCCTGTTTTTTTTTGGGGGGGGGGGCTGTGGGGAACTCTAAGTAAAAGATCTTTTTTAAACACTTGTTCTGCTCTAAAAATCTGTGACATTCCAGAATGTGATGATCCGTGATAGCTTTATGCCACTTACCACTTGTGTGTGTGGAGACAATGCCAGTCCGGTGCAGCCTGGGAAGCTTGCGTTTGTAGGCCTAGCTCAGAATCCATAACTGGAATTGCTCTAGTGCTGGGAAGAGGGAGTTCTCTCCCCTGAGAGATGCCTTAAAGCTCTCAGCTGCTAGGAAGACTCAGTACTGAGAGAAGGGAGAGGCAATCACAAATAGCAGGCTTTTAATCTCTCTAACATTCCTCACACCCACTTGACTTTATCTTCTTTCTCTGGTGATGAAAGCAATCAAAACAACATTATAGCCTGTAAAGATCTTGCCCTGCTGTGTATCAAGGAATACTCTTATAGGTGAGATTTGGGATTTTTCTTGACCAAAGGTGTATGTGTTGGAGGAGAGTTAGAAGAGAGTTTACATGCTTTCCTCAGAAGCTGGAAACCTGTGGGAATGTGGTTGATGACTGGCAGTAAGATTGGTATGGTCAATTGGGAGAGATGATGTGTGTTCACATATTACAGCCCCAAGAAGCCCATAGGCTGCTGTTTTTCCATGCTTGGGGAAAGGACCTACAGATTATAAAAACTTTAACTCTTACCTTAGCATTCATTTAAGGCCTATAATGATGCTAAGACTTACCTTTCTCACTCTGTCTCCTATGTGTACCATGCACTGACCCAATTCACTTTAGTATTTTCCTTGACATTAAAAAAGTTTTGCCTTTTTAAAAGAAGCTGTTCTGTGTAATCTATCTACTCTTTTAGTTTCAGGAATACACATAAAATGATATTTTTTTACATATTTCAGGTTAATTACTTATAGCTAACACAAAATCCCTAATCTCAGTGATTTAACAAAAAGAAGTATTTACCTCTTTCTCACTTCACCACATTTTGTGGTTTGGAGGTCCCTCTTCCAAAGAGTAATTTGGGGGCTGCAGGGTTTTCACTCAGTTATATAACTCTGTTTCTGAAATAGCTCTACCCAGTCTTTCACCTTCAGCTTCCTGGATGCAGTTGGAGGTTAGAGGCTAGAGATGTTCAAGCCCATATCTCAAAATGACTTCCTTTACTTCCCTCCACAGTCTATTGGAAGAGAGGTTCTCTTGTGTTCCCACAAAGGGAAAAGTGGGATTGAAAAGGATCAAATCTGTCTCAGACTGATCTTATCTGATCTCCAACTGTCCATTTCATTCTTCCTCTTAAACATGAAATATGCTAGCTTCCTCCTCCTGGGGAACAACTTAATGTCCTGTTCAAAGAACCCACATCCCCAGACGATGTGCAGGCTTCTGCTCTAGGTCCAGATGTGTGTCCTCACAGCCGGATGATCTGTATAGATAAGGTATCCACCCCATTCCTCCTCCCATCACCACATTCGTTGCAGCACTGTTCACGATAGTCAAGGTATGGAATCAGCTCAGATGTCCCTCACGGGATGAATGGATCAAGAAAATGTGGTGTTCATACACCATGGAATTTTACTCGTCCACGAGAAAGAATATTACGTCACTTGCAGAGAAATGGATAGACCTGGAGAAAAGGAAGCTAAGTGAAGTAAGTCAGGCCTAGGGAGACAAAGGGCTCATGATTTTTCTCAGTCGGACAATTCTGAAATACTCTCCCTCCCCAAGCTTCGGGAAGGTTAGCTGGATTCTCTACTGTAATTACCATGGAGCTTTCCTTCTGCTCAATTCTGCTTCCCTCACTTCTTGCAGGTCATGTTTCCCAGGACATTTTCCAAGCAGCCTTTTGCACATCTATCTTATATCTCAATCTGTTTCTTAGAACACTTGAGCTTAGACGTTCAGCAGAACTATTCTGAGGCTCTCAAGATTGGCATTTTGAAGACCCCTGGTGTGAGTAGGTAGATAGAACTCCATGTCAGTCCTGGAGTTTGCTCACTGGTGGAAGAACACTCTTATTTTGTGGCCCATGATCTGTGGTTTCACACTGCAATGTCTCCTCTTTGTCCAGCAGTCTTTTGGAAGAAATCCTAAATGGGTATGGGAGAGTGTGTCAGTTATCTGACTCTTACAGGTTAGGCACCCAAAGTTTTCCTTAAGTATCAAAGGGCTGAAGACTCTGAATGAGTTTGTTGCCTGCTATATGCTCCGGAAGAAGAGAAGATATAAATTATAAGGGAATGGATGGGTAGTGGAGGGATGGATGAGAACATTGAAGGGGTGACATTGCTCAAGATATAGAGTATTCATACACTGCTTTGTTAAATGGCAACTCCTTTGTACAACTACTTAGAGATAATAATTTTTTAAAAATCTGGAAAAAAGAAAATGTACTACAATAGCCTACAAGGCTGCGTTTGAAAATTGATGATAGTTGTAAGCTTCTGTAAATATACTGAAATACCAATGGTCATATAGTTTAAATAGGTGAATTTTATGGTGCATAAAGCACATCTCAATAAAACTGCTAAGAAACAGAATGCATACGCACATTTCAGACATCTCATCCTTGCCGGCGAGTCATACACCTGAGATTGAGAAGCGTGAAGAATCTCTAGGCTTTTCTGT
This sequence comes from Dipodomys merriami, assembly GCF_024711535.1. Taxonomy (NCBI): domain Eukaryota; kingdom Metazoa; phylum Chordata; class Mammalia; order Rodentia; family Heteromyidae; genus Dipodomys; species Dipodomys merriami. Next base: position 84,969,542 of record NW_027205603.1, read on the forward strand.
CAGGTTTGCAATCCGTTTCCTTGGGCTTTTTTTGGTATAAAAAGTCAGGAAAGGTAAAAATATATTATTTGAAAAGAAAATACATGCTAACCTATTAATTCTTTATTTTAAAAACTCGCCCTATCCTTGAGGTAAATTACGTTAACAGTGACAGCATCGAAGCCACATTTTTCCTTGATGACTTCTATTGCCATGGAAACAAACACTGACTTCATACAATGACACTTTTATCTCCCCCAATTAACTTATTACATTTTTTTCTTAGCAAGAGAAGCGACATGGTAAGTAAAAACAAAACCAAACAAAAATAGCCTAAATGGCCTCCAAGAAAGATTCCTTGGAGAAGTCTAGAGCTGATATCTGAAAGGAGATGAGAGTTACTAAAGGAAGTGAAAATACAGTCAACAAGTCATTGTATATACCACAAAATTAAGAAAAGCAAGGAAAGGGATGTGTTGAGGCAGAAGGGAGAATGTTGGAGTGGGTAACAACGATCAAGTTGCATTGTATTTATAAACTGCTTTGTTAAATGGCACCTCCTTTGTACAGCTACCTAAAAATATTAAAAAATTAAACACAGGATCATCCTGAGAAGAAAGAATAAGGACAAAGGAATAACTGAAATCCAAAGCAAGGTTTTGTCTAGGTCACCAGGAAGCACACAGAGAAAAATCGGATGGAGAGGGCAGGGAGGTCGATGCTGTGCCAACTGAATCGACTATGCTCAGAATTTGCATGAACACTGGGAAACGGTTGAAGAGTTCAAGTTGGAGACGCAAGAGTAATTTATGAAACTATTATCTTTCCCCCTCTATAGTTTATCTCTAACATTTAGACTGTTTCCCTACATTCAGCACCAAATGGCCCAGTTGGGATCCTGAACTCTAGCTAACTGGCTGTGGAGGCCATTGGGAATTGTGTAGCTTAGATGAACCAAGCCAGTCAAATCACCACATAAGAAGGTCTTATCTACATTTATCCATCCAGGAACTAAGTACTCCCAGGAATGCAAGAAAAAGACCCGTATGTAACGGCTGAGCTGTCACATTTCCTTATCACACCAGTGTGGTGGTTTCTTGAGAGGTGCTGTTTGAACTACAAAGTAGAGAGCGGAAGGTTCTAGAATGCACTCCTCAGGTTGTAGAATTCCTCCTCAGAAACAATTGCTTACCTATGGACCCGTAGCATGCCTTGAGGAATTAGCCCCACCTTGGAAGCCCTGTGTCTATTTACTGAGATCTTTGATTTTCCCTTGTACACTTTATTTGGTTAATTCCATTTTCAACCAAAGCAGAGGCGAACTTCCCAAATCGACATCTCTATTGTATTAATGATTGTTCAAAGTGGAATCACAATGTTTGTCATTTCCAGTTGGCACCAAGACTGATGAATTAGTGCCTATGACAAACTAGTGGATTTTTCCCACTGGTTCTGACCAGTCTTTAACCAGTAAGCAGCTCTGTGGATCAGCCTAGCCTAGCAATAAAGCTGAGGCAGAAATTTTTATGATTAGAGAAAATATGTTGTTTTCCTTTCCCCTAAAGACTCGAGTGTGTACTAGCAAAGGGTTCTGACATGGTTGGTAAGATGGGTACAGGGGAAATAATGGAGGCAAGGTATTAGTCAAAAGCTCTGTGAAACTTTTCTGAAGACTTGTTCTCTGACATGCATTTGGGGGTTTCCCATTTCTGCCCCAGCCATCCTGGGAAATTCTCCAAAGTCACCAGTCACTTCTTATCTGCTCCACAACTGAGCTGAATGTACTTGGGGCCTATTTTCACTTCATATGAAATTTAGTGTAGGCAAAAAGTAAATGTACTTTTTACTTATGGTGATCTTACAGTTGATTGTGTAGTAGGAGGTACAGACATTACAATAGAGATTACATTTAATCTTTATAATAAAGTTTTGCAAATGTATGAATGTCTTCCTTTTATAAATGAGAAACTTGACTTTCAGAGAAGTTTAACAGTAGTACAGATGCTGCAGATAGTATTGTAACCTCGATCTCTCTAATATTCTAGCATGTAAATATTCAATATCAACTCCCATCACACATATTTCAATAAAAGAAAACCACTAAGAAAACAAATTTCAATGCGTCTTGACAAAATTATAGGTCTGTTTAGGCAGAATTGGCTGCAGTCACTATCTGCTGTGCTGTCCATTCTTTTATTTAAATATTTTTATTGTAAAGATACTGTACAGAGGGGTTATGGTTACATAAGTAAGGTAATGAGTACATTTCTTATTGAGCATTGTTACCCCTTCCTTTGTTTTTCCTCTACCATACCTTCCCTCCCCAGCTCCCCAACTCCTCCCTCCTCCCACCGGAAGTTGTAAAGTTTGTTTTCAACAAAGTGTCTTGTATGTCTCCATTCTTATATGGACCCTTTCAAGTATTCTGGGAGTAGGAGAAGGTAGTAACTGTGTCATTCAAACTCTTGAAGATTAAGCACAAAGGAAGAGGCCAATTTGAAAGCAAACACAAGAGAATTTATTCCTAGTGGTAGCCAAGCACAGTATCTCAGGGCTGCTGATGGTATGAGAGTACATATGACCTTGAAATGGAAAAGCCTGTATGGTTCTTCAGCTACCCCCACTTTCCCCTGGTCAACCTTGACATACATGTTTCTTACTGGACTTGGTTGTAGAGGGAGATATGAATGCCAGACTCATCGGTGCACTTCACTACAATGTCTCTCCTAATTGTTCCTTCAGTCTCTACTATGTCCTTCACTCTGGCTCTTTGACCTTTTCCTCTTTCCTGTGTTCTTCATTCCTGAGGATTGGAGACCCCTTTCCTACCACATCTCCTTCCACTTACAGCCTTGCTATGTTCTGCTGTGATAATACTGACTGTTTCCTAGAATGATGGTGGTTTTCGCTTCTGTGCCTCTCGGGCTTCTTCTGGCTAAAGTGACTGTCATTTTGTCTTGCCATGGTGACAGTTTACTCATCTTTCAAGGCATAACAGAAGTGTCAGTTTTTTCACTGCTATCACTTCTGTCACCCTTCCTGCTTTACCCTCCCTAATAGAATCAATTGCTTCTCTTTGTTTCTCAACCATGTCTCTTTTCTCTCTTCTTTCTCTCTTCCTTCCTGTTTCTTTCTCTCTCTTTTCCTCTCTGTCTCTGTCTGTCCTGCGGTCTCTCTCACTCTGTGAATCTCAATGATCAAGATGATCGTGGGTTAGCATTTCTACTTGCTACTTCACAGTCATGTTAATAAGCCAAAATATCTCAAAGTATTAGCCAAGAAGAATTGAGCCAGCTCACAAGAGCTAATTTATTTTAATAATGAATCCAGGGAAAGAATTCTGCTTTAGCTTTTGGAAACATGGAAAACAACATGCGGTCCTCTGGTAGATTTATCCTACCCTTAACCTGTATGCCTGTTACACCCATATGTGAGCCTGTGTTATGAAGGGAAAGATGGCTCAGAATTACCAAAATCAATTTGTTCACTATGTGCAGAAGAGTTTCAATATAATAAAATTGTAGGCAGTTGTTATTATCAACCAAAATTACAATGTACATGAAAGATAGTGAAACATGCTAACAGCAAAATCAAATGAGATGCTTGTCACCGGAGAAATTACCTAGTAAAGACAAGGTCTAGAGTTTGTTTCAAACTCCGTAGCCATTCTATTTCACTTCATTACCTCTCAAGGACATAGGACTTAACAAAAATTGGCTCTAGACTCTTCCATCTTTTCTTCACCCTCAATGTTATATTAGACATCAAATGAATCACTTAGTTTAGCTTGAACTACGTATTTGTCTTTTTTGTTTTTTGTTTTTTGGGTCCGGTCGTGAGGCCTGAATTCTGGGCCTGGGCACTGTCCCTCATTCAGCTCAAGGCTAGCACTCTACCACTTGAGCCACAGTGACACTTCCGGCTTTTTTTCTTTTCGCTTATGTGGTGCTGAGTAATCGAACCCAGAGCCTCAGGCATGCAAGGCAAGTGATCTACCACTGAGCCACCTTCCCAGCCCTGAACTACATATTTGTCAAGGAGTAACATTTTTCACATATGTCTTGGTAGCCTGGTGATAAAATTATGACGTAACATTTGCAAGAGATCATGGAAGGTGAGCTAAAGATACACAATAAAGTATTAGTCAGTTTTCCATCTCCATGACAAAATACCTGAGGTAATTAAGCTTATAAGGAGACAATGATTATTTTGTCTCAGGGGCATCAGCATTTTTAAGTCCATGACCAGTTGGATATGTTGTTTGCAGGGCTATGCAGAAGCAGAACATCATGGTGGGCAGTGAAATGAAAATGACTCAGGTCATCACACAGGACATGAGATGAAGAGGAGACTGGAGTCACAACGTCCCCTTCTAAAATATGCTCCAATTACCCAAACTTCCTTCCACCAGTTCCTAATTTCTCTAGGTTCCACCACCCCTCGTCATGCAGTTAAATAACTTGCCACATGTTTATTAAGCTCAGCTTGTGTGTCAGATAATGGGACAAGCACGAGAGAAAAACACAAGAGATTACAACAAAGTAAGTGTTTAAAACATCTTGATAAAAGAAATCAAATTTTATTGAGATCCAGCATGACTCATTCATGAATGGCCTTGTTTCTCAATATGGTAAATGGAGCTGCGAGCCTTGTAGTAGATCATCTACTAATGTTTTAAAAACAAGAAACTAGATCAAAATGGAAAAACATTGCTTTAATATGTTCACCTGAATTTCTGCTGAAACTTTTGCTATTTGTTCTGGCTGCTATCAACCTTCTTTTGCAGATGTAAACCTAGGGCCTCAGACTCCTCTGAAAATGGTCTGCAAATGCCCTAGACTTCTGATGGCTGCAGAAAGAAGACAACCTTTCCAAGGTTTTCCTGTCTCCAGAGTTCTGGTTTCCCTCCACACCCACCAACTTTTATTGTTTTAACAATGTGAGAATAAAATAGAATGGCATTCAAATGAGATGAAAGCAGATTGTGGGTGGGAATAGGGAAAAACTGGGAGATAGTGAGGGAAGTGAGCACATGGTTCATACAGAATTGTTCCCATTACCTGATTCTTGTAACTGCAACCCTTCAGTATATCTACTCTACAACCACCATAGAAATTACAATTTTTAAAAGGCCAGTGAAAAGCCTTGAGAAACTCAGAGAAGTCAGTCTTAATGTTGACAAGGAACACTTCGGGAAACTTGTGTAAAAATCAGGTAGAAATGAGAATGTATTCTAGTAAAGCATGAACAACTCTAGTAGAGATTGTGCTAAACTTCTACATACACAGCTATTAATAAGTACACGTTTTTTGAATCAAGGGCAATTGTTGCCCTATGTAAAAATAAATTCATTATTATTATTATTATTATTATTTTGTCGGTTGTGGGGCCTGAACTCTGGGCCTGGGTGCTATCCCTCAGCTCTTCAGCTCAAGGCTAGCGCTCTACTACTTGAGCCACAGCACCACTTGTGGCTTTTTATTTTTCTGTGTATGTGGTGCTGAGAAATTGAACCCAGGGCCTCATGCATGCAAGGCAAGCACTCTACCACCGAGCCACTTTCCCAGCCCATCATTCTTATTTTAAAATAGTAGTGAAGTCACATTTTTAGGCAAAAAACTCCCAATTTTCAAATATTGATTCAATTTTCCTTTTAAAGCATTTACTAGGCCAAGCTATGTGCTGCCTACTTTGTGCTCTTGTTTTATATTTTGATTTTTCCTATTTATGTAATGAGGTAGATCATACCTCCATAGCAATCTTGTAAAGATCACAATATTTGGTTGCTGTAACTCTTATTAGTGACATGCATATTAAATAATGTGATAAGTGAGCTACTTACAGAATAATTTTTATCTCAGACATGCTCAATCAGAAACCTGATGTGTTCTTTTGAAAATATTGCAAAAGATATTAATTCCTGGAACTTATGGTTGAACTGAATCAAAAATCTATGACATTGTCTTAGCATGATCATTTTGACTATTTTTTTTTTTTGAGAAATGTTGTGAATCTGTAGCCAGGCTACATGACAAGAGACTCCTGATTGATTCTCAATGTCTGCCAGGGACTTAGGAAGTAAGAGTGTCTACAAACCTACACATATTTGCCATTCCTGGATCAGATAATTTCTAAGTCTGTGTCCAGTCCCAAGAGTTTATAAATAAGTTGAGATCAAATCTGACCTCTCTTAATTGCTTGACAGTTTATTCTGAGGTCTCCATTATGGTGATCAGTATCAATGACATATTGATGATAGGAGATTTCTGTGTGATAGATTGTTATAGAAACCAGCTTTGTCTGTTCTTATATGATGCCATAGCTGTACTCAGCATGCTGCAAAACAGCTTTATCAACTAAGTTATCTCTTGTCATTATTTTACTTTATGATGCATGATGAAATCCTATATTCTTCATTTTAGCTTCGTTTGGGAGACACATACTAGGATCCATTCCATGTTGTAGATGCTTCTACAAAGTACAATTCCTGGCATTCCAAGTAGCATAAACAGGAAGAAATGGATAAAATGGAAGAGCAGGTATGAAGTATCCAAAGTTTCTACCGCTTCTTCTTAAACTTTCCTGTCCAACGTGAAGAGAAAAGTTGCTGGAATTCAGGCAGCCAGAATCTGCAATAGGCAATTAATTACAGGAGGTAATGGTGTTTAATAGCAATTGTTTTCTAATTTAGGGAATTTTAAAAATTTTAAAATCTCCCAGTAAACCAGAAAGTGTGTTAGATTTTTATTTATTTTTGTATATTCCTAGAACTTGCCATACCTATTGGGATTCACTGACCCAGCCCAAAGGAAAGAATGAGTCCAACAGAGACAGAGCGGGCAAGGCAGCCCTTGCTCATAGTGGTCAGACTTCGCAGCGTCCATGGAAGGTAACAGATAGATAATCCAGCCACACGCTTTGTCCTGTTAGGAAGTTTCCAGATGGAGCAAGGGATGAATAAGGCTAGAAAGGGAGGGAGGAGCCCTCAGCGAGCAACAAGCAGCTGTGTTAGAAGCATCACACCCTTTCTAAACATGCATTTTTCATTCATTCTCACATTGCTCATTTTCTTCTTGTTTAACTTTCCATTCACACAGAAGCAGATGAGGGGGAAGTGCTCTTTTTTTTTCTTTCATTCATACACTACACTTCAGAATCAAATCATCCGTGACAAACCTCAGCCTGGCCTGAACCACCTATCAAAGGTCCCCGCTCACTGGTGATCAATGGCTCTTCTGGAACTGGATGGAACTCAGCCAAAAAGGAAACAGCCGGTGATGAAAGAGAGGCAGCAGGGCCCTGAGACCAAACCCTCTTGACCAGGGAGGCAGGTTGAGCGTTTCTTCTTAATAAAAAGCATTCTGCCCATGCAGGGGTCATCCACCGATCGCCTCATAGCGGTGGCAATGTCCTCTGAAAGTCATTAACAATCCACCTTCTGTGTTGGACCTTGTGATCCTTGTGAGGAAATATTTACAATAGAAAGGTAGACTGTGCTGCAGAGCGCCAGCTCTGGGCACCAAAAGCCTTTGAAGATGCCCTCTAGCCTCCTTTGGCGACCTCCTTAACAGGGCCTCTCTTATTTACTGCTTCCTGTTCCCACCAGGGAGAGCTTCAAGAGGTTTCCACATGCCCAGGGTTAGAAACAACACTATCGCTCTTCCTGAGAACCAAAAGGACGTTAAACAGCACTGGTAATGCGCCTCAGCTGTGAAGTGGTCTCTAAATATTCCCCACGGAAGATAAGCGCTGCTCTATTTGCCAATTCTTTGGAATCTGATTGTATTTTAAGCAATTTTAAGGTTGTTGTGTTAAAGGAGGTCCTGGATTGCTGAAGAATGTTAGTAACATTGTCTACAGGGCCAGCCATGGAGGTACATGCCTATAATCCCTGCTACTCAGGAGGCAAAGTTGGTAGGATCATAGGCTGAAGATGGCCCAGGCAAAAGGAAGAAACCCTATCTGAAAAATAAACTAAAAGCAAAAGGATTGGGAATGCAGTTCAAGCTGTAGAGTTTCTTGTTAGCAAACCTAAGGTCTTGGTTACAAGCCCTTTTATAACCAAACAGTAATAATAATATAAAAATAATGGAGTTATTCTGAATCATTATTAATAATGCTTAACAATTATTCTTAAAAATTATTCCTATGAATAATATCCCATCAGTATTGGTATTCCAAACACACTGTACTTGTGAGAGTTTCTGCATACACAGCTTTGTTCCCATACTGTTCTAGACGTACCATGTACTTCATCCTTTTTCTCTCTTTTATTAACATATAAATATACAAGTGAGTTTCATCATGATTTTCTATGCATTCATATAACATACTTTGATCTCTATAATGTATCTAATAGTCTTTCTTATCTTCACTACCCCCAAGCCTTTTAAGCATTTTTAAACAGGTTTAATAATTCTATTTTCACACATATACATTTCATGTTATTTGATTTATTTTCATTTTATTTACCCTTCAACAACCTCTCTTTTTCCCTTAAAAAAAATGAGTAACTGGGCACCAGTGGCTCATGCTTGTAATCCTAGCTACTCAGGAGGCTGAGATCTGAGGATTATAGTTGGAAGCCAGTCTGAGCAGGAAAGTGCATGAGATTCTTTTTTTTTTTTTTTGGTCGGTCTTAGGGCTTGAACTCTGGGCTTGGATGCTGTCCCTGCACTCTTCAGCTCAAGGCAAGCGCTCTACCGTTTGAGCCACAGTGCCACTTCTGGTTTTCTAGTGGTTTATTGGAGATAAGAGTCTCACGGACTTTCCTGTCCCAGCTGGCTTTGAGCTGTGATGCTCAGATCTCAGCCTCCTGAGTAGCTAGGATTACAGGCGTGAGCCACCGGCGCCATGGAGACTTTTATCTCCAGTAAACCACCAGAAAACTGGAAGTGGCGCTGTGGCTCAAAATAGTAGAGCACTGGTCTTGAGCAAAAATGCTCAGGGACAGCACCTAGGCCCTGAATTCAAGCCCATGAATGACCAAAAAACAATTGTGGTACTGAACTCAGTATTTTACACTTACCAGGCAATCACTCTGCCACTTAGCCTTACCTACAGCTACTTTTGCTCTGGTTATTTTTCTGTATAGGGTCTTGTTTTCTGCTTGAATTGGGCTGGACTATTATCTCTTATTTATATTTTTCACATTGCTTGTATGATGGGTACATGCCACAGTACCCTGTTGTTAGTTGAGATGAGGATCTAACACACTTTGTAGCATAGCTGGCTTCCAACTGTAATCATTTCACTCTCAGCTTTCTAATCTGAACAGTATGTATCACCAACACCTGGCCTTCAGCTACCTTTTAAGGAAGATGTAATGACTCTTATTTCAGAGATAAGAGAATAGAGGCTCAGAGAGGGTAATTTACTTCTCTAAATTTGAAGAACAGTATAAAGTATCAGAGCTAGTTGAGGATTGTGGGTTTCCAAGTATTTTTTCTTAGTATCTTTAGTGATCCTAGTACACTTTTCTCCTTTCTCCTTGTAGTTCACCATGGCTGGAATGCTTTCTCCATTGGACTGCTCATGTGACTTGTTTTCTTGCATGGACGCTTCCCTTTGAGATCTGAGTTTGAATGTCACGTGTCATGGGCTGCCCTCTATCTTCTTCCTCTACATTCTCTAGATGAAGTCTTGAAGAATAGAGGAAGAGCTGGACTCTAGAGAGGCATCTAGAAGTTATCCACTGAACACGGAACATGATGTCAATTGAAACAATGAAATGGTTACCTGCTCCATTAAAAAAAGAAATGCCCCAAAATAAAAAAAAGAAGCACAACCAAAAAACAAAAAAGAAAGAAATCACAAAGAGCCCATGTAATATTTATCTAGTAACTTCAATGGCAATTGCTTGCAAAATCATAGTAGAATATCAAAATCAGACCTAGTTAAGGTATAAAGATTTTTATTATTCAAAAGTGAAAGTTCTAAAGCATGGGGCAGTGGAAAATTGGGAGGGAGCTCCTTTTTGGTAGATAGATAGATAGATAGATAGATAGATAGATAGATAGATAGATAGATAGATAGATAGATAGATAGATAGATATAGATAGATAGATATAGTGTGTGTGTGTGTGTGTGTGTGTGTGTGTGTGTGTGTGTGTGTGTGTGTGTGTGTGTTTGTATGCAGGTCCTGGAGTGTGAATTCAGGGCCTAGGATTTTTTTGCTCAAGGCTAACGATCTACCACTTGAACCATAGCTCCACTTCTGCATCTTTGGTGGTTAACTGGAGACAAGAATCTCATGTACTTTTCTGCAGGAGCTGGATTTCAACTACGATCCTCAGACCTTAGCCTTCTGAGTAGACAGGATTACATGCATGAGCCACCAGCATCTGGCTTGTTGTTTTTATTTGATTTGTACTAAAATAGCAAACTGTTTTCCAATTTACATTCTTACTAACCACATAAAAAGTGATTCAGTTTCTCCTCATTCTCATTAGTACTTTTATTACTTGTTAAATTTTTATCCATCCTTATAGGCTGTATAATGTTATTTCATTGTAGTTGTAATTTATATTTTCTTAATAGCTAATGATGTTGATCATCTTTTCATGTGTTTATTTGCCATCGGTGTATCTCCTTCAGCAAATGTTCTATTCATGTGTTTTCTTATTCCTTAATTGGATTTTTCAATATTAGTTGATTTTTAAAACCTCTTTATCTATCTTGCATAGTATTTTGTATCTTAATTCTTAGTTCTATTATTTCCTCTGTTCACTTTCAATCTTTCTTAAATTCCTGACAGTCGATATTTCCTTGTTTTTACCATGTGCATCCAATTTCTTTGTAGTTCACATCTTTGTTTCCAGAAAGGACATAAATAATGACATGAATATAGTCAACTATGTGTAATGGCATATATTTCTAAACTGTTAAAAAGAGGCTCAATTGTTTTCTGTTTTTGAGATTCTAAGAATTCCAGTGCTAATGATGGGTTAGACAGGAACATTGGTTCTCGAATGACTTCTCAAAAGAACTTGTGTATCACTGAGATACATTGGGGAATTCTTTAGTCTACTTTGACTAATTGCAGATTACTGGATTAAAAAAATCCTTCAGGGTGAGCTACAGTCCAAAATTCATAGACTTTTAATCAAGACAGGATGATTAATTCCACATTCTTTTTAATTGGTATGATACAGACTGATGGCATAGCTGACATTGTCCTCTTCCTTTTGACTCTACCCACTCAGTCACTGCGAAAATGAGTTTTCTTCTGTCTTAAATCTTTCTGCTTTCCCCACAACCAGCTGAAAAGTCCAAGTCATCATCACCTTTCTATTAAACCTCTGCCAGAGACTTCTAACTCAATAGCTTTTCTTCTTTATGTGTTTTCTAATTGGTATTCAGAGACATCTTCTTACATCTCTGTTGTGTTCCTGTCATAATCATGGGGAAACCATTCATAGCTGTGCCTTTCCCTCAGAGAAAAAAACCAAAAGTCTTCCCATGGTCCATATGGTCTTGTGTGGTCTGAATGCAGCTCAGTTCTCAGCCCTATCATTCCCTCTGGTTTCTTTTGGTTCTAAAACAAGCTCTCCCCCATTGTGACCTTGGCTCATTTATTTTCCCTGTAATTACTGAGTCTGCAGCAACTCCATCTCTCACATGCTTAGTATTCAAGGTCATCACTTGATAGAGCAAGGAGTCTGGTCTAGGGGAAATGCTGAAACATTGGTAAAAATCATACAGACTCCATCTCTATCTTTGACAGCTGTGTGACTAATTTTGAGTCACTTATTAGCTCCTAGGAGGCTATTGGTTTGTTCAATATGAATGGAATTAATCAAATAATGGACGTAAAGTATTCATTACAGAACCTTGCAAACAGTTTGTGTTCAATACATATTAGTTCATTTCTCCTTCCTCTCTTTTATTCCTTCTGGCAAACTATCAATAATGATTTGGCAAAGGCAATAGAGTTTGGAGAAAATTGAATGCACAAAGAGACATTATATTACTAGAAATAGACTGATAAAGTATTCTTGTTCAGTGTTTAATTGTACTTTTAAGAATGCTTTTAATAAACATAACTATCTCTAAATAAATGATAGGAAAGTTATTTCTGAAATTCTTTCAAGGATTTCATAGTTTTTCCTTTAGAGAAATTTCTAAGTAAAGTTTTTTTTTTTAACATTTGTTAAACAACAAACCCTGGAAACTTTGAATAAAAGTTAGACATGAAAGTGAGGTATTCCAGTGCGAAGGCAGATAGAAAATTTTAATCATAGAAATGGTAATGGGGGCTTTTACATTGATAGAGCATGTTTGTTATTAAAGTCCCAACTAAAGCTTCTGTAAAGGCAAGGAAAAAATAAGAGAAGATTTCTCAGATATGCAGACTGATCATTTATTCCAGGGAGAAATCAAGTCTAGCTGGGATTTCTCAAGGGCTGGAGTCCATTATTTTGGAGAGACTTTTATTTGACAGACTTCTCCTGATCCTAACCCAAGAGTTCACTAAGAACTTTTCTCAGCAGCCCCAGTGCCCTGGGCAGCTCATCAATACCACTTTCATAGAAGATTTTATGCTCACAATTCTCTGGACAAAATATTGCTGTAAAAGGTTCCTTTAAGAACTCATAATATATACCAAATTTTTTTTAAAAAAGTGAGGGAAGGGTGAGAAGGGGAAGAGAGTGTTTTGCTTTGAGAATAGGTAATATTCTTTTCCAGGACAATTTTGCCTTTTCATTGCTATTTCAACATTTTTGTGCTAGTTTGAGGGCTTGAGCTCAGTCCCTGAGTTTTTGTGCTCAAGGCAAGTCCTCTACCATGTGAGCCACAGCTCCACTTTGGATTTTTTGGTGGTTCATTGGTGATGTGGCTCATAGACTTTCCTGCCTGAGTTGGTTTCTAACCCCAATCTTAATACCTCAGTCTCCTGAGTACTTATGAAAACAGAACTGAGCCACCATTGACTGGCTCTATTTTAAATTTTATTCCATTTTAATAGCACTTCATTGTAGTAACTATTCATTTATCTAACTTTGAACTTAAGATATTGAATACTACTCAATCCCAATGAAAGCATGGAATCGCCCCCTCTCCACCAAAAATGAAAAAGAAATTAAGAATGGATTCCAACGGTATCTTATTTCCCACTATTGGCTACTGAGAATGCAGAAAATATAAATCACTTTTCAATGTATATTTCAATCAGTTTTAAAAAGGCATCTGTAGTAAAAATAACATAAAATAGGCATTAGATAACTCTAAACTCAAATTGTTGATCACTGTTTCGTGGTAGTTTCGTTTACTCTGCATTAGTACTTTAAAGCTTTTAAAGCCCTCAGTTATGTAAAACTAGGTTCTCCCCTGGCTTGTGGGAGGACCTCTGAACCCAGCCTCCTTTGGCAATTAAGGCTTAGAGACTCAGGACAATTAAAATTTCAGATCTACACTCCTTGATCTTTACAATCTCTGTAGTTCTTCTCTATCAAGTTCCTTATTCGTTTATACAAACTTTATTCAGTTCTATTAGAAATGATTGGACAAAGGGTGAACTAAGTCAGCAATGATACAAACTAGACACTACTTTGATTTTTGTTTTGTTTTGTTTTGTTTTTTTGGGTCTGGTCGTGGGGCCTGAACTCTGGGCCTGGGCGCTGTCCCTCAGCTCTTCAGCTCAAGGCTAGCGCTCTACCACTTGAGCCACAGCACCACTTCCGGCTTTTTTCTTTTTGCTTATGTGGTGCTGAGGAATCGAACCCAGGGCCTCAAGCATGCAAGGCAAGTTCTCTACCACTGAGCCAACTTCCTAGCCCTAGACACTACTTTGAAAACAAACTATACAACTTGTTGGGGACAGGGGTTGGGAGGGAAAAACTGGGAGAATGAGGGAAGAGGTGATATTGTTCAAAAAGAGATGTGCTAACTTATGTAAGTGTAACCTCTCTGTACATCACCTTTACAATTAAAATATAACAAGCTTTTATAGTACAACCCCCCCTCCTGATTTAAACAGACAGAAAAACCCACTGGCCCCAGAAATGGTAAGGTTCTTGTTGAATGTACTTTTTCATTTCTCACTCTCCTTTTCTGAGCAGAGATGAAGAAAAATCATGCAATTTAGCAGCACCGAGAAACTGGGGAAAACCCCACCCTCACGTTGCAGTAGTAGAAAGCCCACGGCTAAATTAAGCTGAAGTGAAAAATAAAATAAAGTGACAGAAAATATTAACATGTTGAGAAAATTACCCACCAGGTTAACAATGGTATATTCAATTAAACAACATAATTATACTCCATCGTATTTTACAGGAGAGCAAGTCCAAACAGGAGTCTAAATTATTAAGGTACTGGTCTAGAGTTAACTGATACATTCTGTCTGAGAACTGCAATCCTGCCTGAATCCCCAGAGGGCCCGATTCAGAGCTCTTCAAGGTAGCAAATGTGAGTTCTTCACTCGAGTCTTAACAAAGAAATAAAACAAATCATTTTTTGATAATGGCAACTTGCATCAGTTATTAAACACTCTTGCAGTAAACATTTACAACTTTTGTAGTAAATGGTATTCTAGACAATTTTTGTATATACTTAAAAAATTCTCATTACAGTTCTAGCAATGTGGAAGTAGAGGTCATTTACTTCCATTTTGTATGGGAAGAAATTGAATCCTGGAGAAGCAAAACCATTTGACTACTAATGCCAAAGACAAGTTTCCAAAATGACATCTACTTAAACACCCCACATTTTTCACACGTAACTACCCTGTGTTGAATTATATTTGAAGAGAAGGCTAGTGGTAATTTACAGGTTCTTATAACTAAGGAATATCAAGAAATGGTGTTTATTTTTAAATAAATTTATGCCATATCAACAATCATGGGCTTCATACAAGGAAAAACAGGGATAGGAGCTAGCCAGATGCTGTGGCTTATGCCTGCAATCCTAGCTATTCAAGAGGCTGAGATCTGAGGATGACAGTTCCAAGCCAGCCCCTGTGCCTCTTATCTCTAATCAACTTCTAAAAAGCCAGAAATGGAGCTATGGATCAAGTTTTAGGGTGCTAGTCATGAGCAAAAACAAAATCTCAGGAATAGAGTCCAGGCCCTGATTTTGAGCCCTAGTACTGGCATACACACAGACACAGACACAGACACAGACTGACAGACAGACAGACAGACAGACACACACACACACACACACACACACACACACACACACTCAGAAAAGAAAGAAAAGGAAGGAAGGAAGGAAGGAAGGAAGGAAGGAAGGAAGGAAGGAAGGAAGGAAGGAAGGAAAAGAGGGAGGAAGGAAGGAAGGAAGGAAGGAAAGAAGGAAAGAAGGAAAGAAGGAAAAAAGGAAAGAAGGAAGGAAGGAAAGGAAGGAAGGCAGTGAGGGAGGAAAGGAAGGAAGCCAAAAGAAACATGGTTAAGTTATAAATGGTCTTGATCTTGGTCTTCTTCTATATTAACAATTTAAAGATGGATGCAAAATGTGTAATATTCTCCTAATACAGAGAATTCAATGAGAATTGTCTGAGTTTTGCTTATGACAGACCCTGATTTGGGGGACACAATCTTTGGCAGTGTCTGTGTGTTAGGATTTCATTCATTCACCTTGTTGACAAGCCCAGTACGTCTCCTGGTGTGGGTTCCAATGAGAAGCTCTAGAGGGCTGGGGCTTGGTGTCTACAGATGTGAATTCTCACTTGATCCTGGAGTCTTAGAACAGATTGATCATTTCCTTCTGTCACAGAGATTTTTAGGATGCTACGTGTGCAGTTTGCTCAATTCATTTCACTCTGTAAAGTTGTTTCCATCAGTGATTTTTCTCACAGTTGTTCTGATACCTCTTGGCTATGTTACAAATCCAAAAAAGTCCTGGTGGCAGGGACTTCTGTTGTCTCTGCCCACAATCAGACCGGGCTGGGGTAGTCAGTCTCCTTCCTCTGCACCAGGGCCATGGGAAGTATTTTCAAGACGCCCTTTGCTTTTTGTCCTGAAAGAACCACTTTTTCCCCCCCTAAAATCAGCTTCTTCATTTCCCCTAGAAGCTTCAAGTTTGCTGTCAAATACCTCCCAAGGTATTAATTCAAGTTAAGAATGATCTTCTGCAGCCATGCTGAGATCTTAAGCTGACTGTTTCAGGTTCATCTTTTCCTCTGAAACTTAAGAGCAGCATTGTGCAGTCATATACCTTGTGCTTCTTGCTTCCTTCCTTCTGGCTCACCATGGACCAATTGATTAGTTGAAAAAATCAGATATGTTTATATTTACAAAGTAAATAAGATGCAGGAAAAGAGATTATTGTGGCTCTCTTTCTAAAGAAGAGTTTTCTTTGAAGCATTCCTTGGGGTGTACACACACATGTCTTATCTCTCGCTTGAAATCTGAGCTCTGACCTGATGGCAGTTTTGCTGACTGATTTTGGGAAGTTCATTTGAACACTTGTGGCCTGAACCTACCCATTTTTACAAGGAGAGTCTGATGAAGGCCTCTCTTCAGTGTGATTTCAGAGATGATTCCTTTGTTTGAAATTAATGATTATTTCTTACAATTTTTTCCAAATGCTTTAACCTACCTGACAGCAGGTGCCAGCCAACTAGGATTAGTCTTTAAGTTCAAAGGCACCGTCAAGGTCAGAGTCATCAACCCTCTATGGCGATACCTGAATACCTTCTACAACAACTCCACCAAGTGGCCAAACTCTCTTCAGGTAAGCACCTCTAGCAGATTATTTCCCAGGCCAATCAGTTTTATCTTCCTGTGGCCATTATGAAGTTTTTTTCTTCAAATATTCTAAAAGCTGCGGCTCTGTATTTTCCTCTAATACACCTAAATTCTACCACTTATGATGTAAGAGATACGATTCCTTTAAAAAAGTATCAACCTTTAGGAATTTGAAAGTGATGATGAAAAGATTCACACCTCTAGAGCAAGTTTATCTTCTATTCTTGGGAGTGTCCCTGCTGCTGTATACTTCTGAATGAGTTCCTAATTGTAAGCACATCTTAATTTCAGCTAGATGATCAATATTCATTTTATATGGTTTCACACCTTATCAGATGTCCTAGTTAATTTTTGGCGACATAATTAAAACAATTGACTTTCAGAGAGCATAAAAGATAATCAATAAGAGATAACTGCCACAATCTGAATGCAAAATGATGGCCCCTATACAAAGATGGAGAAGAGCACTAGATCTTTTGGATAATTTTCTCAGTTTTCCTTAGATACAAGTTTGTGAGTAATATCATCACCAAGATCTTTCCATTTCATAGTTCAAAGTTGGTTTTTTTTTTTTTAATATGAGACTAGTGTCTGAAAGCCTCTATTTCCACCAACAAACGAATGAAGTGTGAAAAGTTTCTCCCTTATGGCTTTTCACGAGGAATTGCTTTTGGGACTTCTGTAGAGATCAGCAACTTAGATTGAGACCACCAAGCAGAAATGACCCAAAATGCTGCTATGCCAAAGTGAGGATGATTTTTGTAAGCTTCTGTGTGTCATTGTTCTCATTGGCAAGTTCTGTTCACTCTGTTCTGCAGAGAGGATTTGTCTTCCATTACTGGATAATACTTAGGAGTTCTAGGGAGGTATTATAAAGCAATCGTTCTCAGAAGCTCTGGTTTCAGGATAAGTTGATTTTTTTTACATGCATCTTTTTTATTTGGCCGCATCACAACTGCTTGTGTGTGTGTGTGTGTGTGTGTGTGTGTGTGTGTGTGTGTGTGTGTGTGTGTGTGTGTGAGTGTATGTGTGTGTGTTCTGGTCTTACAACTTGAAGTCAGGCTTGATTGTTGTGCTTTCAGGGCCTGGGCACTGTCATCTCAAGTCTAGCACTCTATCCCTTGAGGAACAGCTCCACCTCTGGCTTTTTGGTAGTTTATTGGAGGTAAGAGTCTCATAGGCTTTCCTGCCTGGGCTGGCTTCAAACCAGGATCTCAGCCTGCTGAGTAGTTCAGTTTACAGGCCTGAGCCACTGCTGCACAGTTCTCAATTGCTCTTAAAAGTTTTTTGGAGTGTATTATTCTTAAAAGAGCTTTTATTTGTCTGTAATCATTAGGACTATCTACCGCTGGGTATGGTGTACAGATCTTGGAACTGAGAAACATCATGCTTGCAAGAGAGCACACTTTTGCTCAATATTCTCAGCGATGTGGTCAGACTTCACTATGATCGCTCTGGAGGTTCTGCACAGAGGTGAAGTGGGAGCAGCATGCCCTGGCAGGTTGTCCTCAGAGCTGTAGCTCCTTACAGGTCCGAATAAGAGGAAAGCTGCACTGGCAACAGTGGAGTGGATTGTTGGCTGCATCCTATACAAATAAGACCATACAGAGTGTCCCTGTCTGCATTTTCTAAGCATCCCTCGGAGCCCCACCAGATCCCAGAAAGCACTGCGGTCTGAGCTCTGGTCATGAATTCATAAGCCAGGGGAGGTAAAAGATGGAGTTACTTGGATTGGTGGCCACTGGTCCTGCTTAGTTAAATTAGAGTATATAGAGACATTCAGAAACCTATTAGGCAGCCCATCAGAGAGCCCTTTCCAGGCATTCCCCCCTCCCTCTTTTTGTCCTCACCACTGCATGTATGTTCTCCTGCATCTCCACTGAGCAGATCTGTCTGATCAGGATAATGGCAGGTAGAAATTCAAGGGTGGACTTCAGAATACAGCAGGTCTGGATTCAGAGCCACTCCCGATACTCAGTAGTCAACTGTGAGGTTTTCTTCATAGTATCTTCTACCTTGAAGAGGTGTAGACATAATATAGATTATATCTACATGTGGATATAAATACATATTATATTATGAAACACATTACATATATGATATAACTCATTGTAGAGAAGCAATCTATGGATACACTGTAACTCTGATGACTGTTCTTTCTAAATGTAGGGGTGCTTTGTCAACTTTTAAAATTATCTTGAAGCCGTTGTATAAAGGGATTTCCACTCAGGGAGTTAGTTAATGAGCACAATGCATCTGTTTATTGATTGATTGATTGGATTTTTAATTATCTTTAAGTACTTGTACAAAGGAGATGCCATTTAACAAAGCAGTTTCTGAACACAATCTCTTGATCAATGTTACCCTTTCAATGCATCTTGATCTGTCACCCTGACAGCAATTCTATCAGCATTTTCTCTATTACTGTAAATAAGGCAGGTAATGGGCTGACTAGTGGGGGCCACTGTACAGTTTTCTGGACTCTCAACACATGCAAGAGAACAAGCAACAGTGTATTACATCATATGGTAGCAATATCCATCCGCCTCCCCCACCCATACTAGGCCATGATTTGGAAATACCACCACTCATGTCTGTCTTAGTGAACCCAGGAAATGAAGGAATTCCTTTGACTAGAGACGCTGGCCTCTGTCAGGCACCCCAGAAGCTGTGTATAAACTTTATACTCTCAGCACCGGCTCTGGCAGTAGTTTGAATCTAGTTGAACTTAGTTTTCTGAAAGTAGAGGTGGGAAAGGAGAAAGGGGAAGACCCTAGCGAGACGCAGATGCCAAAGAGGGGATGCGGTCACTAAGTTTCAGGGACAGTTTTCACCAAGAAGGGTGTGAGAGAGGAGGGCAGGTGATCCTTCCTGTGGAAACAAGGTAGATCTCTGTGATGAGTCACCTGTCTGGGGTTCCCCCAAACCAGAAACCACCAGTTGGAACCTGAAAGCCCTAGAATATGGTTATGGGAGTCTTGACACCTGCATCCAAGTCTTGCTGTTAGCCCTTGCTCATTTGTTGTGAGATCGCAGACATAACACCTTCCTTCTTTTATCAAGTGTGTGTGTGTGTGTGTATGAGAGAGAGAGAGAGAGAGAGAGAGAGAGAGAGAGAGAGAGAGAGAGAGAGAGAGAGAGAGAGAGAGAGAGAGAGAGGTTTCCTAATGTGATTCTGCAACTGACAGGAGTGGAAAAGGAAATGAGGCTGGGTGAGTTGGAGACCCTCAGTTCAGAAATGTTGATGAGTTCCTTCCTTGGGTATCCAGCACTACACTATGGATGAAGAACAAGCAGACCAATAAAGGCTGCTTCTTATTCCAGCAGTGCCTGTGATATAAACAGGCCCACAGCTCTAGGATGTACTATAAAATAATTAGGGCAAATCCCAAGGCAAAAGAAGCTACAGAGCCCAGTGCCCTAACTTTAGCCAGGGCAAGGGGGGCCTGAGAAACTCTTGAAAGACCCCATTGGCCACTGTGCTGCTCAGTTTCCTTCAGGTCCTCCTCTGGGCACAGCTGTTCCAGGTATGGGGATGGCTGGTTTCTCTGTGTCAATTTATGTTCGCACACCCTCCCTCCCATCTGGAGATCACGGTCCCTAGTAAGGGAAATCCAGTAAGTCAGGAGGCCAAAACATTTTCCTAAAGAAAAAGCACTGTGGGAATTTAGAAACATTGTAAGACTTCCATTTTTTTTAATTGTAAAAGTACCGTACAGAGGGGTTACAATTACATGGGCAAGGTAATGAATGCATTTCTTATCAAGCATTGTTGCCTCCTCCTTTGTTTCCCCCTCATCCCCCAAAACATTTTATTTCTTTTTGGCTATCTTATAAAGATTGAAGAACATTATGATGATGGTGGTGAAGAGATACTAATCCTGGTTGGTAAAATGTGTTGTGCCTTTCGCAATGTCAAGAACCTTAGAAGTATTTTGTGTGCTAGTTCTATTGTGCCAATCTTACAGCTGAAGAGACTGAAACACAGGCCTGGCTAAGATCAGACCATTCTACTAAAAAAGGGACACTTCTCTAATCAGGTGTTTCTGACTACAGATTATGATATCTTCTTTTTGGGGTAAGGGGAAGTACAGGGATGTGGGGCCTTAAATTTGTTAAGTACATACTCTACCACTTGTGTCACATTACTTTAGTTATTTTTCAGATAACAACTCATGCTTTTGCCTGGGACCAGTATCGAACCACGATCCTTCTATCACTGCCTTTCACATAGCTGTGATTACAGGCTTCCATGGCCATGTTCTGCTTGCCTTTATTGTTCTTTGAGGCAGGGTCTCCTTAACCTCTAAATCTGATCTGGCCTCAAACCAAAATCCTTTGATTTCTACCTTCCTAATCGCTGAAATTCCAAGCTTAGGACAGTGTGACCCATCCAGAGTTTGAGTTCTTAATGCTTCTGCTTGCTCTATGTTGCTGCATACTCTTAAACATTTGATAT
Source organism: Dipodomys merriami (assembly GCF_024711535.1). Classification (NCBI taxonomy): domain Eukaryota; kingdom Metazoa; phylum Chordata; class Mammalia; order Rodentia; family Heteromyidae; genus Dipodomys; species Dipodomys merriami. Next base: position 84,990,668 of record NW_027205603.1, read on the forward strand.
TGTGTCCTAGACTTCAAGAGAAGCAGGGAATGGACAACTAGAGATGTTAAACTCAGTTCCATCAAAGAGATGTCCAAATGGGGAATCTAGCTGTTAAAGCATGAAGAAGAGAATAATACAAGTCAAATTTCTTGAGTCATCAAGGTGCAAATAAGGCATCCTTGACATCAGAGTTCTGACTGAGTGACATAGGCAAGGAGAATTAACTTGACTGGAGATGAGTTGGAAGAACAGACTATGAGGTAACTGTTATTACCTACTCACTCTCCCAGAAGACCAAAGAGGGAGAAAAAAATGATACATTTTTGGAATGATTCCCACTAGTTTTAACAAACTCCTTTTTAAGGACTCTAACATCTCTTCAATGTTGTGGCTCTAGTTCCTTTCAGGTTGTATTTCCTGGAGTGTTGTTCCCTCTCTGTTGAACTCAGATTGCAATTTTTTTAAAAACAGCCATTTTGAGTAGCTGAGCATAACAGGAAATCGTGAAGCATGTCCTCCTTCCTGCTAGCTTCACATGTGCAGGTGAGTTTGTATTGCAAACCCAGTGTGACAGAGAAACTGACTCCCTTTGTTGTAGCATAAGAATATAGTGGCTCATGCCAAAGATCCTTGATACTCAGGAAGCCGAGATCTGAGAATACCAGTTCAAAGCCAGCCCAGGCAGGAAAACCTGTGAGATTCTTCTCTAGTTAATCATCAAAAGCCAGAAGTAGAACTGTGGTTCAAGTGGTAGAGTACCAGCCTTGAGCCAAAGAGCCAAACGATAGGTCTTAAGTTCAAGGCTCAGTACTGGCACAATAAAAGTACATAAAGTACAACCATTTACCATCCTTATCTTTGGCTGGTCCTGTTCCACATCTTATTTTTCTTCTGGAAACTGTATGACACGCATTCCCATGACCTCCATTTCAAGACAATGCCCTTGAAGATTTGCTTAAAGAGGTTCCCACCCAAAGTGAGATTTATGTAGAAGTTGGAGATGATTGAAACTTCATTGAAGTACTATATATAGCATCTGTTTTAAGTTCCTATCTACAAAGAAATACAACTTCCTGCTTTCTCTGAAAAAAAAAAAAAAAGTGTTTGAGTGTGCAGGCAGAAGCCACTCGCCAGAAATACCTGCATTCAAATGAGCATGATTGAATTAGAACCTATTTGTTGGTTTATAATCTTGTGCCAATATTAAGTTTAATGATTTTCATGGTGGCACTATGAAATGTAAGTTTATGTCTTTCTACTGTCGTGAAAGTTAATGTTCTTTCTCCAGGGAAATACCCAAGAAATATTTAGGCATAAAGGTGCAATATATCTGAAGCTTACTATTACTTGTTTCAAAAAATTAACAATTTTCTCTTTTTTAAAAATATATAAATAACAATAAATAAATCACAATTTTAAATTAAAAAATAAAAAATGGAAGAGAAGGAAGAAAAGATAGAAGGAAAGAAGGAAAAAAGGAGGGAAGGAAGCAATGAAGGAAGGGAAAATGTATGTGTATATATGACAGAAAGAAGGGAGATGATTAAAATAAGTGCCAATTTATTTTTCTGGTCGTGGGGCCTGAACTCTGGGCCTGGGTGCTGTCCCTCAGCTCTACAACTCAAGGCTAGCGCTTTACCACTTGAGCCACAGGGCTACTTCCACTTCCGACTTTTTCTGCTTATGTTGTGCTGAGGAATCGAACCCAGGGCCTCATGCATGTGAGGCAAGCACTCTACCACTGAGCTACCTTCCCAGTTTTGGCAAAATTTTAATAACTGATGAATCCAGATGAAGGGTCTACAGGAGGTTTTTATGTCAACCTTCCAAACTTTCTGTGCTTTAGATTATTTTAAATAAAAAGTATAACAAATTAGAAGTAAACATTCCAGGTAAGAGAAGGCAATAAAGTATAAAGTCAAATCAAAATCTCAAGAACTCAGGTGATTCTATTGGCAGAGATATTAACTATTGCATGACCATTTTCACACAGACTGTGCAATTACAGTTTTCTCTCACAGATAATAACTTATGCAGAAAGGGAGCAAGGTCTCAATTTCCCAGAATTCTAGAGTCCTCCTTCAAGGGACTTTCTCACTGCATAGAAATTTCTTTTTGAACTTCTTGGATGCCATAGTCCTTTGGGCTTCCACTTTCTTCATGTGGTCCTCTTATTCTTCCTTTATTTTGAACCCTACACTAACTTTGTTTTGCCTTTCATTTGGAGAAAACAAAAATGACTCTATGTTTGGCTTTTTTCCACTTTGCTGAGAAATTTGTTTTTCACCCAAGATTCCATCTCTGACAACTGTTAAAGTTATAAGCGCTTGTTCTGGTTTTCTCTTAAACAAACCACTATCCATTTGGGATTCGGGAGCTTTGAAATTATGCTTCCTTCCACTTGCTTATGAGGAAGAAAGCAGCACAAACATCCTGCTTCTGCTGGTTGTATTGCTTTACTCTGGAGGACAAAGGTCTCCAGGAAGAATACTGAGTATGTATTTTTGGTTTTACTACATTTTAGTCAGTTGTGGGCCTAGAACTCGGGGCCTGGGCTCTGTCCTTGAGCTTCTTTGTGCTCAAGGCTAGCACTTTATCACTTTGAGCCACAGCGCCACTTCTGGTTTTCTGGTAGGTTAATTGGAGATAAGAGTCTCAATGGGACCTTCTTGCTTGGGCTGCTTTAGAACTGTGATCCTCAGATCTCAGCCTCCTGAGTAGCTAGAATTACAAACTTGACCAACTGTGCTCAGCAAAAGAAGATCTTTTGAGAGGGATGTTGGAGCCAGCCAAATCTGAGTTCCCAGCCTGCCCTAATGAATTGCATCATGTCATGTACACTATTTATCCACTCTGGAACCAGTTGTGTTATCTACAAAGTAAGTATAGAAATACCTACCCCATTGGGTTGGTGTGTATCTAAAAGAGATAATGAGTTATAAAATATTCATTTAATGAAGAGTTTATATTTGATGAATCATACTTACAGTTAAGTTCAATTACATTCAAGGGACACGGTAAGTTTAGCAATTTGTCCTTAGTGCTGGCGAGACACCAGATACAGTATGACAAATACAGTCCTATCTATCATTTCATTTTGTTGTGTGTAATGATTTAGGGTAAATAGAGGAGCTGAGACATAAGGTAGTTGAGATGACATGTAACAAAAAGCAGACCAGTTAAGTGTTTGTATTATACCATGGCTATTGCTGGTCTCCTTCTAGGTGTGTGAAACTTGCTACCACAAGGTAATTTGTCGAGGTACCACACTAGGCTTCGTCTAGATTTCTCTTTTTCCTTCATGCCATGGAATAGATGAATCAGAAATTCCATCTACTACATGCCCCGCGTCCGTTCACTGCTCTCTAACCTCTCTGTCCTGCACCATAGTCGGTGTCAACCTTATCCTCCCAACAAGTTCCTATCAAGGCCCACTGCCTTGTTTCTTTCATTCTCTACAGCCTACTTTTCCACATAGGAATCAAAACTACATTAAAAAATATATGTGTGTGTGTGTGTGTGTGTGTGTGTGTGTGTGTGTGTGTGTATAAATCTAAACTTGTATTTACATATAGATCACTCCAGTGGCTTCTTAGAATATATAGAATAAAATATTCTTCTACACATAGAATGAATATATGGCAATAATCTTTATTGGCTATGCTAAAGATTCTGTACTCTATTTTGTATTCTGTTCTTACTTGCTGCATGCTCATGATACTTGCCCCTCTGTTACTTCACCTTGTTCTTGTGGAAGTTTCCAGTCCTAATTTTAAACATTTCCACCCCTACCCCTTTCGTGGCTTTTGCATTAGCGGCTGCTTCTGGCTGAGAAGGCCTTTCCCTAAGTTCTTTCATGACTGGCTCCTAGTATCACTCAGGTTCTAACTCAAGGGTTCCTGAGCTATCATCAGCTAGACCATCTGTCACTATTATGTGGACTGAGCTGATTCTACAATGCAGAATCTAGAATCAGTGCAGACTTTTTGAGAGTAAGCACATTACTTTGTTCACCCTTCTGCTCTTCCACACTTTGAATGATGTGTAGCACCCACAAAAACTCAATTTGTTGAGTGATTTTCACTGAAAGGCTTTAATCTTGTCTATGTGGAAATTGATCATATGTTATTATTTCTATTTTTATGGAAATAAATTAAAACTTCTGAAATTAAAATTCATATATGGCCATAATGAAGACAAGATCCATATGAATAAATATATAGGAGATAATTAGCACAACTGAATTTATTATCAACTCTGTATACTGAATGCCTGAAGTAAAATATGAAATCTCCAAGTTTAGGGACCCTAAAGGTTGTCGTTTCTACAACTACACAAACAACTTAAATTACAGGGCTACTTAAAACTTTCCAGGAAACTCATTCTGTTTCTGGGCAAAAGAGCAAGATGCCTTCTTCCTCAGAGAGTGTCACATGATTATTATTAAGGTAAGAATATACAGGATGCTGGAAGGAAGGGTTGTCAAACTCCATATGGTCCAAAAGTCAAACCCAGACCATGATATATTGGTTGCTATATTTTCTAACTTTTTGAAACAAAATTAGAATCATTCATAATGTGAAACATGTAATAAAATCCAATCTCAATGTTAATCTTTATAATTTTTATTTATTTCATTTCTTTTATTGAAACACAGACCCCTGTGTTTGTACTTCATCTATGGCTGTTTTCTCCCCAGTGGAAGAGTTCCCTAGTTACAATAGAAGCCATAGGACCCAGAGTAATAAAATAGTTAACTATTTATCTGTTCTTTTACAGAAGGAAAAAACTTTGAGATTAGTACTGTGGAGAATGCAGAACTGAGAAGGGTTAACACATTTGAGTCTAATTTTAAGCTATATTGATTCAAAATATATCACATAATATTTAAAAATCATAAAATTTTTGAGTTATAGTTCTGCTTGAAGATATCTTCAATTCTAACAAGAATAGATACTTAAGATGTGCATTCATTGTCAGAAAGTGCAAAGTTCGTTTTCAACATAGTGTCTTGTACATCTCATTGTTACAATGTGGGATGGGGGGACCTGGGTGGGGAGGAGTTGGGGAGGTGGGGAGAGAAAGGATGGTAGGGAAAAAACAATGGAGGGAGTAACAATGCTTGATAGGAAATGTACTCATTACCTTACTCATGTAACTGTAACCCCTCTGTATAGTATCTTTACAATAAAAAATATGAAGAAAGTGAAGTTCATAAACTTTTGTATATATGTTGCCATGTATGTTATAAAATTCTATGTGTAGGCTTATACTAATAAAAGTAAATGCAAATAAAATGATAACATTGTGCATGTACTTGAGTAACTATATTCTCTATGATCAGGTTTAGACAGAACTATTCAATATATCTTGAGGTGAAGAGCGCAGGGACAGCGCCCAGGCCCAGAGTTCAAGACCCATGACCTACCAGAAACAAAAAGGAAGTGGTGCTGTGGCTTAGGTGGTAGAACACTAGCTTTGAGCTGAAGAGCTGAGGGACAGCTCCCAGGCCCAGGGTTCAAGTCCCATGACTGACAAAAAAAAGATTAATCATATCTGAACCATTATTATTATTATTTTTATAGATAATCAGATGCACATGTGCATGTTATGATACCTATATTCGAATGCTCATTTCCACAGATAGTTTCTTAGATAAATAAGCATGTGTATTGTGTGCTTGTCCTTTAGAGTGTGACCTCAAACTATTTTCACTTTGTTTTTGTGATACTGACTTTATAACACCCAGGGAAGTAAAAACAATTATATTTCAGTGTCAACTTTATCAAGTTATTTGAATCATGGGCTTACACTTATGTTCTCTTTATTAAGAAGATGACTTGTCAAATTTCACAGAATTCTTGCAAGGGCAGGGGAAATTTTTCCTATTTCAATGAGTAAACAATGAAAAGCTAGACTAGCTCTGTGAATTGACTCAGAAGTCAAGTTAACTCTGTAAAGAATTGCAGATCTGCTATCTTCATGTGTGTGGGGACCAGAACCAATAATTTTCACATTCCATCACTGGAACTGTGAGTTCTTGTGAGTAAGGAAGGCAACAGGAATAATGCTGGCAGCAGTTCCAGGCAGGAATCAAGATATTTGCTTCACTCCTCTTTGGCTTTTAACTAGCATTGGAGCCTTGACCAAGATAGTTAACTTCTTGATCTTAAATTTCCTCACTTTGAAAATTAAATAGTTGGTTTAGATTTGTAGTTTTCATACTTTTTCCCCTAAAGCACCAAGATCCTCAATGAAATGAATCCTCTAATGCAAACCAAACAATGGAACTAATGGGAGGGCACCATTATTTGACCTCTGGCAATAGTTCTAGAAACCTCCCATTAGAACTGTGTGCTTTGCAGAACAAGCCAAACATTGCAGGAATTTTTGAACCAACTTCCTTTTTTGCTGACCCAAACGACCGGTTACTGCAGACACTGTATATGCATTAGTGTAATGCATTGTCTGAAAGAGAATGTATGTTCTCCTAAATCAAGTCTCCTTGTGGCAGTAATATTTTCATTGTTAATATGCTATGAAAATGAATGAATGCTCAGTCATCTCCACCACATCTCTAATAATGGGAGTCATCATAGATGCAATAATCACCAAAGGGAATCACTGTGCTTGGATTGTGTGACTTGGGCTTTGGGTTTACAGCCATATTCTCTACTGGACTTGAGTTCAATGAGGGATGGGTCTGTAACTTAATCTTCTTTCTCCCAGTGCTTCATCCCATGCCTTCTAATAGAAAATACCCAAGAGCTTTAATAAATGAATGCTCAGATGAGTAGTTCTAACTGTGCTACAGTCATGGTCAAAGGGGTAGACGATAGATGAGGGACTACTGAGGAAATCGGGAGTAAAACACTCTAATTAGATAATCAAGGATTATAAAAACACCTAGTAGTGTCACAACCTGGAAGATTCCTGAACTAGAGGTCTCATTCCTACATTAGGCACTGATCCACTTGTCTCCACAGGAGGCAGCCACACAATACTGAAGTATTCTCACAATAATGATATTCTGTGGGACTATGGTTTGGTTGACTCAGAAAATGACATCCTTAAGGTTTTCCTTAAAGATTAATTGGGTGCTTACTGTAAATCTCTACTCCTTGAGCCTCTTCATCTGCAAAATCTAAGGAGTTCCAAAGACTCCATAGCAACATCAGTTAATCTCAAACACAGTCTTTCTTCTGTAACCAACTAATCCATCACAGTGAAAGTATGTGGATTTCCTGTTCTGTAAAGCTCAGAGAGACAGACAGACAGACAGACAGATAGACAGACAGACAGACTGACAGAGATAGAGACAGAGAGAGACAGAGACAGAGACAGAGAGACAGAGACAGAGACAGACAGAGAGAGACAGAGAGAGACAGGGACAGAAAGACAGAGACAGAGACAGAGATAGACAGAGACAGAGAGACACAGAATGAGATAGAGAGACAGAGACTGAGACCGAGACCAAGAGAGAGACAAAGAGACAGAGAGATAGAGGGAGAGACCAAGACACAGGGAGGACAGAGAGACAGAGAGAAAGAGAGGGAGGGGAGAGCACACCAAAATATTGACATCTGATAACCACTATGATTTAGTTACTTGGTGGAGTTCTTTGGTGTCTTGCATTATGTTGGAAAGCTTGAGAACAGTAGGAACATCTACCATTTTATCAAAGAAAGTATATTAGATAGGTGATAGTAATTGGAGTTGTTTGAGGATTAAAAGATCAATACCCCCCAAAGTACAAAGAGATGGAAGTTTCTTCTTTATTGGGTAATTAATCTAAGGTTGTGTCTGAGCTCCAAATCTTTAAGAAGCAAAGCTGTGTCAGCTTGTGACACCTTAGTTTCTGAAAACACAAGCAGCATACCTGCAGTTTGAGCACAACATTTTTCTCAGGAGTAAACTATGGCTATTTACATTTCTTTGCATTTCTGCTATTTTTTCAGGGAACATTTTTACCCTTTGGAAAAATCCATGTGTGGGTCCTTGTTCCACTCTGCAGTACTTGCTGACCTCGATGAAGATGGCATCTCTTTTCCAACTAGATTATTGTTTGCTTGGATTGCATTCCCTGTGAAGTGGTTGCTCTCCTATGGTTCATTGTTATTCTCAGCGAGCATGCCAGCTGAACTTGAGTCCCAATGGAGGCACCAACAAGCAATGCAGTCTGGATCAGGTCATTTATCTTGCCCCACTTGTTTTCCTCTACAAAATGGATACTGCTTTGAGGATTTCATGAGATTAAAAAATGCGCAATGTTTGGGAAGTATTAGATATTAAATATGTCTTGAGGACTATTATTACTACTGAAACTGCCCACTATGAAGAGCCCATAGCAAATTTAAAGACACAGAGGAATAGAAACTGCTTACTAATCACTGTTATTAATTTTAGATGAGAGTCTAGATCATCTAGTTTTAATGCTGGTGTAAAAGACAGCAGACTGCAAATTTTCTTTTAGGATTTGAGGTACCCCTAATGTCAAACAGATGAGAAGCTTATCAACCTGGTATATGTTTTTGAAATTTTCCAACCTCAGGCTTTAAACCCAATAACTTGCATTATAATAAAATAAAGAAATAAATATAATATATAAATATATAAAATAATATGATAAATGTAATGAACAGTTATTGATAAGCAATCAACCAATACGTTTTTGAGAAATTCAAGAAAGGAGGTACTTTCAGCTTTACTTGTTCTGGCTTTCAATCATTTCCTTCTTGCAGCTACTGAGACCTACATTAATTTCATAGCATTCAAGGGTGAGAAAGATCATTCCAATACTGACTGTTAAAAAGAAACCCCACAGGAACTTCTGTCTGTTGGGCCATTGTACTTTCTAAATTAATCATTTCTAATATGTACATATCTGCATTGGTGGTTTTATTGGCCAATCACTTTGCAATCCTTCACCAGGAGCCATGTAGCACTCTTGCTCACTTAGTCATTCTGATGGCAAGATGTTGGAAGACGTTGGCCTTTGACCTCCAGTCAAACAGTTCCTCCATTTCCTTTGGGTATTTCATGAATCTGCCAGACGTTTCACTAATCATAACTACTCTTTCAGCAAACATTTGGTTTCCTACAGTGTTCATTGACTTTGTGTCTTAAGTCGGGAATGCCTGTGTTGAAAGACACAGCTGTCAAGATTCAAATCAGTTCTTGTGGGCATAGAAATCACGGAGCTACAGTGGGATTTGGAAACACTAATGTTCTTGATGATGTCTAGATCAAATGGGGAGTAGAAGAGAAAGACCTCTCTCTACACTATCTAGGTCATGTTTCTGTGTGCTTCATCATTTTCTCCCCTTCCATTCCAAGCTATCTTTTGTTCATATCACTCCTTGGAAGTGATTAGCCAGAAGATATCAATGATACAAACCAATTCTATGTAGTCTTTGAACTCTGCCACCTTGACTTTCCTTTGGAGCATTACTTCTCCTTGATTTTTCCTGATGTCATTCTCTCTGTTAACACCTTTGCTCATAGCCATTCTCAGTAGCTGCTCTACTCAGGGTTCCTCATGGTCCTGCTGTCATCTTAGTCTTGGACTTGGTCATGTTTTCTCTGTGTGCAAGGTTTCAATAACACCTCAAAAGCTATGATTTCCAGATTAATATTTAAATTTTTTTTAACCAGGCTGTGATGTGACAATTCTATCTGGATATCTTATAGGTAAATGTAGCCCAATTTACTCCCAAATGACCCCAGGTCTTTTTCTCCCCAAAGTTTTGTTACCTTTCCAGTGATTATCTCAACAGGTAGAATCTCCAGTCACTCATTTGCTTTTGACAACTATCTCATTCATTTTGTGCATCTTCCCTTCCCTCAGAATGAGAATGTCTTACTTGAACATTTCATTAACATTCAAATATTGGCCACACCTCATATAAATATTTCCTAACTTGAGTTGCATATTTATATTTTCACTACCATAATATACCCCAAATTTCCCAATCTCCCAAATCTTTACCCATCTTTCCTGGCACCCTGGCCCCTTGTTCTGACAAGGATTGTCTTTTAAGTACAGTTAGTTCTGACTCTATAATCACTCTATTTGCACTTTACTATAATCACTTTACTAGCACTCTATCATTCCAAGAATACAGACCAGCTTTGCTTCAGCTTAGGAGGAGTTGCATGATGCTGTTCGTTCTGATACTCCAGCTTCCTCTCTGCCACATTTCTCTTCCTCACATCTTCTTCATCACCTATGTCCTTTTTCTCACCCACTGCTGAAGTTCATTCCATTTTGTCCAGCACATTCAGCTAACTCTGTCTCATTTGCTGTATCTTGACTTCAGTATTGTTTATTCACTGAAGCTTCTCCTAACAGATCAGGTGAGGTACTACTCTATGCATTCTTGGCATTTCTGCAGTTACATTACCAATGTGTGTGTGTGTGTGTGTGTGTGTGTGTGTGTGTGTGTGTGTGTGTGTGTGTGTGTGTGTGTGTGTGTGTGTGTATCTATTAATAAGTCAAATAGGGATTCAGAGAGCATTAAATGAAAGAATGAAGAATGAATGTAGGGAAAGCTTGATTTGGGTATTTTGAGCCCTTCGCATGCCATGTCATAAAAGGAGAAGTATGTTAATAAAGTAGACAACCACAGCATTGGGACTGGAAACCAGGATGAGGGTGTTTACGGGTTCTGGCAGGCACATCACTTCTTGGGGAGTAGCACTATGCTGGTGATGTGCCCACAGGGAAAGGACTTGGGCCTTGTAAGCCCTCTCAACCTGGATGACTCTCAGGATCTGAGAACTGTTTTCTGAGTTCTAGAAATAGGATAAAGAATTGGGTCTATGATATAAGCACCCCAGGGTGCTCGATCTTTATGACTGTTCACCAACACAGTGCAAATCCAGATACAACTTCAACACACTTTCATTTAATCAATTCACCTAAAGTAAGTTTTCTTTTTCTTTTTTCTTGTGAAAACACTGTACAGAGGGGTTACAATTACATGGGCAAGATAATGAGTACATTTCTTATCAAGCATTGTAGCCTCCTTCTTTGTTTCCCCTTCCCACCCCTTCCCAACCTCCCCCGCCCCCCACTCAATTCTCAGTTCCCCCCCTTTCCCCCACCAAATTTGTAAAGTTCGTTTTTGACATAAAGACTTGTACATCTCATTGTTGCAATGGGTCCACCTGTATCCCTAGTTAAACTGGTTGTTTTTTCACTTCCCCTCCACAAATTATACCGACATCAAACACAGTGAAAGCAGGAGTTATGCTGTGGGGGAGAGACATACAAAGCAACAAAGAAATAATCTTATAAATGTGTTAGAAACAATCACATGAAAGAAAAAAAAGCATTTGAATACGTATCTTAGGGTTCATTTCCCTAACATCAACTTATCTGACCTTTTCTGCTTGACTCAGACATATACTAGTTATTGCAAATAAGGGAAGCCATAGGACCTATGTTTCTTTGGGCCTGGCTTACTTCACTTAATATAATTTTTCCAGGTCTTTCCATTTCCTAACAAATGGGGCAATGCCATTCTTTCTGATGGAGGCATAGATATATACCATATTTCCTTGATCCATTCATCTATTGAGGGGCATCTGGGTTGGTTCCATATCTTAGCTATGGTAAATAATGCTGCAATAAACATAGTCATGCTGGTAGCTTTAGTATGGTCTTGTTTGTGAACATTTGGGTAAATGTCCAAAAGTGGGATTGCTGGGTCATAGGGAGCTCTATGTGGAGTCTTTTGAGGAACCTCCATACTGCTTTCCAAAGTGGTTGAACAAGTTTACACTACCAACAACAATGCAGTAAGGTTCCCTTCTGTCCACATCCTCTCCAGCATCTGTTGTTATTAGAGTTCTTGATTATAGCCGTTCTAACTGGAGTGAGGTAGTATCTCAATGTTGTTGTTTGATTTCTTTTATGGCTAGGGAGGATGAGCATTTCTTCATGTGTCTATTGGCCATCCTTTCCTCTTCAGAGAAGTTTCCCTTTAAGTCTTTAGCCCACTTATTTATTGGGCAGTTGTTTCTTTGAAGATTTGTTGTTGTTGGATTTAATTTTCTGAGTTCCAGGTATATTTTAGATATGAGACCCTTGTCCGTGTTTGGCTAGTGAATATCTTCTCCCAATCATGGGCTTTCTATTGATATTGCTAGCTATGTCCTTTGTCATGCAGAAGCTCTGCAATTTCATGCAATCCTATTTGTCCAACCTTTCTTTGATTTGTTGTGTTTCCGGGTCTCTATTAAGAAAATTTCGGCCTGTGCCAAGGAGACCTAGGGTTTCTCCTATTCCATCCTGTAATGATTTCAGAGTGTCTGCATTGACTCTGAGATCTTTGATCCATTTGGAGTTGATTCTGGTGCAGGGTGATATATAAGAATCTAGCCTTATTTTTCTACAAGTAGTTAACCAGTTTTGCCAGCACCATTTACTGAAGAGGCTGTCTTACTTCCATTCTATATTTTTAGCTCCCTTATCGAAGATTAGATGGCTATAGGCCTGTAGGTTCATTTCTGGGTTTTCAATTCTATTCCATTGGTCCTGAGGTCTGTTCTTGTGCCAGTACCAAGCTGTTTTGATTACTATGGCTTTGTAGTAGAGTTTGAAATTTGGTATTGATATTCCTCCAGCACTGTTCTTTCTGTTGAGGATTGTTTTTGCTATTCGGGGTCTTTTATTGTTCCATATGAATTTTTGGATCCCCTCTTTTATTTCCTTAAAGAATGAGGTTGGAATATTGATGGGTATCACATTGAATTTGTATTGGGAAGTATTGCCATTTTCACGATGTTGATCTTTCCAATCCAGGAACATGGGAGTTTTTGATTTCCTTTATCAGGTTTTTAAAGTTTTCATCATAAAGGTCCTTCACTTCTTTGGTTAAGTTAACTCCTAGATATTTTATTTTATGTGGGGCTATTACAAATGGAGTTGCTTTTCTAATTTCAGCCACACTTTTTTCATTGTTGGCATACAGAAAAGCCATTGATATTTGAGGGTTAATTTTATACCCTGCTACTTTGCCAAAGTTTTGAATCAGCTTGAGTAATTTGGTAGTGGAATCCATGGGATTCTTTAAATACAAGATCATATCATCTACAAACAGGAAGAGTTTTACTTCTTCTTTCCCTATTTGAATCCCCTTTATGTTTGCATCTCGTCTTATTGCTGTAGCTAATGCTAGATTGAAGGGAAGTGGAGAGAGTGGACATCCTTTTCTTGTTCCTGAGTTAAGAGGAAATGGCTTTAGTTTTTCACCGTTAACTATAATGCTTGCTGTAGGTTTGTCATATACAGTCCCTATTGTATTGAGGAATGTTCCATGGATTCCTAATTTTTCCAGAACCTTCATCATAAAGGGGTGTTGGATCTTGTCAAATGTTTTTTCTGCATCTATTGAGATAACCATGTGATTCTTATCCTTGCTCTTGTTGATGTGATGAATTGATTTACATATATTGAACCAGCTTTGCATCCCTGAAATGAATCCTGTCTGATCGTGGTGCATGATTTTTTGGATGAATTGTTGAAGTCGATTGGCCACAATTTTGTCGAGAAGTTTTGCATCAATGTTCATCAAAGAAATGGGTCTATAGTTCTCTTTCTTTGATGAGTCCCTGCCTGGTTTTGGGATGAGGGTTATGATGGCTTCATTGAATAAGTTTGGTAGTGAACTTTCTCTTTCAATTTCATTGAAGAGTTAGAGTATTGGTGTGAGCTCTGCAATGAAGGCCTTGTAGAATTCTGCTGTAAAACCATCTGGTTTTGGGCTTTTCTTAGATGGGAGGTCTCTTATTGCTGTGTCGATTTCAATACTTGATATGGGCCTGTTAAGATGGTTTAACTCATCTTGGTTTAGTTTCAGCATGTCAATATTTTCTAGGAAAAGGTCCATTTCTGCCAAGTTCTCAAACTTATTAGCATAAAGTTTTGAAAAGTATTCCCTTATAATTTTCTAAATCTTGGTTGTTTTTGTGGTGATGTTTCCATTCTCATCTCTGAGTTTATTTATTTGGATGTGTTCTCTTTTTTTTTCTGACAAGATTTGTTAAGGCTCTGTCAATTTTGTTAATTTTTTCGAAGAACCCACTCTTTGTTTTGTTGATTCTTTCTATGGTTTTTTAAAATTCTAATTCATTTAATTCTGATTTAATTTTAATTATTTAGTTCCATCTACTCAATTGGGGTTTATCTTGCTGCTCTTTTTCAAGGAGGCTCAGATGCCTCATTAAATTGTTGATTTCAGATGTCTCCAATTTGTTGATGTAGAAACTCAGAGCTATGAACGTCTCTCTGAGTACTGCCTTTTCTGCGTCCCAGAGGAGCTGGTAATTTGTGTGTTCATTTTTGTTGAACATCATGAACATTTGAAAATCCTTTCTAATCTCTTCCATGATGCACTCCTGATTCAGCAGTGTGTTGTTCAGCGTCCATGTGTTACAGGACTTTCTTTGGCAGCTTTTGGTGTTGAGTTCTAATTTTATTCCCTTGTGGTCTGAGAGAATGCAAGGTATAATTTCAATGTTTCTGAATTTGGACAAGTTTGCTTTGTGGCCTATAATGTGGTCTATTTTGGAAAATGTTCCATGTGCTGCTGAGAAAAACGTGTATTCTGATGCTGCTGGGTGAAATATTCGGTAGATGTCTGTTAAATCTAATTGATCTATGCAGTTGTTTAGATATGCGGTTTCTCTGCTGAGTCTTTGCCCAGTTGATCTATGTAGTGGGGAAAGTGATGTGTTAAAGTCCCCAACAATTAATGTCTTTGGATCTATGTGGGATTTAAGGAAAAGTAATGTTTCTTGGATAAATTTGTGTGCTCCATTGTTTGGCGAATAGAGATTTAGAATTGTAATATCCTCCTGAAGGAGAGATCCCTTAATTAGTACGTAGCAAGCTTCTTTGTCTCTTCTCACTAATTCCAATTTGAAGTCTATTTTATCTGATATTAGGATTGCAACTCCCTCCTGTTTATGGGAGCCATTTGCTTGGTAGATTTTGTTCCAGCCTTTCACATTGAAAATGTGTTTGTTTTTTTGGGCAAGGTGTGACTCCTGGAGCCAGCAGATAGAAGGATCTTGCTTTTTAATCCAACTAGACAGTCTATGTCACTTAATTGGAGAGTTAAGTCCATTAATGTTGAGAGATAGGACTGAGAGGTATTTGGGAGTTCCTGCCATTCCACTTTCTTGGGGGTTGCGGCAACTGGGTTCTTCCTATGGTTCTTGGATTCTCAGTTTGGGTGTGATTTCTTGGCCTTTATTGTGGTCTTGTGGGTTTTCTATGTGTAGGTCATCTTTAAGTATCTTTTCTAGGGCTGGTTTGGTGGAGATGTATTGTTTCAATTTTTCTTTGCTATGGAAGGTTTTTATTTGACCTTTGGTTATGAAGGAGAGTTTAGCTGGGTACAGTATTCTTGGTTGATAGTTGTTTGTCTTTAGGGCATGGCATACGTCATTCCAGGCTCTTCTTGCTTTGATTGTCTCTGCTGAGAAATCTGAGGTGATTCTAATTGGTTTCCCTCTATAGGTGATTGATCTTTTCTCCTTGGCAGCTTTAAGGATCTTTTCCTTGTTCTGAATTGATCCTGTATGGATTATAATGAGATTGTGGGACGTCCTGTTCTGGTCTGGTCTATTTGGAGTTCTAAAAGCTTCTTGTATCTGAATAGGCCTATCTTTTTGCATGTTTGGGAAGTTCTCTGCTAGGATCCTGTTAAATAAGTTTCCTAGGCTATTAACTTCTGTCTCTAGGTGCTCCTCTACAAACATTATCATCAGATTAGGCCTTATGATGGTGTCGTCCAAGTGTTTAATAGATCTATCATATTTCTTGGATTTGTCTTGGATGGTTGTATGTTCTTTCTCTATAATAGCTAGCCTGTCTTCAATCCCCGAGATTCGATCTTCTGCATGGTCTAACCTACTATCAAGACTTTCTATTTTGTTTTTTATTTCTTTTCCTTCTAGTTTGTTGGCTTTGTTGGCTTCAAATTCTTTGTTGGACCTTTGTTTTAGATCTTGTATGAACTTCTTTACTTTCTTAATTTGGTGTTCAGTGTTTATTCTCAAATCACTTAGTTGATTGGTTATGGTTTCCTTGGACTCCTATTCCTTCTGTTGGGTTCCATCCAGCATTCCCTTTGTGGACTCCCTGAGTTCTTTGAGCTCTCTGTTTATGGATTCCATGAATGCCTTTAGTGATCTTTGTGTATTCTCATCCTTTTCTCTTAATTCCTATATTACTCTTTGATTACCATCCTCACATTCATGCAATTCCTGTAGTTCTCTTTGAATGTTCTCAGCTTGCTCAAGCTATTCCTGACTTTCTCTTTGTTCTCAGCCAGCTCCCGCAATTCCTGTCTGTCTCTTTGACTGATCTCAGCCTGCTCATGTAATTCCTTTATTTCTCATTGAGTGTTCCCAAGATGCTCACACAATTCCTGTATCAATCTTTGAGTAGCTTCCTCATGCTCATATTCCTGTATTGACCTTTGGTTTGCCTCCTCTCTGTCCCTATCAAGCTCATACAGAGTCCTTAGCAGGTTTTCAATCTTTTCATTTACCATGTTTACCAGTAGTGTTTGTAGAGCGTTTTGGGAACTCTCCTCTGGATTATTCATTATCTGTTCTGTCCCCTGATTATCATGAGTGGGAGTTGAGATACCCGGACTTGCCATTTTTCTTGTGTTTTTCTGGCTTGCCCTGTCCATTGGGATGAAAGTAACACCAGGTTTGTGCTAGAACACTATCTTAAGGCAAGCATCAACCAAAGTCTGTAGTTGCACAGTCAAAAGTCTGCAGGTACAATCTAGTGCAACAGATATATCTGTTCAACATCAAACAACTATGTATTAATGGGCTATGAACAGCAAAGAAGTATTTGGCAAACCAGAAATTATTAGGTTTAGGGAGAGATGTGGGTAAAAATAGGAATAGAGGGATGTGGAAAGGTAGAGGGAGAGTTAAATTAACTAAGTCCTAATCTCAAAGCGGGAAATAGATGGAAAGAATTATAGTAGAGAAAGAGAAATAAAGAAGAAAGAGAAAGAAAAAAGAGACAAGAAAAAATAGGAAAACAAAAATTAAAAAGTGAAACACTAAAAGTATGCAAATATAAAAACATAATATGCAGAGAAGAATGGGGATTGGATAAGAGAAGGGGAGGGATAGAAAAGGAGACGTGAAAAACTAAAAATAAAAATGCTTGCAACATTATATAGGTATACAGAGGTAGTATTGCTATTAAGGAATTTAAGTCTAAGAGGTTTGGAATTGAGTAATAAATTTCTGGATTGTGTACACAATGAGGGATAAGGTTTTATAATTGACTACGGGTATATCTGAGGATGAGCAGAACAGTAATTAAGTCATGCAAAGAAGAACAAAAGAGAAGAAAAAGTGAAAAGAATGAGAAAGAAAGAAAAAAAGGATCGAAAGGTCAGTAGAGCTAAACAAAAACAAAAAAAGAAAAAGAAAGGAAAAAAGCACATACATATATACCCTTAAAATAAAAATTATAAGAGGAAGAAAAAAAGTTAATAGAGAACAATTTTTTAAGTTAAAAAAATTTTTTAAAGTTAAAAAAAGATTTTATAAAAGTTACCAAAAAAGAGTTTCTTTTGTGGGGGGATGGGAAGACCCTGTATCTCCCTTGTGCCCCTAACCAGTCTCTTGTTGGAGTCTCTGATCTGCTTGTGGTGTTTGATTTTCCTGTGGCTTGGTTGGTTTCTTAAGTCAGTTTGTTTGAGCAGGCAGAAAAATGCTCTGCTTTACCCAGGATTTTGTGATCCTCCTCCCATACTAGTTCAATGGGTGGGAGATCTACTTTAAGTATCACAAAAGAGGGAGATGGCTGTTTCCTCTAGTTTGGAGATGCTGTGATGAGGGTAGGTTCTTGGTAGAGTTGAGGCCTTTCAGCAAATAGTAGCTTTTCCCTGAGGGGCTAGCTTCTGAGACACTCACAGAGCCCAGCCTGGAGCCAGTCTCAGGGTTTATGTTTACTGAATTTCAATTGATTGTCAAGGCTGCTGTAGGGAGGGGCAGCCTCTTGCTCTGTTTACCCAGTGAAGAAAGCGACTCCTGGGGCTGGTGGAGCTTGCTCTGCCCGGACTGGGTGACTTTTCCCTGGGTGGAGCTAAGCCTGGCAGGTCAGGTTAGGTTCCTGTGACCTGCTAAATGGCTCTTGTTTTCTTCCAAGGCCTGAGTTGGAGCTAGCTGCTCAGCCAGGCCTTTGTCAGTATGAAAGATGGAGATCCCTGGTAGTGGGGGGGGGGGAGGGGTGGCCTTCCCTCCTCTGCTCCCTGAGAAGGAGTGAGGATGTCAGGCTTCTACTCATGCCGAGTCTTGGTTCCTGGGTGGTCTCTGCTTTGCAAACTGCAGGAGTAAGATGTCTGCTCCTTGTCAGTTCTTGCTGGTGTTGAGTAGAATCCACTCACCAGCTGTGTCTGGTGCCTTCATCCCGGACTCTCTGTGTTGTAGGTATGGCGGCTATGGCCACCGCCGCTGCTGCTGCCACTGCAGCCGCAGCTGCTGGCAAGTTCTCAGATCTGTCTCCTTGCCTGGATTTTCCCTCTCTGGCCTACCTCTCTGTCCTGTGATGGCACACTTGGTGTGATTCTGTGGTTTAGGACTGTTCACTGGAGCACTAAAACTGCTTTCTATGCGAGAGCTTGTTTAGCCTCCAGCTTCTCCTCCGCCATCTTCCAGGAACTCATAAGTTTTCTTTTCAGGAGCTCTGGTGAGGATCCACGAATGAATTTGAGACCAGTTAAATCTCAGCATGCTTGGTGCCTCTTCTCATACTCTCAACAATAAGAAAGGCTACATTCCTCAGAGAAATGGAATATCTGAATTGTTCTGTGTCACGTATCATTTAGTGGTGGTCATTTCATAGGTAAGTTAAAGAGAGCAGGCGGGCTGGGAAGGTGGCTCAGTGACTGAGTGCTTGCCTAGCATGCATGAGGCCCTGGGTTCGATTCCTCAGCATCACATAAGCAGAAAAAGACCAGAAGTGGTGCTGTGGTTCAAGTGGTAGAGCACTAGCCTTGAGCTGAAGAGCTGAGGGACAGTGCCTAGGCCCACAATTCAGGCCTCACAACTGACCAAAAAAAAAAGAGAGCTAGCAGGCCATAAATGCCCATCCAATTACCTTCAAACAGTGGCACTGTTTCCTCTGTCTCAGGAAAGTTTTGCTGGTGAGAGAAACATACATTGCTCTTCTGTGTTGACTTATCACTTAACTTACCTCAAAATGCCTACTTGCAGATTCTCATGGCCTCTCATGGCCTGCTTGCTTACAACACATTTGTTCAGTCTTTTTAAAATGAATTCACATATAATATGTGTTTGTTTCTGTAAAGATCTTCATTAGTCACTTTTTACCTCCACACAATACAGTTGGAATAGGAAACAACTAGAGAGACAAAGGTAGGAAAGAGAGAAAGAAGGAAAGAAAATACTTCTTGCTGTGACACTTACAGGAATCTCTGATATGACCTGCCATGAATTCATGATCATATTTTATCTTTTCAGTGCCCTGACTCTTGGAAAGTTACTCCTAATTTTCAACTACAATTTATTTTCCTGCAATTTTTAAAACGTTACTCATAGTTCTCACTGAAATAATGCCCTAATAGAAGAAAAAGGGAGTGAGAATCAGATCTCCCAGTCTTTCAGATAAATAAAAATGGATTCCACATGACCTAAGAGCTTCTCTTCTCTTTCTCTTTGCACCAGAGTCAATGGGGAGGTGGATTCTGGTCAGACCAATCAAGATGCAAGGTGTGCAATCAGTAAGGTAGGTGCTACTTCCATGGTAGACAAAGGAACCTGAACCTGACTGAGGAAAGTGATGTATCTCAGTCCTCTCAATTAAAAAAATGACAAGTGTGGTTTCAAATATTGGTGTGTCTGAGAGCTTCCCAGGTCTGCCTCCACAAACCAAACATACTGAAGCTCATCTGTCCTCTCATCATGATGCTAAACCTTGTATTCTCAAAGGCCAAAGGTGCCCTACTGCCTCGCATAACAACTGGGGCCTTCCCTTATCCAAACAAAGTCTATTTAACAAGAACAGGCACCAGCTGCCATCTGGCTTTGGGTGCCAAAAGAACTTCTAGTGCCAGGAAAAACAGCTTTGATGGGCAGCTGCTGCCTTGTCCAGCTGTCCAGCACATGAGGAGATGAGCACCAGAGTGCCCTCATCGGCACCTAATATTACTGCTTCTCTTCTATGCTTTTTGAATATCAGAGCGGTGATTATATTAATAAGTAGTATTGTCTCTCAAATAGGGCAAGCCTATGAAGCTAGTAAGAATTCCCCAGTACTGTGTAGTAGGAAAAAGTCTGTTTGCATGGTACTGTTTTTAGGTTTTACCTCTTAGATGTCACTGAACTACTATCTTAGGCCAAGGCTAGATACTCGGATCCTAAGGATTTAATGTCCTTATTAAAAAAAAAAAAAACTCTTCACAATTTTGTTTGGTCAGGGTTTAAAGGACATTTGGAATGTGTAAAATACAAGAAACATATAAGAATTTTAATTTGATAGATAATAATTACTTAAGTGATAAAAGTAAAATTTAAGCATTTGGGTAAAAACCATGAACCATCCCACATGACTTATAAGGAAAGATTAGAGGTCAGAGACACGTATACTGGAACATTCTGTGAGTATTACATTAATAGGCAGCATGCTGCATTTCTATCAAATCCATTTGTCATTTATTCAGCAGGTATTTTCAGAAGAGGACAGAATGTTTGCTCCCATTTTGACTTTGGTATGTCTTTCCTATTGTGTAACCATCTTCTCCTGTTCTTTATAAACTTTATTAGACATGGATTTTTTCCCCCATTACTAAAGAATAGAAAAGATATGTGGCTTTATATTCAGCCGCTTGTTTCATTATAGTTGATCATGAAAAATTCTGGGGAATGGTTTTGACTCACCACTGCTAGAAATTGCAATGCCAGTTAGGTGTATACACTATAAGCATAAAATGTTAGAGGTCTATGAAATCTACCAACGATATAGTGCCAAGACTCTTCACTGTAAAGAGAGCTCATATTCAGAGAGTCAGAGTGGAAAAAACACTGACAAAGATCCTCAGGCCTTCTTTGCTTCCTACCACAAAAATGTGACTTTCTATCTTTGTTTTCCATTGGGTTCTATCCATTTCCCCCAGTGACTCTTGTGTTTCTATGTGTCTAGATGATCTTCTATGTAGTCACAACAGAGTTTTTTTTCACATTGAAAGACTAGATTTGAAGTAGTTCAGACTGGAACTAAGAGCTCACGCATTATGACATTAGAGTCAGGACTGACTCATAGGTCAAGGACGGATGTGAGGTATAAAGCAGCAGGGCATTTCAAAAGACCTTTTCCCCTGTGGTACTCACCACCTTGTATTCATCAGTCTCTCCCTTGAGGCTGAGAGCTTCTTGGAGCTTCCCACAGTTGTTGCTGCTCTTCATTGCCAGATTTAATTCTCACGTGGATAATACAGATCAATGTCATGATATATTGAATTAAAACTCTTAATTTTCTTTCAAAGAACTCAGGATATGAAAACACACTATCTCACTTTGGTGCCACAGATTTTCAGGATGTAATAGTTGGGGAGGGGGGTGTAACTTAAAATGCACCCTGTTCCTTGGAGGTGTGGTACCCTGAGTCTACAAATACATGGGCTGTACAAGTAGGAGGATCACAGTCCGAAACACGATCATGAAAAAGTATTCAAAAACAATACAAAAAGCCAAAAAAGGCCTGGGGCATGACTGAAATGGTATTTGTCTAGCAGTGCAAGGGCTTGAATTCAAACTCTAATTCCACCACCAAAACAACATCAACCAACTGTTATTTAGCTTGTGGTTCTATAGGTAGTTGGGATAATAATTCTTGCTTGAGTCAGGTCATCTGGGGAAAAGGTGACTTTTGTGGCCTGGGATCACCTTATCCATACACCTGGCAGCCACTCTGAGCTCTGATCATTCAGCTGAGTACTGCTGCCTTATTCTCACAGGAGAGATTTCTATATGTGCTAGAGAAGAAGCTGTATTTGGTACAGAAGACCAGGCTAGCAAAGCAGTCATCTAAAGTATAATAACTCAAGTACTTTCTCCTGAGCACCTGCTCCCTGTCTATTATACAAGGCTCATATTTCTCACTTAGATATCCAATGCTCTATACATGACAAATTCTACTTATTTCTCAAATCTTCCACCACTTCCCTCCTGCCCTTCTCATACTCAGTAGCAAACTGCACTATGAATAGTTCCAAATAATGCATTTCTCTTCCACTGGATTTTCTTATTTCACTCTCTATCAAATATGTATATATATATATATTTCATATAGTGGCAAATACTGGGGTTTGGACTCTAGTAGGGAATATTCCCTTTGCTTTTTTGCTCAAGGATGACACTCTACCACTTGAGCCACATCTCAACTTCCAGCTTATTGGGTGTTTATCTAGATATGTATGGCTTGGATGTCCCTGCCTGGGCTGGCTTCCAGCCACAGTCCTCAGATCTCAGCCTTGTGAGTAGCATGAGTCACTGGCACCCAGCCAAATATAATTTCGATGCCTTCTTGCTGAGAAGTTTGCCTTTTAAAGACTCAGTGAAAAAGCAAAAAAAACAAAGACTTCTTAGGCAACTTGTTCATGATTTTTACACTTTAGAATCTTAATCATTAAGATAATTAGTAATGCATTAAGATAATTAATGTGCTTTAATCACATAGCTTAGTAAATACTTCCTGAATAGTAGTTATACTGCAAACACTCCTCAAGTCAAGGGCCCTATTACCTTATTCTATACTCTCTGTAGTACTTAGAACATTTTTCTAAACATGCTTTTCAAAGGAATGATTGCTGCCCTGAACTGAACTGAACACTCACATTATCTCAGAGAACCTTTATTCCACGTTTTTGAATAATGCTTGTTTATCATGTCTCTGCATAAGGATCTTTTGTAATTTCAACAGCAACAACAAAAAACAGCTGATAACATTTTCCATTCCTCCTTTAAAAAGTTTCAAGGGCATTTGTGACAGAGGATAGGAGATGAAGCGAAATAATTTGCCAGAAGCTATAAAGGAGCTGTTCCGTTTCTTGAAGGCTAACTCATCCTACTACGGACCATTGGCCTTATTGTACCCAGTCTGTACCTACCCGCCATGAAGCCTCCTTCTCCTCCTCCTGGACACCCAGTAGTATTTGGTCTTTGAGGATTTCTTCCTTTGAAAACCAGGATGACTATATGTGTTAGGTGATAGATTTGATAGCGGTAGTATTCAACTGACTGCCATCCTAGCTTTCAAATGACAAAAAATATTAAAATCTATCAGTGACTTCCTATCATCATGGTATAATTTTAGTGGATGTCCAGGACCTTTTATGGAGTGGCCTGTCTACGTCTCCTAGCTTAGCTTCTGTCTGACCTCCCAGCAGTACTGGATTTTTGCTCATTTCATAGCAACACAGTGGGTCACAGTACCCCACACAAACTTATTGCCTTACCTGAAACTCGCTCCTTTAGTCTTCTTGGTCTCATTTTACTTTTCAAAACGTATTATAGAAGCATACCTGTTAGTAATAATAGATAACATTTATTGAGTATTTGTCATATGCCTCAAATCATTCAGCCAGTTTGTTTTGCTTCCAACTACCTGGCCTCCTGATTTGTCTTGCTCCCAAGTACCTGGCCTCCTGTACCTTAAATGACTTGATGAGCTTTCCCTAACAGTGTCAGGCATGCCATCTTCTGCTGCCCCATTATACTGTTTTTGGGTTTATTAAAAACCAGTAATAATCATCATGAGATTTATTTTTAATCTATTACCCTGATTTTGCCTGTATCTCTCATTTTATTTATATTTTTTTGTTTAAAACTATTTGAGGTAAAAAGTGTTATTATTAGTCATTAATTTTCCAGGAAAAAAGAGAAGTTCAATGGATAAGTTATTCTTTTTTATTCCTTTTTGCAATTCCTGGATATATACATTTATGTATACACACACACTATACACACACACACACACACACACACACACACACACACACACACACACACTAGTTTATAAATTCTTTAAAGAAGGTGCTGCCTGCAATATTCATATTTGTACTTGCCAAAGGATAAAGGCTTGCTAAGTCTTTGTGAAACACATCAATTACTATTATTGGTAATAAGGTATCTTTTTCTTCCTGGAAGTCTCCCATAGGGAAGGATTTTCCGAGTTCTAACTATTGAAGACTTGAATTACCACTACCTCTGGTGGTATGGGCATCTTGCCAAATGTGAGTTAAGAGTTACCTTTTGCTGCGAAACCACTCCTTAGTAACCAGGATGTGAAGCCACAGCAGCTTCACACATTCTTCCCACCAGTTTCGTTGACAGATCACGTGCTCCCTTTCCCAGGGGTTAGCACTCCCTTACACTCACATTGACTTAGTTAGTTCCATTGTCCAGCATTTCTTGGTAACAGAAAGAGAGAGAGAGAGAGAGAGAGAGAGAGAGAGAGAGAGAGAGAGAGACAGAGACAGAGACAGAGACAGAGACAGAGACAGAGACAGAGACAGAGACAGAGACAGAGACAGAGACAGAGAGACAGAGACAGAGACAGAGACAGAGAGACAGAGAGACAGAGACAGAGACAGAGACAGAGACAGAGACAGAAAGAGACAGAGAGTGTTCAGCCCTGCTAGCTCTTCTGAGACAAGTATCACATGAATGAATTTAAAAGAAAACAGGTTACTATCTCTGAGCAGGTTTATCACCTCAACCCAAGGAAGTAACAACACCCTTTTGTAGGATCAATTTCATCTTGCTAAAACAAAATGGTATACTCAACTGTGGGCGAGGGAGAAAAAAAGATGTTTGGTCACACAAGAGTAGGGTATGTAGAATGACAGTCATAGGCATGTCTGAGGGGTTGTATACCTCTGAAATATCAGGAATCTAGATTCACCCACAGATTTTGGAAGAATGACATGAGTCATGAGTGGAGAAGGAACACTTAACATGTTTGTATATACTTGTATACCACCCAATGGATTTACTTATAAGGTTATAAGCTAAATCTACCTTCTGCATATAAAGGAAAGCATGAATCTTTTGTTTCAGATCTTCTTCCAATTGGGACATAGAAATAGAGACATTTGGCCAAGGCACAGTGTAGATATAAATTGTGCATTAAGTGTTTTGTCATCTTATGAATGAGCATTCTTGTAGGTATCTTGCCAAAAGCTGATACTTGAAGTATATTGGTCAAGTTAATATTTTATTAATTAGATACTTTAAAAAACATCAGTCCATAAATATACAGGGCTATTGTTTTTCAGTTTAAAGGTAAAAATCAAGTTTATGGAGGATTAGTGCAGCAGGTCAATGACCCATGTCCTTTTAGAATGGAATAAATTGCACTAAAGTAAGTGAGTTCAGTAAATAAATGAATTAATCTACTCTGCCATACTGGATACCATAAATATGTACAAATATTATTTCAATTAAAATTTTTTGAAAAATAAAGTGCACTCTATGTCTTGAAAGTCAACAGGAAATACAGAAAATCATTACCAGTTTTTGCATATCCTCTAGAAAGGAGGTACTGAATGAATGCACTCATCCCTGAAGTCATGTCTCATCCTTACAAGGCAGCTATGACTTAACCATCACCCACCCACTTGAGAGATGAACAGATGGAGGTAAAGATGCCACACTTGTGGGTGTGTCACAGATGCAGAATCCTGGCACAAAGCTGTGGCAATCCAACATCAGAACTGGATTGATAGAGATGGATAAATTCTTCTATGTCTCTCATCCAGGTACTAACCAGGCCTGACCCTGCTTAGCTTCCAAGATCAGACAAAAGCTGGTGCACTGAGAGTGGTATGGCCAGAAGAGGTGGTAATGTTCAAAAAGAAATGTACTCATTACCTTACTTATGTAACATTAACCCCTCTGTGAATCACCTTTACAATAACAATAAAACAAGTAAAGCATTAGTAGACAAACATAAAAAGAAAGCATAGATAATAAACAAAATTAGATTTTTAAAAGAAGGAAAACACAGTAGCTATTTGCAAAATAATAAAGTAATCAAAATAATATATGTTCACAAACATATAGATGCTAACCTTTTTCACACTATAAAAGCAGAAACATTTGAGTCATTAAAAATTTAAAGGAAATTACTTAAAAAGTTCTGCCAGGTAGAATCATACTGGTCAAATGTTGGAGCTTAAACAATCTGCTACAACCCTCGCTGGGCAGACAATATGGATTTACTGAGCTTCTTGGAGTGCCAGCCTTCTCCTAGGGGGAATGGAAAGCACTTGGTCCATGGTGATACCCGCAAAACATAGGAGCAGCTTAATGGTGGTTAAGAACGTCTCTGGTTAAAAACTGACTGTGGTACTTTTCATCTTCCCCAGTCAATGAAACTGCAGTTGTCAGTTCTCATAGTTTTGTGGGAATCCAATGCAGTTACACGTATAAAGCTCTTGAAAGGTTTCCCAGCATAGCAAACGGACCATGAATGCTCACAGAATAAGAAATAATAACAATGTAGATGGACCTCACCTCTTAATTCCATGGTGATTCCTATCTCAAGATAGCATTCTGAGATGTTGATGAAGAAGGAAAACATCCTCAATTAATCTAGGAGTGGTTGAGAATATGAACGAATTTTGACATACAACTACTTTGGTAATGTCCAGGTTCTGCCAATTCCTACCCCGTGGTGGGTAGAAATGTGCTTCATCTCTCAGGTACCTAGTTCCTTTACCTGGAGCCTGGGAAAGCTTGAAGTATTTACTCAGAGATCGATGGGAGAGTTAAGTAAGTTGGGAAAGGCATATAGTATATAATAAGTTATACAGTGAGTTCTGCTATAGGAAGTATGTATTCAGTGACAATCAGTTTAGCTACTTACAACTTACTATACTGTTATTGTTGCATAATAAGTATTCTTGCTATATAGTAAGTACTCAGTAAATGCTAGTTATCATTCTTAGTCTCATTTAAAATGTGAAAATTATACTGTCCATGGGTAAGTCAGGAGGTCTGCATTTAAATACAAACAGAGCCACTAGCATGTGTTTTTATCTATTTAATGAAAATACAAGAGAAAAAAGTATCACTATGCTCTAGACATTTACAATTATCTACATTAACTTTTTTTTTTTTTTTTGGTCCGGTCGTGGGGCCTGAACTCTGGGCCTGGTTTCTGTCCCTCAGCTCTTCAGCTCAGGGCTAGTGCTCTACCACTTGAGCCACAGCGCCACTTCCAGCTTTTCTCTTTTTGCTTTGCTTATGTGGTGCTGAGGAATCGAACCCAGGGCCTCAGGCATGCAAGGCAAGCGCTCTACCACTGAGCCACCTTCCCAGCCCCTATCTACATTAACTTTATTAGGGACTTTTAACCTCTTTAACATATACATTGCAAATTAAAAAAACAGTATTCATAATATACTTCTGTAGCTGATGGAAAGCTGCTTTCATGGGGTAAGTGGTCCCTGGAACTTACACATGTTTTTCAGTGTCTGCACTCATCACTGCCTTCTCAGGATTAAGAGAAATAAAAACCTGAAACCAGCCTAGACTTCATATTTCTCATAATGAAAAGAAAATTTCCTGCATGACATTTAGTGACACATGGCAAAAATTTTACGTTAGGCCCAGACCCTTCTCAGTGACTCATAATGCCTTTTCTAAAAGAAAAGAAAAACTCAAACTGAACTAGGTCTTCTGAGAAGATGAGAGGGTGGAGAGATGATGGTGCCTGAGGAGATTTGGAAGGCTGTTCACGATGTCTCAATTTCAGGTTTGGTCCCCATCCTAGGCCTCAAATTGTTCACCGTGCTTCAATACAAAGCACCCATAACACACGAAGTGGAATTTGAGGAAGTGCTAAACTACCAAGGTATTTCCACATGTGATCAAAACTTCTTAGCATATGACAATATCCACTTGTTTTTAGAGCTAGACTTTTATAGACATAGTTGAAACAGTTGCTGATAATTCTATTTGCATCATCATCTCATTCAGTCTACTCCATTACTACCCACGCCTCTGTCCCTGTCAGTCTGTCTCTGTCTCTGTCTCTGACTCTGTCTCTCTCTCTGATTATAAACTCACAGCTACTAACTTGCACAAGTCTAGTTCTGCTTAGAACTTTACAAGTTAGTCTACCAGTAGAAGACAGAAACTTCTTGAGTCAAAGGCAAAGGCCTTTATTACTCATGGTAGAGGCAGCAGTATGACAATTAGCATTTTTGCATCAATGTCCCTTTCCTCCCCAGCTTCCATGGGAGAGACTTGTAGGTACGTCTGCAGGGTACTATGTGCACAGTGGATCTGTGTGAGACCTACAAAGCCCTGATCTTGGGAGCCCAATTGCTCTCCCAAGTCTGATTGCCTGATAAGTTCCTCTGCAGCACCTTTGAGGTGTCTCTGCTTGGCATCTCAGTTCTTTCCTACCATCAGCTGGTCCATTTCAAAATATTAAGTACCTAAAATTATAATGACTATGTATGCTAAATATGCCCTCATCCTTATTTCTTTTCCAATATTGATAAATTGCTAAGTGGTTACTCCTACTTACATCCTTGTCAGGATGCAATCTTTGCCTCTGTTTTTTTTCAGTATTTGTATTAACTTTAAAAAAATATTGATGGCAAATATATTACTGTTTTGATGTTCACTTATCTAGCTGCAATCAATATTGAGTTTATTTTTATGTACATTAGCCATACAGGTTTCTTCATTTATGAACTTCCTTTATAAATCTTTTACTACCTTTTTCTATTTTGGTTTCTATTGAGATTTTATTGACATGAGGTATCTTGTGCATTCTAGGTATGGAACCATATACACTTAACCATTTAAAAATATCAGCTCTTTTTTTGTTTTTGTTTTTGTTTCTTGTCATTTGTGGGGCTTGAACTCAGGGTATGGGCACTGTCTCTGAGCTCTTTTGATCAAGGTTAGCACGCTATCACTTTGAGCCACAGCACCATTTCTGGTTTGATGGTGGTTAATTAGAGATAAGAGTTCCATGACCTTTCCTGCATGGGCTGCTTCCAAACCATGATTCTCAGATCTCAGACTCCTGAGTAGCTAAGACATGATATGAGCCACCAGAGCCCAGCTCTGCTTTTATTCTCTTGATTTTTGTTTATCGTGTTTTGTGTGCTTTACTTTGTATTTTTATGTAAACATACGTTTTTAACCTTTGATTTTTAGTTTTCTAAAATAATGTACTAGAGCTGAGTATGGTGGTAAACACTTGTAGTCCTAGAAACATGGGCTATATGGGAAGGCAAAAGTACAAGGATCACAGAAAAAAAATTGGGGTGTGTATGGCTGAAGTGTAGAATACCTGTTTAGCAAGGATTGGGGCCTTGAGTTTCAGACTCCAGTACATTGAAAGAAAGAAATTTAATAGTTCACTATATGTTTAATAAACATATTCTATAGGGTCTCTTATACAGGTTATAAATGCTTTCAACTTTACAAATAAAGATTTAACAAAGATGTAATTCATTTGTAGGATGGATATCTAACTGAACTTTGTTTACAGATAAGTCACAACATGTCTCAATACCATTTATTAACAGGACATTTTCCTCTACATATTTGTAAGACTATCTTTCATATCCCAAGTTATAATTTCAGAGGGGTAATCAGCATAAATCCTTCTAATCGCTTGTTTTTGAAAGAAAAATGGGATTAGGGCTCCTAAGACTTTATGATTCCATATTTGTATTAGGTTAAGCATTCGCTAGACAAGGTGATATGTCTTCTGTTATTCGTCTATAATTTTACTAAAATTTTGCTTAAAATATTAATTTCTAAGATAAATAAAGCAAAACCAACTCTGATTATTAATGATCAATTGCTATTTATAGTCCTAAGAAACTGTACCAAATGTATTTTAAGGCTTTGTGTTAGTTATGAGTTCATAACTATTATATCTTTCTAGAAAATTTGATTCCTTTCCACTAAGGATATCTTTTTATCCTCCCATTCTTTCTGTCATTACATCAAATTTGTTTTGTACTGTATTCAATTAGTGCACATTACTATAGCAATATAAACATTGCTTTCCCAATGTTTGTTGCAAATACATTTCTCCATGCTTTTCTAATTGCTCTCATCTTATTTTAATGACTCACAGCTATGTTCTATTTGTAAAACATCTACATCAAACTGTGTTTTAAATTTATGAAAGATTTTTTCATCTTTAATTTTTTTAAAGAATTTAAGTTAAATATATCAGTTTGTAAGAACAACGTATCATGATCAATGTTATCTTCTTTTGTCATTCTTCTCATCTATCCCATTCTTCCCCCTCCCCTCACTATAGCTGGTTCCATTTTCACACATGCACATTGAATATTACAACTGCATTTGGTCTACCTTTCCTCTCTCCATCAACCCTCTTCCCCTTGTCTTCAAGCTTCTCAATAACATATGTTCTGTTAAACTGTAATTGTTCCTGGAATCTTCCCTTGCATATACCATACTTTAGTTAATATGTTTGTGTACATACGCATATAACCCTGCATATGTGTTTGTTATAGACTGAATTGTTTCCCCAAATCCATATGTTAAGACTCTACTCCCCAAAGTGACTGTGTTTGCACATGGGGTATTTAAAGAAATAACAGAAGTTTCACAAGGCCATAATGCAGTGACAAACTTTGGTGTCCTTAGGAAAGGAAGACAACAGGATATGTGTGCCAAGGAAGAGGCCACACCAAGAAGTTGGCTATCTATATGCCAAGGAGAGAGATTCAAGGAAAAGCGAACCTGCCAGTGCCTTCATATTGGGCTTCTAGTCTTCTCTAAAATGATGAGAAAAATATGTATTGTCGACCAACCCTCCACCTTAATTTATGGTATTTTGTTATGACAGATGTAGAAAATTAATATAGTATTAACAGCAACTATTAACTAAAAACTAAAATAACCTACTTCAGTTATGGGGGTGGGGCAGAAAGAATTGCCAATAAACAGCATTGCTCCCTTCATTATCTCTGGTCGAGGGCACTGAGAAAGACTCTAAATGAACAGTCAACAGGGTTTTAAAGGCACCCTAATTACTGAGCAAGGCCAAAGTCAAGAGCAAAGAACTAATGGGCTTGCTGACAAAGGATGCCATGATTAGGCAAGCCCACTGTGGCAGATTGGAGCAGTCCATTCTCTCTCTCTGAATGGGGAGAGTGAGGGGTAGGAGGAACTCTGGAACTCTGGAATACACTTCCTGGTGTAGATGGAAGAGGAAGAAGTACTCCCCTTCTGATCTCAAAATGTTCCATATCTTTTCTATATTTTCTAATCATAAATCACCTCATATCAGAATGGAAATTAAAAAAAAAGCTAGCTAGACAATTGTAGGACATTAGAACTACTCTTCATGAAAAATTTCAGTGATGGAACAAATATGGCTTCCAAATTGCCCTTGACTGTTTTAGTAACTCACTGAGATTAGCTATGAGTCCACTATGGAAAAGAAGTGACTCACTAGGACAATCTGGTGAGGTAACTCTCAGAACACTGCTTCCTGTCCCCCTGCCTCCCTCACCACTGCCCGCCCCCCCCCACCACCCCAGCCAGATTCTCCACAATCCAGTGCTGCATAGGAATCAATCCAGGCCCACTTCTTAATCCCATATGAAATTTCTTCATGGTCACGTGCTCATTCCTTCCACATGGATCACAATATTAAGACAAAACTCTTAATCATATTCCAACAATAAAATACTAGCACAGCGTCTCTGAATTTAAATAGAAAGAAGTTCCTTTATCCTTACCTGTTATTAACTCCTTGGGGAAACAAAATTAAAGTTCACAGAAATTTTTTACTGTTAAAAAAAGTCCCCAAGAATTAAAATGAAAATTCAGTGATTTTTAATTAAATTTCAAAGAATTTGAAGCTTGAAATTGATTCACACCCAACTTTCAAATTCTGCTTCTTCTTAGCTCAAGGGATTCATCACACTCAGGAGAGCTGGGAAAATAGCAGCTGCTTCCACTCGAATATCTTTTCCAAAAAAGGTGAGTAGTTGACTTTTCTTTTCAAGGTCTCAGAAGCAGAAATAATTCCAAGCAAAGTCTCTGCTGTGCCTGATTTTTCCTCAAATAAAATTTGTATTTTGAGATAATAGATTCACATGTAGTTGTTAGAAATAAATCAGAGAGATTCTGGGTGTCCTTGATTCTCATGTGTCTCAGTATTGCATCTCGTGCTATGGTAGCATGTTTATCTAGACAAGCTAGAATCACAACAGAATAGTCCACAAAGATTTCACATGTTCTTCTGAGTCAGACCATCTCCATTTACTCACTGACAAACATAGATTGGCCTCCAGTTGAAAAATTGTGCTACTTCAAGAATGTGACATAAATGCAATTAGTTACTCAGGTTGTTGTTTGCATGATAGTTCATTTATTTTGTTGACTGTTATTCCGTAGTATGGATCTTTGTTTAATCATTCATACACTGAAGGACATCTGAATTGTTGGCAGTGTTTAGTTGTGGATATAAACATTTACTTGTAATGGTTTTTTGTTTGTTTTTAGTAGTACTAGTACTGGGGATAGAACTCAGGGACTTAGGCTTGCTAGGCAGGCACTTTACCATTTGAGCTATACCCTCAGCCCTCTGCTTATAGGTTCTTATGTTAATATAAGTGTTAGTTTCTGTTATAAATGATCAGAAATAGAATTTCTGTATCATATGGAATTTCAACCTTTGGGTTTTTTTAGGGGAGATTATTTTTGGTTTATCTAATAAAGTGTCAACTGCTTTCTAGATAGTTGTACCGCTTCACATTTCCACCATGTATGAGCAACCCAGTTCCTCTGCATCCTTCCCAGTATTTTGTGTTGTTACAACTTGTGTTCTTAGCCATTTTGATTCATTTGATGCATTAGATGGTTGGTTATATTGAATGTAATTCTACCTACTTGTTACCTGTTCACTTATTTTGTTTCCATGTGTATTCTTTTTCTTTCTAATAGTATTGTTGGCTACTGTTGAGTTTTGAGATATATGCATATAAATGTATGTGGGAGGGAGAATGTGTGTATATGTATGTATGTATGTATGTATGTATGTATGTATGTATGTATGTATGTATGTATGTTTCCATGCATACTTGTATGAGAGTTTACACATAATCCCATGCTAGATACTTGTCCTTTCTTAGATATGCGTATATTTTCTCCTACTCTATTACAAATTATCTTCTTATTCTTGAATGAGATCTTTTAGTAAGAGACATCACAGAGGGTGACTTTTTTGCCTGAAGATATTCTACTGCTCTGGCAACTTCTTGCCTTCATGGGATTATTATGAAACTTTGTTTTCAAAATCAGGTGTGACATATTTGCTTTGCCCCACCTAAGTTCTGCATTTGATTGCCTTGGTACTGTATCTCCTTTGTCATTGCATGACATTGTAGACTGCTGTAGTGCTGTAAGAAGTCTTGAAATCAGCCTGAATGATTCCTTAAACCTCTCCTTTCTTTTCTTTTTTTCTATAGAAGAATATTTTAGTTACTCTGATCTACTCACTTTTGGGACAGATTATGAGACAATCTTGCCTACATTTATGAAAACCCTGTCTGAGATTTAGAAGGGCATATCATAAAACATGACTATGAATTTGGAAAAGATTGGCATCTTTGCCATATTGAAGTCAGTTCAGAACTAAGGATTGCTCTCTTTTTATTTGGACTTTTTTCATTTCTTTTGTTCATATCCAATAATTTTCAGTATAAAAGTCTTTAACATGTTTGGTTAGATTTACATTGAAATTGTTTGCATTTTTCACAGCATATTGTTTTAAATTTACATCCATATGTCCACCACTAGTTGTCTTTGTTACTTTGCTGAAACTAAACAAATCAATGAGATAACTGACTTAGAAAGAGAGAAGTTTTGTGATTAGAGATATAGCTCAGTGATAGAGGGCTTATCTAATACATGGAAGGTTCTGGAGTTAATACTCAAACATCATAAAGGGAGATAGAAAGAGAGAGAGAACATAAAAGGTTGGTGACAATCTATTCATTGTCTTTCAGTCATATATATATACCTTCCTGTTACTTTTTCAATTAAAAGTTTGATATTTATGCATTCTGTTATGAGACTCTGTAACTCTAATTTAAATCTTCTTTACCAACTTAATTTTTTTAATGCCATTCTGGCATTGGCCAGGATGTTGACTCATTACTGGCAGGTGGAATCAGAGGCCTGGATTTCCCAGCTGTTTTCTTATGATAGCCATTGGAAAGTCTCTCTCTGTACTGCTAGGCTTATGGTTCTAGTCTTGGCTCTGAGAAGATTCTCTCTGACGGTCCAGAGGAAAGGTGGCCTTTTTGGCACTTGACTCGGGAGAGTCAGGGTTCTCTCCCAGCCCTCCTCTCACATCATCCGGCAATGTAGCTGAAGCATTTTATTACATCCTCATGAAGCATAATGCTAAGACTTTGCTTAGTCTGTTTCCTAACTCGGCTTTGGTTGGCATGCATTCAACGAGGGTTGTTTTCTCTGGTGCTTCTTTTGAGGTGGATGATTATTTTGTCTAAAAGTTTTCTGTTTTCCTAAGTTGCATTTATGACCAATCCTTAGGCTACAGAGAGGCCTTTGAAGAATCGCTATCTGTGTCATGGGTGCTTTTAGCATGATGACTTTTGTGGTTCTAAGTGTGATGTGAGTGAGAGGAGAAAAGGGAGGATGACCACCTTGTCTTTCATTTCTCCAGATGCCATGTTCATCGCAGGCCTACCTTTTCCTCCTCCTCTTCCTTTCAGAACCTTCCTGTTTATTCATATGTAATGCCTGGGGGGTGGGGTGGATTATTTGTACATAGTACAAAGAATAAGGGCTATGTCCACTCAATGTCTTGAAAGTGGAGTTGCACAAAGGATTTTTAAAGACTCTAAACAGTTAATAAAGCATGCTGCATTTTTACTAAGAAAATACTTTAGATAACCTTCTGCATCAGTACATACAGATGTTCCCTGGCCCACACACAGACAAATTGGAAAATAAACCAATCTCCAGCCCCCCAAAGCAATTATCACTGGTAAAATTATGTTCCCAGAACACAGTATTTACCATTGCCAAAAAGCACAGCAGAACCTCACTGATATGGATGTGAAAATCCTGGTATAGACTCATCATCAAGCCATCATCAAGTCAGATCCTTGGTGCCAGGCTTCTTGAATTCATGCTTTATAAAAGTAAACTATATTGGGAGAAATTTTTGCCAATTTTAGCACTACACACCTACCTGTTTAGGAAGAAAAACACATGTATAACATTTTTTTCTAGCTCTAGTGTTCATACTAGATCTCTTCTGTAGTGTTAATATTCTCTGTCTCCAGCTGTTGACGGGAGTCTGCCAAGCTCTTCCAGGGGCTCCTTCCTGGCTACAGGGATGTATAGGGCAACAGCTGACTCATGCCAAGAAAACTAAGCCAATCTTTTGTTACAATCCAAAGTTTGGAAACTATTGTAGGGCCAATTGTGGCCTCAGTGGTAAACATAGCATACTTTTTTTTTTTTAAAAAAAAAAAGCTCAATTATATCTTCCACTTCTTTCTATAAGTGTGTCTGCTGATATATCTCTTTGGTTGTATTATCTGTATGTATTATTTTTCAGGAAAAAAATAATAGCTTTCACTTTGAAATGGAACTTTGCATTTTTCATTTCACAGTGCCAAAAGGAGTGCAAAACAGCAGCTATAATATGGCCTCGTGAACAACAGAAAATTGTAGTTTTGTGTTGGATGGACAGCTGACATTTTCAGCTGTGGATACACTGTGTTAATCAGGAGAAATACATCTTTTATTCAACTCAGAGAAATTTTCTGCAAGGTTTTTGGTTGTCCTGTTTTCCTATTATATCTTTTTTCTTTTAAAATTTTATATTGATGGAATTTCAATCCATTAGGTATAAGACCCATGATTCCTTACTTCTTTGGTGGATTTTATATTGCTTTGAGTTTTTTCCCTACACACTCTTCCTTTGTTTTTGCTCTTTTTGTGCTAATGTGTTTTTAGCTATACATGTCTTATGGATCAAATTTTAAATTCACTTTGAACATTTGACAATCAGATCATGAATGACCAAAAAATAATTTCCCCACTTGTTTAGGGAGACACTGTCATCATAGATTCCCTTCATCCTGGTAATCTTAGTATTATTATTTTAATTTCAATTTCTCCATGAATTATCTCTATGTCTTCTAGTGTCAGTTTAATTAATGTTGGCTGTGTTTCATGCAGGTAGTTTCATTTTGCTGAATTTTTGCTTGTACATTCCTTCTTTTAAATATCAACAATCATGTTCAATGGATATTTTGCAGTTATGCAGGTTCCATTACTTATTTGATTGAAATATCTGATATGAAAGGAGAGGAGTGACACTGTTCAAAAAGAAAGGTGCTCGTTACCTGAGTTATGTAACTGTAACCCCCGTACATCACCTTTACAATAACATTTAAAATAAAAAATTAAAAAAGAGAAATATCTGACGTGAATCTCTAAGTGGGTTGTAGAGATAGTTAATTTTGGAGAAGCTGTCAAGTAAGAAAGCATGCAGGGGATATTGGGATTGTGAAAAAAGTAGTCTCTGAAAATTGAGGCACTTTAATGAAATTCCCTTCTGAACACTATTTGTACATTTTTTTCTGCCTATCTTTGTTTTGTAGACCTTTGGAACTGTTGCAAGCAATCTTGTTATTCTTTGAGGTCTCAATAACCCACTCTAGGTGGCTGTTTCATAAAAATTATTTATTTTTCTGTGGAAAATCTTTTCTTAAAAGCAATGTGATGGAAAACAATCTTCTTTCGGACTGAAAATTTTAAATAGCATTAGGGAAACCAAAAATCCAGGAATTTTAGATACAATTCCTTTATTAATTATCAGGGTAATTTTCTGACTTTCCCCAGTAGCTTGCCTTTGGTGGAAGTAAAACTAATTTTCATCTACATATTTGGGGTTGATATTTTCTCTGGTTTCTTAAATTTTATTCAGATGCTCAATGCTCAGGCCAAGCCTTGAATTTTCTCTTTTGTTAGACACTTAATTAAGCAGCAAATTCTATCGACCTTATCTTCAAAATACATCCAGAATCTACCTACTTTCATTGCCATGAATTTTCATCCTGGTGTTCACCCTGTATCACTACTTTTCACTTTTTCAGCCAAAGACTACAAGGGCATACTCCAATCTCTTAGATATAAGGATAAGTATGAAAGGATATCTTTAAGTTACAAAATTACTCAGCAAAGATGAAGGGTTATCACTGCTTCAATTTGATTTTATTTTCATGGTGGACAGAGGAGTTTTCTTGAGGAAAATGTGGGAAGTGTTTGCTAAAAATTCCATTAGAAGGGAGATGATATTATTGTGCAGAATGACTGTCTTCCCCCAAATACAAGATTATAAACTTGCTGGGAATTCGATTCACTGCTTCAAAAGAAAAGGAACAATGGAATAGGAATCCTGACATTAACACCTTATAAATGTTATCACTGTGAATATTTTTTTTTTTTTTTTGTCGGTCGTGGGGCTTGAACTCTGGGCCTGGGAGCTGTCCCTCAGCTCTTCAGCTCAAGGCGAGCGCTCTACCACTTGAGCTACAGCGCCACTTCCTGTGAATATTTTTTTCTCCATCATGGGACTTGAACTCTGGGCCTGGGTGCTGTCCCTCAGCTCTTCAGCTCAAGGCGAGCACTCTACCACTTGAGCCTCTGTGCCACTTCCGGTTTTCTGAGTGGTTTATTGGAGATAAGTATCTTATGGACTTTCCTGCCCAAGCTGGCTTTGAACTGTGATCCTCAGATCTCAGCCTCCTGAATAGCTAGCATTACAGGCGTGAGCCACCGGTGCCTGGCTACTATGGATATTTTTGATTTATAAAAACTCCTCTAACTGTTTACTCATAAATTTTACAAGATAAAACTCTAACTAGTCTGAGTTTAGAAAGCAGGACACAAAAGGTCTATGTGCAACATTTACCACTTCCAAGCATAAGAAAGAAAATTCAAATCAACAGTAACAGGATTTCTACTGAACCTGGTTTTAGAATACTTCTTATGCAGCATTCCATGCCATCACTGGACATTCCTGAATTAATAAGGATTGAAATAAGGATAAACAGCTATGAGCGATGAGATGGGAAAGGGATTCTAGAATGGCTGCATGCCATTGCTCTTTGAGACAGTAATATGGAGAGAAAATTCCTAATTTCCTGAATACAGGGTAAGAGCAACTGAAAGGAGAAAAGTTCCCATTGAGTATCTGAAGTCCTTGACAAATATGAACACAATGAGACATGTACTAGGGTCTGGGGAAGGGTATAAGACCTGTGCAGAAGAAAGTCTATTTGCTGATAGGCAAGGAGAGTCGGTTCTGCTGGGAGGTGGAGGCTGGATGTCAGTGGAAGGGTGGAGGGCTTATGAGGAGAGAAAATGAGGATGAATGTAATTTCAATAGTTTGTATACATGTGTGAAAACAGAGCAATGAAACCTGTTGAAATTGTTTTGGAAAAGAAGTGGGACAGGAGAGATTGGAGAAAGTGCAATTGGCTGATGTTATACATATAGAAATACCACCATGGAATCCCTTGGTATAACTAACATATGCTAATAGAAGTACTGGTGAAAGCCTGTTGGGAAAGTTCACATACTTAGGACTGCACAATGGACTCAGGTTATAGACCACCCTGAATCCTGGCACGCTGTTTCTCTACCTTCCCTGTACCTCCACTTTAACTAAGACTACAAGTCTTGCTTTTCTACTGGAGACAACCTAATATGGGCCACGGGCCACTGTTCAATTTGCTGCTAGTGCTGTTTGATGCTACTGCAAATTGAAAAGCCCCCTCTTATAAAAGGGGATTGTTACTCCTCTCCACTGACCAGAAGGATTCCACTTGACGAGAGTGATTGAGAATTACAGTTAATGTCCCACAAGGTGGACTTTCACCAATGGGACAGGAAAGACAAGAAAGAATAAAAAGGTATATGATTCATTTTTCATTCTTACTATCTGAATATACTCTTTAGAAACACGGTATTTTGAATAGGCTCTTTGGAATGATTACATAAGACCGAGGAATCTTCTACCTTAGTCTAGTAGGATTGATTAGTTTGATAGCACCCCCTTGAATTTTTTCTCCTTTCTTCTCTACTCCTTTCTTTCTTGTTTTCTCTTCATAACTACAGCCCCTCAGTAAGCTTTTTTTTGGGGGGGTTAGTTTTTCTACTTACATTCACTAAGGCAGAATAAATACACCTCATCAGCTTATGCAACAACTATTAAATATTCACTGGGTACAGACCCCAAATAGAACCTCTGTAACCTACGACATAGGATGCTGTGGAATTAAATGTGTCAGCTTTTGCAATATGTCAGGTGTCTGATATCAAGCATTCTTTCTTTCTTCACATTGTGACTGGAGACAAATAGAAAAATCCTAGCCTTATTGCTTGATGATTATGATCCTTGGCCATCATCAGAAAAGGAAAAGCAAAGGGTGGCTATTAAAGCGAGAAACATCACAACTTGATCTCTGGGTCAGACTGTCCTGATCTTCTGCTCCTAGCTATGCTGCCCATCTTTGTAAACAAGCAAATCTGTTGTAAAGAGACTGGACAGATCATTTGTCAGTGATTATTTTTTTCCTAGAAAGTCATTTTAAATATCTCTTCAGGAAATAAATGGAAAAACACTGTGGGGACACAAGCAGTTATCTGATGTCTGAAACCTGCAGTTAGTTAGTGCCTAATACCTCTGATTTGGCTCACTGTCATTCTCTGTAGATAGTTTCAGAAGCTCAGAACTAATTGAAGATATTAGACAGAAGCTTGGCTCCTACTTCAAAATGGTCCTGTGGAAGACCTTTTCATCACTATAAGAATTCTCAAAAATTCCTGAGCTCCTATTCTGTTCCATGCAATCTACTAGTTTCTGGAAATGGACTGTGACTCAATGTTGAATTCAGAAGACAAATGCCACCACATAGCTAGGTTAGTGGAACTCGCTTGTGAAAACACAGAACACCATTCCAGTGCAGTTGGCTTATGCCTGTAATCCTAATTAGCTAATTAGAAGACTGAAAAGTGGAGGATCGTACTCTGAGTCCAGCCCATGGAGAAAAATCTACAAGACCAAATCTCCAGTAAACTACAAAAAGTCTGGGGGTGGGGTGGTGACTCAAGTGGTAGAGCACCAGCTGAGTAAGCAAACAGAGCAAGTACAAGATTCTGACTTCAATTTCTGGTTCCAGACTAAAAAAGATAATACAAATGCAATATGTAAAACCTACAGGAAGAATAAAGGCAAAAAGCTATGGTTCCACTTTACTTAGTAATTGCAAGGAACATGGATAAATTTTAGTCCTCTGATCTGGCAGAGACATCAAATGGGCATTTTGAGAGTAACGTATTTGGTTGACTTTCTCTATCAAGTCCCTGATACATAATGTAGGACAAATATCTTCTAGTGAAATTTACTAAATTTAATCAAGTTAGAGTCAGCTCTAAGATTCCTCTGAGATTTATCAGTTTAAAATCTAGTCTTTTTTTTTTTTTTTTTGTCGGTCATGGGGCTTGAGCTCTGGGCTTGGGCACTGTCCCTTAGCTCTTCAGCTCAAGGCTAGCACTCTACCTCTTGAGCCACAGCACCACTTCCAGTTTTCTAGTGGTTTATTGGAGATAAGAGTCTCATGGACTTTCCTGCTTGGGCTGGCTTTGAACTGTGATCCTCAGATCTCAGACTCCTGAGTAGCTAGGATTATAGGTGTGAGTCACCGGCACCCAACAAGCACCCAGCTAAAATCTTGTTTTTATTGAATCAAAAGTATTGCCATCCTGCCTTACTGTGTCTAAGTCCATGCAATATAGATGAACGAGAGGTATTGTATATTGTCTAACTGGAAAGGAGATCCTAAGTAGCAAGTCTGTCTTTGGTAAATGGAGCTTGGCACAAGAATTTGGAAATAACTGTAATAGAATCAGGGAGTTTAATATAAGAACCCACCCTCATTAAATCTCTTTGAAATATTTTTGTTTGTTTTTCCCTGTGAGGTGGAAGATACTGATTCCTTATATCCTCTTGTTGGGAATCATTGTTTCTAATGGTTGTTTCCCTACAAGTAATATCTCTTTCTTCGGAAGTGCATTGCATGCACAGAAACAGTTAATGGAGAGGGGAAGTAAACCAAGTGAGAGGTCACTCCAAATTCTAATCAAGGCTAAAACATAAATGCCACCCTGTTTACTCATGCTCAATTTTACAGTGACTAAGGTACAGTGGATCTTATATGTGCTTGTCTTTAGGGAAGTTTATTAATGAGACAGCAATTGACTGATATGAAACACAAGTCCTACCCATTATACACACACACACACACACACACACACACACACACACACACATACACACACACACCACTCACAAATACCCATACATGTTTAGTATAAATGGAAGCAAAGAAACTTGCTTTGTCTTTGTGGAAGAATTTAGGTTGGAGATGAGAGAAAGTAAAGATAAGTGTAAAGGCTCTCCATCCTTCAACCTACTCTTTCTCTGAAAGGCTTTTATTTGGAGAAGTAAGCCAATATGACATTCCTATTACTCCTTTTTTATGGCTAATTCAGAAAACCATATCCAGAGACTTGATCCCTACCTTTTGGCTCCCTTTTTCCTATTTATTTATTTAAGTTTTTTTAAAAATTTAATTTAGTTTCACTGTATAGGTGATATGCAGAGGGGTTACAGCTACATAAATACGGTAATGAGTACATTTCTTGCCAAACATTGTTACCCCTCCTCTTTTTTCTCTCACTCTACTTCCCCCCCAATCCACCCAAGCTGTAAAATTCATTTCCAACATAGTGTCCTGTGTGTATTGCTGTAGCATTGGTTCACCCTTTGTCCTTTATCTCATCATTTTGTTATTTCCCTTCCCTTCCTCAAATCAGATAAATGTATATATAAGACACAGGATACCAAACCAAAAACAGTGACAACAGGGGATAAACCAAAGGAAAAAAATGAAAGAAAAAAAAAGAGATAACTAGGAACAAGGCAAGGATGCCCACTGTCTCCATTCCTCTTCAATATAGTCCTGGAACCCTTAGCCAGGGCAATAAGGCAAGAAAAAGACATTAAAGGGATCCACATAGGGATAGAAGTTAAACTATCCCTTTTTGCAGATGACATGATACTATACCTTCACGATCCCAAAAACTCCATCCCCAACTCTTAGAAATCATAAATCACTTCAGCAAAGTAGCAGGATACAAAATAAACCCACAAAAATCAGTTGCCTTCCTGTACACTGACAATGTACAAGAAGAGAGGGAAATAAAGGGAGCAACCCCATTCACAATAACATCACAAAAAATAAAATATTTAGGAATTAACCTAATCAAAGATGTAAAAGAACTATTTAATGAAAACTATAAAAAGTTAAAGAAAGAAATTGCAGAAGACACTAGGAAATGGAAAGACCTCCCATGCTCTTGGATAGGCAGACTTAATATAGTGAAGATGGTAATGCTGCCAAAATTAATATACAAATTCAATGCAATTCCTATTAAAATCCCAATGACGTACATCACTGAAATACAGAAAACAGTCCAAAAATTCATATGGAACAACAAAAGACCTAGAATAGCCAAAACAATTCTAGGGAATAAATACAACATGGGAGGGATATCCATGCCGAACTTCAAATTCTACTACAGAGCTATAATAACAAAGACAGCATGGTACTGGCACAAAAACAGACCCGAAGACCAATGGAATAGAATAGAAGATCCAGAAATAAATCCACAGGCCTATAGCCAGCTGATATTTGACAAAGGAGCCAAAGACATACAATGGAAGAAACACAGTCTCTTCAACCACTGGTGCTGGGAAAACTGGGCGGCCACATGCAGAAAACTAAAAGTGGACCCAAGCCTATCACCATGCACCAACATCAACTCAAAATGGATTAAAGACCTTAACATTAAACCTGAATCTTTGAAACTACTGCAGGGCAGAGTAGGAGAGACACTTGAACTAATAGGCACAGGAAGGAACTTCCTGAACAGAGTCCCAGGGTCACAACAAATTGGAGAGAGACTCGACAAATGGGACTACCTTAGAATGAAAAGCTTCTTCACAACTAAATCTATTGCAACCAGGCTATAAAGACAACCAACTAATTGGGAAAAAATATTTACCAGCAATATATCAGACTAGGGGTTAACATCCAGTATATACAGGGAACTAAAAAAACTAATCCCTCCCAAACCTAACAAGCCAATTACTAAATGGGCAAGGGAACTGAAGAGGGACTTCTCAGATGAAGAAATAAAAATGGCAAAGAAACACATGAGGAAATGTTCATCATCCCTGGGGGTGAAGGAAATGCAAATAAAGACAACCCTGAGATACCACCTTACCCCAGTCAGAATGTCCCACATCTACAAATCAGCCAACGACAAATGCTGGAGGGGATGTGGAGAAAGAGGAACCCTATTACACTGCTGGTGGGAATGTACACTTATACAACTACTTTGGAAAGCAGTCTGGAGGGTCCTTAGAAAGCCAAAGATTGACCTCCCTTACGACCCAGTCATACCACTTCTAGGCATCTGCCCTGAACAACAGGAACCAATATACAAGGACACGTGCACCTCTATGTTTATTGCAGCACTGTTCACAATAGATAGGATATGGAAACAACCCAGATGCCCCACCACAGATGAATGGATCCAAAAATCTAGACACAATGGAATATTATGCAGCCATTAGAAATGACAAAATAATGGCATTTGCAGGGAAATGGATGGGGCTAGAAAGAATCATGTTGAGTGAGGTAAGCCAATAGCAAAGAGACAAACAGTACATGGTCTCCCTGATAAGTGGATGGTAAATCCAAAATGTTAGGTGATATGACAAAATTAACAGGACTTAAGAAACAAAGAACTGCCACTCATCTGGTCAAACCACTACTAAATATCCCCATGCTGCTGATCACATGTATGGTATATGTGTGTACACCATTATATGTTATAGACCATGATAGACAATTTGCTCCGGGAAACTTAGAATGAACTTGTGACTTTAAATGAG
Organism: Dipodomys merriami; assembly: GCF_024711535.1. Classification (NCBI taxonomy): domain Eukaryota; kingdom Metazoa; phylum Chordata; class Mammalia; order Rodentia; family Heteromyidae; genus Dipodomys; species Dipodomys merriami. The sequence goes on from NW_027205603.1 coordinate 85,034,812, forward strand.
CATCATTATTCCACAATACTGTGAAATTTGGGAAATTATGTAATCACTTAATCACAATTAAAAAAAAAGAGAACCTCAGGGAAGGTAAGGAGGGAAGGGATAGTAGGGGGAAAACAATGGAGGGGTAACAATGCTCAATAGCAAGTGTACTCATTACCTTACTCATGTAACTGTAACCCTCTGTATAGTATCTTTACAATAAAAAATTTTAAAAAAAGAGATAACTTCACACAATACATTTTTAAAAAGCAAAACAGAAACAAAAACAAAACTGTTGTTTCCATATCTTGGCCTTCTTTTCAATTAGCATCATTTTATATGGTGATACGTAAATAGCTATTGTGATCCTCTGCTAGGACTATCGTAGACATATACTGATTATGTAGTGAGGGAGCCTAAGGAGCCTGTGTTTCCTTGGGTCTGGCTTATTTCATTTAATATGATTTTTTCCAGGTCTTTCCATTTCCTTAAATGGGGCAATGTCATTCTTTCTGATGGAAGCATAGGAATCCATTGTGACTATATACCATATCTTTTTGACCCATTCATCTATTGAGGGGCATCTGGGTTGGTTCCACATCTTAGCTATGGTAAATCATTCTGCAATGAACATAGTTTAGTTGTGCTGGTAGCTTTAGTGTGGTCTTGTTTGTGTTCATTTGAGCAAATGCCCAGGGGAAATGCTGGATCATAGGGGAGTTCTATGTTTAGTCTTTCAAGGAACCTCTATACTGCTTTCCAGAATAGTTGAACCAGTTTACACTCCCACCAAAAGTGTAATGGCATTCCCTTTTGGCTACATCCCTGCCAGCATATGTTGTTATTTGCTTTCTTGAAAATGGCCATTCTAACTGGGTGAGGTGGAATCTCAATGTGGTTTTAATTTGAATTTCTTTTATTTCCTTCTTTTTTTATTGTGAGAATACCATACAGAGGAGTTACAATTACATGGGCAAGACAACGAGTACATTTCTTATCAAGCATTGTTGCCTCCTCTTTGTTTCCCCTTCCCATCCCTTCCTATATTACCCCCATCTCTCCCCACCCAATCCTCCCTGCCCCCCCTAAAGTTGTAAAGTTCATTTTTCGACATAATGAATTGTACATCTCATAGTTGCAATGGGTCCACCTATGAATGTAAAAGGAAAAGAAGAAGTTTTGAAAACATGAATCTTACCTGATTCTATTTTATATTGATCATAGGGTACAATAAAAATGAAATAAAATACAAATTCACATCCTTTGAAACAAAGGACAAGCAGAAAAACACAATTATCTTGGAATAAAATTAAAGATATTATTAAAAAATAAATTTCATATTAACTTTGATATGTTATCTGCCACTGGAAAGGGAAATTCCTTTGGGGAGGGGAATGGTATCTTCTTTCTTCTGAGTTCAGGAACTACACACGCAGATAGTTAATGATTCTTAAATGGATGGATGATTGGAAAGTCTTGTTCTCAGCTTTTAGTCAGGAACTGTCAGAAAGAACACTGTCAACTCTTTGCAAACAACTATGTTCTGTCATCCAAAGCTTTATTGAGACTCTAAGATCTTTGTTTTTCCAAAATTAAAGAATTTCACTCTTTTCTCACTTTTTCAGACTTTTATTATTCAAAAATAATAAGAGCAAGATGATCAACTAGAATTAAGTTTACAATTTTAGAACATAAGACTTGAGTCTAAGTCTGTGTGATTTAATGAAAGAATTTGGGGATAATAAGTGATCTAATTTCTATCTGTTTCTGGACTGTGGAGTGGCCTTGAAACTGTCACTTTCTTTCCTGGTTTTCTTGATCTTATTTGTGAAATCAAAGTTTGATTTTCTTTTCTTTTTTTCCCTTTTCTGTTCTTTTATGACAAAGAAAACAAATTTTCTTCTAAATAGTGAGAATGCAAAAGTTTTCAGTGTAATTAAAGAATAATTAAGTCTTCCACAAAAAATATCAATAAAAATGATTGTCCTTGGAAATAATTTCAGGGAAACAGTGGGTGCAGTCCACCCCTTGCAACCTCAGAAAAAAATAGCTTGTGCATCTCTACATGCTCTGCCATTAATTTACAAGGCTATAGAAAGAGAGTATCTGTTGAAGTTCTGGAGAAAAATTGAAATTGGTACTAATTTTCAATGGCAGAAAAATATGATCATGGTAATTATGGCATAATTATGATGCCCTCAATCTAATTTTAGCATCTGAGTATAAGAAAGAATGGGAACCCAATATAAAGAAAAAAGAAAAGAAAATACATCAACTTTCTATGTTCTGAAGAGAATGGAACCATAAGAAATAATAGGATTGGGCTGTGAAATGAAACAAATCATTATCCACAAGCTTCATTATAACCCCCTCTTCAAATTTTCTTTTGTAATAAATATTCAATTTTCAGACAAAAGAAAGACATGCAGAATATTCTTTAAAATTTCAATTACAGAGGCCTACTACCGTGGGTGGAAAGATACTTTTCAGCCAAGTTGGATCTATTAGACATTTTTCTCTATACTTTTAATTAAGGACTGAACTGCATTTTGATGTGTATTCAATCTGAAAAATGAATTTATGTGCCAAAAACTACATTTTCGTTCCAAAGAAGAATCATTCCTGGATACTCAGAACTAAAAGACATTTGTGAGAAAGGGAAAAGTTATGGTGTAGGGAAAGAAATGGTCAGAAGGACATGGATTTGAAACTTTGATCCATCACTGATCAGATAACACTGTTGGCATTCAAAACAGGAATAATAATACTTTTTCCTAAGGTAATAATGGAGAGCAATGATATTGTGGTAAAGCAATTGCAGTATGGGGTAAATAGCAGATGCTTACTAATGAAATATTCTTGTCTTCATTAAGTGAGGAACAAAGTCTGGTCCTGTAACCACCCATTTGCCTTCCTGTCATCTAGCCTGCTTTCTTGGAAATGAAAATGCCTTTTAAAATAAGAGTAACTCACCTAATCTTTCTTGACTTTTGAATGTCACAGGTAACTGATAGATCTACTACATAATATTTAAAAATTATTTTCCAAGAATAAGACTCAGTTACAACTCAAGATTTAAAAACTTGTGGTGTGGCTCATGTAGTAGAGAACTAGCCTTGATCAAGCTAAGTAAGCAATAAAAGAAAAAGACTCATAGATTTTTTTTAATACCAGCCATTTCTAGACATTCTTACAACCACATATAACACCTCTGATGAAAATTTGAGCCATATGTATTCTCCCACCCTATATTTTGCATGAGTAGATATTTCATACTTACTCATGACCATGAATAAGGGGCTCAAATCAGTTCTGAAAATTCACAGGTCTTCAGGCAAAGTGATAAAACGTTAAGTTTAAAGGTCAAAAGAAGAAATATGGTGGAGAGTTATTCATTTCCTCCATTTTATTTCTACCTCTAGAGTCTCAATGTTTGGGAGTATTTAAGTACTTATCATTAGTAATACAACATTCTTTGATAAGAATTTTTTAAAGTAAGAAAACCACACACACATAAATCCAATGAGTCACAGATGTACAGTATACAAGAATGAAACTGCATTATGCAAACCAAGTCATAAGTAGCAGTAAGATCTTGATATTATTTGGAGAGTTCTTTCTGGGCTTTTTGCTCTGTTTTGTTTCTATTATTGAGCAAGCAATTCTATTTGACAAAGAATTCTTCAGTCTTCTTTTACCTCCTTCACTCAAACCAGCAGCTCACTTTGTGGGTTATCCTTTTTTTCATGCATCATGAGAGGATGCTGTACAACCAATCCAGAACTATAAAAATAGGATGCTCTTTTGACTCTGACACATTTTTCCCCATCTGCTTCCTTGCTTTGGGCTGACATCTTTATCCCCAAGCCTAAGTGGCTACAATATCAGAAGTTACAAAGAGGAGGCAAAGAGTTGATGTTATTTTGGGACAAAAGTGGTTCTTGGTTCTAGGACTTTTTTTTTAGCATACACAAATGTCTCCAAAGGACAGGAAATGTCATGAGTTTTAAGCCTTACTAAAATTGACTGATTTGATTTCCCCTATGAAATAACATCCTCAAGTTCAGCAGCAAATATTTACTTCTGGAAATATGTCTCTCATTTGGATCTAAAGTCCTCTCATCTGAATAGAGATATGCCATTTGACTGGGAGTCAATTCACTGTCGACTTATTAGAGTTGGATTCTCACTTTTTTCCTGAATGGCTATTTCTTGGGTCCCATTCAGTGAAACTGGCCTTTCTCTCAGAGGTAAAGCATTTAAGGCTCTTTTAAAAGAAGTTTCTTTTCCAGACCTAACCGTGGCATCTAGCATTTAATTAGACTCCATTGAAGGCAAATTCACATTTTGCTATCAGCAAACCATACACATTGTGGACTTCAAACTGAAGGATTATTGACCCATTTCCTGTTTTAAAGTACTTCTTGAAGATGAGATTGAAAAAATCTGAATAATCTAGAGTCCTGATTTTTTTTCCTAGGGTATCCTGCCTGAAAAGTATCTTTTTCTCATTCAACAAATATTCAAGGATCTATTTCACAAACTAATTATGTGTCTTCAGAAGACTGTGATTATGATGCAAGTGGTGATGGTGTTGACTCTAGTGACCTGGCTGATAAGGAACATCTCACTAACACTTCTTGGTGGGTGGATGGGATACTTTACATATTTTTACTAACACCTTACACAACCATGCAAGTTTGGTTGTTCAAAAATGATCCTTTCATTTCAGTAAGGAGGAAACGTAGTAGCATAAAAGTTTAAACTCAATTTGTTTCAACTCAAATTGTTATGTAATTCTTATTTTTTCCTTTTTTTTTCTGGTACTGGGTGCTTGAACTCAGGGCCTGGGCACTATCCCTGAACTGCTTTTTCTTTCAAGAACAACACTTTTCCATTTGAACCACAGAATCCCTTCCAGCTTTTTCTGAGTAGTTTTATTGAAGAGTCTCATGGACTTTTCTACCTGAACTGGCTTCAAACCATGATCCTCAGATCTCAGCTTCTTGAGTAGCCACCAGTGGCTTAATTCTTTCATTTTATTTAAAGGTTTACAATAATAAATAATGGTTTGTTTTAATCCCGAAAGAGTTCATAGTCAAACAAGATAGCAAAATCATATGCACAAATAATTGTGTAATAATAACAACAGCTAGAGGAATATAGTGTGTAAATGACTATCTCAAGTAGATACAAATATTCACTTCATTCTGTTATAGTCATATCAACCTTCATTAATTTCCTTTGTCAAAGCACTTGCAATTTATACTGTACAACCTCACCATTGACATATCCTTTTGTATGTTAGCTCATACCAATCCGCAACAAAAATTCTAGCATAGTAAGCTGGGAATAATAATAGCTTGCTACCTTTTTTAGATTACAAACTGTGTTCACACATTGCTTCATAGCTTTGAATTTGTGTTGTGAAGAAGCCACACAGATAAAGAACTGAAGCTTAGAGCATGTTAATGGCTGAGTTTTCCAAGATTCTAAAATGACTTACACCTTGTTGGTAAAGCTGTGGAGAATAAATAATTCAATACACATAAACTCTAAAAAACATGCCAGAGATATGATTAAGTACTTACCAAAGGTTTGTTGTGCCAGATGAAATTCATGAACATGAACCTTAGTTTTCTATTTTATATCTAGTGTGAACAAATAAGTTCCCAACTTTACTCAGAGTTTATTTTTATATATTCCTGCTGTAAATGTTAATTATCTTTATGTGTTATAAATGTTTTCTTTTAGTCACAGAGTTCTCATATAGGCCATTATTGAGATCTACATGTAAGTGAAGAAATAGTAATCAATCTTGAGACACATTCTAGCACACATATAGCTGAAGATCCCTTCAGGTAACAGAGATCCAGGAATCTACTCCTGGAAAACATGGCTGTGAGTCCTGTAAAAGCATGACTGCATGTTTGAATTCATTCGGAAAGCAACTAGAGAGCCAGTTCCAGAGGGATCAAAGTCTCATAGAACTCTCCCCCTTGTGATTTCTAATTATACTGACCACACAAAGAAAAAGTTACACAGAGCTCTCAGCACTTGATAGATTGAGGGAGGAAAAAAAATTGTGTTCCAAAGTGTTTAAAATAATGCGCTTGTCAATTCTTAAGAAAGTTCTGATGAGATCAAGACTCAATTCAAAGGTTACAGCTAAGACACTAAGGAAAATAAAAATTAAAAAAACAGCTATCTTTTAGTGCTCAGAATACAAAAGCAGCACTTCAGTTCTCAATAAGGAGAAAGGATTTTAGTGAAATATAGATTTTTCAGTTAAGAACCTTGAAAAATTAGATCTTGTTAGGGTGAGCAGATCTGAAATAGATAAGCCCTACTGAAACTGAAAATCGGCCTCAAAATTCAAAATATTCTATGTCAGAATGTTCCTCTGTACTAATCAGAAAGAAAATGTAATATTCTCTGCAAGAAAATAACTCTTGTCAGAATCCCTATTTTTTTTTTTGGGGTCCACTCGTGGGGCCTGAACTCTGGGCCTGGGCGCTGTCCCTCAGTTCTTCAGGTCAAGGCTAGCGCTCTACCACTTGAGCCACAGCGCCACTTCCGGCTTTTTTCTTTTTGCTTATGTGGTGCTGAGGAATCGAACCCAGGGCATCAGGCATGCAAGGCAAGTGCTCTACCACTGAGCCACCTTCCCAGCCCCAGAATCCCTATTTTTTTTATACGTTATTTGCTATTTGATATGAAAATCTCAGGCATACAAATGAATAGGATCAAGCACTGAAAAAGAAGAGGAAAGAAGATACAACAGTGGCTGACATAACTGAAAGAGTTTGAAAAATTTTTAAACAGACTTTAAAAATCATGTGAATAATAGTCAAGAAAATGAATAATTAAATCAAGAATTTTTCATGATTATGAAAAGCCACAAAAGAAGCACTGAAAATTCAACTTAATTTGTAATATTAGGAACTTGTTTAGGAAAAGAGAACTAGGATAAATAAGAATTTGGATATAGCAAAATGATGTAATAATTAATTAAAAGGTCTGTTTACATATTTTAGGTTGAAAAACAAAGGAAACAAGAAACAATAATAATAAACATTCATAATGAAAACAAGAAAAACACAGTGTGAAATATAAAATTGAAAATAAAAGAAATAAATGAAAATAAAAATTAACATGAAATGTAAAATTGAAAATGAAAAAGAAAACCTTACGAAAGTTCCATGAGGCATGGTGTAAGGATACCCAGAGAGGACATATGTAATAGGTGTCAGAAATAATACATGTAAAGTAAACATACTGGCTGATTTTCAAAACTGATGAAAGATATCAAACCACAGGTCTGAGTAGCAACTAAATCCAGTAAAGAACAAAATTGTTAAAAAGAAAAAAAAAGGAAATTTGAAAATTACAAAAACATGAAATAATAACATTAAGATCTAATTTTAGGACAAAATCAGTGCAAACCAAGCAGTGATAGAATAGCAACTTAATACTGGAAAACTGTAAGTTCTGCTTTAAAAATATATACCCAATATCCAGCAGACTAAGTAGGTTGGGCAAACTTTCAAAAGAAAGAAGAGAGTCCCACAAGGAAGTACAAAAACAGGTCAATTAAACTAACCCACCAATCTAGAACTCTGCATTAGGCAACAAATATGTAATATCTGCCAAATCAGGGATCACAGGGTCTCTCTCTCTCTCTCTCTCTCTCTCTCTCTCTCTCTCTCTCTCTCTCTCTCTCTCTCTCTCTCTCTCTCTCTCTCTCTCTCTCTCTCTCTCTCCATATATATATATATACACACACATATATATGGTAGATATCTATCTTGTATATAAAAAAGATAGATAGATATAGATACACACACACTCACAATCATACCTGTACATATAAATTTGACACAGGGTCATGCTATGTAGTCTAGGCTACCTTTACATTTGTGACTCTTCTGCCTCAGCTGTTCTCATGTTGGAATTATGAGTGTACACCATCTCAGGTGGTTTCATACTGATTTTTCCAAATGAGTTCTCTAAAGATTGTATTCCAGATGCTTCTACTGACTAAGGAATCATTTCAGTTATCACAGTAGTCATTCAAAGACCCGACAGAGATTATTTTTGTGTAAAATTCTGTTTATTTTATTGTTATTATCTAAAAATAGTTGTACAAATGAGTTGCTATTTAACAGTTTATGAATACAACACATCTTGATCCACGGCGCCCCTTTCAACATTCTCTTTTCCTCATTCTTCTTGATTTTGTAGGCTATACATTGGATTCTCTTTAGTGTTTATTTTTACCCTGGAACAAAAAACTACAAGTGAAAAATGCTACAATTCTAGTTATTTTGCGTGACTCTGACTTGGCCAGATTCAGCTGCCTGTGCCCTAACTTGACTAGCACAGTTGCCTGTGCCTAGCCAAGAGCTCCAGCAAGTACCAGTCTATGGAGTACGCACAGGCCTCCTCTGAGCATATTTCTCTTCCTGTAAATGATGTCACGACTCCATATTCCCTGATACACATACTATTTCCATTGATTCCTTCTTTCTCTTTTTGAACAGTGTCACTCCTTCCCTATTTTCTCAGTTTTCCCCTCTGGACTGCCCCCTACAAGTTGTATGGTTCATTTCCAGCATAGTGTCTAGTGAGTATCACTGCTGCCTTTGTTCCCCTGTGTCCCACCATTTCTGTGCTTCCCCCAAATAGGTAAACTCACATACAGTACAAAAGGTACAGGTCTCAAAAACAGTGATGAAGAGGGAAAAAAAACAAAAGTGGCCAAAAATGAAATATATAAAGTAAAATTTTAAAAAACCCTCTTGTTTCCTTTTCTTGGAGTGCATTTTGATAAACAGCATTTTATATGATCCTATGCACATAGCTATTAAGCCTTTTGATCCTCCCTTAAGAATATCCTCCTTTGGTTTCACTGTGTGAATGTTTAGGGCCCTATTTAATTTATCATAACCAAGTGAGAATTTTTGTTTTGTGCCATTCTTCACCAAAGAGGTTTTCTTCTCTTTTCCCCTCTTATCAAGCTTTTGAGTTTGTCTGTTGCTTGTTTCATCTGCTACCTCTTGTCCCTAATAGCCCTCAGTTGTGTATGGGTTCATATTTTTTTCCAGAGACTCTTCAGTGGGCGCCTGAAAAGCATTCCATTGAAGGTGTGGGAAAGTAAACCAGTGTCAGTTCCTGGTTCTTCAGGGAACTGAAACACCAATCAAAGCAACTGTGTTTTTCAAACAAATTTCATATCATCCCTAGCACCAGTAGCACAGGGAACCCCTTCTTGGCCACTGCTGGTTAATGGTAGACAACAGCAAAGATTCCAGAATGGTTCACTGCAAGTTTTTATGGGCTTTTACTTTTTCATTTTTAGGTATCTTTAAATATCTATACAAAAGAATTTCCACTTAACAAAGGAATTCATGGATACAATGCATTGTGGTCAATGTCACCTCTTTCAACACTCACTCATTCCTCCCTGACCCACCCCTCGCCTGACTCTTCTTAATTCTCTACAATAGGCATTGAATTCTTAATTGCATTCTCCTTCTTTTCTCTTCCTCTTTATTGTCTCTACCTTTCTTCTGGACTCTACCCCACCCCTTCTTGGTGTTCATTTTTGCTGAAATTTGACTTTTCCTTTCTCCATTGAATAAGCCCTATTTCAGTTAATGCATTTGTATACACTTGTATACCATCCAACATATTTACTTATAAGTGTATAAGCTAAATCTAGCTTCATATATAAGGGAAAGCATGCATCCTTTATCACTCCTGGTATGATTTACTTCACTTGACCTTTTTTTTTTCCAGAAATATTTTCTTCTTTACAAATGGTATTGTACCATTGTAATGACCATTTTCTTCATCAACATTTCTATTTCTCAGAAGGTCATTTTCAAAGTAATTTCAGATGATTTTTAATGTGGCTTATAAATATTTTAATTTTTTCTGAGTTTGCTCTTAGGTCAAGAAAGTAGTCACTATTCATGGGTCTACCTACTGTTAGGTTTTTAAAAAGAGGTAGCTGAGTAAGAACTGCACCATGCACGTGGTATTCAGGTAAGGGGTAGGTTTATTCAGTAGACCTGCTCGGACCAGGCAAGGTTGGCCCTCCATGTGGCTGGGAAAGGCCTGAGAAAGAGCAAGAGCTGGGAAAGAGAGGAAAGAAAGAGAAAAGAGCTAGAAAAGAACAGAGAGAGAGAGAGCAGAGAGAGAATCTGGGCCTGGGCTAAGCCTTATCTAGGGTATGGGTGGACAAAGGTGTGGCCACATCAAATTCAGATGTGACCTCAGAGGATGCAGATGTGACCTCTTCCAGGTGTCCCAGTTGCCTAGGTAACACAGGTACTGGGTGGAGACTTTGCTGCGAGGAGGGTGGAGTCTGCTAGCCATCCAGGAGTGGACCTTACATTCCAGCCTTTTAATAATCATGAAATAGGGCGCAGATTCTCTCTGGCTACTTCCTGCTAACAAGGAGTGTTGACAATAGGGGTAAAAGGCTAGAATTTGGTCCCCTCCCAGACAAGGCAGCAAGCAGCAGCTGTCCCTTGGTGGCGTGAGTCCTTAGATGAAGTCTGGAGAAATCTCATGAGGCATTGAGGCGCTGAAAAAAAATACTAGAGAGCAAATAAATGGCAAGAGGAAGGAATTAGGGCTGAAAATGTTGGTAGAAATGTCCCTCTGACATCTGACGACTAGGTAGAGAAGTCAGGTGACAAAGGCAAGAATATAAATTCCTGTTCAGTTAATAGGTAGACAGATATAGACATTAGATGGGCAAGTTTCTTACTTCTACTGACTTCCCAGCTCTGGTTAATTTTGAAAGGGCAGGCACAAAGTAGCTGATGTGACATCATCTCTTCTTACTCCTCTCCATGTTCCCTTGTTCCCCAGACTGGCTGAGTCTAGGTGCTCATTGCTGGGATGGATTGTCCCAGTTAGTATTCAAGGAGGTTTGAACTCAAGGCCTGGGCACTGTCCCTGAGCACTTCTGCTCAAGGCCAGCACTGAACCACTTTGAGTTATAGTACCACTTTTGAGCCATGCTTCCAGCCTGGCTCTTTGCAGGTTAGCTGGGAGATGGAGTCTTAGCGATTTTTCAGCCTGGGTTGGCTTTGAACTGAAATCTTTGCCACAAAAGCCCTTTATTATTTCCAATTAAAGCAACAAGGAGATCAAATATAATAAGTAGAGCTTACCTGGTCCTTATCAAGAATTGCCAACAAATATTCTGAAATGACAAAACTCATTAGATGTGATGAGAATTTTAGCACACATATGCCCAGTATTTTAGAACCATGTAGTCAGTAGAATACACAACACAAAACAAAAAAGGCAAAACTCAAAACCTAAAATTTTTACAACAATGTTTAGTCAACTTTGCTAACAAAGCACATCAGATGGTTGGGCCTCACTTACCAGGGCCTGTGAAAAGAGCAACTTGTTAGCAAGGCACCTTAGAATAGATGGATAGAGTAGTAAACTTAGTGGAAGGCTAAGGGTCAGATGGGGCCAAACCCTTAACCCACCACGTGGCCAAGATTGCGAATTCAAGATGGCGAATTTCTGAAAGAATGCAAAGAAACCCTGAACAAATAGATCAAGCCTACACTGGCTAGCCTTTGAGAGGGAACCTAGAGGGGGTCCCTGGGACCCAGCCTGCATTGCATTCTTCAGGGCACAAGCCAAAATGTAGAAAAGAGAAAGGGAGAGATAGGAAAGTTGGACATGAATGCAGAGAGAGAGCAAAGAGAGCCTGAAAGTAAACAGACTTCTGACCATTTACCATTGCAGTAGCAAAAACTGTGTACATCTGAGAATGGCATAAAATTAGGCGCTCTGGCTTTCCAGGGAGCGCAGGAGGCATTTCAAAGGGGTTTCACAGCTCAGGCATGACTCGTAGCACCCCATTAAATGAGTAGGAGAGTCAGTCTGGTGAGTGAAGGAGAGCTGACCAGGCAGAAGCAGCGTCCCGACTTCCCCCAGAGCTCTCTAGAGAGAAATGGCCAAGCCCCCAAAACCAAGAGTTCTCAGCTTCAGAGGTGACCGGCCTTTCAGCTAAAGGCTGTAGGAGCTCTCTGGTGTGGCGCCACGTCTGGACAGAGACTGAGCAACAGAGAGCCGTAGAGAGTAGTTTCACTCACCAGAGTAGAGAAGTGGTGTGGACGTGGATGTGAAGGCCAGCAATGGTATCAATGTGCTGTGTCCGCAGCAGACAGACAAGTTCGCAAAAGCCTGTCAGAACTGTGGGTATTCCTCAGAGCAAAAAGGGAAGAACAAACAAAAAAGGAAAAAAGAGGAAAAAAACCAGAGAGAAATCCCTCCTATCCTGACTTTAAGCTCTTTATCTGAGTCATGGCACCATTTATGTTAGGTTTTTAAAAAGAGGTAACCGAGTAAGAACTGCACCACGCACATGGTATTCAGGTAAGGGGTAGGTTTATTCAGTAGACCTGCAGGGACCAGGCCAGGTTGGCCCTCCACATAGCTGGGAAAGGCATGGGAAAGAGCGAGAGCTGGGAAAGAGAGAGAAAAGAGCTAGAAAAGAGCAGAGAGAAAGAGCAGAGAGAGAGAGCAGAGAGAGAGAGAGCAGAGAGTCTGGGCCTGGGCTAGACTTTATCTAGGATATGGGCGGAGAAAGGTGTGGCCCCATCGAATTCAGATGTGACCTCAGCAGATGCAGATGTGACCTCTTCCAGGTGTCCCAGTTGCCTAGGTAACGCGAGGAGGGTGGAGTCTGCTAGCCATCCAGGAGCGGACCTTACACCTACATTCACTCAAGGAATCTTTCTAATCTTCCCAACACATATAGTTTTAATCTCTATTAATTATACCCAACAGAGTGTCATAGCTTGTCTTTTAAGAAAATTGATCCTTGATTTACAGCTACTATCATTGGCTCATTTTTTTTCTCATGAGAGATTCAAAAGTAGAGCTTCTGTAATAGTAATATATGAAGTCTAGTTCTGTGTCCTGACATTTCACAAAATCATCTTCCATCACAAAATATTTCCAAATTCTGAACTCAGTTATTAGATAACAGCTAAGGCATGGCCTTTTGGAGACATACTAAATAGCAGTTGTTGAATAGCAGTTAGAAGAAGCACAGCAAAATATCCTGCTGTCAATAACAAAATATGTTTCCTTCATCTGTAATTTCAGTTAAATATAAAATAAACTATCTTTAGTAAAGTCATTTCTCTAGTACTAGCAGTTAAAGTTAAGTGAGTACAATATACATTTTGACATTGAGAAATTTTCACCTTGTGACATGATGCAGATAAACCACAAAAAGACCATATGACAAATAACAACTCTGTATGTAGAAAGTTGCCATGGAGACAAGGATAAAACAGTAAGCCTTCCAAGGGAACTATAGGGAGTTAAAGAAAGATTCAGAGAAGAGGCCATAGACAAGAGAGGGGTAGACAGGAGAAAAGGAAATCTGAACATAGAAACCAGCTTGAGAGAAGATAAAGAAGTGGAAACATACTTAGTGTTCTGCAAATATGGTAGGCAGAATAATGATCCTTCCAAAGATGGCCATTGGTTTAATCTTAAAAGTCCATAAATAGGTTACTGCTAAGCAAGGGGACAATAATTGCAAGGACATTTAAAGTGGGATAGTACTCTGAATAATCTGAGTGGACCAATTTAACTATAGCATTCTATGAAAAAAGGCAGGAGAGAAGACAAAGTCAGAGTCAGAGAAAGAATTGAAAATGTCACACCATTGGCTCTGAATAGGGAGAAATGGAGCTGTGAACCAGGGAATTCAGGCCATGAAGCTAGAAAGGAAAAGGTATTCATTCTTCTGACAGCTTCAGAAAGGAACCAACAACTCAACTTTAGTCTGTGAGTTTTGTGTTGCACTGTGGCCTCTGGTATGAGAAGGTAATCAATTTGTGTTGTGTGAAGCCACTTTGTGATGACTGTTTTATCAGCAGTAGGTACTCACAAAACAGGAGGGAAGTCGCTAAAATGTAGACTGTTGATTGTGTGCACGTGTATTTTTATGCATAGAAGTGATGACAGGGAAAAAGAAATTTGGGACTTATTTTAAAGAATTTGATAACAAAACCAGTTGTCTTTCCTTAGAGAAAATGAGTTGAGATTATGGTCCTTATAGAAAAGCTTCTATTGTACTGTCTGACCCATTGGCCTAGTTATTTCCTGGTATATTGTTATCAGGAATGATAAATCTCATACTCCTGCACAGATAGGACTTCCTCTTAGAAATTGGGTTCTGTTACCACTCAGTAGATATTGTTATTTGTGCATGTGTGCATGCTCGCATGCCACCCACACATACAGACACAGACACACACACCCTAATCATTAGTTTCCAAAATACCATTATCTGGGAGTTATTGAGCATCTTAGGATTTACAAATGGTAGCTAGTGATAAGGATATCACCACAAATTTAATAGAAGTTATAAAAGAAAAATGCCATCTGGGATAAGCAGATCAATTAGGAGGCTTTCATTAGATGGGTGAGAAAGGTGTCATCAAGATCTCTTGGCCTCCCCCTTATTCCTATGTTTTTTTCTGTTATATCTTCTGTTCTGATGTCTTCTTTCATCACTTGGGTCAGAAGATGTGGTGAGAATTACTACAGAAAATGTGAGAAGGTATATTAAAAGTCTGTCTTTACTTTCTCAACCCTAAGCCATCTCCTCTCTCTATTCCTTTGTAAATTAGAAGATTGGGGTTGTGCATGACTAAATCCAACAATCATGTTAGTTGTTAGAGAAACTCCCAAAATAGAGAACAGACCACCAAAAACTAGGCCTGGGAGAGGAAGGAGAGTATGTGATACTAGAAGTTCTTGGAAGCATAAGAAAGAGGCTTCTTTTTTCTTTTTTGGATGTCAGCAGGATTTCTCTGGATTGGAATTGTTCCTCTGCTGTGTGTAGCATTGCAAAACGCTTGAAGACTTTCATAATCACTGCGTGGTTTTCTGTGAAGTCACTGGTGGCCTCTACTCCCCAAATCACTTCACAATGAACACTTTGATCCTCTATGATATCAGTCTCTTGAGCCACTAATTGTTTCCAAGTGAATTTTGGCTTGCCAAGAGTCTGGGTGGTGTCTCCCATCTGATATAGTTCCTTGCTTTACACTTGTGTATTCATTTGCTCCCAAATTCTTCTAACACATTGCAAGCAGCATTCCTTTCAATATAACAGAGCTAAAAGATGTGCAGTTCTCTTGAGAACTAGGTACTTGTGTTCTTCCTCTGCCCGGTATCTCACTTGAATCCTATCTCTAAAACTTTTGTTTTGCATCTTGAGGGAAATGATCTGTACCTTTTTGGATTTCTAGGTAATAGTATTAAGTGAAATATGTAAAAATTGTAAAACATTAGATGAAGGTGGGTTTAGAAATCCCAGGCTTTTCAACTATCCATATATAGAGAGACTTTAAATCACTATTGATAAGCTCTCTTCCTCAGGCCCATATGCAATCCGTGACTGTGCTATTAATTCAGCCTTCTGATTCCTTGTCAGACCTTGTGAATATGAAATATACCCCTTCTCTCTCTCCTCCCATCCTGTCTCTTCTCTTCAAGACTATTCTAACAAAGATACATTTCTGGGGTTTGTTTTGGTATAATTTTAAGTCATTTCTCAATTTCTAACCATTCTATTTCCAATTTGAAGCATCCGGTTTACCTCTAGTTAAATGGGCACAATAATGCTTAACTTTCATAGTTATCATTTGTATTAAAGCAAGACATCAATCTGTGCATTCCCCTGATGAGATTCCTGGCACAGATAATCAACCAATGAACAGTTCTTTTCTCCCTTGCTCCCTTCCTTCAATCACACCCTCCAACTTAGTCTAGAGTTTTCTCTAAGAAAACTGCCGTCGAATTTTTTCTAAGGAAAAAACATAATTGAAAATACCACTAAATTTCCTGTGTAGAGAACAAATAGTTACCACCAAAGGTATGGAGTTCAAAGTACTTAGTATGACAAGATTGGGATCACTGGGATCATAAACCAAGTCTCTGCTGAATTATATTTTAATGTCACACTTTCTCATTTCTCTGTGTCTTAGTATGTATTGTTCCCTCTGCTCCTAAAGAATTTAGTTAGTTCCTGCTTCAAGTTTATCACTCTTCCTAAGTCTTTCCCAAACTCCTTAGTCAATACCTCATAAAACCCGCAGTCTGTGTTATTATCATGAGAGTAGCACACTGAATTACTTTTATTAACACGTATTCCAGATCCCTAACCAGTCTGAGAGCTCTTACAGCATAGGGACTGGTTTTGCTCATCATGTCTCTTTGGCTTTGTGTTATACCTAATGCATAGGAAAGATTCCCAAATCCTTGAAGAACAAACATACATGTCTATATTATATGTATTTATGCATGTATCCAGCAAAACATATAGACTCTCTACCATATATCTACATCTAAATCTCTATCTCTATCTCTATCCATATGCCAGGCATGTGCTAGGCTCACCGTATGTATGTGTGCATGTGTTCGGAGTGCATGCACAAGTAAGTGAAAATAGATCCCTTTGTCAGAAATGTTATAGTCCAGTTGATGACATAGAAATGTTTTTTACTTAGGATGAAAAGTGTCCAATGACTTCCAGAAAAACATAGACAAAACTTCCAACTCTGCAAAGTAGATAGTGATAATGAATCAGAACAACATTTACGTCTATCTATCTATCTATCTATCTATCTATCTATCTATCTATCTATCTATCTATCTATCTATCTATCATCTTGAGTCGCAAAGCATTTTACATTCAATCTAACATTGTGCTTAAAATGGAGTATTCTATGGATTTGCACATAGAAACTTCTGTCAATAATCCACAGATGACAGAATAATCTTTGTTAGTGCCCTGCAGAAAAGACCTTGTCTTCTTCATCTTGTTTTCGTTTTAACTTAGTGCAAGGTCTGTCCACTGTGGTTATTTTTAGAACTGTGTTTGTCAAAATAGCCTAGAATGCATATTTAATGAGCTAAATGAAGACTTTCAATGCAAAGATTGACCTGTGATTTAAATTGTTTCAAATTAGTGATTCTGTGGGTTTTTTTTTTTCCATTACTGGTACTTGAACGTGGCCTTGTACTTGCTTGCTTGTTCAACTTGCTGGTTTATCTGGAGCTCTACCACTTGAACCATGCAATGAACTCTGATTTTTGTGTGACTTTTCTGCCTAGATGGCTGAAATCTTAGTCTTCTGAAATCTCAGGTTATAGGAATGAGTCACCAGCACCTGGCTAGTTTGTCACATTTAAAAAATACAAACCTTAAAGTTCAAATCTTCATTTATTTATTTATTTTTAATTATGACAGTATTTTTACTGCTCCAAAATCACATATATAAACAATTCATATTCCCTTTCATTGTCTTCAACTAGTTGTACGAAGAAGTTGCCATTTACTAAAGCAGTGTATGAATACAATGCATCTTGATCAGTATCACTCCTGTAAGCATTCTTACTCATCCCTCCCAACCTCCCTTTTTCCTCACTTTTCTTAATTTTGTTGGCTATACATTGAATTCTTTTTTAAATTTAATTTTATTGTCAAGGGGATGTGCGTTGAGGTTACAGTTACATATGCAAGGTAGTGCGTACATTTCTTGATGAGCTTGCTATCCTCTCACTCATTTTTCTCCCACTTTCCCTCCCCTCCAATCCCCTCCAAGTTGTACAGTTCATTTCCAACATATTGTCTTGTAAGTATCGCTGTTGCATTGGTTTGCCCTTTGTCCTTTGTCTTTTTATGTATTGACGTATTTATTCATTAATCTGATCACATCTTTCTTTATGTAGTTACTGATCATATGATTGTTTGTGTAGTCAGTAATAAGTATTCATTAATCTGGCTTTTCTACTTGGAACCCTTAATTATCCTTCCTTTCTTATAAATTACTTTTTATTGCCCTACTAAATTTTAAGCCCCCCTTGTCTATGACCGTACCACCCTGAACGCGCCCGATCTTGTCTAAATTTTAAGCCCCTTTAGGGTAAGAACTTAGCCCCTTTCTTATATTGAATTAGGTAGAGATACTGAATGTTAAGAAATTACTTGACAGCTTCCCACACTCTTCCTAACAGACAAGCAAGCAGCTCAAGCAACAAGCATAGACTCAGAATGAATTCCTATTTATAAAAAATCAAAACTGATCAGACAGATTCGTTTCTGTTTCATCTCCATGGAAACTTTTATTTTGCTTGGCTGTGGATGAGGAAGCATGATGGTGGGGAATGACATAACCTTGGAACAGCTCTCTTTTCAGGTTGGAACACTTACTCAAAAGCTGTCACATGTGCCAAAGTCCCCTGTACTGGGAACATTAGGAAACTCATAAATACAGGTTTACAAAAGCCAGAAAATTAAACAAATGCCAGTGTCATAAGGCCATGCTCTTCCAGCAGAGGAGAGCTGCAATGTAAACAAAAAGCTTGAAGGTGAAAATAAACCTTTGGAACAGAAAGAAGACACAACAGAAGAATTCACAGCAGACTAGAAATGCGGAGGGGAGGAGAGCAGGATGGAAGACACCAAGCAAACTGCAGGAGAAGTCAATAGATAATTGAAAAGCTAAAGTCTTCGTTTCTTGACTCCAGGAAGCCCATGACAGGACATTCAATCTAACTTAAGAAACACTTATGAATGGTTAGGTTGAACTCAGGAGAGTTGGTGGAAGAGGAAAGCAGAAGAGAAGAGAGTTTGGACACGAGGAATAAGGGATATGAGGACAAAACACTAGTTATAGAGTTACATGGTGCCAATATTTCTATGTGTTTCTCAACTGGAGAGTTCTTACAGCAAAACCCTGAGGTGCAGAATGCCACCCTTCCTAAGTAAGCCAGGAAACAAAGGCTCTCTGCTGCAAACATATCGGTAGGAAGTGAAGTGCCAGAACCTAATTCCCAATTTAGGTGTGTCTGATTCTAAGGTCTCTCTCCACCACAACCTCATTATTCTTCTGTCTCAGTGAGTGGTGTTAATAAGGATGAGAATGCCACAAAGAATGCCAAGCTAGACTTATTATTTTAAGTATTTGAAACTAATACAGGAAGAAAGGTTTACGAAAATATGTGTCACAGCATGTGATTAGCTTAGATATAAGCAATGTCTCAAAAGGGACCAAAACGGTGCTATCTAGGAATGTGATACAACTAGACCTGAAAGAGAAAATCTTGGATCAAATTTAATAGGTGAAGAATTAAGGGAAGGCCATCATGGATAAGAAGGATTTTTATCCACAGATATAGAAAGAAATTAGAAAGAAATCTTGCTCCTGGTGAGATCATGGAAACCTCTGCCTATAGGCCTCTCATGTTTGGACTCAGTATTGCTTACAAGTAGGATCAACAGAAAATATTAGGAGGGTGGAAGTGTCCGCTGCTCTGTCTAGTTAGGAAGAGACAAGCACTGTCTAAATAGAACTGTGATATATTTTGAATAGCTGCTCCAACTTGCACAACAGTACAAAGACTCTATCTCCAAATTCTTATTCTTGCTTCATCTGTAGCTGAAAAGTTTGCAGTTTTCTTCCTGGATTTAGAAAATTGTAATTAGTCTCCCCGAGAATGTAAACTGTTTCATCATTGTGATTTCTTACCTACCATACACCCATCAGCAAGATCATAAATCTTCCCATCTTCTTTATCTACCTGGGATGAACAATATTTTGATGATGATTGGATATGACAACACAAAAATCAGCTCTCTTGTGGTGAGGCAGAAGTAGGAAAATGATCTCACTAGAGTCAGTTGGGTTTAGAATCATAATTGGTCCTTAGAAACCATTCAAAGGATCCAGTTAAGATACACTCTGGAAGAGGAAAGTGGGATGCCAGGTAAGGCCTTCGTTGTAAGAACAAGTTACAAACTGCAGACCTAGAAGTCAGAGTCTAAAACCCAGGACACAATTTGGAATCTAGAGTTTGGGATCCAGAGTTTGACTTTCCTGATAAATAAACATGAATAGTCTCCTGCCAACAGCCAGCCCAGGAGCTTAGGTTACTCATTCATCAGAAGGCAAAGAAAGGTTTTCTGCCAAAAACTGCATGAGTTGGGAAGCATATCTTCCTAGTCAAGCCTTCAAATGAGATCTCAGCTCTAGCCAGTACCTTAATTACAGCCTGACATGATTATGCTATATGTCAACTTGTCAACACTGTGGTGTTGACAATCAAACACCAGTGCAGATGTTGCTGTGAATGTATTTCTTAGAGGTGATTAGACATGGAATTCAGTCGACCTCAAATAAAAAGAAAAAGAAAAAGAAGAAGAGATGGGGTCAATATGATTACATTCCATAATACAATTGAGTCTCAACTGCTCACAGGCCTTCAGAGTAAAACCATGGCTTCTTTCTAAGAAATAATTTACAGCACAAAATCCAAGCTTCAGTTTTTAGTCTGTACCCTTGTGGCATTTGGTACCTGGGCTTAAAATTGTAAATCAACTTCTCTCCAGAATTTCCTGACTACAAACCTGTACTGTAGATTTCAAAGTTGCCAGCTCCCACAATCACTTAAAAAATCATTAAAATTCCCCTCTTGGTTTAACTATGAGACATTGGAATAAAGGGACCAGCTAAGCTATAACTATATTTCTGATCCACAAAAAGTGTTTGAATTCTAAATCAGTTGTTTTAAATCTCTAACTTTGGGTAAATTTTATGGCAATTTTACAAGAGGATATTTTAAATAACTTAGTTTTACATTTCATATCTCATGAAAACTGGGAAGTCCTGAATCCTACCCAAACTTTCTACGTGTGTGTGTGTGTGTGTGTGTGTGTGTGTTTGTGTGTGTGTGCACAGGTGCACACATGTGTATGTAGGTGCTTGACAATACTGGTGACTGAACACAGAGCCTGGACTCTTCTCTTAGCATTTTCTGCTCAAGGCTAATACTCTTACACTTGAGCAATAGCTCCACTCTAGCTTTCCACTGGTTAATTAGCATCTCATAAATTTTCCTGCCTGGGCTGACTTCAAACTGCAATCTTCACCCAGATCTCAGCCTCCTGAATATCTGGGATTACATGCATAAACCAAAGACACTTGGCTTTCCATATCTTATTGATAGTGGCACATTTGTATTTTCTTGCTTGCAACTAGGAAAAAGTCTGGTTTTCAGAAAACACCACTCATTCTCCTCTCAACTACTTCAATACTCTTGCTTCTATCAAAACTAAGCATGAAATGTACTTTCTTTCTTTGATAAGATCCCGAAGTAATTCAGTTGGGGGTGTTTTTAAGCATACATCTTTGCTAAAGACTTTGGGGAAAGGAAGGTTTATGTAATATAAATTTAAACAATAACAATTTGGTGATGAGATTTTTTTTCTATTCAAAACATTTTTATGTCATTCTACCATTTTGAATTTCTTGTTGGCTTTTTCTCTCTGCGGGTTCCAAGCTCCTCTGAGATGATTTAACTACTCCATCTCCTGTCTATAATTTGTCTTGGGGGTTTTATGTTACCAATCTCAAATGGTCTATTGGGGCATTTTTCAAAACAGTTTCATGTTTAAGGGAAACTCTGAAATCAATGGTTCAAATGGTCTTTACTTCCTGACACATATAAAAGTCCAAATAAACAAATGCTGAAGATAGAGCAAATGTTGGGTGGACATACATTATGTCCTTTCTTTTACCCCTCTCCAATGTTTAATCTTTTATCTCCCAGATATTTATGATACTCATGAGGTCAGACCAGTGAAATTAGGACCTAGTAATTCACAAGATTTTAGTTTTTACAGCACAGAGGGAAATTTAAAGCAATGTTTTCTAGATTGTTCATGGTAAAAAGCAATTAACTAGAATTTCCTTTCTAAAAATGTCATTAATTTTTTAAAAAGTAATAAATGAATGCCAGACTAAGGCTTTCAAATTAGTTCCCATGAACTCAGATTATGCCTACTGTAAATCTCTGCAGGAAGAGACCCATGATCAAGTCTGTGGTTTAGAGAATCATTCTAGAGAATGAATAGGGATCTGTGATGCATTTTGGGGAGAAGACATTAGTTTTGGCATCTATATATTAAAAATATGTAATTGAACTGTTCCAAGATTTGCTTACCTGTCTCCAGTGTTGCATTTTCTTGTTTCTTGAGAGCTTGGTTGGAGGTTCTAGCAGGGGAGCGCAGCTACCTGTATCGGGGATGGTCGTCCTCTTCGACCGAGCGCAGCTTCGGGAGGGACGCACATGGAGCGGTGAGGGAGGAAGGGGACACCCGCCTAGCCAGCCAGATCAGCCGAATCAACCCTGGAGGTCAATGGGGGGACAGATGTCGCAGCCAGATCACCCTCACATCCGCATTTTCTTGTTTGTTGAGCAGAAAACTAAACCATTCTGAGGTCAGATGTGTAGACTCTGAAAACAGCTTGTGAATCATGAAAAACCATTCTTTTGACATTTCTATGAAAACGACGGTGCTGCAGCTCTCTTTGTAGAAAGAAGGCATGAAGTCCTCAGGCCATATATAAAAGATGCCTTGGGGCTTTTCAACTGGTCTTTGACCTCTCAAGTTGCCACAGTGACTTTTCTTATTCTGGTACACAGAAGTCAAGACATCATTGACCTGGTGGCCTTAAAGGTAGTACTAGCTGCAGCTGTGGTTTGTTGGGCTCAGTATGCTCCAGTTATTGGACTTCATTCTTATTTGTGGTCACAGGTGTCATCTGACTGCGTGGTCAATGGCTGTAACTCAAACCCAATTCCTGTATTTTACTACAAATATAACACACCTATTTATAAACTTCAAAAAACAAACATTCACCTCCAAGGGCTTAACACATATACTAGGTAAGATGCATTGTTGATGACCTTTATGGTTGTTGACAGAAACCAGTTTATTTCAACAGAGTAAGCAAGATTACTTGTTCTAAACACACACACACACACACACACACACACACACACACACACACACAACAAAAAAACCTGTCTGTTCTATTAGCAGAAAGGTGTATGTATCTCCTTCTCAGATTGTTGACCAAAATTTCATATGTCTTTGATTTTGTATTCTATTTGCTTCACTGAGCAGAGAGCTCACATCTACTTTAATGGCATAGTGAATCTGCAGTCAGTCTGACAAATCTACTTCCTCTTCTATTTTGCTCCATGCTTCTGTGCAGTATTTCCACTGCAGATGGGCCAATCACAGTGCAATATGTGCTTGCCCTTCACTGAGCTGCTATCCAGTTATCTAAGTCCTGCCAGCATTTTAATGGAGGTCGGCTCTGTTTTTGCCTTTCATCCTTCATGAGGAAGGTTGCATGGAAAGTGACTTCTGCATCAGCAACAAGTTCTGAAACTCTCCTTCATCTTGCTTGGCATAAGAATGGACTGTTAATTACCAAGGAAACTTTTTTGAGGAGAATTTTAAGATCCTGCTTGCTTTCAGTCTTGATATTAAGATTATTGTGGTCCTCTTTGACAGCTACCTTTTCTATGTCATACATTAGCAATCAAAATAGTGAAGATGAAGGCAGATTAGGTTTTCCCTTCAAGGAACAAATTTAGTTTCCTATGCTAAGCTGAATTACTTCTGGATCAATGGGCAGCTTTGTGTAAAATGGATTTCAGAGAGTGACATTCTTCTAAAGGTACAAATTTGCTGTGTTACACCTTAGGGATGATAATTTATCCTTTTCCCTAAATTTCACAAGAGGATAACCTAAGTGAATCCTACAAAAGACAAAGAATCTCAGATTTAAAAAAAAATAAAAGCATGGATATTGCTATAATAGATAACAACATAGACCTTTATGTCCAAGTAAAATCTGCTCTGAATTAAGAAGTAGATATGTGAAGAAGGTTGGAACAGATGAGGCCTAGAATGGTAGGGAAGGAAACATTTGTACTTACTATGTGTAAAAATAAACTTTAAGCAGGGTGAGGAAAGTCTTGTATCTGTTGACTTTATTTTTATACCAGTGCTTATTATAGTCCTAATATATCTTAGGAGTTCTGAAACATGTTTGAAGAAATGAATGAAAGGATGAAATACTTTTAGATTTGGAAATTAGTCTGAAAAAAGTTAGGTAACTTGCTTAAATCTACACAGGTGTGTAGAAAAACTTAGGATCCATTAACAAATGACTTCCTTGATTCAAAAATAGATTCACTTCCCTAAACCAACAGATTAGTCAACCAATAGATTGCTCTTTCTGCATCATCTTGTTCAGGGCAAAGTTTGGTAGAACAGAATTAACGATGCAAGGAGAAACATTCTTCCTCATTATGTTTTAAAATGGAAGTCGTGAAGATGTGGGGAAAACCATATTTTAGCATGGGTGGGAAGGGAGGTTCTATTGGGGGAACATTCATTTAAGCAAGAGATAATAGTATTGGCTAGATTATTATATCACATTTGAGGACCATTGCCAACTTTTTTAAATACATTGTGAGATGCAGAGTGAAAGATTACTAGACTTTGCCAGAGAACCATACAGGCATCCAGGTACAGAGAACAAAGAAAGGTTTATTGCCAGGAAAGGGGACAGCAAGACTCCTTCTCACAAGGGAAAAGTGAGAAGAAGCACCAGGTACTGTCTGAGGTGACCTATATAACCTAGAAGGTCTAGGAGGGGCTAGAAGGAGCTAGGAGGTGGAGACCCTAGTGTGGACGTGTGGGCCAGGGACTTCATCATGGCGGACTAGGATATATGACTACTATCCAAATAGTAAGTAAGGGGTCTGGCAGCTGCCCAGACCTGAAGGTCACTCTAAGGGGCTCTTGTTGCTTTACATGGTGGTAGCTACCCCAGAGAAGTGCCATCCCAACGTATTGGGGGTTGGAAGTTGATCATTTATTGCTTTTACTACATAGGCCTAGTGCTGTCTAGGAAGGGAGCATGCTAAGCTGTGGAGAAGGAAAGGAGTGGAAGGGAGCTCATTTGGTTAACACAGAGATTCATAGTTGTAGCCAAATATCAAGTGGTTGCTGACACCTTTCTGTAAACAGTGGCAGCCTGAAAGAAGAGCTATTTTGAACAATGACAAAAAATATGATTTTGTTCAGAATGTATCATCTTAGATGTGCATGCTAGAAAAGCAGCTGGGACTACAGAGAAGAAATGTGGGCATGAGACATGCATTTTAGAGTTTGGGGCATATAGGAGTAACAAGCCCAGCGGAGTTGGCAAGGTCTTTATGATGGCCTCAGCATGGCTTTGGACTGTGCGTTGCTCCCTTATATTTAGCAGAGAAGTTGAAAGTCAAAGCAGTATTCCTTGCCAATTTTCTCTAGTATAATATGTCTACCCTACAAGAAACTGTTGACTCCATGGCAGATTTAGAGAAGCAGAGGAGTATCAACCCCAGACAAAGCGAAAAGAAACTGTGAGCTTTTAAATGAGTGAAAATGGAATGCCGATATAAGAGATTCAGATATGTGCTAGATGGGATGGCTTTTTGTTCTCTTTTGGAAGAGAAAGCAAACACCAACCAACCACACCCTGGAGGTTGTCTGTTTTTAGTTCTTGAGCATTCTATTCCCACCGGGGTGCATCTCATTCTCATGATTCATCCAGTCTGTGTTCTCTTACACATGGGGTTCCCTCAGGGCAGGGATAAACCCCTTCTTTGCCATATCTCCAGGCTGAGAGCCCTCTGGAGCATTGTCCTGACTCAATTATTGTGGATGAAGGAATCTAGGGCACTTGAAAAAGTTTCTATTTATAATATCTAACTAATAAATATGGTTCCAAATAGGAATCCCTATCATATGAAACTCTGTTTCTGTAAATTCCATGGAGTCCCTCCCCAAGCAAGCCATTCGGACCATAACAGCCAGTGACAGCCACTACATGCCTGGTCTCCAACTAGAGCAAGAACAGAGGAGAACAACATTTCCTCACCAGTGTGACTGACATAGTATTCAGGAAACCACCAGTGGATAGATTCTCAATTTAAATTAATTTCTAAGACATAAATAAAAGATTTTGTATGCTAGTCTTGGGGCTTGAACTCAGGAGGGCCTGGAAATTGGTGCTCTTCCACTTCTGGCTTTTTTTAATGGTGGAGATAAGAGTCTCACAGACATAACTGTCCAGCTGACTTTGAACTATGATCCTCAGATCTCAGCCTCTTGAGTAGCTAGGATTTCAAGTGTGAAACACTGACACCTAGCAAAATAATTTTAATAAATTAGTTGAAAATTTACAGGAAATTTTTTGTGATGCCTTATATGCAGCTTGACAGATACTAAGATACCTTTAATTTATTATTTGTTTTGTTAGATGCTTATTTATTTCTTTTTTTAATTTAATTTTATTTTATTTGAGAACATACTGTACAGAGGGGTTACAATTACATTGGCAGGATAATGCATACATTTCTTACCAAGCATTGCAGCCTCCTCCTTTGTTTACCCTTCATGTCCCTTCCCAGCCTCCCCCCTTCCCCACACCCAATCATACCACCCTCCCCCCCCAGCGACATTGTAAAGCTTGCTTTGACATGACATTTTGTAATTCTCCTTGTTGCAACAGGTCCACCTGAATCCTTAAACAACTTGTTTGTCCCCATCTCCTCCACATGTTATACTGACATCAAATAAAGTGAAAGCGGGGGTTACACTGTGGGGGAGGGACATACAAAGCAACAAAGAAATAATCTTATAAATGCGTTAGAAACACATGCATGAAAGAAACGAAAACATTAAAATACATATTTAAGGGTTCGTTTTCCTAACATCACATTATCTGACCTTTTCCGCTTGACTCATACCTATACTAGATATTGCAAATAAGGGAAACCATGGGACCTATGTTTCTTTGGGCCTGGCTTACTTCACTTAATATAATTTTTTCCAAGCCTTTCCATTTCCTAACAAATGGGAAAATGTCATTCTTTCTGATGGAGGCATAGAATTCCATTGTGTATATATACCACATTTTCTTGATCCATTCATCTACTGAGGGGCATCTGGGTTGGTTCCATATCATAGCTATGGTAAATAATGCTCAATAAACATAGTTGTGCTGGTAGCTTTAGTGTGGACTTGTTTGTAAACATTTGGGTAAATTCCCAAAAGTGGGATTGCTGGATCATAGGGGAGATCTATGTGAAGTCTTTTGAGGAACCTCCACACTACTTTCCAAAGTGGTTGAACAAGTTTACATTCCCACCAACAATGAAGTAAGGTTCCTTTCTGTCCACATCCCCTCCAGCATCTGTTCTTGTTAGAGTTCTTGATTTTTGCTGTTCTAACTGGAGTGTGGTGATATCTCAATGTTGTTTTGATTTGCATTTCTTTTATGGCTAGGGATGTTGAATATTTCTTTTTTTTTTATTCTTTTTTTTAAATTTAATTTTATTTTATTTGAGAACATACTGTACAGAGGGGTTACAATTACATTGGCAGGATAATGCATACATTTCTTACCAAGCATTGCAGCCTCCTCCTTTGTTTACCCTTCACCTCCCTTCCCAGCCTCCCCCCTCCCCCCACCCAATTATACCCCCCTCCCCCCCCCACACCGACATTGTAAAGTTGGTCTTGACATGACATTTTGTACTTCTCATTGTTGCAACAGGTCCACCTGAATCCTTAAACGACTTGTTTGTCCCCATCTCCTCCACATGTTATACTGACATCAAATATAGTGAAAGCGGGGGTTACACTGTGGGGGAGGGACATACAAAGCAACAAAGAAATAATCTTATAAATGCGTTAGAAACACATGCATGAAAGAAACAAAAACATTAAAATACATATTTAAGGGTTCATTTTCCTAACATCATATTATCTGACCTTTTCCGCTTGACTCATACCTATACTAGATATTGCAAATAAGGGAAACCATGGGACCTATGCTTCTTTGGGCCTGGCTTACTTCACTTAATATAATTTTTTCCAAACCTTTCCATTTCCTAACAAATGGGGAAATGTCATTCTTTCTGATGGAGGCATAGAATTCCGTTGTGTATATATACCACATTTTCTTGATCCATTCATCTACTGAGGGGCATCTGGGTTGGTTCCATATCTTAGCTATGGTAAATAATGCTGCAATAAACATAGTTGTGCTGGTAGCTTTAGTGTGGTCTTGTTTGTAAACATTTGGGTAAATGCCCAAAAGTGGGATTGCTGGATCATAGGGGAGATCTATGTGAAGTCTTTTGAGGAACCTCCATACTGCTTTCCAAAGTGATTGAACAAGTTTACATTCCCACCAACAATGAAGTAAGGTTCCTTTCTGTCCACATCCCCTCCAGCATCTGTTCTTGTTAGAGTTCTTGATTTTTGCTGTTCTAACTGGAGTGAGGTGATATCTCAATGTTGTTTTGATTTGCATTTCTTTTATGGCTAGGGATGTTGAACATTTCTTCATGTGTCTATTGGCCATCCTCCTTTCTTCTTCAGAGAAGCTTCTCTTTAAGTCTTTCGCCCACTTATTTATTGGGCAGTTGTTTCTTTGAGGATTTGTTGTTGGGGGGTTTAATTTTTTGAGTTCCAAGTATATTTTAGATATGAGACCCTTGTCCGTTGTATGGCTAGTAAAGATCTTCTCCCAATCCTTGGGCTTTGTATTGATTTTGCTAGCTATGTCATTTGCCCTGCAGAAGCTCTGCAACTTTATGCAATCCCATTTGTCCAACCTTTCTTTGATTTGTTGTGTTTCCGGGTCTCTATTCAGAAAATTTCGGCCTGAGCCAAGGAGACCTAGGGTTTCTCCTATTCCATCCTGTAATGTTTTCAGAGTGTCTGCTTTGAGTTCAAGGTCTTTGATCCATTTGGTTCAGAATAATCTTAAAAGTTGGTTGGGTAGACTTTTCTTTTCATATAAGACAATTGAATTTCATAGAAGTCACATCCCTGAAATAGAAAATGCTAGGATATAATTTAAAAACCTATCTATGATTCTTACTATCATCAAAACTTAGTAAGCATTCAATGTTTACAATTTTGTATATATCTTTTTTTTCCATAGTGCTTGCCCATACTACCTCTTTAGGAGGAAAAAATTTAGGCTAAGTTTTTGGTGCCAGAACACATGAAGTAGAGACAAAACTAAAGCATCAAGTATATCGTGGCAGATGAAAAGTGAAATAGTTAAATACGAATTATTTTAAGACAAATGAGGTGCATTTAAAGCACATATGTGAACCAGGCACTGGTACCTTATCCTAGTAATCCTGGTTATTCAGGAGCTGAGATCTAAGAATTGTCATTCAAAGACAGCCTGGGAAGGAAATCAATCCAATGAGACTCTTATCTCAAATAAACTATTAAGCCAAAAATGGAGCTGTGACTCAGTAGTGTTATCCTGCAAAAGAAGCTCAGAGACAGCACCTAGGCTCTAAGTTCAACAACCAAGACTGATACAAAAAAAATCAAAACAAAGCAAACACACACATACACACACACACATACACACACACACATGCACACACATGCACACTCATGTTAAATGACTATGGGCAACTTATCAGAATTTCCTGATATTTGTGCCTTGTTTTTCTTTATATGTATATATATATATATATATGTGTATATATATATATATATATATATATATATATATGTATATATATATATATAGTGAATACCGTAGAGAGGGGTTACAGTTACATAGACAAGATAATGAGTACATTTCTTATCAAGCATTGTTGCCTCCTCCTTTGTTTCCCCTTAGCAGCCCTTCCCATCTCCCACCCCCCCAACCCCCTCCCCAGCCAAAGTTGTAAAGTTCGTTTTTTGACATAACAACTTGTACATCTCATTGTTGCAATGGGTCCACCTGTATTCCTATTCAAATGGTTTGTTTTTTCCCTTCCCCTCCACAAATTACACCAACATCAAATACAGTGAAAGCAGGGATTATGCTGTGGGGGAGGGACATACAAAGCAACAGAGGAATCATCTTATGTCCGAAACAATATGTCAGAAACAATGGCATGAAAGAAAAACCATTTGAATACTTATCTTGGGATTCATTTCACCTAACATAGTCAACTTATCTGACCTTTTCTGCTTGTCTCAGACATACACTACTTATTGCAAATAAGGGAAACCATGGGGCCCATGTTTCTTTGGGCCTGGCTTAGTTCACTTAACATAATTTTTCCTAGTCTTTCCATTTCCTAACAAAATGGGACACTGTCATTCTTTCTGATAGAGGCATAGAATTCCATTGTGTATGGATACCACATTTTCTTGATCCATTCATCTACTGAAGGGCATCTGGGTTGGTTCCATATCTTAACTATGGTAAATAATGCTGCAATAAACATAGTTGTGCTGGTAGCTTTAGTATGGTTTTGTTTGTGATCATTTGGGTAAATGCTCAAAAGTGGGATTGCTGGGTCGTAGGGGAGCTCTATGTGGAGTCTTTTGAGGAACCTAGTTTTACTTGATTGGTAGAGATGTGTGTACCAAGAGGCTACATCTTTTCTTTTTTACATTTTTATTATTATATCTTTAAGTAGTTGTACCAAGAAGTTTCCATTCTACAAAACAGCACACGAGTTCAAGGTGTCTGACAACATCTTCACCCATTGCTCCTAACCCTTCCTTTCTCTCGCTTTAAAAAAAAAAATTGAGATTAGGTGATTACATAAATTTCACAGTATTGTGGAATAGTGATATTTAGTTAAAATGACAAACACATTTTAACCTTCACAAGGCAAATTGTCATTATCATGGTCTATAAAGTTTGTGAATCTTATGAACTTTGACAATACAAATTATTTCTTCCATATTAGGTGATGATTACATTTCTTTCCTTTTGCTTAGCGTAGGCTGTTCCTTCTTTCCCTCTCATTCCTGCCTTCCCATCAGTGTCTTTGGGTAGCTTAGTTCTTTTTCTTCTATGTCCAGTGCACCTGATGGGCCCCTTTGTTGTATGTTCTGTTTCCCACTTACTCTGTTCCTCCTCCTAGCTTCCTTCTGTTGTGTGCATATATCTACCATATATATGGTCAAGAACATGGAGTCATTTAGCAATGATATGACAAAGTGGGTGGCTGTCCTTTGTTTCTTGAGTCCTGTTTACTTTGTCATATCTTCTTGCATTTTATCTTTAGCATCCACATATCGGGGAGATCATGTGCCATTTGTCTCCTTGTTCTTGGCTTACTTCACTCAAAATAATCTGCTCTAGTTCTATCCATTTCCCTGCAAATGAAGAGGCTACATCTTATTGACTTTTAGTTACAGAAATGATTTTTATAAAGAGTATATGATTTCTATGGAGATCTTGTAGAAATCAGAATTAAGCAAAGTGTATGGCATTATAATTTGCCATACCTTACTGATATTCTGTTTAGTCCATGCAACTAAAGCTAATGGTAGGTGTTTCATCATTGTTGGCTCTGGTGTCCATGGACACCAAGTCTCTATGTGACTTCCTGTTTCTTCAGTTGTTACATGGAGAAAGACATTTGCTGACTATGAATAAACCATACTGTAGAAACTAGATCTAATCCATGAAAGACCCAAACTCCAAAAAATTGAAAGCAGATTGTATATGAAACAAGCAATACAATGATGCCAAAGAGAGAAACTTTACTGGAAAGAGCAGATCAGCATTCTCTGGTAACCATGTAATTTAAAGCCAAAATGCAGATGGTGTATTATTTTTATTTACTCCCAGAAGACAGATTGGCATATCTGTTCAAAATTATTTGGAAATGTTGATATATCTGACTAAAAAGTGATCCCTTTGTAGGTGGCCTCCTGGAATATTTGAGTATGTGGTGTTTTAGAGCCTTGATCTTGTCATTTGAGTTCATTTATTTGGTGGGAGTTCAAGAAAGATACCAACTCTGACAGACCTCAAAGCAAAATGCGAGGTAATGACTAAGGACATTTTCATTCACATTTTCTCTGTTTCAGACAAACACACCAAAAGTCTGCACGGGCACTGTGGACAGGAAGAATGGGCGAGAATGCTATTACTTGCTAAATGAGATTGAAAACTATAGGTATGTCTTGCACCATGAGGGACCTGAAGGGAATGGTGGAAGCTCATTCTCACGCATGTGTCATTCCCCTGATGACTCACGTTGGATCCAGGCAATTTCATCATCAGCTGTTAGAAAAATCGCTTGAAGTCCTGGATGGTTAAAAAAAATGAGGGGGACTTTTAAATCAGCAAACAAAGATTTGCAAGAAAACTTTTTGCATTATGCGTATGTATGTCTAATAAATAACTACAAATGCTTATTAAAGGAGAAATTGAAACTGTGCAACCTGGAGACCAGAGGGTTATTTCTGCAAAGAAATAAGGAGCAAATAATGGTGGCTAATGCTAAAGAGTAGAATTGTGGACAGAAACGAATGGCTACTTTCAAGGTAACCTCAGGTTACGAGTACTGGCACTTATATTAAGGAGTATGAAGTAACAAGATCAATTAAAGATGGGACTGCTTTCAGTGTTGGTGCTAAGCTGGGTGAAATAAAAGGAAGACAAGGAATATCAGTCCATGAGACAGGAAACTGACAACAATTTTAAGGCTTTCCTTTATTTGGGAGGTGGCACTTCTTTGGAAAATAGTCTAAATCCTTAACTCATTCTTAGCAACTGATTAATATCAGTGTAATATTTGTCATTAAACTGGGGGTTGAAAATAGGAAAATTGAAGAAAGAAACAGATTCTCTAAGTCTTCAGATTATGAGTCATTCAATTAGTTCTGGCAGCCTTCACTAAGCCATACTATTAACACAAAATGCTCTGTAAGGCCACATGCTTACCCTTCCTCATGTTGCACCTGCTGTTCAGACAACTTTATTCTTCAATCTGAGGTTGTATCATGTGCCAGCATTTGAGGGACTGCTATGTGGAAGCACAATGAAACTTGTAGCGATTGTGTCTCACAAGGACCTCTAAATCAAATGACTTCAAATCATGAGTTGACATTTTAGGAATAAGAGCAGTATGTAACAAGCAGAACTATCTAAAAATGGCTTTTGGCTATCAGGGGAATTTGACAAGATGAATAACCATCTGGTAAGGTTGTTGTTGGGACAGAAACTATTTTCTTGGGTGGAAGACAGAATTAAACATTAATTCCAGTTAACTTATTCTAGCATTCACCTATAAACTCATTGCTACAAGACGTAGATGTTACTTATGAGAAATATGAGAAAACTGAGGCAGAAATGGGCAAGGAAAATTTCCCAAAGCCACAGAATTATTAATAGTAGAGTTCAAATTTCAACTGTAGTAGCCTTGGGAGAAGTTTCTCAGCTTGATCATTATTAACATTTTAGTTGATGTATTTATTATTATTGTGACCATCTTGTCCTAGATTGTATGACAGATTATCCTTGACCTTTACCTACTAGATGTCAGTATTTTTTTCTCCCTGAATTTGTGCCAACCAAAATATTCCAGATACTGCTCAATGTCCCAAGGGAGCAGAGCAGTGAGTAAATACCCTCGGATTAATGGGAGTGCCTTTTCCACCTAAATCCAGTGTTATCATTTCTGCTGGTTTCTTCTGACTGAAAAAGTCCATACTCTTCATGAAGAAATTTTCTTTTGCTTTTTCTAAACATTTCATTAACAATTAAGAAAGCCTGTATAATCTGAATTATTTTAACTCTCTCCTCATGAAAATAGAAAACAATCTAGAGTACAGGAAAATGAGCCCAGACAGATAATTCTGTAGCTTACTACTACTGTTATTGCTAATAGCAATACTGATCACCTCTCCTAAGATCACTTTTGTTCTAAGTATAGAAAACCAGACGTGACTTAATTTTATAGTGCCAATAGCACTTACCAGTATGATCTAAATTCAATGGGCAGCATGGTAGGCCTTGGCTGGGTTTTATACTGGAGGACACCAGGCTAGGAAGTGGCTTCTTTCCTTGTCTCTTCACATTTTGCTGTACCATCCTTGTTTCATTGTTAGTTTTATCTCTCTTTGTTCAGATTCATATCCAGAATACTATAGGAATTTGTTAACCTCACTAATTAATAAAGAGAATCAAAGTATTAGCTGAGAAGGGGGATGGGGTGGTCACAGT
Organism: Dipodomys merriami; assembly: GCF_024711535.1. Taxonomy (NCBI): domain Eukaryota; kingdom Metazoa; phylum Chordata; class Mammalia; order Rodentia; family Heteromyidae; genus Dipodomys; species Dipodomys merriami. Next base: position 85,068,774 of record NW_027205603.1, read on the forward strand.
GTAGAGTATAAAGTTTGTTAGCCAACTAAGATAATCCCATTAATATAACTATAGGACAATATGAAATAATACAATTCTGGTGTTAGCTTATTTTTCTCTTGACCATATAATTTGATTGTAGGCCAAAAGGAATGTTTCTAGTCCTTCATGAAATCTGATTATTTTTACACTGAATTCTGAGTGAGCCATTGATGGGCTTTCAGTAAAGCATTGACATATATGATTTTCATGGATGATCATAAGTAGAAAGATGTCTAAGGAAAATAAAACTGAGGACCTCAGATCATGGACCATCAAGGACATATTTGGGTCTATTTTGTTTTTATTTGAAATTGCTTTTTTTCAGTAGAAAGTCTCCTGGACATCTTCCTCAGAGGGGTGTCACCCATCCTGCCGGTTGATTCCCCAGCAGTTTGCCATAGTCATCACAGGTCACACTCCTCATTAATTATGCCAAGTGCTTCTGAACTCTGCCTCAAGGCTGTGGTGGTGATGGTCAGTTCTTTTCTCAAATGTTCTCATGATTTCCATCTACCAATTCAACATTTACTAAGCATTCTTCCACAGCTAAGAAATCACAAGTCAACATGCCCTTGACCTCAAACAGCATTCTGCCTAGTGGGAGAAGCTGAAAGGAAATAGATGATTAAAATTATTTCCCCAGTGTAGTGAGTGTAGTAGTGGGGGTAGGGATGGAATGCTGAGTGACCAGAGAAAGGAGATTCTCTTAAAAGCTGTGATGAGAAGTTCTAGAAAGTGTAAAGGAATCTGATCAGAATCGAGAGGGGCAAATAGGGGTTGGAAAAAATGGAGAGGCAGATGATCTCAAAAGGAATGATAGGTATAGGCCCAGAGTATAGTAAAAGCACAGTGCTGGAGAGAAGCACTGGGTATAAGAATGAGGGCAAGGGGGGCGGTGATTGCTTGAGATGGAATCAGGTCCGTCCTTCCTAACTTTATCCTTTGTTCTCAAAGTCAGCCTTAGCTGATTAAAAAAAAACATCTTGGAGACTTTAACTTTTACAACTGATATCTATACTCATCTCTGTATTTTTTTTATTTAACTGGTATGGTGTAAAACATGAATATCCCAGAAAATATTCACATATGGCTCACAATGACAGAATATTAACAGTATTAGTTATTTTAGCTGTACAAAACACAGTGCTCTGCCCTTCCTTTCCCTCCCTCTCCTCCCCTCCCCTCCCCTCCCTTCCTCTTCTCTCCTCTCCTCTTCTCTTCTCTTCTGTTCTCTTCTCTGTTGTCCTTTCCTCTCGCCATCTTCCCTCTTCCATCTTTTCTTCTCCTTTCTTTCCTTTTCACCTTTTTTTCCCTCTCCTTTACTCTCCTCTCTTCTTCTTTTCTTCCCTCTCCTCTCTCAGTCTCTCATTATCAAAAGCACTTTGGGTCTAAAAATTTTCTTGCTGGAAACTATATTAGTTTCCAAAGCATTGTTGAAATTTATAAAATTAAAGTGATGTGTTGTACTACAAATAGAGAAGTTCAAGAAAATCCAATTGTGTAGTCAATTTAATCAATAAATAACTAAAGAGAAACTTCTGTGATCCTAGTCACTCCTCTGAGAATACAGAACTAAACAAAACCCTCAAAATATTTCCTTTCTATGGCTTACATTTCAGTAGGAGATTCAGAATATAAATAAACTGGCAATATATTCTATGTCAGCTTTTTTTAAGGATCCTGAAGAAAAACAAATGAGTAGTAAGGGGAAATAATAATTTTGAGAATGTATTTCAGATAGGAATACCAGAAATACCCTCTAGTAAGATGAAATTTAAATAAAGTCTTAAGTGGACAAAGGAGACATCTCTGTAAATGTGGAAGAAGATAATTCCTGGCACCAAACCTACAAGAAAAAGGGCCCTAAACATGAGCCTTGTTTGACATGCTCAAGGAAGAGCAAGGATATCCACTGTAATGGGGAAAAAGTAAACAAGCACACAGGTGGGACGGTGAGCTATAGATTGTATTTTAGCCATAAATGAAAGCCAATCAAAGCTCTCAAGAAATAAGCTGACATAAACAGATCCAAAATTTAAATGGATTTCCTGGCATGCTACATTGGAAGCAGAATAGATGCTAGCAGATAATAGTGGAAAAGAGAAACTTTGGTCCAAGAGGAAAATGATTGGATGTAAAGTAGCGCTAGGAGGCAACAGAGCAGGCTCTATGGAAAGGTCAGCCCTGAGTTAGAGAGTTTGAAGGTAGAGCCAACAATAAATATGAGAAGGGTACAGAAGGAGGGCATTTTTCAGTATGGGGATAAGATTAAAGAATGTAGTTTGGATAAACTGCTAATCTAGAGGGGAGATGCCAAGTTAGAAATGTCAGACTTATGTGTACGTTCTGGGAAAGATCTGGGCTGGTAGAATGTATATGAGAGCTATCAAATTATAGTGTTTAAAAATAATAAACCTCAATGACAGAGATATCTGAAAACTGAACACTGCCTCCCTTCCATGCTTTCAAATTAACAAAATGAAATGGACTGAGTAAAGAAAACTAGCCATGGGGGAAAAGAAAACTCTGGAGATATCATGACAGGAAGCCTGGTATCAGATGTCACAGAAACAGTGAAGAAGTGTCCCGATCACCTCGACCAGCAAGGAAGACTCGACCCGGGATTCTTCTCAATGCGGTTTATTCAGGACCTTTGTAACAAGCTTCTCTCCCACTTTTCTCCTGCCCGCTTCTTCCTGGTTCTTCGCTCTGGTTATAAGCCTCCTGAATGGCCAATCACGAAGCGCCATGTGGCATATACCGATAGGGCTGCAAACAGGGAAGCAAACTAGGAGCCAAGTCATAGCCATATAAGGAGTTGTTTTTTACAGAGAGCACTAGTCACCGGGAAGACGGAAGGCAGGAGCCAGCGCCATCTTAGGTCCGCCGCGTCTTGAACCAAGGAGCTACAATGTTGCTTTTGCAGCCGTCTTTGGTCACAGCTCCCGCAGCTCTCCACAAAGAAGCCACAGACTGAGAATGGCTATTGGATTTTGGAATATGAGAGTCATTGCTCACCTTGATAAGAGTGAACTAAAGGCAGTAAAGGTGAGGAAGGCCTAATATAATAAAAGGCCTCAAAATTAGAAGAGAATTATACATATGCCCAGTGTTCTGTGCAGTTTTGCTGTCAAGGAGTGCAAAGAAAAGAAGGGATAGCTTGAATGAAACTTGTCCTAAAGGAAGCTTTTTATTGTTGCTTGTTTTAGTTGGGAAAATTTTGTAGCATGTTGGTATTCTAAGAGGAATGAGGGAAACATATAAACTAAAGTAGAGATAAAGGCCTTATGTAGCCAACACAGCATAAAAATCCAGCTCACAAGTGTAGGAATTGATCTCTGGGAACACAGACAGTTCACCTGCTTTACCAGGAATAAAATCCAGTACTCAGAACCTATGAAAGTGGCAAATATGTTGGTAACAGGAAGTGGAAATTCTCTTCTAATTGATTCAATTTTCTGAATAACCAAAGCAAGGTCACAGCCAAAAGAAGGAGGCAAGATGAGCCCTGATGAGAATGAAGTTGTGTGAAGAGTGGAATTAGAATTCAGAATTGCATGGAAGCACTTGGGTTTCTTTCCTGAGGTGCCTGCTAGGGCCTGTCATATTGACCTCCTGGAGGATGGGCACAGAATGTGCACTTGGAGTTTCACTTTGCCCCAGTGAGATTTGCTATATGAGTATTGTGATAGAAAGAATAACGATCTGGGGAAGCTATAGTTCTGTTGGATTGTGTAAAGTTATTACCATAAAGAAATTAACAAGCAACCAAAAGGGAAAACACTACCCTGGTTTATCTGGTTGGCAATGTAAGAACAAGATCTCTGCACATGGAAGAGGGAGACTGGAAAGTCAGTGGCAGAAGAGCTGATGGGTCATCTCTAATCCCGAAGCTGAAAGTGATGCACAAGCTCAGCAGTCTCAAAAGCTGGAAAAGGCAAGAAAACAGGTCTTTTAAATCAACTCCAAGAGGGAACTCTATTCTACAGGATTTAAGTTTTAATTCAGTTTTAATGCCTATTTGTTTTTTTAACTTACAATCTACAGACTTTTGAATAATAAATGTACATCCTATTAAGCTATTATGTTTGTGGTCATTTGTTAATAGCAACAATAGGAAACTAAGTCTAGTTCCCAGGAAAGAGAGAGGCAGTCATGATTATAATGCTGGAACCTGGAATGAAAATTAAAATAAGAAAAATAAATAAATAAAACAAGGTATGTAGGGACGTGAGCTCAGGGAGTGGTCACAGGTGATTCTGGAAGCCTCCCTCTGTTTGAAGAAGGATAATTACAAGCAACAGTCAAGAATGACACTGCCCCACTTGTTAGGAAATGGAAAGACTTGGAAAAAATTATATTAAGTGAAGTAAGCCAGGCTCAAAGAAACATAGGTCCCATGGTTTCCCTTATTTGCAATAACTAGTATATGTCTGAGACAAGCAGAAATGGTCAGGTAAGATGATCTTATGCGAAATGAATCCCAAGATAAGGACTCAGACGGTTTTTCTTTCTTGCGATTGTTTCTAACACATTTAGAAGATATTTCGTTGTTGCTTTCTATGTCCCTCCCCCACAGTATAACCCCTGTTTTCACTGTATTTGATGTTGGTATAATTTGTGGAGGGGAAGGGAAAAAACAAATCGTTTAAATAGGGATACAGGTGGATCCATTGCAACAATGAGATGTACAAGACGTTATGTCGAAAAATGAACTTTACAACTTTGCGGGGGGGCGGGGAGTGGCAGAGGGGAGATGGGAGGACAGGAATGGTAAGGGGAAACAAAGGAGGAGGCAACAATGCTTGATAAGAAATGTACTCATTACCTTGCTCATGTTATTGTAACCCCTCTGTACGGTATTTTCACAATAAAAAACTTATTAATAAAAAAGAGTTAGTATGACAAAAATATGTTTAAAACTGAAAAAAAAGAAATAGTCAAGTCTAACTTATGACAAAGATTGGATAAGTGTAGGACAATAAGGTAATGAGGTCACAGAAAGAAAATAAGTTAATAGATTGATCCATCTGCAAAAATACAGAAATCACCAGCAAGTATATGGACAGATGCCATAGGGAGAAAATTCATGGGACAGGTGCTGCAATGCTACATAAATGAGAAGAATGGCTAGGAGTTCTGTTTAGCGTAACAAGTAATGCAATGAGGTGAATATATGATACATTAGAGGGAAAAGAGTATGAGCTATTAAAAAGCATCAATACAGGTCAAGGGGGATATCAAAATCCCTCCTGTGAATAGACAGCACTTCAGGGGGTCTCCTATCCCCAGATTTAGATGACTAGGCATTTGCTAGTGCCTAACTATAAATTCTCAGGTTCATTGTGGAAGGATTTGAAGAATTTGGGACACAGAGAGATTGAGTAAGATGAGGGAAAATGTAGTTTTATGGAACTCAGAATTAAATAATAATGTTCTGGCTGTTATCAAAATAGTCTATGTATTCAATGACATGACAATAATTATTATTCCATAGGCATTTGTTTTTTATTTTGGGGACCTTGACAAAATGTTCCTTAAAATTCTCAAGAGAGGGTAGTTGTCCAGAAATAGCTTAGAAAAATATGTCAAAGAATAAGAATGTTATGTACATTTTCTCACAGATACTAAGGCCTAGTTTTAATCCATACTAATCCTGGGGAGGTAAGAAGAAGCCCAGATATGGTAGCACAAATGGTCAACAAATACAGCAGTGATACTACACACTATGTTGAAAATGAACTATACAACTGGGGGCCATGTTGTGGGAAGGGAAAAACTGGGACAAAACAAGAGAAGCGATGGCCCTGTTCAAAAAGAAATATACTCATTACTTAACTTACGAAATTTTAACCCCTGTATGTCACCTTTCCAATAACAATCAGAGAAAAGATAAAGAAAAACAAGAAGGGTGGAGCCATGATTGAATTGGTAGAGAACTGTCCTAGCAAACATGAAGCCCTGAATTCAAACCCCACAAGTGTCCAAGAAACTATATATAAAGAACTAAGTTTACCATACATGCATTACATAATATGTTATAATTCAATTATTATAAATATAATTTGTAATGTACAGCATATTTACTATACATTACATAGACATAAGAGTATATATACCAGATGTACCAGATGATTTGTAAACTGAAGATCCAAACAATATAGATAATTTTTTCAATGTTTTAGAAAAAAAACATATAATATGTGTATGTGAAGAGTGGTGTATAGGTGTGGGGGGGCATGTGCACATGTATATTATATTGTTATGAATGATTCTTAGATGGGACACAATGTCAGCAGGCATGATCACACAATATTTGCCATTCAAGGAATCAGGAGGTAAAGGCAAGTGTATCACGAATTCAACGTCAGTCTGAGGCATGTGTGAGAAAGGTATGCATTTTCTATCAAATGAGATTGCTTCCTTTCTGTTCATCTTGAGAGGATTGTTTTTCTGAAGGGCTAAGTGGCTTGGCCCTTGTTAACTATGTTTTAGTTACATACGTCCTTTTTCCTGCTACACTGTGAATAAGCCATCCTGTTAGAAGCTCCTTGAATTTTAGTTGTATCCTTTTGCTGACTGTACTCAGCCAATGTGATCAGAGGGATGGGAACTTCTGGATTAGGGATAAAAAGGGAGCAGCCTGCCGGCTCTCAGAGTTTTGGCTGGTGCCAAACTTTGCCTGGCCAAGTTCCTTTCAAGTTGATGTCTTCACTCTTATGTGACACCCCAAGATCCTGAGCTGTTTCTAACATACAAACCATCCCGGGATACATAATGAGACTCTGTTCCAACCTCTCTTCCCTTTTCTACCCCAAATCGAAACAATTCCAAGCAATCAGAATGTCTCTCTTTTTTTTGGTTTTGTTTTCAGTGTGACGATTCTATTTCATATTGGTGGATCACAAAAATGGTCTTACACATGAGGAGTGCGAAAAACACACCCTCCTTCTTCCTCAAGCAATGTGAACCACTGCCAGAAGCTATTTTTTCTCATTGAATTGTTGAATTATTGTAGAAAATAAAACTCTCCTTTTATTTTCTGACTGGATATATAAGACCTAGAGTCCAGTAAGAGGAACTTTTGAAGTTTTCTCATGGTATATCACCAGAATGATTTTGAAAGAGCATGAAGGAGAATATTTCTAGGCCTCTTATCATGACTATTTTATAAAAGAAATTCCCTAAGAGAAATCTTAGAATGATAAGGGATACCCGGATGATGACAATGACACCTATGAATTATCCACTTGAAAAAAAATGAGGAAGTAATAGGAGTGAATTAATTAATATGACTGACTAACATAACTCACAGTCAAAGTCACATTAGAACCTGTGACACCTTTCTAAAATGTACTGGGGTTTTGAAGTCAGTGTTGTGTAGTCTCAAGTAATGCTATATTAACTGGGCCATATCCCATCCATTTTGCTTCAGTTATTTCTTTCAGATAAGGTCCAGTGATTTTACCCAGGCCAGCCTTAGACTGTGATCCACTGACTTCTGTTTCCTGTGTACATGGGATCACAGTATGTATTATCACATCTAACACTGTGAGATAGTATTTTTGACAGGCATCTAATCATATCTGTTGGAAGGAATCAGTTACCTTCTGCAATACAGTACCTTAGTAAAACTCCATGACAAGAATCTCACATACTTCAATATATTCATGTTGTTGTTGGGTTTTTTTTTCTTTTTGAAATATTGCCCTGGAAGAGACAAAGATCCCACTTGATTGGAAACAGACTTGCAAATTTACAGGGCCAGAACAATAATTCTATAAAAAGCAGCCATCATCCCATTCAAACCACTGAAGCCGAAATGAAAATATCATGTCTATGCTTCAGACATGTTACTCAGCAGTCAGGTCCTCACCCTCTTTCCAGTGGGGCCGAAGGGACAATCTGTTCCCAACAGCCTGAGAAGCCTTTTTGTCATTTTGCAAACTTGCAAAAGAGACACTAAGTGTTTGGCTCAGTGAGAAAAGAGATTGTAGCGATAATTTTCACACATTTCCCTCTCCTTGCATAAATTTTCACTGTTGCACTCTTTCCAGGGTGGGTGGGAATTTGAGTTGAAAAGCTTGGATTTGATGTTGGCTTGGTAATTCAAGCCAGACTCCCTCCCTATCTTCATGTTGCTCGAGTTTAGTATATATGCACAACATTGCATCAAAGCACGGCTGTGCAAACAGCTCCTTAACTATGAATCACATCTCCCCAACATGCTTGTTAACCATTTGTGTGTATTTTGGTGCATCTTACTCTACTTGCCCACGTGTCTGTGTACTGATCATTGTTGTTTAGCAAGGCCATGTGACTCATAATCAGTGCCTTTCTTTTGAACTATGCTGTTTAAAGCATAGAGAATGTCACCTAACTAGAGATTCAGGCTGATCTACTCTAAGAGTGAAACATGATAACCCCACATAGCAAATGAGAGAATTGAGGATTTAAGCTTTCTAGTCTTTCTATGATCACTGGCTAGTTGGAGGCAGAGAATCCAGTTTCCATTCCTGGATTCACTTTTTTTCTTTGCTTTCCAAATTTTCTACTCCATCAAGGACAAACATAACTTCTTCATCTAAATGATTTTGGTTTTTAATTGCAGTTTTTATTTTTTAAGTAGTACTACAAAGCAGTTACCATTCACCCATGGATTTTATAAACGTAATGCATCTCAATTGATATCATCTTTCTCATCGTTCTCCCCCATTCCATCCCACACAACCCCACCCATCCTCTCAATGTTCCTAGTTTCTTTGGATATGCATTGAATATTGTAACTAAATTCTCCCCTCCCTTCCTCTATTTATTCATCTCCCCACCTCCTCAGGATCTCCCCCTACACACCTTTCGAGAGGCAGTTTCCTGGTATTCATTCTGTTAGACTATGAGTTCATTTTTCTAAGGAGTTACAACACTTGAATTCTCGCCTACTTTACTTAATACATTTGTATACACTTGATATAACCCTGTAGATGTCCATTTGTTCATTTATATAACTTCTTGATAACTCGTGGGCCAATTGGATCCCAATGTTTTAAAATTCTTTCTTCACTTTCTTTGATTTCATTTAGCACATTTTCCTTCCTATACAAATCACACGAAGACTAGTCACAGCTGCCTTTGACATTTTTTCTTATTATCTTACCATTATGTAATAACTTATGTGTGTAATTCTTAGCTTTTCTCTGAAATAAGGATTGTGTCTGTTTGTTTATGTCTTAGAATATTGCAAAGTGCCTGGCACACTGCAAATATTCCAAGTATTTATGTCTTGATAGTCTAGCTCTCTTTTTTCTAACACATGCTGAAATGTAAATATTCAGAGCTCAGAATAAATCTTTGAGCTAGGGACAGAATAGAACATTGAGTTGGGAGAAATTCAGTACCATTCCACAACTTCCTTGGCCATAAGAAACAGATAGGGACTGGGTTCTCTCTCTTCTTACAACCAATATCTCTCTTAGTTCCTATTGACTTACAGTGAATTATCTGGGCTTATTCTCTGTACCTTCTATCTTCTTAAATAAATAAAAGGGAGCTTTTGATCAAAGACTTGTCACCAGGGGTCTAACCCTGACCCATCATTAACCTAAAGAATGTTCTTCCTGTCCCAAGAGATTGCATGGTGCCGGGCTATGCATCCTGTGGTCTGGATGCTGAAAGCCCACTGGCTGGCTCAGCTAGAGGGTTTGCCAGAGGCTCATGAAGCTGATGGCAAGGACTTCATCCTTTTTCAATAACATTACCCCCGCCCCCACCGCAAACTCTGATAACCAAGATAGGCAAGACGAGTTGGCAGGCAGATCTGGGGAATCCACAGCCAACAGGCCATATGGAAATGTTTGGAGATTAGAACTGAGACACATGTGCTCAGCTCATTCTTAGTGAGGTATTCGTTCCCCTGCAGTGAAGAGGAAATCGCCTGCAGTGACACACTTTCAGAGGAAGCAAGCAGGGCCTGAGTCAAACCAGCCTCATCTCCATCATATTCCAGAAATGGACAGCTGTGACCACTCATCACAAATTAACTAAATAGCATATATCAGACATCATTTATTCTAAGATAGCTGCTCTGGGTGGACTGAAAAGAAGACAACTGAAGTTCCTAGAGAAAAAGTATTTTGTATTTTCCCCGTGGCAGTCATAATGGGTCACCTACTGTGAGTGAGTGTTTTGCATATTTATTTCATTTAATTCTTATACTAATCATATGAAATGCACATGACCATCCTGTTACAGACAAAAAGCCCAGTGATCCTTGGATTAATGAATTTGCATGGATGTTTGGAAACAAGTAGTCACTAGAGAAAGATCTGAAGGAATTTTTTTCTCTGATAAAATGTATACCTTTCCATTTGCTTTGAAAGGTATCAGACTATGACCAAATAGAAAAGCAGAATCTTGGGCAACTAAGTTATTATACTAAAGATTTATTGTAAAGCTTTTAATTTTGGCCAATAGTGAGATGGAATCACTGAAAGTGAACTTTTTATCTAATGCCAGACCTAGAAGCCCACAAGGCATACAGTGGAGAGGGAAGTTAGATGGAAGTGAGAATAAAGAAAGGGAAACTGGAAGCTTCAGGCACAAACTGGAACGAACAGAGTTGAGCTGAAATATGTCAGCTCTTGCTACCTCTAACCTTGCTGATCTGAATTGCCTCTGTAGAAGATGCTGATGGCTTTTGGGCCTGTACTAACCAGGTGAGCTAGCAGATAAGTGACACCCAGTTCCTCTGTGAAACAGAGTTGGCACCTTTCAAAATGTGCATAAGATTCTCTGTTGTAACCCACACTAACTATAAACACATGGGACGGGAATTCTGGGAAATGTAGTCCAGCTTAGCTGCAACTTGACCCATATAGGTACCATAATGTGCTTGTGGTGACAAGACTCAAGTTAATCAGACTACACTGGAATCCAATAGACTTGACGTCCCAGTAGCCATTCTGAAATCCCCAGATAGGTTCTGAATCCACTCACTTTGTTTTACAACATTATTATCTGTTTCTGAATCATGTATCAATGTCTCTGACTCCTATCTATGGCCTAGAACACTATACTTAAAATGTCCTATTGCTCCTCTGGCACTAATGTAGTTTCTTCCACCAAATCCCCATTCGCTCTTGTCTCTTAGATGACAGCTGCTTTGGGCTACTACTATGACTGTTGTTATTGTTATTTTTATTGTTAGAGGGCTCTAGTCCCTGAGAGATGTTTATGACCAACTATATATGATGGTGTTTGCTTTCTCTTCCCATTCCATCAAATAGAGAGGCCTGCACGGAACAGAATGCAATATGGCTCCAGGGGACCAATTTATACTGAGGAATACAAATCCCACTTGAACTCACAGAGGAATGAGTTTAAGAATGTTTTTTTATAAACAGACCCTTGGATCTCAGTAAGGGGATTTGGAAAGTCAAACATACCAGGACCATGTCTTATAAAAGTAAAATTGCCAGGCTCAGGAACCCTTGCAGAGACAGCATGATTTCAAACACTGCTCAGTCTCTTAGGTGTTATTCTCAGCAGAACTCAAGGTTCACATTAGCTTTGACTTCAACATCCAGCTGGGACAGGGACAGGAGTCACACCGAAGTTTCAACAGGCTGCTGAGGAGTTCATTACCACACAATTGTGGTTTTCCCTCAAGTCTTATTCTAACCTCTACACCCACCTTTTCCTCTCACAATAAACCCCTCCTCCATTGTTTCATGGAGTAAAAGTGACTTTAAGCTGTGCCAGTATTGTGCTGAGTCTGTGCAATAGAAAAATGGATAAGACCAAGTCCACACTCTTAAGAACTATCATACAGGCCAGAGGAAAGATAACCTGAAATACTTAACGATGTGTTACAGATGTTTTTTAGCAGTTCTGAACAAGGAGAAGGAGAGAGAGAGAGAGAGAGAGAGAGAGAGAGAGAGAGAGAGAGAGAGAGAGAGAGAGAGAGAGAGAGAGACAGACAGACAGACAGACAGACAGACAGAGAGACAGAGAGAGAGAGAGAGAGAGAGAGAGAGAGAGAGAGAGACAGAGAGAGAGAGAGAGAGAGAGAGAGAGAGAGAGAGAGAGAGAGAGAGAGAGAGAGAGAGAGAGAGAGAGAGAGAGAGAACAATTTTCCAGATAGGTAAAAGGACATAATTAAGATTCACCAAGGTGAATGTTTGACTATGCTGAATGACTGGACAACCAGATGAGTCTCGTACTCTGAGTCTCCTGATTACACTTCAAATTAAAATGATGAGGGATCTGAGCCTGTTTGTCTCTATGCTCACATCTGTGGAGATGTGATACACTCACATAATATTTTCCTCATTATCTTTTCCCTTACATCTGTAAGATTGAAAGAAAGCTCAACCTTACAGAAACCCTAAACCTAATTATCCTGGGAAAGTTCCTCAGGCAATGTTTTACACAGCCCATGGACATAGTTGCTTATCATTATCAAGCACTGGGTATTGAACATGACTGTGTACTATTCTGCCCTTGTCTACTACTGAACGTGGAATTGGTTTTTTCTCATCAACATCACCACAAACATGTGAATGATGCATGGTAGAAAGATGGCACAAAGTTACAGCTTCACTAGGGCATGGAAGTTTCTTTTAAGCTAAATTATCATCTTGAACATTTTCCCCTTTTTGATTAACCTATAATAATTTTATGTAATTATGAGGAACAGTTTGATATTTCCATGTATGTATAAAATGTGAACTGTTCAAATCAGGAAAATTAGCATTTACATCTCCTTATTTAACCTTTTTGTACTTGATTTCCTCAAATGAAAATTGGAATAGTAATTATACCTACCATGTAAGGCTAACTGGAATGTAAATGTAAATGTGAAACACTTAGAGTACTATTGGGTTACCACTAAAGGAATTTATTACTATGAGTAAGACATTTTCTTCTTTAATTTGATGTGGAAACAAATCATACGTGCTTTAGAATGAAACTTTGGACTATTCTCTCAACATTTCAAGATGGTCCCAAAGCATTGCAACTTTAGCCAAGTCACTTCATATCTTGAGCCTCAGTTTACCATGTGTGAAACCAGAGAATATCTACCATGAGTCAGGCATTCTTCCCATTCTTCAGGAGAAGCTTCATGCTTTATCCTTACACCAGTGCAGTGAAGTGGCTTCTGTCATTTCCCCAGTTTTTGAGAGGGAGGAAAGAACTGGATTCTCACTTCACCACCAGTGAACCTCCTGAGCCTGAGTATCCCTCCTCAGAGAGACTAGACATGGATTCGTTCTACTTGAGGGATCTTTGCACATTGATGTCTATCTAAATTATGCCATAATGATTTACATCCCTTAGTCTGCAGGCCAACAATATCCTTACTCAATGCTGATATCATTACCCAATTTTGTAAATATACAAACTAGGGGAAGTTTAACATTTTGTATAAAGTGGTTAATATGGGGGACTCTGAATTTGTACCTAGATCTATCCACTATGTGCATCTGCCGTTGGAGAAGTACAGTGGTGACTGGGTGCTCATTCTCACAGATCTGCAAGCAGAAAGCAAATGATCCCAGAAGACTACAGGTCCTTTGAAGACTTTTCATAGATCTACTTCAACTTCCCTGGGGGCCCTATGATGGGATTTCATTTTGCCTTTTACATGATTTCAACCACTTGATTTTTATGAGAAAAGCAAAACATATATTAGTGATTATCTCTTGACAGTCTGTCTTGTTTTCTTTGAGATGTTGGCATTAGCCCCATGGCCCAGTCCTTTCTAATACCACTGATTTTCAGCTAATTTAAGTTTAACTTAAATTTAAACTTAAGTTTAACTCAACCTCTCTCAAGCTTCTGCACCCTTCTTTTCCTTAGTCATTGGTAATTACTATTTTAAATTTAACTTCTATGAGATAAACATTTTTAGCATCCACATATTAGTGAGATTATGCAATACTTGTATTTGTTTGTCTTTGTCCTTTCAGTAAACGTAATGATCTCCAGTTCCATTCACATAGTCTCAACAGAATGTCATTTTTTTTCATATGACTGAATAATATTCTATTGTGTGTGCACATTTCTCTCTCCGCCCCCCTCATTTATCAGTTGATGGACACTTAGATGGCTCTGAGATCTTGGCAATTGTAGAGAGTGCTACATGAACATAGGAGTGTAGCTATCTTTTTGCCATACTGATTTCATTTCCTTTTGGGGATATGCCAAAAGTGGGATTGCTGGGTTATATGGTAGTTCCATTTTTATCTTTCTGAGGAACTTCCATACTGTTTTCCATATAGCCATACTAATTTACATTTTCTGCAACATTGTACAAAGTTTCCTTTTCCATGTATGCTTCTAGAAAGTGTTATCTTTATACCTTTTGAGAATAACTGTTCATAATTGAGATAAGGTGACTTCTCACTGAAGCTTTAATTTGTGTTTTCCTGATGATGAATGATACTGAGCATTTTTTATCTACCTGTTGGCCATTTGTGTATCTTCTCATTAGTAATGTCTATGTATACCTTTTACATATTTCTAAATAAAGAAAAATGTTTCTTTGCTCTTGAGGATTTTTTAGTTCCTTACATATTCTGGATACCATTTATTTGTCACATGTGTAGTTTGAAATTATTTTCTTCCATTCTGTAGATTATCTCTTTCTTTTATCAAATGTTTTCTTTGCTGTGCAGAAGCTTTTTAGTTGGAGGTAATTCCATTTGTCTGTCTTTGCTTTTGTTTCCTGTGTCTGACTGCCTTGAATTAAAACAAGAGAAACACAATAATCACCAAACATTTTGCCAATACTGCCAGTTATGAAATCACAATGATATCACAAGGTCCATTTTCTCATCTGTAAAGTAGGAATTGATGATGGAGATGGTATACAGATAAGGATGATGAGAGCATCGAGGTCTCAGGGCTAAAAAGGGATGTACATACAGCATTTATCATGGAAGCACTCTTGCCTGTGTTAGCAGATGATGTGGACATCTGGTGGTATTGAGTCATTGTTGATATAGGTCCTAAACTTTCTTTTTCATTATGTCCAATTTCTAGAATTTCTCACATCTTACCCCATTTGTCTCTTGCTTTGCTCCACTCCGGTCTTCAAGATCAGATGAATTTCAATCATGAAACACAACTGGTTGGGTTAATCTGGCTTAAGAACCTTGAGTAGCTTCTCACTGCCTGGAGGGAAGAATACTAATTCCAGCACATATTCCTCTAACACAATCTGTAATAGAAAAGCTCAGCCTGCTTCCTTCAATTTACACCCTCCATTCACCTCTCTCCCAGCCTTCGCCCCCATATTCACACTCATTCCATGCTTCACTCCTGCCTCTTGCCTTACGTTTACCCTTCTCTGTCTGGAATGCCCTTCACACCTCCATGGTATGAAATTTAGCCTACTCTGCATTGTCCAAGTACTGATTACACTTGGAGGACAATGGGACACTGATGCTTGAAATGCAAGAAAAGCTAGCTCTGCCTGCAGTTGTTGTCTAATAGAAGCTTTAGAATAAAATTTAAGATATAAAAATGTATCAAAAAGGTCAGACATTCAGAATCCTTTCAAATATTCTCCTAGGAATGGCCATTCCTACCCTAAAAAATTCACCATTTTTTCATGATTGTATCACTGTGGGCATAGTCTTCCTGTCTTGACAAGAGATTGTTTCCTTGGTCTGAGACCCTTTCAAGTCCCAGAGCCCTGCCTCTAGTGTGGAAGGAACTGCATCCTGTCTCAGGATGCTGGGGGCAGGCAGAATGTTCCTTGCAGCAAAGACAAAGAATAAATTGTTTATTGCTTCTCTTCAGAAAGAGGCAAGAGATGGGATCTATGAGCTGAGCAGATGGGCATTTGGATAAATGAAGACGAATAATCATCCTTTGTTTGAAAAAGTAAGATAGAGGAAATGAGGCAAAAGGTGTGAGGAACTCTCCCTCCTTGTTTCCTGAGTCTGGAAACCACGCCCCACCCCCACCCCTTTCACTAGGGGAGAGAAATCTGCATTTTGGAGCTAGTAAAGCTGCTTGGCAGGTAATCCACTGCCATCTGCCAGCTGCTGCCTTGGCAAAAGACGCATCACAATCACCATGGCAACCAGCAGGCAGGCAAAGGGTGTTCAGGCCTGGCTTGGGGCCAAGGTAATCTGATGGCACTGAGCTTTGTTAATAGAAAGAGAAAAGCAGGCCAGAGCTGCTTGCCTCTGCTTTTGCCAGTAAAGGTTGGACAGGAGCAGAGTGCAGGGCTAATTAACCAGCTGGACCAGCTGTTGGCTGCCGCTTGCCAAATCCTACAAGTGGCCCGAGGTTTCTCTATTTCTAACCCTTGTCATCTTACAGGGAGGCTGGGCCATGGGGAACAAGAGCCTTTTCTAGATGATGTCATCTGAGTATTTGTAGAATTTCCTCTTTGTGGGAAAGTTCTCTGGCAAAGTATAAAGAGATTTCACTTCCCTCTGAAGACCCCTTGGCCTTTTGAATGTTGAAGAGATTTGCCTAGATGAGGAACAAATCTGGGTTTATAGGAAGGAGTGGGATGGTGAAGGGGCAGATATCTGTGCTTCAGGTCCTGTATTGTATTAGGCCTCCTGTGTGAGGCAGCTGTCACTCAGGAAAGAAGGTCCAGTTAATGAAAGGCCCACACCAAATGAAACAAGGCTGGGGACAGCTCCAGTTAGTGGAAAGAAATTAGTTGGAAAAGACTATATTGCCAGGGGAAGAGAGCCAACAGATATGAAGTTCTTAGTATATGACGTATAGCCCACATATACAAGATTCCTGCAAGGTGATCTGAATAACTTAAGCCCTAAAAGGTCAAGAACCTGACCAAACTATGCAGCAGAATTGAGCTCCTCCAGGGATGTGCACAGAAGGGAACCTTACTGCATTGTTGGTGAGAGTGTAAACTTGTTCACCCACTTTGGAAAGTAATATGGAGGTTCCTCAAAAAACCCCACATAGAACTCTCCTATGACCCAGCAAAACCACTTTTGGGCATTTACCCAAATGATCATAAACAAGACCATACTAAAGCTACCAGCACAACTATGTTTATTGTAACATTATTTACCATAGGTATGATATGGAGCCAACCCAGATACCCTTCAGTAGATGAATGGATCAAGAAAATGTGGTATATCCACATAATGGAATTCTACGCCTCCATCAGAAAGAATGACATTGCCCCATTTGTGAGGAAATGGAAAGACTTGGAAAAATTATATTAAGTGAGGTAAGCCAGGCCCAAAAACATAGGTCCTGTCCCGACCCACAGGACATCAACGAGGGTGGTGAACCTAAGCGAGAAGGAATGAAAGGACAGGAGACAGGAAGAATGACAGCAAGACAGGGGTTCTGATCAAGCTGCAAAGTTTTATTTTTCACACAGGGGTATTTATATGCTTGGAATAAGGAAGCTTTTTCATTGGCCGTAGCAGTGCAGGATGTTTGCTTAGAGCAGGGGGAAAGGGTGGTCGTTAGCAGTTGCAGGATGTTTGCTTAGGGCAGGATGAGGGTCGGATTCTGTAAACTCAGCCTCAAGATGTTCCAATGAGATAGTCAAGTCTATCATGTTGAGAGACTCAACTTTTGGCTCCCGACAAGGTCCCAGGGTTTTCCTTATTTGCAATAACTAGTCTTATGTCTGAGACAAGCAGAAAAGGTCAAATAAGTTAATGTTAGGTGAAATGAATCCCAAGATAAGTATTGAAATGTTTTTGCTTTCATGCGATTGTTTCTAATATATTTATAAGATGATTTCTTTGTTGTTTTGTATGTCCCTTCCCCATGGTATATAACCCCTGCTTTCACTGTATTTGATGTTGATATAATTTGTGGAGGGGAAGGGAAAAAACAAATCATTTAAATAGGGATACAGGTGGACCCATTGCAACAATGAGATGTACAAGCCATTATGTTGAAAAACGAACTTTACAACTTTGGCCAGGGTAGGGTGTGAAGGGAGGAGGGAGATGGGAAGGGATGGGAAGGGGAAACAAAGGAGGAGGCAACAATGTTTGATAAGAAATGTACTCATTATCTTGTCCATGTAATTGTAACCCCTCTGTATGGTATTTTCACAATAAAAAATTTAAAAATTAAAAAAATAAAAAAGAATCGAGCTCCTTCACAGCTGAGCTCAGACTGAGTTCTACATTGGGCTATATCTCTCTATCGGCCCACAATACAGAGTCCAGAAGTAGGCTCACATTATTATTGACATTCTGAAGAATATTTTGTTGCAGTTGGATAATTTATATGAATAAATAAGTGAAATAAAATAAGAGTGGTGAGAGCTACAAGTCTAACAATTCAGGTTCTTTTGCATGATGTTAATTTAAGAGAATGATAATCTTACAGTGAGCCCTGTGTACAAGGCATTTTGTGTACCTTACCATCACCATGAAAAATAGAAATTCTAACCTCATCATACAAATGAGTCAATGAAGGCTCACAGGGAAGAGAGAAGTAAGTGTAAATAATTATATGATAACACAATTGGTCAAGCTGTATGTGTCTGTAGCCTCAAAGTCTTCACAAGTAGGTGCTTGGAATAATGATGAAAAAGAAGTGTAGGGTTCCCATGATTCAAAGATGGAGTTAACATGGGAAAGGGCACTGGGAGAATAAAACAGGCTGACATTTTGCCCTGGAAACCCCACCCACAACCAGGAAACTTGAAAGACAGATCTCTGAACTAGCTTTTTAAATCCTAGATAGAAATAGTACTTCCAGTGGGAAAGGATTGAGGAAGAATGAGGAAAGAGGTCATGTGTGAAGGATGGACATTCGAGGGCTTCCCATGGTTTTCCTTTGCCATAGAGAGAAAGAGACATGGAATCCTAGAGATGAGAAAAGGAAAGGCCAGACTAGCAATTTATTAGGCACCAACTTAATGCCAATTACTCTTATCTTCCACAACTTATTCAATGCTTATAGTGTTTCTATGGGACAGGAACTGTGGGATAAACTCAAGTATAGAAAATGTTGCTGTGACCTACAAGGAGGTAGAACTAAAACAAGGGGTCATTTGCTTTCCCCTGCTCATTATTATGCTAATTTCCCAAGACATCGCATTTGGATGTTCTAATAGTTCCAGTCTCAGCATTTGGAACACCAAGAAACTGATCATGAATTAATTGGGGGCATAGGTAATAAGATATATGTGTCCACATGGGTCAAGAATATGTTCAAGAATATGTGTTCAAGAATCAAGAATTGGTTTGGAAATGGAAGACAGTAACAAGGTAAATTTTGAGAATGAGGTAAATTTGAGGATGCAGCTAGAAACAAAGAACCAAAACAAACTGTGCAGTATATGCTACAGGCAAGGTTCTATGGACTGACATGGTGCATGAGCCAATTGCAGGGCAAAGGGCTTAGGGAACATCAGGAGTCAGACTTCAATGCCAGTCTTGCAATTTCAAAAGCTAGGGAAGAATCAGGCTAATGTGGGCTGGGAAGGTGGCTCAGTGGTAGAGCACTTGCTTTGCATGCATGAGGCCCTGGGTTCGATTCCTCAGCACCACATAAGCAAAAAGAAAAAAGCCGGAAGTGGTGCTGTGGCTCAAGTGGTAGAGCGCTAGCCTTGAGCTTAAGAGCTGAGGAACAGCGCCCAGGCCCAGAGTTCAGGCCCCACAACCAGACCTCCCGCCCCCCCAAAAAAGAATCAGGCTAATGTCATAGTTTCACTGAATCCTCCCACCAACCTCATGCAATAGTTGAAGTGGTTTATTCTGCATTAGGAAATAGAGGCAGATTACCATTATGTAACTTGCCTGAGCTCCCTATATTTATGGATTTAAAATAATTTGTATTTATTCTCACATATTATCTGTGGATCCAGAATCAGGATGTGGCTTTTATCTTCTACTTCACAGTTTCTCACAAGGTGGTAATGATGGTGTCTTCTCGGACTGGTCTCATCTGAGGGTTCAACTGGAGGAAAGTCTGTCTCAGGTAAACCCATTTGCCATTTGGCAAAACTCAGCTCCCTATGGGCTATGTAACCAAAGCTCCCAGTTCTTTACTGCTGATGACTAGAGGTCACCTTCATGCCATTCCTTACCACTAGGGTCTCTCCCATATAGTAGCTCACTCCATCAAAGCCAGAAACAGAGTCTACCAATAGTGCAATATTCTGTAACCTAATTACCAAAATGATAACCCACAAAGTTACTATACCCTACTGGTTAGGAACAAATTGTTCAAGGGGAGGGGATTATACAAGGAATTTGAAATCATAAGGGCCATTTTAGAGGCTGACTACACCAGTTCGCAGCTAGCAATCAGCAAAGCTGTGACTGGAATGAAGTTCTGTCCAGAGACATTAATCTATACAACTACTCAGCCACATGACCTTGGGTTAAGTTCCACTTTTTGGTTTGTTTGTTTCTTTGGTATTTTGTTTTTCTCTGGCTTCTACCAATGGATGAAAACATGTACTACTTGTCTTTGTGGAACTAGCCTATTTCACTTAACATAATGATCTTCAGTTATACCCATTTTTAAAATTACAAAGTGATATTATTGTATTCTTCATGAGTGAATAAAAGTTCCATTGTGTATATATTTCACTACACTATGTTCCCAGACATTCTTTATCTAAACTTTCAGTCTCTTACTGTTCTTTGATGGATATTCATGGATAATAATCGCATTTTAAGATTGTTACTGGGTCAAAATTTAAAATCAGACGCTTACCACCTTTACCTTTCCTAATACGATGAAGGGCTCTCAAGCAAGCTGAAATGGTTGTCATATGGATATAACTGCTGAATTTAGAGGGTGAGGGAAAATCAGTAAACTTACACAGGATAAACACAGGGCATGCCTGCCCTATATCATTCTCACCATTTGTGACCTTTCTTCTTCCCTTTCAGTCCTCCCAGTAAGTGGGACAGGAGATAATCATTCCAATAAATTTTCCTCTAGGGCAGAGAGGGACGAAAGCCTATAGGTGGCAGCCTACCAATGGATCACTCATAGGAAATCAAGGCAGTCTTTGGAATATTGCAGAGGACTCTTTTAAACAAATCCTCCCACTTTTCTTTATTCTCTGCCTTTTTTTCTTCCCTCCGGGTGTCTCGCAGATCTAGGGGAAGCTATTGTATATCCTGGCCTGTATTCTGTTAGAATTTGTAGTCATTTTCCTGTGACACAGCCTGGGTACATGCTGTGTCCTGCATAAAAATCTTCATGAATACTTGATTCACTTTGCAGACGTGTCTCTTGCTCATCAATGCACTTTTCTGTTCTTCTCCTAGAATGGCACAACACAGAGCACAGTTGGTGCTTAACTGCTCTCCTTGTCCAAGATCTCTTCACACATCTACAAAGAGGGTAAAAAGAAGAACATAACCCAAGTTGTACAGAATAAATCTTGGGACTGTCTTGCAAATCTAGATCTGGTTAATTTAATTGTACCTCTTACCTTTACAGAACTTCTTCAGGAGTCATTTCTCTAGCTGCTGGTTTCCACCCTGAGCACACACACACACTAGGATGTAGGAGACTGACTTGAGAAATGCTATTTTTAATCAATGTAATGCACACACTTCTTCAGATCCAGAGTATGCTTTAGCTTAACTCATACCTCCTGCCTAAGATCAGCAAGAGACCTGTGTTCCAGTTCAGTTCTTAACTGATCAATAGTTCACTGTGCTGCTTTGAATACATTTTTTTTGCCTCACCAGGAATGAACTCCCTCAATTATCAAATGAAAAGCTTTAATCATGCTCCCTAGGCATTCTGTGATCACTCCTCTCTTTGCATCTGTCTTGGTGTTTTCTGTGTAAAATGTAACTTGAGGAACATTCTCTGAATGTGCACTGCAAGCTATCCTAAATATGGCAAAGCCAAGCCATTTCCTGTTAGGTTTCCTTGGAAGCATAAAAACGCAGAGATTGTGACTTCTCAGCTAAGTACATTTTTTTCCTCCAGACCTACTTGAGGGAGGATGGGATGGGAACACTTTGTCAGACAAAATCAAAACGTACCACACAAGTGGAGCCCTCGGCTAATCCAAACAAAATGACGGGGGTGGATGGTCAAAGCCTGAACAGTTTTAATGCAGGCATGAAGATAGGCCACACAGTTAGATCAGAATTTAAATAACCTCACTTCACATGTTGCATTTTAGAGTCCTCTCACAAGCCTTAAAAAAAAAAAAAACTTCCAAATGTTTCATTTTGGGGAAGCAGATGCCCCTGGAAATGAAGACCATTCGTCTCTTGTCTTCTCCTTTATCCTCTTCCCAGAGTTAACTGCTTGCTATCCAATATTGAGATTCCTTTCAATATTTGAGATACTTTCTCTGCAAAGAGAAAAGGTCTCACTATTTATATGAAGGGGGCCCCAGGGTTGGCACGTGACATGCTCAGGGGAGGGGCTGACAGCCAGGATTGCAAGTTTAGACCATAGCACACAGATGTTGAAAAGCAGCTGTCAATCCACAGACTCACCAAGCATTTGTTTGATACCAGACATAGACATAAAGAATATAAAGGGAAGTCATCCAGGGAAGTTCCTGCCCTCTTGGAACTTACTGTTTTGTAAAGATCATTGGAAAAGGTAAGGAATGCACGGCTTATACTGGGAAAATGAGACTAATTCACTTGTCCAAAGGGTACAATTGGTGGTAGTGTAAGTGGACTATGAGTTAAAGATGAGAAGTGTTTGGTTGTTACAAGGTGGATTGCAGTATAGGCAGAGAAAGCTGTTTAGGCCCAAGACAAGGTGGAACAAGTCCAAGCAGAAGTGCTTTGGTGTAGCAAACTGGGTGGTAACTCCAGGTTTCTTCAGGATTTGGATAAAATGGTGAACAGCTTACAAAGACCTCTTAAGAGTCACCATACAAAGACCTTTTCTTGAGTTGTAAACATTTGCACTCCTATTTCGCTTCTTTTGATAGCTCCATATATATATGGGTCTCTTCTTCCTTCTTAATTGCTCTTCAGTCCTCTGTTCCATATATATAGTGGAAATGAATGACGAACATTTAACTACTAAAATGTGCTACAAGTGATTTTCTGACTATAGTTTCACTCCAGGTTCAATGTATATAAATGGCTTTGGTAAATAAGAATAGAATAGAAGAGGTGAATAAGAAAAAAAGATTACTTAAAAATTGTTATCATCTCAAGAAACTATGAGTGGGTCAAGGATAATGCACCAGGAAAAGAAAAGGTATGGAGATTTTGGAGGTAAAGTTGAAATGAGTGGTGGGATAGAATATGAACAGACAGATAACTGGTGGGGAATTGCAAAGAGATAGTAATTGCTTCTATGAAATGTGCCTCAAGAGATGTACAATACCGCCTTGGTTGACTCGGGAAATATTATGCTTACCTGGAAGTATAGAATTAGAATAATTGAACATGTAATCACTGTGATAAATCCTGACCATTCAGGATTTAGATATTTCTTCAGGAATATAATATCGAGTTATGAGGCCTTTCATTAGTTTCAGGGTTCTAGACAGCCAGTTTACACAAGATCATGGCTTTCTCCAGGACAATCCAAATTCAGAGTGGTCAATGTAGAAATACAGTTTGGATTAATCTCTAAGAGCTCTGCTGGGCCAATCTCATTCCTTAAGCCATCAGCTACTCTTTTTCTTCCCATTAATCAATTTAGGCATCACTTAACAAGTATCCTACACAACTATAACTCTGTTTTAGAATTGAGTTACCAGGAAGCTCAATCTATAACATCATCCAATAAAATAGACTAAATTTTATGCCTCACATCAAAGTTCATGATTAAAATCCTAACCCTCATCATCTAGAGATTGAGATAGTGGTCAAGTACTTTGCTAGCATGTGCAAGGCCCTGGGTTTGATTGCTAGCACAACAATGAAATGAAGTTAATAATCAATCATAAAATCCTACTTGAAGGTGATGGCATTTGGAGCAGAGCCCTTGAAAGGTGATTCAATCATGACTAGAGCTCTCTGAACAGCATCAGTGCCTTATTAAAAATAAAAGTCCCATGCCAGGCACCTGTGGCTCACCAGTGGCAACCTACTCTGGAGGCTGAGTTCTGAGGAACAAGGTTAAAAGCCAGTCTGGAGAGGAATGTCAACAACCTCCAATTAAGTATCAAAAAGCCCCAAGTGGAGCTGTGGCTCAAATTGTAGAGGGCTGTCCCTGATTTTAAAATAAATAAAACAAATAACTCAGAGAAAGAACCCCGTGTTCAAGTCCCAGGAAGCACACACATGTAGAAAACCCCTGAGAGATTCCCTCTGGTGAAGTTTTAATGAGAAGATGATGGTCATCCACTTATGAAGAAGAGGGTCCTCATCAGACCAAATAAGCTGAGCTCAATCTTGGACGTTCTCTTTACAGACATGTGAAAAACAAATTTTTATTGTTTGTAATGTACTTAGTCTATGGAATTTTGTTATAGCAGCCTGAATGCACTAAAGCTCCCATTGTATTAATTTAAAAGATTTTTTATTGTTATTAGCTATAATTATTTAAACATAGGAGATGTAGGATTTCTCTCCCTCACACATGCATATAGACACACAAATATGCAATTGCCCTGGTACTCCTTGAAGCCTTTATCTTTTCTTCTTCCTACTACTACTACTACTACTCGCTCTCTCTCTCTCTCTCTCTCTCTCTCTCTCTCTCTCTCTCTCTCTCTCTCTCTCTCTGTCTCTCTCTCTCTCTCTCTGTGTCTGTGTGTGTGTCTGTGTGTCTGTGTCTGTGACCTATCACTTGTGTGTCTGTGTCTGTGACCTATCACTGTCTTTTCTGAAGTTAGTCCTAAAGTATTGGAACAGGGTTGAGCCATTATTCCAGGATTACTATTAGAACCAGCCATATCATGATCAGAGCAATTTTCAAGGCCTTGGGTGAGCCCCTCCCCCTCCCCGACATTTTATTGTATGACTAGCTGTACCAAGCAGTATCTAGAGTACTCCTCCTCAGTGAGGTTGGAGATGCTGAAGCGATTTCTGAATTCTGATAGGTTGATTAGTCTTGAATTGTTGTAGAGCTGTCAGAGTTCATGATTTTGTGCTTGTACTGTCATGCATTCTCCAGCTCTGGAAACATGACTACCTCTCCTTAGCAGCATCTTTTTGCACCTGCCCAAGTACTAGACTTATATGCTAATGAAACTAAGCATATGAGTGTCTCTGCTGGCTAGATTTTACTGAATCACTGCAAACCATTTATAATAGGAATATAGCCTGGTAGTGTGACTAGTAAGTATGACTGAAGAATATCCATACCCAGCACCTTTACATATGGTATGTGAAATGATTACATTTCTCACTCAGACTAATTTTTAAATTTAATCTTAACTAGAATTCTTCTAGGGGACATATTTAGAAGTTCCTTTTCCCAGTGCATCTTTTAAGCAAAGAGTGGCTTTTTTTGTGTGTGTGGCAGAATACATATATTTTACATGAGAAAAGTATACTAACCTAGAAGGCCAGAATGGAGTGATTTTGAATGTGTCCCTCCAAATTTATGTTGAAATGTAATTGCCAATAATTGCTAATAGTATTTATCTTTTAAATTTAATTGTCAAGGTGACGTACAGAGGAGTTAGTTGCATATGTAAGGTAGTAAGTACATTTCTTGCCAAACATTGTTACCTCCTTCCTCTTTTTTCTCCCACTTTCCCTACCCGCAAAGTTGTACAGCTCATTTCCAACATGTTTTCTTGTGAGTATCTGTGTTGCATTAGTTCTCCCTTTGTCCTTTGTATCACTATTTTGTCGTTCTCCTTCCTTTCCCGAATTCAGATAAACCTATATAGAATACACAGGTTACCAAAATCAAATGCAATGACAACAAGGGATAAACCATAGGGGGAAAAAGAAAAAAGAAATAACTTCACATAGTACATTAAAAACAACATCAAAGAAAAACTTCTTGTTTCCATATCTTGGAGTTCATTTCACTTAGCATCATCTTATACAATCATATGTATATAGCTATTGAGCTAATGTGATATTCTTAGGACTATCCTAGACATATGGTAAGTATTATAAAGGAGTGTAACCATGAAGCCTGTGTTTCTTTGGGTCTAGCTTACTTCACTTAATATGATTTTTTTCCCCAAGTCTTTCCATTTCTTTACAAGTATTTAAAGGTAGAGGTTTCAGGAAATGAACAAATGGTCAGTATTAGTAATTTATAAAGAAGGATGAAGAGAGCACCATGGTCCTGTTTTAGCACTTGTCTTTCTACTGTTTGAGGATGTGGTTTGCCTTCTCTCCTCACCAAAGAATATAACAACAAGTCTTGGGAGTCTGAGGTCAAGCAATTCACAGGTCTTCTAACCGGTTAGCACCTTGGCCTTGACCTTCAAGTCTACAGAACTGTGAGTAATAAATTTCTAATCTTTATCAATGAACCAGTATCAAGCATTTTGTTATACCTGTTGGAACAATCTAAGTCTGTTTGGGTTAGCAATATTAAAATTTATGTATTTAATTTTCACATTTATTCTAAGATTAAGAACATAGGTAATTGTAGTATAGTGAGTTCCTTGTTTCTAATTGTCAGAAAAGACCTAAGTATGGTGAATCTTGCATTTGCTTTTTATTGCTAAATCTATAGCACCTGAAAGTTAATCACTAACACATGTAAACTCTAAACATTCATTCATTCGCTAAGTAAATTAGCAGGGGGTATGGTTTTGAAAATAGGAGCTCTCTTTTGCTAAGTATGTGATTTTTCAATTTTTTTTAAGCTTCCTGAATTTTGTTTTTCCTATCAGTAAAAGGTGCATATCCTTATCTACTTCACGAGACTGTTGTGAGCATGAATAAGGTGACATGTGGAAAAAATAAATTTCTGGTGTGCAATACACACCCCATCAGTATTCACCCTGTTCTCCAATGCTTGATAAGAAATGTACCCATTACCTTGCTCATGTAACTGTAACCCTTTGTACAGTATTTTCACAATAAAAAACTTATTTAAAAAAATCTTTCTAGCTATCTCAAAGGAATCCTATGTTCCCACATCTGTCCCTAAATCGTCTAGTTTGAGGGACTCCTTGAAGTTGAATCTACCAAGTGACCAAAAATAAGAATATTAAAGTTCTCATGGTATTAGATATATGTACATTTCCTCATCCCTAAGGTTCATATAGCTCAATATTCTCAAGATATTTAGTAACAAGGTCTGCAATCAATTCTTCTGGTTTTATTTAACTTGCAGCTGATCTCCATAGTATGTGTGTGTGTGTGTGTGTGTGTGTGTGTGTGTGTGTGTGTGTGTGTGTGTGTGTGTGTGTTAAATGGTATTCCTCTGACCCCAGGTGACATCATGACAAGTGCTGATGTAAATTAAATCAGAAATAAAACAGTTCACAAACCAAAGCATTGCAGAGTGAAAGATTCCTTTCACTCTAGAGTAGATCCAAAAATAAGACACTTTTGACTCGGGCTTTTATGTAAAACCACGATGAAAGTATTTACACTTTTCCTTCATCTTTGAAAATTTTCTCTTTCATCTCAGTAGCCTACTCTACTCAGGCATGTCTATACCAGCCAGTAGAGATGGCTTGGGATAGGGATGTCAGGTCAAACTTCTGCCGCTTGTAGCCTGTAACGGTGGGGAGTAGTATTTCTAGGTAGAAACTGCTCGTTGCTGCCCCTGTCTTCCTCTGCTCTCCTTTCACATTTGGTGTTCCTGATCTCAAGCTGCTTTTCCTACTGTTTGCCTCGAATATACAATTGCTATTTATAGCCTATTTTTATAGTTCACAAAGCCCTGTCCACACACTGACACGTTCCATCTGCACCAGCAACCTGGGAAGTACTTAGGAGCCACATTTTATAGAAGAGAACATGCAGGCTGACATGATGGTGATTTACCCCAACATGAAGGGCTCGCAAATGGACAGTCAGCAACTGAACTTGAGAGTACTGGCTCTTTGAAAATGCTGTGACCCTCTGAAAATAGGTACTTCCCATGTGACCTACAGCAGACATCACAAGCTCATCCCAATGGCAGATGTGACTCCCAAGGTAATGAACGCTCACTCCCCAACACTGCACCCTTTGTCCTTCTACCTTTGACAACAGCAGGTTTCAAACTCCAGACAAGTTGAAGCGAAGAAAGAGAATTTCTTTTTAATAGAGCAATCACAGCAAGTCCATCTCCAGTTGCCCTCTTGGTTTTGAGAGTAGTTTCTAATTCTTTGTCTTGGGATGTATTCTCGCCTATCTGTCCATTTCTTGCAAGAAGAAATATATATATATATATATATATATATATATATATATATATATATATATATGTATGTATGTACAGACCAAATGGGAAATATCACAAGAAAGTTACAGGCTGCTGTCCAAATATTTCCCATCATCACCAAAAAGAAGATAAAAGAAAACTGTTGGAAATAAAAAAGATAGTAAATTGATGAGGAACTGCACAGTGTTAAGGGCTGTTCTGTACTAAAAGAATAGCAAGGGAAATTCTGGTATCCTTGCCCTGGCAACCTTTGGGGAAAGAAAGAGTTCAATCATTGACATAATAATTCATGCTTCAGATAGTTTCCTTATTACTAAATAACTAGTTTCAATGACTTTTGCAAGGACTATTTTTTTTCCAGCACTGAAACAAAGGATGGGAGTCACAGAGAGAATCTAAGCAGAAGTTGAATAGAAGATTGTTTGAAGAATTGAAACTGGAGACTCTTCAATTTCACATCCAGTCTGATACTCAGAGACAATCTGGCTTTTGGACCTGACCATTCTACCACCTAGCTTTGGCACATACCTTTGTCTACATACCTTTAGTATACGCCAGTCCCTGACTTCAAGCCACAGCATCCCTTCCCCCCTGCCCCCACCAAATGCTACATGCTGTAAACCAACTTCATTTCATTTGCCAGCCTGGCCACTAATTCACTATTTGAACAATTAATAAGAACAAAAATTGGGATGGCACTTGTGGAGAAGTTGTTAGTTGGAGGAACAGATTAATCCAGCTTTGTCATGGCAGCACTGGAGAGAATTATGCACATTGGCTCATGACCGGCCTAGAGGTAATGATTTTTATTTAATGATTTAATGGTCTTGAATAAGAGAAAGTAAACAGTCTCTACAGCATTTTATGTTGGGCTGACTGGGCTCACAAACTACCTGTTGCAGCTTAAGGGATCCTTGAGTCAGATGACTGGTGGATTCTATACGGGGCTTAGTTTTTATAGGCAGAGAGCTATTGGGAAGCCATTTTTGGTCCCCACTGAGATAGACTGTTTAGTGAATGACCAACAACTATTCTTGTGCTGGTTTTCTGTCTGCCATTAGTCACTGACAGCTGAATAAATGAGACCAGTGTCACCGATTAGATTGAGGAGCATCTTCCATTTAGAGCTTGACTTTTGTTTTGAGCCTTCAGTTCATGAAAGTGTGTCCCTGGAGAAAGCATAAATCAGCCTCACTGATGAATCAAGCACAGAGCCAAGGAAACACAAAGAAAGCAGAGTGTAAACATGTCAACATCAGAGTGAACATGAACTGATCCTAATTCCGTTGTATTTCCTTATAAGGATCTGGCTTTGACCTTGGGAATGACTGCTAAGTTTAGTTTACTTCAGGTCTACAGACATTTATTCAGATCCATTATCTTCTAAGATGTGAATTGGAATCTGGCAGCAATGATAGTAGAATAGATGATAGCAATGATTAATGTTTATTTGGTGCACTTTATTTGTGAGACAAGAACAGGAACATTAAATACATTATCTTCTTGAAACACTACAACAATGAAGTAAGATAAATCCTATTAATAACTGATGGGATGGAGGAGTTGACCCCTTAAATGACATTGTGTTAACATTGTGTGTAAAGCTTGTGCCCAGATTATTAGTTGTTCATTAAAATCCATTTTTGTACTATAGTTTTTAGCCTTTTGGGCCATTAGGTCTAGCTGTATGGACAATCTCACTAGCGGATTCTGAGTATTTAAAATGAGCATCCAGATCAGAGGACTGGAGAATTTATAAAATAATATGGGACATTTTCTTGCATATGCAACTGAAAATACTATGTGGTCTACAGTATTTTATCCTTTGCATATAATCACTCCTCTCCCTCTCCTCTGTAAAATCAAAGGTGTTTCCCACTTCATTGGTATGAAGCTTGACTTTTTAGTTTCTGTTAGCCATTAGAGTGTTAATGAGTGCTGTTTACATTATATTCAGGTTCTCAAATATAGCTTTGTCTGACTGTATGCCTTCTGTCACTAGAATGACATGTACCAGGTACCTTAACCAGGGCCCCGAATTGAGAAGACATGTATGCTATCAGAGTTGGGGCACTTACTGTTCTACAAGCTCATCACTTTGATTTAAAGAGAAAAAAAGTGTGTTGTTCTAAGTCACTAACATTTGGGGATTGCTGTTAAGTAGTAAAATTAATTACACAGCCTACTTCTCACAGATCAAAATGGCCTACCAGCTACATTTTTTTCCAGCTACATTTTGAATGTGGAACATAAGATATTTTCAAACACCGACTTGGTCTATAAATTTAGGAAAGTCCTATTGCTATTCCGTATTCCTACTTGAAATGTTAACCTGTTCAGTCAAAGGCAAAAGTTATGGAGCCAAAGCAAAGGTGGAGATTTTTTTTTACCCCTGCACAAATGTTAACTGAGACTCTTGGGCTATAGAATAAGCTTGTGAAATGTGAAGCCTTTGTAGAATGCTAAGTTTGAACATATCACCATCATGGTGGAGCAGATCTAGGCCAAACTTAATAGTTGATTAAAATTTCCTTTGAAATCATCCTAAATTTGAAAACTGTATCATTA
Source organism: Dipodomys merriami (assembly GCF_024711535.1). Classification (NCBI taxonomy): domain Eukaryota; kingdom Metazoa; phylum Chordata; class Mammalia; order Rodentia; family Heteromyidae; genus Dipodomys; species Dipodomys merriami. The sequence continues at coordinate 85,099,587 of NW_027205603.1, forward strand.
GTACAGTGTTACCCATATGCTTTCCTCAACTGTTTAATTACAGAGGAGGCAGTTAAGCAGATCAAGAGACTCCATTAACAGACAAACCCAAAAGCAAATATGATCAAATGTAATTACAGGGAGTAAGTGATTTGGAGTTTCCCAGAGCCTCCCAGAACTCTAAGAAGGTTCTAAACATGATTTATGCTACCACAAAGTGAACCCATACTTACGATCCATCGTCCCCACAATCTGCTAATTGTACTAGATAGAGAATGCACACACATTCAAATGAAATTACTGTTCATTTGTACAATGATATAGGACTTTTAAAGCCCCTTCCTGCTTCCTACTTATGGATGTTATATTACATTTGGTTGCTTGGGAGGGACTTAATTTTTATAATCTATAAAATATTGGCCACACACATGTTTAAGACCTTATGACCCTTGAGGTAATAAAGAAAATGCTATAGAACTATTGTGATTCTGGTACCAGTCATTCAAATCAAGGAATTCAAAGTGCACATGATATTTGGCCACAGTCTGGATGGATATTAGCTTTAGGGGCCAGCACTAGTGACATACATAGACAGGTGTGAGAATTTGTGTTTCCATGTTTGAACTCTGAACTCTGGTTCAAACACTGAATTCTACAAGCACAAAGGAGGCTGAAATGTATTAGAGGTGGTGAAGTCTCAGATGAAGGGACAGCACAGTTGGGCCAAGTGGAGATTCCTACCTACTCAGTGCAGAACTTGACTATATACACAAGTTCCATGTGGATTATATACACAAGCTCCATGTGGATTGAGCTATGGGTGTAGCTGGAGATAGACCACAGGACAACTGAAAACCAAGACTTATGTTTAAATTTGAAGGGAAAAAAAACCTCTAAAATATACTTTTACTTTAAGTTCTTCTTCTTGCCCATATCCCACTAAATTCCAATAATGCAAGTAGATGCAGCAAGTATACAATTAACTCCCATTTCAAAACATTTTCAACATGTTACTTCATCTTCACAACTACCTTGTGATACTGGTTTTAAAACACTTTTGTGGCTAAGGAAATGGAAGCACAGAATATTATTTCCCAAATCCTAGTTAAGTGGTGTTAAAAATCAGAATTCATATCCATGTCACTGAAATTGAGATCGATACTATGATGTGCATAGTAACATTTGTGTGGGTAACTAGTTAAAATTACAAACCAGTTTATCCTTCATCTAATTGATCTCAACAGTGAATTAGGAAGCAAACAAAACAGATGTTAATCATATCCATTATTTCCTTTTCCCTCCACCTGGCAATGTGGCATGTAAACAGAAAGGACTCCTTAAAAGTTTCTTTTTTTTTCTTTCTTTTTTTTTTTTTGGGTCCAGTCGTAGGCCTGAACTCTGGGCCTCTTCAGCTCAAGGCTAGCGTTCTACCACTTGAGCCACAGTGCCACTTCCGGCTTTTTTCTTTTTGCTTATGTGGTGCTGAGGAATCAAACCCAGGGCCTTAAACATGCAAGGCAAGCGCTCTACCACTGAGCCACCTTCCCAGTCCTCCTTAAAAGTTTCGTAAATGGTTTATTTACTAGTCAGGAAGCTAGAGTCTACCCAATCGAAAATATATTTTCATTTAATTTCTTGCATTTTATTAGTATGTATCAGTTCCATAAGGGATCCTGTGACATTTCTATAGATTCCTAATATATATCCCTCTGCTCCCCATTATTCTCTCTCCTCTTGCATATCTTCCTTAAAATAATTTCAACAGGTTCCATGGTTCTATTTTCATACCTGCATACATTCATCCTCAATCGCCCTTCCATTTACCCTACATCTACCCACTAGTACCCACCTTCATCAGAATCTGTTTTACCTTCCTGTCATGCATTTTGAAAATTACACCTTAAAGCACTTCCTATTAGGGGATGTAAATGTTTATGATGGTATTAGTTTCACAGCTTCCTTGCTAAGAAAGAATAATATTTGAAAAAAATGCAGTGAGAGGGCATAAAAATTTCATCATATAGCCACAATACATCATAGCATTCTTATTTTTCTTTTAATAAACCAATGATATATGTATATATATATCATTGCCTGTATATATCATGCCTATATATACATATGTATATATATATATATGTCTCATGTATGTATTATAGGATTAAGAATAACTTAAAGGAGTTCAGAAGTGGCTCTCCTTATTTATTTATTTATTGGTCAGTCGTGGGGCTTGAACTCTGGGCCTGGGCACAGTCCCTAAGCTCTTCAGCTGAAAGCTAGTGCTCTACCTCTTTGAGCTGCAGCCCACTTCTGATTTTCTGGTAGTTAACGAGATAAGAGTCTCACGGACTTTGCTGCCTGGGCTGGCTTTGAACTGTGATTCTCAGATCTCAGCCTCCTGAGTAGCTAGGATTACAGGCATGAGCCACCGGCGCCTGGTAGCAACTCTCTTTTGAATCATCTTTGATAGACTTTCAACAAACATTTAGGTCAATAAATTGCTGTGATGACTCATTCAATCAATTTGCTGTTTCTTCATCTCAGAAAATAATACTGTGAATGTATATTTATATTGTTGGGTCTTTGAGATAACATTTATGAGCCTAATAACAAAAAAAGTGGCTAAATGGATAAATTATTGGTTGGATGCATGATTCATAAACTTGTACATGCCATTTGTGCTTATTCACATATATGCATATTATGTACATATATTCATATACATGAATAACCTTAAAAGTAAGGAAAGAATGTGTGCTAATTATACTAGCCTCCATGTGCTACACTATGCCTCAATTTTTGTAATTGCTGTGTTTTGTAAAAGTTGAGCATAAATTGCTTTCGCACATCAGTTTTAAATGAAAAATAAGTAAGGTCACATTACAAATAATGGTGGAATCATAGGATATTAAATTAGAAGAGACCATGAGGTTTCCCTAATTTAGCTCCATACTTAAGAAACCCTTGTAATTTATCCCTGGAAAGTGGTTGTTTGTTCCCTATTTAAATAATATGTTTACCTCCTTTGAAGGCAGCCTTTTCTCTGTATACCATTAGAAACTTCTTTCTCATATTGAACCAAAACAGTCTCTTTATAAACTCCATACATTGATTACAATTCTTTATTCAGAAGTGGTACAAACTCTACTGTATTTTATACGATGTCACTTCTTAATTCCTTATTCCAAGATTAATGTTTCTGCTTTCCTCAACTATCCCTCAACATTTTTATCATACACATATTTATTTCATTTAAAACTCATTAACCTAAATTAGATAATGAACTTATAACATAATTTTTTAATTTATTTTGGTAAAACTAAATGTCTGTGTGGCTTAAAATAATGACTATTTTTCCAAAATGGTAAACCTTACCCTGTTTTCTTTATTCTAATACAGTGAAATTGGAAAATCTTAATCAGGTTATGGCCTATTTTTAAATTCCCCTTAGGTTTTACTGGTAGGCAATTTTATTCTTCTAAAACTTGTGCATTCTGTAGGTACTCTCTTTATACCTATATTGGGTTTGCAGACAGCAAGCAGAAAACGTCATAGTGAGAGAACTAGCTTCCTGATAAATAGGCCTAAGAGAGAGGAAGGGTCCTCCTGATTCTGACCTCCTTCTGCACTAAGGAAAAGGGAGAAGGTTGCTCATGCAGCACCGTTCTAGGACATACTGCCCTGGCAGTGGTTAAGATCAGACAACCACCCCAGTTCAGAAGCTCAGAGTCATTTGCCACCATCACAGCAGCTGCATCTCAACTTTCAAAAAGCATTGATTCTGTTCCAGCCCTGCTTGGCATTAGAATCATAATGGCTATTGAAATTTTGCCTTTCAAAACTAAATAATAAATAATAAGTGAGCATCACCTTAATCCAGAACCTGAGCTGGAACAGACTCTAGAAAAGGCAGTGGCTTGCTGTATCCAGCAGTGTAATGGACACATGAGAAGATGCAGGGAATGGATACTGAATGCCAGTTGGTCCACACCTTGAACAGTAGCTAAGCATTCAGCCCTGCTGGAGGAAAAAAAACAATAGAGACATCGACTGAATATTAAATATATTTGAGACGCTGAGCTAACCACTGTTACATATAGAAGTTTGATCTTCAGAATCCCATTGTTAAGTATCACCATGCTTTCGTAGGTAACAAAGCCAGATTCAAAGTGACAGAATAGGTTTACATCTCTCTGGCTGTGTAGTGTGGCTCGCTGCTCAGATATGCTTCTTCCATCTTCAAGTTGGGGGATATTCATCTTCTGCTGCACTTCTTAGAAGACAGAAGTTACTCAGAATATAGCAAGATATTCTTTTTATTTTTTTTACCTCTGAGTAGTTCAGATTCTCATAAAGTTATTATTATTGTCATCATCATTATTACTACTGAGCCTAAAATCTGATCTGTTTATATTCCACTCTTTAGGAACAGATTCCTTGGTTCCAATGTACCTTTTCCCAGAGTAACACTATGTATAAATGAGTACTTCATCGGTTTTATTGTTTCTTTTTCTTTCCTTCCCTTGGATAGTTTTTCAGCCTCTTTTGAGCCTTGGCCTACAATTAAGGCTATAAATAAAGGATCCCTCCACTAAAGTTTCTACCCAAGCCCACTTTTATAAGCCAGCATTTTATTACAAAGTGTGGTTGCTCTTATGTTACCAAATCCAGGCAAGGCAAATGTATGGGGGGATTTGGCCAGGCAATGGATATAAAACAAACCATTGATTTCTTCTGTAAGTTCTTCAGAGAAGATGTATTGTCTCTATTAGGGGTGATAGCCCATCGCACGGTAAGCTTCTGTGGAAAATAAAATAAAAAACAAATAGTGATTTGTTTCCTACAGAGAAATTCACTGGCTGTTGACTGGTGGAATGAGCCCACGTGGATTGCACACTTTTCTTTCCTGCAATTACAGTGTAACAAATGCTGGAAACTAATAAGCAGACAAATGATTGCAGCAATCTGCCATAGCAGCCAGCATTTCCCAGGAAATATTTAAAGCCCTGGGACTTTTCTAACCAAATCCTTTTGAACTGGTGTCCTAAGGACAGTGCTATTCTATTAACAATCCTCCCAGATAAGTAAGACCCTGATGTGACGGGTAAAGCAATCACTGTGATATATTTATTTTTCGATTTTCCTAGGCTATTTGAGGCAATGAGCTTATACAGCAGCCCCATTACTGCTTATGTGCAGCCGGCTAATGTAAGTTCTTTACATGCTTGTTGCCAACAAAAAAAGACGCTATGTTCTTTCTTTTCCACCAGAAAATGTCATTTCCCTTCCATTGAGGAGAAGAAAACTACAGAAAAGAGCTCTTGAGTTTGTGAGTAAAAATTTTCCTAGACCAATGTGTTCCTTAGGTTTGCAATCCATTTAAATTCCCTGAGCAAAGCATATGCCCTCAGAAGTAGGTAGCTATAGGTTATAAGTGAGTGAAATTAAAAAGAAAACTAACTGAAGTCTGTGCTACCTAACACTGAGACACTAGATCTTGCACAGGCAAGTTCTGGTTAAATAGAGTCCATAATTGTCTCCAAAGAGAAAAGTGGGTGCTAAAAGCATTGACTGGCACATCAAGGCTTACATGATACCATTTCTATATATTTTTCTTGAGTTACAGGACATATGTGAAGGTGTGTGTGTGTGTGTGTGTGTGTGTGTGTGTGTGTGTGTGTGTGTGTGTGTGTGTATGTGTGTATAAAATGGTGCAGGGTTCACAGATTGAAGCTTCAGTAGAAGGTGGAAATAATAAGCAATACTTTTGGGAAAAGGCAACTTTAGGGAGCTTGGAAAGAGTCCCATCTCCCCATGTGATAAGAGAGATGTCAGGTTGGAAAGCTCTACATTCTGTGAACCAGGAAAAAGCCAGTACTGTTGTCCAAGCTTTCCTTTTATGTGTGTGTGTGTGTGTGTGTGTGTGTGTGTGTGTGTGTGTGTGTGTGTGTGTGTATGTGTTTTCAATTCATTTGTCAGTTTATGAGTACAATGCATCTCAATCAATGTTACCCCTCCATATCATCTTCTTTTTGAGAAAAACAACCCACTGTGGTTAGATTTCCTACACATCTTTGGGTGGTGCCTACCCTCTCTCCATTTCTGTCGTAAGTAGAGTCTGTAAGAAGAGACATTCAGGATAGAGCTGGGCTGGATTTCATGGTGACTTGCAACTACCAATGACACCTACTTTTGACTTGTTTGTAGGTACACTGAGGTTGAAAAACTATAATTACAATAAGGGAGACATTTCTTACAAAAAGAGTGAATCATTTAGGGATCTTCCCAACTGAAGTGAAAAGGAGGATTTGTTAAGAAGATTAGAGTAGCTTGCTGAAAGAGAAACAGAAACAGAAGAATCAGCTTTCAGAGGAAGGGAGGTATAACAGGTCTAGAATCTACTTCGAAGGATCTACTGGGAAATCTCTTTTAGGTGCTACCATAATGGGTACGGTGTAATGGGTACGGTGGAACTTACAATGGGATTTCAGCATTTATAAGAATCTGTTTAGGGAAAAAACCACAACTGGCCTAGGTTGGATGTCAGCCCACTTCTTACCTAGACAAAGCTAGAGATATTTGATTGACTGGCTCTCCACGACACTAGGATACAGGGGTAATTTCTTTTTTTTTTTTTTTTGTCGGTCATGGGGCTTGAACTCTGGGCCTGGGCGTTCTCCCTTAGCTCTTCAGCTCAAGGCGAGCGCTCTACCACTTGAGCTACAGCGCCACTTCCGGTTTTCTGGTGGTTTTATTGGAGATAGGAGTCTCACGGTCTCTCCTGCCCGGGCTGGCTTTGAACCGGGATCCTCAGATCTCAGCCTCCTGAGTAGCTAGGATTACAGGCGTGAGCCACCAGCGCCCGGCTACAGGGGTAATTTCTTAAGCAATGCAAAGTAAATTTAACAAGGAAAAGGGGAAATGATACTAAACTAGATCAGCCAATACATCATGACAAGTGAAAGAAACAGAGGACATTGTACTTGATAAAAGCATGAAGAGAGAGAATACAATACAATTGTATAAAAATGAATCAAAAGAGAAAATCAAGAATACCAAAAGAGGGCTGGGAAGGTGGCTCAGTGGTAGAGTGCTTGACTTGCATGCATGAGGCCCTGGGTTTGATTCATTAGCACCACATAAGCTGAAAAAGCTGGAAGTGGCTCTGTGGCTGAAGTGGTAGAGCACTAGCCTTGAGCTGAAGAGCTGAGGGACAGTGCCCAGGCCTAGAGTTCAGGCCCCATGACTGAAAAACAACAACAAGAAAAAGAATATCAATAGAAAAATAATAGAAAAGGCAAAATAGAAGAGAGAAAAAAGGAAGAAGGAATAGAAAAGTAAGCCAATTAACTCTAATACTTAATCAATGCCTTAGATCAACATAATTGCTTTCTTTTGTTGGAATGAACTGAGGTTTGGTACTGTGAAAGGACTTATTAATGGGCATACAGAGAAGAGTTGGCAGAACTGATCAAAAACAAGTTTTTATATTGAAGAATTTTCTCCTTGTAAACATTCTTTTCTTCATGGACTCATGACAGATACCTTCTCTGAGCTTTCAAATGTTTTTGGTCATTTATCTACATTTTTTACAGTGATTGTAAACTAACTGGAAAGCAGACCATCCTAGCCAAAAACCAACTCAATGCAGTTCTACCCTTAAATGACAAGCACTGGACCAGTGAATAGCTAGAGACAAGGAAAGGAAAGATATCAAGCTATGAAGCCCTAGAGGGAACTGATGAAGTGGAATTACAAGACTGAAATTGTTGGAAGGCAGCCAGCAGAAACTGACTCTGCCTAGCCTAAAGAAATTGAAAACCCTTGGGGTGCTGGATATCAGAGGTCAATTCACATGCATGCCATAGGTTAAACATATTAATTGGTGGTTTGGAACCAAGACCAAAACTGGACGTGCATAACTCCTGTATAGCAAAATTTGCAAGGAGGTCATTCATGTATTCAATGAAACAACAACAGTCAGTCCCTAAAACTTCAATAACCTTGAGGTGGGGAGGGATGGAGGGAGGGAGAGGGAGAGAAAATTCTAACAAGGAAGCATGTATAGTATCATTCATCTGCAGTCATGTCTTGCAATAGGATCTCCAAGTTTAGGCATTCAGAGAAGTCCCAAACACATTTGCTCCAACAGTATTCTACTATGACCACAAGACTAATGTAAACTGGCATCCAATTAAACAAAATGAATGTCCTTAATTAACGAAGGGGCAGTCTATACCATCCAATAGTTCTGTTAATTAGCTCCAGTGAAGTCCTCTACAATGCCTGGAAGAGTAACAACCTATCTGTGTCATTGTGTGATAGCATCTCCTTGCATTACTGGGTGATTTCCAGCCAAGTATCTGGAATAGAAGTGGGATGAATTTCCCAATAGGAAGAGCTGCTCACTATGAGTCTAAATTCAACCCTGAGGAAATCCTATTCACTATTTTCTCAGAGGCTGACATTTGCCTCAGCATCTGCATATTTACCCTGAGCGTCAGTTCATCCATCACAGATGGGGCATGGTCCACATACATTCAAAGGGAAACTCTGAGGAAATAGGAGACTGGAGAGAATTTGTTTCCTGGCCTCTGTTGAAATAGAGGATAGAATTCTGATCTGACTGGAAATTCAATACTCTCCCTATTACTTAGCTCTTTCAACAACATCCTCTGCCCTTAATATACCTCCAGCTCCCTAGTTTACTACTTTTTCTATCCACAGCCAATAAATACACATGACTTCCTTCACAGATTAACCAAGCAAAGTTAGCAACCCAATTTCTTGATTATATAATTGGAATTCCTCTTTTCCTTTTTAGCATATAAAGGTACTTTCTCTATTTGATCAGACTATACCAAATGCAGATTTTCTACACGTGCCCAGGGCTCCAAGTAAATCAGATTATAGCCAATAGAATATAGGTAGCTCATCTAATGAAAAGCAGGCAGGGGAACTAATGGAAATCAGGAAGCCATTCTAAAAGAAATGAACTGGGTTTGTTTCCTTTGGGCTTGGGTTTCAGTAGAGGTAATGTCTGGAAAGCCACCTTGAGCTCTTCATGTCTCCTTTCTGCTGTAAAGCTATAATGGGTCTCCATCTCCCATTGCCTCCTTCTCTCTCCCAGCTCATTTGTCCATCATGAACACTCTCAATATCTAACTCTTCTGTTCAGATTTACTACTCTAGCCAAGCCCCTGGCCCTGGAAGACAGAATCTCTGTGCAGAATCTTTCATTTTCTTCAAAGTGTCTACCTCAGCTGAATTAAAAAAATATATAGCTCTATTTGGTGATTAGTGTTCCTTATCTATTTCTCACATATTGCAACCTAGGGAAGAGAAAGGACTAGGCTTCCAAAGTATATTATAATTTCCCCAGTGTCTTGCCCAGTTTCACACTTAGTATTAACTACCAATAAATTCGAGGTGGGAGGGATGGATAATTAGATAAGTTAATACATATGTTGGATACTTTTTCTTTTAAGCAACAGAAAAACATGTTTCATAGCAAGCTGCTACTTTCATCTATCAATTTAAAAAGAATTTAATTCCCTTTTTACCATGAAATAATGACTAAATGACCATAATAGATATATGGACACAATTACGTATATTTAGAAATCTATACAATACAGATTTTATTATTATGAGTATTTAGTGTTAGATGTCACATCTTTGCATTGTTATATTAATAAAAGTTACTTTAAGAAGACTTACACATTTAGCCAACATTTACTTTGTAAGTTATTACAGTGTCAAGACAATTATTGAGTGCTAGGAATGCCAGAGAAAGATTCTCTGCCTTCTCTTGGAAACTCATATTGTGCCTTGTTGTAGGTAAGTAAATCAATAGTAATGATAGTAGCTGGTGAAGGAACTTAAAGTTATGTCTTATAGACATGAGAAGACAAAAAGGAAATATGGAGGGTAGGTTACCATTTAATTTACAAGGAGAAATGACATCAGTTGCTTTTAGAAAATGCCATACTTGGGCAGGGGCCTGGACCACTAGTAAGGAGTATTCAAAAATTTTCTGAGAAAAGCAGGATATTCTAGGCACAAATGAAGACATGGAGGATAGAGAAACCTTAGAGATCTCAATAGGTTTGTTAGAATGACCAATTTCCAGAGAATTGTGTGATATGGAAAGAGAGCAGAAGGAAGTAGAGCTGTGGCTCAACATGGTGGAGCTCTAACCTTGAGCAAAAGGGCTCAGGGACAGCACCCAAGACCAGCACCCAGAGCCTGAGCTCAAGCCCCATGACCAACAGTAAAAATTAAAAAATATACAGAACATCAAGAACATCATAACGGCTGTCAAACTAACTTAAAATAGAAAATAACCCTATTGCAAAAAAAAAAAGCCCCAAGCCACAGGGTCTTTCTTTCCCCCACCATCCTGCCAAACAACAACGAAAATACAAAGGAAATTAAAAAACCACATAACACATCCCCCTATGGTATTTCTATGGTATATCCCCTGTTGTGATTGTACTTGATTTTGGTACCCTGCATCTTGTATGTACATTTATCTAATTTGGGGAGGGTAAGGGAAATAACAAAATGCTGAAACAAGGACACAGGATGACCCATTCCAACAATGAGACTCACAAGACACTATGTTGCAAATAAACTTTACAAGTTCCAGCAGGAGAGTAGGAGGAGGCCTGAGGAGGTGGGCAAGGGAGGGATAATAGGAGAAAAACAAAGGAGGGGATAATGATGCTTGACAAACCATATACTTATTACGTTACTCATGTAGCTGTAACCCCTCTGTACCGAATCTTTACAATAGAATATAATTGAAACAACAACAACAACAACAAAAACACATTTTTTTATCAAACCATTTTTTATCCCAAGTAATTGAGCACCAAGGTTCTCAGTATCTGAAAAAAAATTCACCCATGTTTCTTGCAGGGGACTGAGGAAAATAACTATGTTAACTAGTCTTTTATTGTTGTTTATTCTTTTTTTTTCTTTTTGAGACAAGGTCTTACTCAGTTCCTAGGCTGGCTTGAAACTTGCTGTCTTCCTTCAAGAACTTTCCAAGTGCTGGGATTAGAAGCATGTACCATCATGACTGGCTAAAAGTAACTATTTTGAAATATGCTACAGGACTCTGCTCTTAAAGCAAGGCTTGCCATTATTTGGTGGTGTCAGGGTGATAGTTTTGGGACATTCTACTAGTTGTGCAGTACTGAATCATTATTGTTCTTCTTTATATATCTCTAATAATAAATAATATGGGACATCTTTTTTTAAAAGAGAGTAGAAAGAGAATTAGACAAAGGAGATCACTTGTACCAAGGTTATGGTAGTCTGATAGAGTGAGTTCTTACAAGTCTAGCCTTTGGTCTGCTCTGTTTGTTTTTCAGTATTCAGACAGAAGACAACATCACTCTTGGTAGACATGAGTGTCTGGTGTATAAATTATAATGACTGGTATCATTTACATGACACCTACATCACAGGTATTCTGACTTCTCAACCTCCAATGACTTAGATTTATGCTATCTCCTCATTCAGAAACTTAAGGCTCAAATAGAGTATACAAGATCCATAAGGCCACATTAGGGACAGGCTAGAATTCAATCACATGTTCTTGGAGATTCTAAGGCTCAGGCTGTCTGCTCTTCTCCCATTGGACAACCTGGCATTACTTTAGGTATGGTTCTGATTACATTGGTCTAAATTTAAATACATTCTTGTTTCATTTAATCATCCTGCTCAACACAGAGATGTGTTATTTGAAAACACCCAGAAAACAGTTAGTTGTTTTTTCCCCTTCTGAAAATTAAATTATTGGATCACTCTAATAAAAGCAAATAAAAATACAGAAAAAAGATGTTCCGACTTTTCTCCTTCAGAGCCAGGATCAAATATTATAAATAATTCATGGACATATAAAGTCCAACTAACCTAATATCTTCCAACTTGACTCCTCTCCCATTCAACTGATTCACTTTCTCATGTTAATTACATTTGGCATATAGAGCAAAGGCCAAGGGAAAAGCTTGTAGTAGTTAGGACTAGGGAAAGACTCCATATCTTCCCTGAAAGAAGGCTTGCTGACTGGGCAGATAAATTCATTCAGTTTAACTGAGATTGCTTCATTGTCTCTTCTGATCTTATTTTCATTTAAGACCTTTTTTGCAAGCTCAGCAAACTGTTCTGAAACACAATGTACTAACAGATTTATTCAATCTTTGTGGGCAAGACTTACATCACAGTTGGTGATTTTTGCTAAATCATTCATCTCAGTCTCCAGGAAATTCCACCCACTAATTCTTTTCTTTTTTATTTAATGTTTTTACTTTATTTATTCATTTATTGTTCATGGACTCTTAAGTACTAAGAACTTAATGGGAATTGTATCTAGCAAACCCAGCAAAGATTTTTCTCACAATTCCCTGTTCCTTAAAATATCAAAAAACTGTTTGTTGCAGCTCTCCACTCCAGAATTGACCTCTTGATATACAAAGTTGTGATTATATATTTGCCTGTGACCATTTCAAAACTGGAGAACATCACAATCTTGTCAACTGAGCAGGTATTTGCAGTTGACCTCCTGCCATTTATAAGACAGTGATAAAAACAAATACGTGAGAAAGACAAGTCGCTTTTCTTTAAGAACTTTGTAGATATGACTAGTCTTATACAAAGTTGTTATGTAGCAAACGTTGATGCTGTGTCTAAAATGACACCAAACTTCTTATTTTCAGAGTCAGTAGAGTATAGAGCTTTTTTTGAGTTGTGCAAAAGGACAGACCATCACATTTTCCATATGAGATGGGGAATTTTAGGGAAATATCTTAACCTCTCTGGGTATTTTTCTTATCAATGAAAAGATTTTAATTGTACATACTTTGTAGAGGTTACTTCTTGAGAAAGTCTTCTGAAGTAATGATGCCAGTATCTAGCACATTGGAAGTGTGTGATAACTTGGTATTTGTAACTGTTATAATTCAATCTCAAATTAAGAGTGCAATATATTGCTGCTAAGGGATCAGAACATACCCATCCTACAATTTTTCTTTTGCACTCAAAAACTCTATAGCCATTGGCTTACAGCTTACACCTATAATCATAGCTACTGAGAAAGCCAAGATCTGAAGGATCAAAATTTGAGGCCAGTCTAGAGCAGAAAAATCTACCAGAGTTTATCTCCAAATTAACTAGTAAAAAGCAAGTGACAGTGTGACACAAGCAGTACAGTATCACCTGAGTAAACCAGTTAAGCAAGCTGAATGAGTATGAGGCCCAGAGTCTAAACCCCAGTACCACCAAAAAACAAAACAAAACAAAACAATACATCATAGAACCTTATGGAATCAGAACCAAATATGACAAGCAAATCAGGGTGGTGTTAAGTCCACGTTCCACCCTGCTTAGTGTATCTACTGGTGTTATCTGATTTTTATGTGAGCAGATTCTCACGGGCTTAAGGCTATGGGTTAATGTCTTCAACTGTAGTCCATTTGGGCTGTTAACATTTTTAAGAATGACTGTGTCAATCCCAGAATTGGGCATAAAGGATTCAGAAAGAGAGATGATAAAACAAAGGTACTTGATATATCTTTATAGATTCATCAAGGACTAATGATTAGAAGGCAATACCAGGGAGACAGGATGCAAAAATAAAATAGTAACCACTTATAGTTGAGTACACATTGATTCATTGATTCTACTGGTATTTGTAAGTAGTTACAGAACAAGTTGTGAAAGCTAACTTTGTGTGTCAATGTGGTTGGGTCACTTGGTGCCCAGATGAAAAGACATTTCTGCATCTGTCTATGATGATGCTTCTGCATGAGATTTGTAATTGATTGGACCTAGTAAAGCAGGTTACCCTCTCCGATGTGGGTGGGCATCATCTAGTCTTTTGCAAGTATGAACAGAATCAAGGAACACAGTGAACTGAAACTTTTAGTATCATATCATCCAATCAAAGACCTTCCAGCTCAGATTAAATTATATCACTGGTTTTCTTGGGTCTGTAACTTTCAGAGAGCAGATGGTTGTGTTTTTCACTTTCCATAATCATAGGAGCTAGTTCCTCACAACAAATAAGCTTGTATATAGTTATATTACAATATATGTATTATATGATATAGAGATACAAAATCTTTTATTGGTTTTATTTCTATGGAAAACTCTAAAATAAGAGTGTGTCACTAAATGCTGTAATGCTACACAGTGACACACATGGTATGGTTATAACAGAGAGATTAAGCTCTCTACCCTGGTGATCCCATTTATTCCTCATAAGAACTCTGAAAAGCCATCCTGATCCCTTCTCAGTAGATGAGGAACTTGACTTGAAGAGAGTATGTCCAGTTACTGAGATATACTGAATCCGGTTTTCTTTTATGTGAATCTTTTTCATTATTGTTATGAATAATCATGGGCTCTGCCTTCAGTGGTGGTAGTAATGGTTCTTCAAAATTTTGCTTAGCTTCTTGAACTCCATTTTCTTGTCTAGAAAATTAAGATAAACAACATGAGCCCAGTACAATTATTCTCCTTGTTTCACCAGCTAAACCAAGACTGAAGTTATATTGCAATGTAAAAATATCCTGCTAATATTCTCCTCTTCTCAGAGAATTAGAATGCTGCTGTCACATGTGCTACATAGCTGAGCAATGTGTTGTCACCCACCACAAGATGCACTTAGTGTGAAAACATGGACTTGCCTTTGATTCTATGAAGAGGTTCATGCACTGACATGGCACAGGCCAGGAGTCTAAGCCTCCAATTGTATTCTTACACTTACTCACTTAATACTGAATTCACTCTCCTGAGAAAGATATATGAGCCCATTTCAATAAATATATAGGGTAATAAATGTACTATGTCATCCCCTTCTTTCTTCTCCTCTCCTCTCCAATAAGCAGCAACAGTGCACCTGAGAGAGAAGGAAGAAAGAGAAGGAGAAGGAGGGAGAGAGAGAGAGAGAGAGAGAGAGAGAGAGAGAGAGAGAGAGAGAGAGAGAGAGAGAGAGAGAGAGAGAGAGAGAGAGAGAGAGAAGAGAGAGAGAGAGGAGAGAGAGAGAGAGAGAGGGAGGGAGGGAGAGAGATTAGATTTCTTTCTTTCTATTTAGTGTCTGGCAAAATACTTGACATGTAGAATGCAGAGAGAGTTCAGAATGAATACTTGATGAACTTATGAACTAAAGTAAGAGTGATTTTCACTTAAGAAGTACAATCAATGGACAAAAATGTTGAACATTTTCCATAAGTAATTCAATTGTTATGTGCTCATTTAACAGACCAGCAGATGGATTTTTTTCATTTTGATATTATTTTATATGATAGAGACACACAGACATTGTGTCTTTGTGCTCCATCCCTAAGAGTGTCCTGCTTTGGTCTTACTTCATTTGAATGTCTGGAGTCCTTATTATTTTTCATGTCCTGACAGCAGGTGGAAATCTAAAAAGATCAACCCAGGTCACATATACCTAATGTGTGACAGGAATTTGAATCAAGATTGAGTGATGGATTCTGGCTTTAACGTTTTGTGGTCTAACCCTCAATACTGTTATAGAGAAAAAGAAAAATTGAAACCCTGGTGTGATGCCTTCAAGAAACTTGATGGTATCCTATATTGCCTGCATATATGAGTCTCCTGGAACTGAAGAAATGTATACCATGAGAAGTGACAAAGAAAAATGTACAGTTCCACTCATGAAAGACATAGGAAAAATGTTTTCTTGGGAAGAATGTGTGCATTGCTGAATTTTGTCAGGTATCAGAGGCTTTGGCTTTGGCAAATGGAAAGGAAGGAGCCTTGGAGGAGGTGATGTCTGATCCCAGAAGTCTCCACCATGATTCATTACTTGCACAAACCAAAAGGGATGTTGTAGAGTACCACCGGGTTAGGTTGTAGGGACACTGATGCAACAGCTCTGGACAGGCTTAGAGTGATTCATGATTTTGCAGAGATTCAAAGCTGTGGATGACTGACTCCAGTGAAAGCTTCAATAGGGGGTCATACGTGATGTATTCAAGAGTGGCAACCACTCCAAGAACAGCAAGTACCACGCCATGTAATCTATTATCTAGGAAGAATGGTTATTTCTATGTGATTTAGAAATGAACTGGTTGCTAGAGACATTATAGCTAGATTAGGAGGGTTGGAGGAATTATGTCTCACTTAAGACAAACTTTTGAGTCATGGATAAGAGGACTCAACAATATAGATACCTGTGCTGACAGAGATGGAGAGAGGAGAGAAGGGTTTACTACATTTTCCAGTTGCCCATTTGTAATCCGGAGACTCACTTCTTCAAGGCACAGATAAATCTTTGAGTTCCTCTGTGATAACTCTTCTGATGCACATAAGCCACAGTGTCATTTGGTTTCTCTTATTTCAATCCCTTTAAGAACCTATCTGAATTAGGGAACAGAAGGGGAACAAAAAATGGTGAGACAAAGGACAAAGGGGGAACCAATGCAACAGTGATACTCACAAGACAATATGTTGGAAATGATCTGTAGGTCTTGGGAGGTAGGGGGAGGAGAAGTGGGAGAAAAACGAGGGAGGGGGTAACAACTTTGACAAGAATTGTACACACCACCTAACTTACGTAGCTGTAACCCCTCTGTACATCACCTTCACAAGAAAATTACATTAAAAAAAGAACCTATACCTCTACTGGAACATTTCATGTGGACTGGGTTAGATCATAGGTTCTTTTTTAGAGCTATGGATGTGTCTTTTCCTCCATTTCACAAATTAGTTGTACTCCTTTAAGACTGGGAACTGTATATTGCATCTTTTTATATATTATTATTATTTAGGAAGAAAAGCATTCTGTAGCTAAATTAACACATGCTCTAGATTCACAGAGAGCAGTTCTCAAATGTTGCTCTACCATATTGTTGTTTAATTTTAAGTGAGAAAGATATCTGATACTCTCATGTGATTGTGTGTCTATAATCACCTTCTAGAAAACAGAGACATTAAACCACTAAGTCTAAGCCAAGCACAATTTCTCTGACCCTAAACAAGGCCAGATTGTCATTTGTATATTGGGTCTATCATTTCTTACTGAGCAAGCCATTCTAGAGGTATCATGGTGCAGGAAAAGCTAAAGCACAACTCAAAGAAGATTAGAAAAACACATCTATATGTAAAGATCTTAGACAAACCCAAAAGAAGGGAATCTTAACTAGAGCAAGATAGCAAAGAATCTGGACCATACCTTAAACCTAAGAAGTCATAGCAATGACACTTTTAGCAAAATAAAAAATGTACTTGCCTGTGGAGACCTTACGATGGTGATGTCAGTAAGGGACCAAAGGAAAATTACATTGGGATGAGTTTCATAATACTCTTTATTGCATCTCTGTGGTAGATAATATTTGTGTTATTGCTTACTAGGCAGTTTTGATTTTCTCATTTGCAAAGAGAATAGAGGAGAATGTTTGTTTAACCAGCCCGTTGTAGAAGTTGAGTAAGGTTACATAATGGCAGCATTGAGCAAAAAGGGTAAAATACTGATATTGTCTCATCTTTTTTTTTTTTTTTTTTTTTTGGGTCCGGTCGTGGGGCCTGAACTCTGGGCCTGGGTGCTGTCCCTCAGCTCTTCAGCTCAAGGCTAGCGCTCTACCACTTGAGCCACAGCACCACTTCCGGCTTTTTTCTTTTTGCTTATGTGGTGCTGAGGAATTGAACCCAGGGCCTCGAGCATGCAAGGCAAGTGCTCTACCACTGAGCCACCTTCCCAGCCCTATTGTCTCATCTTTTAATGAATTATTCATTCTTAAAAACACATTTATTGAGTACACAAGTAAATAAATGAAAGAGCTAATGAATTGTGAATAAAGTCTTGAACACTTTCTCCCAACTCCTGAATTAAACTCTCTGGTGTCAGGTTTTAGATTGAGGAATTGATATATTTATTTCTTAATTGCCTGCTGGGTAGTAAATGGTTAATTTTATGCTCCTTTATGCGCTAGTAATAGAGACTGGGGAGATGGTGGCATGAGAAAAGGAGAGAGGAGGGCCGGAAGCTTTATTGCACTCTGTTTACCTATCACAAAGGTTTTTTCAGCAGGAATTATCTGATAGGCTGTTGGTAGATTGGGAACCTATGTCACTAAAGTATAAAAGGTAGGCTGATCTGTGTACTATTCTTTCTGGATAGGTGAATACCTTATTGCAATCTCTTTAACAATTAAAGAGAAATATCTGGAGTGAAAATTGAAAATCAATAGCATTCTTTTTTCAGTATAAGTGGTGGCTAATTCAATGGCTTCCAAAACTGAATGTTTTCCACTATGTTAAAATAACAAGGAAGGTAGAAGTGCAAATAAAAATAGCATACATATTTTTTCCCTGAATTGAAACAGTGGATGAGTGAAGAAAGCCTCAATTGGATCAAACTTTTATTTTTTTTTAATTTAATTTTATTTTATTTGTGAACATACTGTACAGAGGAGTTACAATTACATGGGCAGGATAATGCGTACATTTCTTACCATGCATTGCAGCCTCCTCCTTTGTTTACCCTTCACATCCCTTCCCAGCCTCCCCCCTCCCCCCCAATCCCAATCCTTCTCCTTCCCCCCCATTCCCCCCTCCCGACGTTGTAAAGCTCGTTTTGGACATGACAACTTGTACTTCTCATTGTTGCAACAGGTCCACCTGTATCCTTAAACAACTGGTTTTTCCCCATCTCCTCCTCAAGTTATACTGACATCAAATATAGTGAAAGCAGGGGTTATACTGTGGGGGAGGGACATACAAAGCAACA
Organism: Dipodomys merriami; assembly: GCF_024711535.1. Classification (NCBI taxonomy): domain Eukaryota; kingdom Metazoa; phylum Chordata; class Mammalia; order Rodentia; family Heteromyidae; genus Dipodomys; species Dipodomys merriami. The sequence goes on from NW_027205603.1 coordinate 85,118,332, forward strand.
AAGAGATAATCTTATAAATGCGTTAGAAACATATGCATGAAAGAAAAAACATTAAAATACACATCTAAGGGTTCATTTTCCTGACATCACATTATCTGACCTTTTCCGCTTGACTCATACATATACTAGATATTACAAATAAGGGAAACCATGGGACCTATGTTTGGATCAAACTTTTAATTGTGATTGTTAAGCTCTGGTTGAGGCAAATGACCTACAGTGGACCTGCACAAGACATAAGCCTGGAACTTAAAGCTCTCAAGATGAACTACACTGTAGCATACAGAGACCAGTGGAAAATTAATTGTACACTTTCATTATTCTAATTGGGACCATTATTTTTTTTAAGATTCTGGCAAGATTTCGACTCTTTGAATAGCCTTATTCCAACTTGATTTTTTTCATAAGCTTTGTGACGTTTAGGGAGTTATTTTGTAGAACAAGAAGAGTTATTTGTCTGGCAACACATTTGTAATCTCATAGAAAACACATTGTGACTACTATAAGAGAGACATCAGAATAACCCAGAGACGATGCCTTATGCAAGGTTTTGCATGACTAAGATTCCTTCTAAGACTTGTCCCAATTAGTAACTAGGCAGATCTGTCTGATGAGAAAGTCAAGAAAAGAGAGACTATAGGATCAGACTATAGGGTCAGGAACAATACTGAGCCTGTAAATCTATTTAAGACCAGTTAACAAAGAGAATTCCAGGACTAAGCTGAGTAGACCATGGTTTTCAGCCCTTGTAGTTATGATAGCTCGAACTATCCCTCAGACCCCTAATTCATAAGTAGAAACCTTAACCTTCAATGTAACCACACATGGATTTAGGGATTTTAGGGAGCTAATTCAGATAAAATGAGACCACAAAGGTGGGGTCTTGATCAAATAAGGCTAGTATCCTTGAAAGAAGAGAAAGACATGTCAGGAAGCATTTTTAACTTTCAGTCCAAAGATGTAGTGTCATGTGAGACTAGGGAGAAGATGGCCCCTTTCAAGCCAGAAATAAAGCCCACATGTTCATTGATCTCACTCCATTTTCCACAATACTAAGAAAAGAGATGTTTGTTTCTTAATCCATTCAGAACTTATATTCTGTTGTAATAGCTTGACCCACCATACTAGGGTTCTTGTAAGGTTCAGTAGAATGGACTGGACATCAAATTTAATATATCATTGTGTATTATGCAAGTACTGGAACTAGGACCCTAATATAGACTCTACGTCTATGAGTTGCAAGCATTCCTGAATTTTGGAATAGTGGGAGAATATGCCACAGTATATAGGTCTCATATGAAAGATGTTGACATACCATTATGAAGCTTCAGTGATGTCAGTAAAGGATCTGTAAGAAAAATGACATTGTAATTAGTATATATCTAGGGTAGTCCTAGGAGAGGCTCACAATAGCTCAATATTTATGTACATATGACCATATAAGATCATGCTAGCGAAATGAGGGACAAGAGGTTTTTCTTTGATGATGTTGTTTTTAATTTACTATGTGAAGTTATTTCTTTTTCCTTGCATTTTCCCCTTGTTACTGTATTTGATTTTTGGTAGTTTGACTATTGTATATAAGTTTATCTGACTTAGGGAAGGGAAGGGGAACAAAATGGTGAGACAAAGACAAAGAGTGAGCCAATGCAACAGCCATAGTCACAAGACGATATGTTGGAAATGAACTTTACAACTTAGGGGATGAACTGGGAGGGGAGGGAAAGTGGGAGAAAAAACTAGAAAGGGGGTAACAATGTTCAACAAGAAATGTACTCACTACCTTATGTATGTAACTGTAACCCCTCTGTATATCACCTTGACAATAAAATTAAATAAAACAACAAAATGAAAGAAAAGAAAAATTACATTGAGGTGAGTTTTATAATTCTCCTTATTGCATCTCTGTGGTAGACAGAGATGTAAAGTTTTCACATATTCTGTGTGTGTGTGTGTGTGTGTGTGTGTGTGTGTGTGTGTGTGTGTGTGTGTGTGTGTGTGTGTGTGTGTGTGTGTGTGTGTGTGATGTGCCAGTTCTGGGGCTTGAATTAAGGGCCTGGGCACTGCCCCTGAGCTTTAGCTCAAGGCTAGTACTTTACTACTTGAGCCACAGCTCCACTTCTGGATCTTTCATGGTTAATTGGAGCTAAGAATCTCAGGAACTTATCAGCCTGGTTTTAAGCCTACTGAGTAGCTACAATGATAGGAGAGCTCTACTAGTGCATGGCTTCCATATATTCTTTTTTTGTACATATTCTTGTTGTAAAAATACTGTACAGAGGAGCTATAGTTACATGAGTAAGGTAATGAGTACATTTCCTATCTAGTGTTGTTACCTCTTTTGTTTGTCCCCTACAATCCCTTCTCTCCTCACCTCCCCAACTTCTCCCTCCCCTCACCAAAGTTGTAAAGTTTGTTTTCAACATACTATCTTGTACATCTCATTGTTACAATAGGTTAACCTATATCCTTATTTCAGCATTTTGTTATTTCCCTTCCTCTCCCCAAATTAGAAATATGTATGTACAAGATTCAGGGCACCAGAATCAAATACAGTGAAAATAGGAGTTATGCCATGGGGGAAGAACATACAAAAAAAAAATCACATTGTACAAGTAGTTTTATCTTTCTTCCTGTTGTTTTTAATGTATTTAAAATGTACCATATATTCTTAAAATGTATGATTTTCCCCTGTGTGTTTTAATTCACATTTATAAGTGTTATTTATACAACGTGACATGCAGTAAATCCATGCTTCAATAAAATTTTCACATGTTGTATATCCTCATATAAACATGAACCAGAGTAGATACAGAACAGTTAGCATACCCCCAGAGACCTCCTTCATAGCCATTCTCAAACATCACAGACCTCAACCATTATGGATCAGCTTTGAATTTCATTTCTTGCTAGGATTTTGCAATATAATTTTATGTCTATGACACTCAGAAATGCTGTTTTATATTATAGTAGCTTCATTCTCATTTCAATTTCAATTTTATGTGTATCTCTCTGTGTGTGTGTGTGTGTGTGTGTGTGTGTGTGTGTGTGTGTGTGTGATGTTCATTTATTCTGTTCCTAGGAAAAAATGACTTGCTTCTATTTTGGAACTATTATGAAGGAAGCAATAAATAAGAATTCATTTAGTAGAAATAAATGTGCATTTTAGAGGAGAAACATGAAAGAAAGATAGCTAGATACACAGATAGATGGAAGATGATAGAGAATTATGAAAGATGAGCAAGAGAGAATCTCACAACAGAGAATACAGACAGACATATATCACCAAGGAGTTAACTTGATGGGCTATAGCCTAATGTCTAACATTAGTAGATACGGTCAACACAGTTTACAAAGTGGTTTCGCAAATTTGTAATCTCATTGTCAATACATGACATTCTTATTGCTTTACAACCTAAATTGTACTTACTATTATCCATATAATTTTAAACATTCCAGAAGAAGTTAGGAAATTATTTTGAATAATAACTATGTAGTGTAACTGACACATTTCTTTTAATTTGTACAAAATACTTTAAGGATTTGATAGGCTCCACCATTATTTGCTCTCTCTCCCTGCCCCCTCTCTTTTAACATAGGGATATTTCAAGGAAATTTCAGGAAAATTTGTCAAAGACCATATCAGACATAAAGATTAAAAATAGTCACTAGTAAGCATAAGTAATGTTCAAGTGGAAAGGTACTAAGAAGAATGAAAACAATTATTAACTCTTCTATGACACTGTTCATTGAGCACTGTGTTATCCAGTTTCAATGAGTTTGTGTATTTTCTGTGATGGCTTTTGCTGTAAAGCTCTAAACTTTATTCCGTAGTGGTCTGATGGGATATGGGGAGTAAATTCAATTTTCTTGAATTTGCTAAGATTTTCTTTGTGACTAAGGGTATGGCCTACTTTGGAGAATGTTCCATGGACTGCCAGAAAGAATGTATATCACAGAACTGGCTGGGTGGAATGTTCTGTAGATGCCTGTTATCAATTATTTAACTCTTGAGATTTTTCTGCTGAGCGTTTGCCTGGATAGATTTATCCATGGGTGGCAATGGTGTGTTGAAGTCACCAATGATCAGTGAGGTTGGATCTATGTGTGTTCTGGTCAATTAGTGTTTGAGGAAATTGAGAACTCCAGCATTTGGAGCATAGATGTTAAGAATCCTTATATATGTTCTCCTGATAGAGACTTACCTCTATTAATAAGAAATATGAATATGCCCTTCTTTGTCTCTTCTGATCAATTTTAATTTGAAATGTTTTGTCTGATTATACTACTACTCTGGCCTGTTTATGAGGCTGTTTGCTTGGAACATTTCATTCTAACCCTTTACCTTGAGAAGGTATTCGTTTTTCTCAGCTAAAAAGGCAGCCTACAGAATAGAAGATTTTTGCCAGCTATACATCAGACAATGGTCTGGAATATACAGAGAACTAAAAACTTTAAGCCCTCAAAGAATAAAAAAATAATGAGTTAAATAGAGACCTCTCAGAAGTAAAAATAGCCAACAGACACATGAACAAATACTCAGCATTTCTGGCCAGGAAGGAAATGAAAATCAAAACAACATTGAGATTCTGCCTCGCTCCAGTTAGAAGACAAAAACTAAACAAACAATAACTGATGCTGGTGTGGATGTGGCCAACCCTAATACATTGTTTGTGGAATGTGAACTTTTTCAACCACTCTGGAAAGCAGTATGGAGGTACCTCCAAAAGCTGAACATAGAAAACAACTCCAATCTTGAATCAGGGTGAGAGTGTCTACCTAAATCTTATCCATGTATTATTTGACTACTAAGATTTACTAGCCTTCTAGATTTGAAGGATGCTATAAACACAGAAGGTAGCTTTCAGATAAGAAGAAAAATACAGGAAACAAGAAAAATAATGAAAAATCAAGAACTTTAATCCATTGTCAATTCCTGCTGTCTCAAGCTGGGTTGGATTTCTTCAAAGTGCCTGACCCAGCCAGAAACAGGGTTTGTCTTATAGAACAGGTTTATTTGAAGCTACAGGCTTCAGAAATAAACATGGGGCTCATAATAACTGTCACTTCATGAAATCAGAAAAAAACAACAACAAAGTGTTTCCTAATTTCAAATTTCTGTCTTCCAATCTAGTGGTATGTGGTTTGTGGAATGAAGACTAATGTCTTCTAAAGCTGTCCAGATGCTGACCTCTAGCACTTGTAGACATGTTAGGTTCTATGACAAAGGGAAATGAAATGCAGATAAAATTAAAGTTGCTAATCAGCTGACCTTGATATAGAAAGATTATCCTAGATAATACAAGTATGTCCAACATAATCACAACTACAATTAAAATGTACCTAAGAGATGGAGACAGGAAAGAGCAGAATGTGGTGATTGTAGAAGACAGGCAACTGGGGGATATGACACTGCTGACGTTAGCCCAGTGAGATGAATTCTTCTGACCTGCAGAGCTAGAGGATAATGCGGTGTGTTGTTTTAACCCTCTAAGTGTTGTGTTTTGTTAAAGCTTCCACAGGAAACAGACACTGACAGACCAAAGGCCAAAGCAAGATGCCAATCATTTACCAGACCCTAAGCTAGTCCACCTGGGCATTATTCATTGATTTGGAAAACATATTAAAGCTTGGCCAGTAGTTTTTCTAATTAGCATCCAACTCATAAACTACCTTGTTTATTACTATTAATACAAAGCTACTTTAAATGCAAAAAATGCCTTTCAGTATCATCTCCCATTTGTAAATATTAATTCTGCTGGTTCACAAACATAGATAAATTTGTGAAACATAATTAGTAATAACAGAAAAAGGGATTACTTGCTGGCACTTGCAGTTTTTCAAGTCCAGCACTAAATATTTTATAGGCATTATTTTGTCTTCAAAATAATTCTAGGAGCTACACACTATTTTTTTTTATTATGTAGGGAAAGATTTTGTCATATATATAAGCCATGACAGAATTGAGAAATGGAATACAACTATGTCTAACTCCTAAGTCTGCATTCACTTACAAGTCTTACCTATTTTTTTAATTAAAATTTTTTTTGTGAAAATACCGTACATAGGGGTTACAATTACATGGGCAAGGTAATGAGAACATTTCTTTAAAAAATTTTTTTTTATTGTGAGAATACCGTACAGAGGAGTTACAATTACATGGGCAAGATAACGAGTACATTTCTTTATTTTATTTTATTTTATTTTATTTTATTTTATTTGTGAACATACTGTACAGAGGGGTTACAATTACATGGGCAGGATAATGTGTACATTTCTTACCAAGCATGGCAGCCTCCTCCTTTTGTTTACCCTTCACATCCCTTCCCAGCCTCCCCCCTCCCCCCCAATCCCAATCCTTCTCCTTCCCCCCCATTCCGCCCCCCCCCCGCACCGACGTTGTAAAGCTCGTTTTGGACATGACAACTTGTACTTCTCATTGTTGCAACAGGTCTACCTGTATCCTTAAACAACTGGTTTTTCCCCATCTCCTCCTCAAGTTATACTGACATCAAATATAGTGAAAGCAGGGGTTATACTGTGGGGGAGGGACATACAAAGCAACAAAGAGATAATCTTATAAATGCGTTAGAAACACATGCATGAAAGAAAAAAATACATTAAAATACATATCTAAGGGTTCATTTTCCTGACATCACATTATCTGACCTTTTCCGCTTGACTCATGCATATACTAGATATTGCAAATAAGGGAAACCATGGGACCTATGTTTCTTTGGGCCTGGCTTACTTCACTTAATATAATTTTTTCCAAGTTTTTCCATTTCCTAACAAATGGGGCAATGTCATTCTTTCTGATGGAGGCATAGAATTCCATTGTGTATATATACCACATTTTCTTGATCCATTCATCTACTGAGGGGCATCTGGGTTGGTTCCATATCTTAGCTATGGTAAATAATGCTGCAATAAACATTGTTGTGCTGGTAGCTTTAGTGTGGACTTGTTTGTAAACATTTGGGTAAATGCCCAAAAGTGGGATTGATGGGTCATAGGGGAGCTCTATGTGAAGTATTTTGAGGAACCTCCATACTGCTTTCCAAAGTGGTTGAACAAGTTTACATTCCCACCAACAATGAAGTAAGGTTCCTTTCTGTCCACATCCCCTCCAGCATCTGTTGTTGTTAGAGTTCTTGATTTTTGCCGTTCTAACTGGAGTGAGGTGATATCTCAATGTTGTTTTGATTTGCATTTCTTTTATGGCTAGGGATGTTGAACATTTCTTCATGTGTCTATTGGCCATCCTTCTTTCTTCTTCAGAGAAGCTTCTCTTTAAGTCTTTCGCCCACTTATTTATTGGGCAGTTGTTTCTTTGAGGATTTGTTGTTGGGGGGTTTAATTTTTTTGAGTTCCAAGTATATTTTAGATATGAGACCCTTGTCCGTTGTATGGCTAGTAAAGATCTTCTCCCAATCCGTGGGCTTTCTATTGATCTTGCTAGCTATGTCATTTGCCCTGCAGAAGCTCTGCAACTTTATGCAATCCCATTTGTCCAACCATTCTTTGATTTGTTGTGTTTCCGGGTCTCTATTCAGAAAATTTCGGCCTGAGCCAAGGAGACCTAGGGTTTCTCCTATTCCATCCTGTAATGTTTTCAGAGTGTCTGTTTTGACTTCAAGGTCTTTGATCCATTTGGAGTTGATTCTGGTGCAGGGTGATATATAAGGATCTAGCTTTAGTTTTCTACATGTAGTTAACCAATTTTGCCAGCACCATTTACTGAAGAGGCTGTCTTTGTTCCATTCTATTGTTTTAGCTCCCTTATCGAAGATTAGATGGCTATAGGTCTGTAGGTTCATTTCTGGGTTTTCAATTCATTGGTCCTGAGGTCTGTTCTTATGCCAATACCAAGCTGTTTTGATTACTATGGCTTTATAGTAGAGTTTGAAATTTGGTATTGATATTCCTCCAGCAGTGTTCTTTCCGTTGAGGAGCGTTTTGGCTATTCGGGGTCTTTTATTGTTCCATATGAATTTTTGGATTGCCTCTTCTATTTCCTTGAAGAATGAGGTTGGAATTTTGATAGGTATTGCGTTGAATTTGTAGATAGCCTTGGGAATTATTGCCATTTTCACGATGTTAATCTTGCCAATCCAGGAGCAAGGGAGGCTTTGCCATTTTTTAAGTTCTGTGTTGATTTCCTTTTTCAAGATTTTAAAGTTTTCATCATAGAGGTCCTTCACTTCTTTAGTTAAGTTAATTCCTAGGTATTTTATTTTTTGTGGGGCTATTACAAATGGAGTTGCTTTCCTAATTTCAGCCACACTTTTCTCATTGTTGGCATACAGAAAAGCCATTGATTTTTGGGGGTTAATTTTATACCCTGCTACTTTGCCAAAGTTTTGAATCAGCTTGAGTAATTTGGGAGTGGAGTCTATGGGATTCTTTAAATACAAGATCATGTCATCTGCAAAGAGGGAGAGTTTTATTTCTTCTTTCCCTATTTGGATCCCCTTTATGTCTGCATCTTGTCTTATTGCTGTAGCTAGGCATCCTAATACTAGATTGAAGAGAAGTGGAGAGAGTGGGCATCCGTGTCTTGTTCCTGAGTTAAGAGGAAATGGCTTTAGTTTTTCACCATTGAGTATAATGCTGGCTGTAGGTTTGTCATATACAGCCTTTATTGTATTGAGGAATGTTCCATGGATTCCTAATTTTTCCAAAACCTTCATCATGAAGGGGTGTTGGATCTTGTCGAATGCTTTTTCTGCATCTATTGAGATAACCATGTGGTTCTTATTCTTGCTCCTGTTGATGTGATGGATAATATTAATTGATTTGTGTATATTGAACCAGCTTTGCATCCCTGAAATGAATCCTGTTTGATCGAGGTGTATGATTTTTTGGATGAATTGTTGAAGTCAATTGGCCAAAATTTTGTGAGAAGTTTTGCATCAATGTTCATCAAAGAAATGGGTCTATAGTTCTCTTTCTTTGATGAGTCCCTGCCTGGTTTTGGGATGAAGGTTATGATGGCTTCATAGAATGTGTTGGGTAGTGAGCTTCCTCTTTCAATTTCATTGAAGAGATGGAGGAGTATTGGTGTGAGCTCTGCTTTGAAGGCCTTGTAAAATTCTGCTGTAAAACCATCTGGTCCTGGACTTTTCTTAGCTGGGAGGTCTCTTACTGCTGTTTCTATTTCAGTGCTTGATATGGGCCTGTTAAGATAGTTTAACTCATCTTGGTTTAATTTTGGCATGTCAATATTTGCTAGGAAGAGGTCCATTTCTGTCAAGTTCTCAAACTTATTAGCATAAAGTTTTGAGAAGTATTCCCTTATAATGTTCTGAATCTTGGTTGTTTCTGTGGTGATGTTTCCATTCTCATCTCTGAGTTTATTAATTTGGGTGTGTTCTCTTCTTTTTCTGATAAGGTTTGCTAAGGGTCTGTCAATTTTGTTAAGTTTTTCGAAGAACCAACTCTTTGTTTTGTTGATTCTTTCTAAAGTTTTTTTGGATTCTAATTCATTTAATTCTGATTTAATTTTGATTATTTCTTTCCGTCTACTGGATTGGGGTTTATCTTGCTGCTCTTTTTCAAGGAGGTTTAGATGTGTCATTAAATTGCTAGTTTCAGATCTCTACAATTTGTTGATGTAGGAGCTCAGAGCTATAAACTTGCCTCTGAGTACTGCCTTTGCTGTGCCCCAGAGGAGCTGGTAATTTGTGTGTTCATTTTTGTTGAATAGCATGAACATTTGAATTTCCTTTCTAATCTCTTCCATGACCCACTCTTGGTTCAGCAGTGTGTTGTTCAGCCTCCATGTGATACCGGATTTTCTTTGTTGGCTTTTGGTGTTGAGTTCTAATTTTATTCCCTTGTGGTCAGAGAGAATGCAAGGTACAACTTCAATGTTTCTGAGTTTAGACAAGTTTGCTTTGTGGCCTAAAATGTGGTCTATTTTAGAAAACGTTCCATGTGCTGCTGAGAAAAACGTGTATTCTGATGCTGCTGGGTGAAATGTTCGGTAGATGTCTGTTAAGTCTAGTTGATCTATGCAGTTGTTTAGATCTGCCATTTCTCTGTTGAGTTTTTGCCAAGTTGATCTATCTAGTGGGGAGTGTGGTGTGTTAAAATCCCCAACAATTAATGTCTTTGGATCTATATGGGATTTGAGGGAAAGTAGTGTTTCTTTGATAAATTTGGGTGCTCCATTGTTTGGCGAATAGATATTTAGAATTGTAATATCCTCCTGAAGGAGAGATCCTTTAATTAGTATGTAGCGACCTTCTTTATCTCTTCTCACGAATTTTAATTTGAAGTCTATTTTATCTGATATTAGGATTGCAACTCCCGCCTGTTTTTGGGGGCCGTTTGCTTGGTAGATTTTGTTCCAGCCTTTAACTTTGAAAATGTGTTTTTTTTACGGGCAAGATGTGACTCCTGCAGGCAGCAGATAGAAGGGTCTTGTTTTTTAATCCAACTAGACAGTCTATGTCGCTTAATTGGAGAGTTCAGTCCGTTAACATTAAGAGATAGGACTGAGAGGTATTTGGGAGTTCCTGCCATGTTATCCACCTTCTTGAGGACTGCAAAAACTGGGTTCTTCCTATGGTTCTTGGATTCTCAGTTTGGGTGCAGTTTCTTGGCCTTTGTTGAGGTCTTGTTGGTTTTCTATGTGTAGGACATCTTTAAGAATCTTTTGTAGGGCTGGTTTGGTGTAGATGTATTGTTTCAATTTTTCTTTGCTATGGAAGGTTTTTATTTGGCCTTCAGTTATGAAGGAGAGTTTAGCTGGGTACAGTATTCTTGGTTGATAGTTGTTTGTTTTTAGGGCATGGCATACATCATTCCAGGCTCTTCTTGCTTTGATTGTCTCTGCTGAGAAATCTGAGGTGATTCTAATTGGTTTCCCTTTACAGGTGATTACCCTTTTCTCCTTGACAGCTTTAAGGGTCTTTTCCTTGGTCTGAGTTGATTCTGTGTGGATGATAATGTGACGGTGGGATGTCCTATTCTGGTCTGGTCTATTTGGGGTTCTAAAAGCTTCTTGTATCTGAATAGGCCTATCTTTTTGTATGTTTGGGAAGTTCTCTGCTAGGATCCTGTTGAACAAATTTCCTAGACCATTAACTTCTGTTTCTAGGTGCTCCTCTACACCCATTATCCTTAGATTAGGCTTTCTGATGGTGTCTTCCAGGTGTTGGATAGATCTATCATATTTCTTGGACTTGTCTTGGATGGTTGTATGTTCTTTCTCTATAATATCTAGGCTGTCTTCAATCCCTGAGATTCGATCTTCTGCATGGTCTAACCTGCTGTCAAGACTCTCTACTTTGTTTTTTATCTCTTTTCCTTCTAGTTGGTCAGCTTTGATGGCTTCAAGTTCTTTGTTGAAGCTCTGTTTTAGGTCTTGTATGAATTTCTTTACTTCCTTAATTTTGTGTTCAGTGTTTGTTCTCAAATCACTTAGTTGATTGGTTATGGTTTCTTTGGACTCCCATTCCTTCTGTTGGGTTCCATTCAGCATTCCCTTTGTGGTCTCCCTAACTTCCTTCAGCTCTTTGTTACTGGATTCCATGAATGCCTTTAGTGATCTTTGTGTATTCTCTACCTGGTCTCTCAATTCCTGTATTACTCTTTGATTAGCTTCTTCCCCTTCATGGGATTCCTGTAGTTCTCTTTCCTCTCATTCGTGGGATTCCTGCAGTTCTCTTTGAGTGTTCTCAGCCTGCTCATGCCATTCCTCCCTTTCTCTTTGAGTATTCTCAAGTTGTTCACACAAATCCTGTATCAGTTTTTGAGTAGCTTCCTCGTGCTTATGATATTCCTGTATAAGCTTTTGGGATGCCTCCTCTCTCTCCCTTTCACGCTCATACAGAGTCCTTTGTAAGTTGTCAAACTTCTCATTTATCATGTTTGCCAGCAGTGTTTGTAGAGCTATTTGGGAACTCTCCTCTGGATTATTCATTATCTGTTCTGACCCCTGATTATCAAGATTGGGACTTGAGATATCCGCATTTGCCATTTTTCTAGTGTTTTTTCGGCTTACTCTGCCCATTTGAGATGAAAATAGCACCAGTTTTGTGCTAGAACACTATCTTAAGGCAACCATCAATCAAAGTTTGCATTTGTACAGTCAATAGTCTACAGATACAATCTAGTTCAACAGATACATCTATTCAACATCAAACAACTATATGTTAATGGGCTTCGAACCGCAGAGAAGAATTTGGAAAACCAGAAATTATTAGGGTTAGGGAGAGATGTGGGTAAAAAATAGGAATAGATTGGTGTGGGGAAGCACAGGGAGAGTTAACTATGTCCTAATCCCAATGCAGGAAATAGGTTCGGTAGGATGCATGTAGAGAGAGAGAGAAAAAGAAGAATGGGAAAGGGAAGTGAAGAGAGACCAGAAAAAAAATAGAAATGTAAAAATTAATATTATTATGGGGATTAAAAGACCATCTATTTAGAGAGAAATGTGAGTATATTAATAGAAGGGTAGGGACATAGAGGAGAAGTGAAAAACTTAAAAAAATGCTTCAAATATTATATAGGTATAAAGAGGTAGTACTGCTATTAAGGAATTTAAGTCTCAGAGGTTTTGAATTGAGTAATAAATTTGTGGATTAAGTGTGTACACAATGGGGGATAGGGTCTACTAGTTAACTACGGGTTTATCTGAGGATGTGCAGGACAAGAGTTAAGTCACATACAGAAGATCAAAAGAGAAGAAAAGGTGAAAAGGATTAGAAAGGGAGAAAAAAGATCAGAAGTTCAGTAGAGCCAGACAAAAAAACAAAAAGATAGTTAAGAAAGAATGAAAAAGAGAAAGAAGACAAGAAAAGAAAGGAAAACACACATTCATGTGTTCCTAAAATAAAAATTATAAGAGGAAAAAAAAGTTACTGGAAAACAATTATTTTTTCAAAAAAAGCAAAAATTAAAGATTAATAAAATTTTTAGAAAAGGAAAAATATATATATATATAAGGTACCAAAAAAAAGAAAAAAAGAAAAAAAAAAGAAAAGAAGAGGAAGAAAAAAAAAAGTTCTTTGATTTTTTTTTTTTTGATTTTTTTTGGGAGGGGTGGGAAGAATCCTGTATCTCCCTTTTGTCTGTAACCAGCCTCTTGTTGGAGTCTCTGGTCAGCTTGAGGTCCTGTGGCTTGATTGGTTTCTTAAGTCAGTTTGTTCGAACAGGCAGAAAAATGCTCTGCTTTACCCAAGATTTTGAGATCCCCCTCCCAGATTAGTTTACTGGGAGGGTGATCTGCTTTGAGAATCACAAAAGAGGGGGATGCAGTGGTGAGGCTAGGTTCTGGGTAGGGTTGAGGCCTTTCAACAATCAGTAGCTTTTTCCTGGGGCTAACACAGAGCCCAGCCTGGAGCCGTTCTCAGGGTTTCTGTTTTTCAATTGATTGTGGAGGCTGCTAGAGGGAGGGGCAGCCTCTAGCTCTGGTTACCCAGTGAGGAAAGCCAGTCCAATGGCTGGTGCCTGAGCTGGGTGACTTTTCCCTGGATGGAGCCGAGTCTGGCAGGTCACTTTGCCGTTAAGTTCTTGTGACCTGCTAAATGACTCGTTTTATTCCAAGGCCTGGGTTGGAGCTGGCAGCTCCTCCGAGCTTTGTCGGTATCCAAGATGGAGATCACCGGTGCTGGGGGGGGAGGGGTGGCCTTCCCTCCTCTGCTCCCTGAGAAGGAGTGAGGACGTCGGGCTTCTACTCATGTCGAGTCTTGGATCCTGGGTCGTCTCTGGTCTGCGAACTGCTCCTTGTCGGTTCTTGCTGGTGTTGAGTAGAATCCACTCGTCCGCTGCGTCTGGCTCCTTTGTCCCGGACTGTCTGTGTGAGCGCTCAGTTATGGCCCGGGCTGCGTTCTCCGCCGCGACCCTGCTGCCACCGCCGTGGCGGTGGCTGGCAGGCGCTCAGCTGTGTCTTTTTGCCTTGGCTTCCCCTGTCTTGTCTAACTCTCTGTCCTGTGACGGCACACTTGGTGTGATTCTCTGGCTTAGGACTGTTCACTGGAACTCTAAAACTGCTTTCTACACGAGAGCTTGTTCAGATTCCAGCTTCTCCTCCGCCATCTTCCCGGTACTCTCTCACGAGTACATTTCTTATCAAGCATTGTTGCCTCCTCTTTGTTTCCCCTTCCCATCCCTTCCCATAGTCCCTCCCTCCCCCCACCCGATCCTCCCCACCCCCCCACCACCAAAGTTGTAAAGTTCGTTTTTTACATAATGACTTGTACATCTCATTGTTGCAATGGGTCCACCTGTATCCCTATTTAAACAATTTGTTTTTTCCCTTCCCCCTCCACAAATTATACCAACATCAAATACAGTGAAAGCATGGGTTATACCATGGGGGAGGGACATACAAAGCAACATAGAAATCATCTTATAAATATGTTAGAAACAATTGCATGAAAGGAAAAAAAACCCAAAAAACATTTGAATACTTATCTTGGGGTTCATTCCCCTAACATCAACTTATCTAACCTTTTCTGCTTGACTCAGACATATACTTGTTATTGCAAATAAGGGAAACCATGGGACCTATGTTTCTTTGGGCCTGGCTTACTTCACTTAAAGAGTACATTTATTATCAAGCATTGTTGCCTCCTCTTTTGTTTCCCCTTCCCATCCCTTCCCATGTCCACCCCTCCCCCCTTCCCCCTCCCCCCTTTTCCCCCTCTGGCCAAAGTTGTAAAGTTCGTTTTTCCACATAAATTTAAAAAAAAAAAACAAATGTATATATTTTCAAATGTTTTAAACAGGAATGTATTGCATCTGAAGAATCTACTGTGGAGTCAGCTACATGTCTTTTGTTCATATTCACACTCAGGTAAATACAACTATTAAAATATCAGAATAAACAAAGTCCTGGCAGTTCACAGCTATAATCCTAACTACTGAAGAGGCTGAGATCTGAAGATTAAGGTTCAAAGCCAGCATGAGTCAAGTTCTAGAACACCAGCCATGAGTGAAAAAGCCATGAATTCAACCCCAGTGTGAGCACACATACACAAAATCTGAAGTTTATGAAAGAAAAGCATGTTACTTTCTTAGGCAAGAATAACTATAAAGTTTTCTTGAGAGATGCAACAGCGATATATACAAGACAATATGTTGGAAATGATTTGTACAACTTGGGGGTGGGGGTGGGGGGAGGGAAAGTAGGAGACACATGAGGGAAGGAGTTACAAGAGTGCCAAGAAATGTACTTGTTACCTTACTTATGGAACTGCAACCCCTCTGTACCTCTCCTTGACAACAAAAAAACTAAAATAAATTTTACTTCACAACGATTATCCCTAGTAAATATGACAATTTACTTTTGATTTTAGGTTTTTTAGAGTAAGATAATACTATGATTTTTCTTCACTGCTTTTTATAATTATTATCTTTAAATAGTGTACAAAGGAACTGCCATTTAACAAACCAGCTTATGAATAGAATATATCTTGATCAGAACTTTGCATATTAATGCTTTTCTATAAATTAAAATGCCAGTCAGAACTGAGTTTGAAACTGTATATGAAAAATGTTTTGTAAATTGCTTTATCCATGTTGATGATTTATTTTTAATAAAACACTAATGGCTTCAGCATACATTTCTGTGATGTGTAGAATCTTTCCAGATCTTCAACATATACCTTCCCATTCAACATAATCCTTAATGATGAGCTAGCCGACATTCTTTATAAATAATGGAAAGCTCCAATATAGTCCCCTTTGAAGAACTCTCACCAAAGGCATGTATACATCATTACCACATAGAACACAGGACAAAAAGATAAAGGGACGTGAATTCTTCCCCATGGAGCTCACTGTCTACTGGGAATACCTAGAGCATAGATAATTCCAATTAGATGGAGTCAATAATGGTGCTGTGACTTTTCCCAGTTAACTTAATATCCTGGAACCTAATTTCTTCTCTTGTGCCTCTTTATCTCTGTCTCTGTCATGTCTCTGGCTCTCGCAGGTTATCTCTGTCTCTCTTTATTTGTCTCTGCTCTTTCACTTCCTTTCTCTCCCTTTCCCCCCCTATTTCTCTCCCCCCCCCCCCGCTCTGTCAAGGCCTCCCTTGACTTTGGATCATCTTTCTCCTAGCTACTCAGGAGGCTCAGATCTGAGGATCACGGTTCAAAGCCAGTCCAAGCAGAAAATGTCTGTGAGACTCTTATCTCTAATAAACCTCTCAGAAAATGGGAAGTGGCACTGTGGCTCAAGTGGTATAGCGCTAAGCTTGAGCTGAAGAGCTGAGGGACAGCGCCCAGGCCCAGAGTTCAAGCCCCACAACTGACAAAAATAAAAATAAATAAACAATAAAGTAAAAATAAATAAAATAAAAAGAAGCATTTCTCTGTGTCTTCTCACAGTTTTATAGATTGAGGTTTACTCTGGGCAAGGATGGTTCTTTTCATCAGATATCCTCGAAGTCTATCATTTAAAGCAGCAAGTGTAATGAACTTGTGTTGAATCCAAATTCTCCAAATTTTATTGCCATTGTGATATTTATTAAAATGTAGGATTTTTCAATTTTAATTTTATGTTATTGTAAAGATGCTATACAGAGGGGTTACAGTTACATGAGTAAGGCAATGAGTGCAATAGTTGTTGATCATTGTCATCCCTTCCCTTGTTATTTTACTATCCCTTCCCTAAAAAAGGTTATTACATAACTATGGTTCTGCTTTCATGAACTGGATTAATACTGCCATTTTAGGAATCGATGACTTATTGTGGAAATGTGTTCCTGATAAAACAATTTCCACCATTTCTTCTGTCTCTGTCTCACTTTTTTCCCCTTTCACAGGCAGTGACACAACACACAGGCCTCACCACAGCCCTCACCACATTCTTCAGCTTCTGAACCACCAAAGCCCTGAGCCCAATTTCCCACTCGTTGGTATCCTGTTGAAACAGCAGAAAAAAAGAAGAGAAAGTCTTTCTGCAAGGCACTTACCAAGCATCAATCATTCTTGTAAATATTCTGTATGTTAACTTCCCATACCTCTACATGCACCTCCTCTTCACCTCCTCCTATACCTATGAGTCTCTTTTATTTTCATTCCATCATGATCTGATAAAATGCAAGACATTCTTGCATTTTCATGTTGTTGACATTCCTTATGGCTTAAAATATGATCTATTTTGGCATAGGCTGCTGAGAAGTACATGCCTTCTCTTGTAGTTGGATAGAATATTCTGTAGATATCCATTCTGTCCATTTGCTTTATGGCACCACATTATCTCTAAACTTCCCTTGTTTGTTTTTTCTCCATAGAGTAGTGTAAGAGTAATATACTGAAACCACCAACTATTACTGGATTTGGACCTACAGGTCAATTTATTTTCAGTTGTGTTTATTAAATTGAAGACACCAACATTTGGTGCATATATGCTTACAACTGTCATAATTTCTCCATGAATTCTTTCCCTTTGTTGGCATTTTTCTGACTGACTCAGTTTGAAGTCTATTTTGCTAGATCTATGGTAGCTACTCCAGCTTATTTGCAGTCTCTGCTTTCTTGGAATATAGTTTTGTATCCATTCATTTTCAATCTGTGTGTGTTTCTGCCAATGAGGTATGTTCTTGCAGATAACAAATGGCTGAATCTTGTTTTTAATGTAATTACCTCATGCAGGTACTTTAACTGGAAAGGTGAAGCCATTTATGTTTAGCATCATTATTGCTAGCTATGTGATCATTTCTGTAGTTTCATGGTTTTATTTTTTTGGTTTTGTTTTCTCCTGTTTGACTTGAATACTTTTTCATTCTTTCACAGATTTGTTCATCTTAGAGGTTTGCTGGTTTATTGAGCTGGTTATGTTTGATTCTTTCTTAATTGGCATTTGTTTTCCTTTTCTTCTAATGAAGTCTACTGTTTCTTGACCTCTTGTTATTGTTCATTTCTTTCTTCCTCTTTTGGGTGTAAGATTTCTTTACTCCCTGACATGCTACTTAAATGTTCATGAATTTATTTTATGCTTACCTTGAAGACTTTATTTCTCTTTCAACTTTAAAGGATAACTTTGCTGGATATAGCAGCTAGGTAAGCTGCTTTGTTTCCGGGCTTGGAATATATACTCACTTATTATCCTGGCTTTTAAGTTTTCTGCAGTGAAGCCTGATGTTATTTTGACATGTTTGTCATTTTAAGTACTTTTTTTTGTCATGTTCTTTCTTTTGTTTTTCCTTTATAATATAGATAATTGAACTTAGGGCCTTGCACAACACTCCAGTCTTTTTTTTTCTTTAGGTTTTTTTCAGATGTTTCCCGGGTTTACCTGGGCTGGTGTTAGATGACATTCTCTTACCTATACCTCTCACATAGATGGTATTAAAGGCATGCATTACTATTACTACAGTCTTCTTGTTTTCAATATGGACTCCCTCTATTGTTTTGCCTGAGCTGCCCTCAAACCAGGATCTCCTTAAGTAACTGAGATTACAGGCATGCATCACCATATGTATCCGGCACTTCTCCTCTTCAGCTTTCAGTATTCTCTCTTTGTTCTATGATTCTGGCCCTTTAAGTATCATAATTATATTATATTATTATATATAATATATATAATTATAATTATATTATATTATATTATATTATATATACTTGTACATATGTATTGGCATTTTAAGTATAATATGAAACAAAATTTTCTGATACTAAGCAAAAGGAAAGAAATATACATATCACCCCATTTGTAAAAATAGTTTTATTGTTAAAAGTTATAGAGTTCATAAGCAATGTAGATTAAGATAATGATGACTATCACTGTGAAGATTAAAAGGTATTTGTGACTTTAGCTAAGTATAACTATGCCACAGCATTGTGAATTTTATGTAGTCACATAATCTCAATAAAAATATTTAGAAACAATATTTTCTGTTCTAATCATGTCTATCAAGAATCCTAAATGACTCCTGTAATTATATATCCATGTCTTTTATTGAATTTGTTTGATCTACCCTTATTGTAAATCTCAATTTCCTCCTCTATATCAAAAGTCTTTAGACTCTTATCTCCCAGAGTTCTTAAAAATTGTGTTCATAAAATTTTTAATGCCATCTAAATGTAATAATTGCTCAGTTTTGTCTTCATCTTGGCCTTCTTTCTTTTGCTTGATCTAGTCTACTGATGCTATTACCCATTAAAGCTTTTTTGTATCAAGCTTTTCACTTCTATTGGCTTTATTTCAGAATCTCCACTTTTTTGTGAATTTTCACACCTCAGTCTTTTAACTTCTCATTTTAATTCATTACATATGTGTGTTTCTTGGAGGTAATTAATCATATCTTTTGAATTCTTTGACATTTCAATCATCTCGATATATTTGAACTCAGTTATTATACAGTTACAGCCTTCGAGGAGAGACTCTTGATGCCTTATTTTTCTGTATTTCCTGTACTTCAGCTTTGTACTTCACATATCTGTTGAAACAGGTATCTCTTGTAGTTTTATATAGGGGTCTTCTTAATGAGTAGCCTAATGGTGAGCTCTCAATCTTAACAACTTGGAGAGACATACGCTTTAGCATATTGTAGTGACCAAAATAACAGCAAGACAAAATATTCTTTGAAAATTTATTAAACCATAAAATATTACCAGCAAAGAGTGAAAAATAAGGAGCAAAGAATCACACAGGATGAACTAGGAAGTTAAATATTAATAAAGATAGAAGCATTAATAAGAAAGTAATAAAAAGAGATCACTGGGAGAAGAAGCAAGATGAAAGAGTAAAAGAATATGGGATGGAAATACAAAAGGTACTGAGAGGAAAACAAGGCAAAACAAATACGATTCAAATTAAAATATTACAATTCAAAGAAGGTCAGGAGAGTTATTAGTTCTTACTTTCTGAGGATATGGAGGAGAGAAGCATTTCATTTTTTTTCTCAGCTTCTCATTTTGAGTTCACTATGTATGGGAGGAGGTGATTTATTTTCTCAGAACCACATGGGTCAGATCAGGATGGTCCATATAGTGATTGATCCCCAGCCTCCCTTTCTTGCTGGTTTCTAAGCTAACAAATGGATACAACAGTGCCTGGGTGATTAATGCCAGTGACATCCAAACACTGATCCAGATATACAGTGAGCGCAAAAGTGTCCCTCCAGCTCTTCCTGCTGTTGTAGCTGGTTGGAGGTCCCCTTGTACCACAAGTGTGCCCATGGGTATAGGAAATGCTCAAACAGTAACTCTGTTTCTATCAAATGTCTTTTGGGCTCTGAGAGTGAGGAAGAAGATTCAACCAAAGCAATCTGCATGGAGACATGGATACTGGGTGTTTCTGCCCTGGATGTATCAATCTCGATCCCAGTTTCCACTGCATCCTTGCTCTCCTCTCCTTCAATGAACCCGACTGCATCCTGATAGGAGCTGCCACACTTGTACCTTGGAGTGAAGACACAGCATAGAGTAGTGGTCAACCAACAGTGGAACAACAGATACTGTGAGGTCTCAGGTATGAGTCCACTTTGATTACTGTAAAGCTTTTGGTGAAGTTTGAAGAATATATACAGTACTTAAGTCTTGGGAAGTGTTCCTTCTAGTCCTAGCATCTTAAGTTCAAATGCACCTGGGAACTAGACAGGTAATTTCACATCAGGCTAAAACACACATTCGTTTTATTAGGGAGAGCTGGGTCTGAGGAAGAAAGGACAGTGCGTAGCTCTGGCTGAACATGTTCCAGTTCAAGTGCTTTTCACACACTGCCAAACTAAACTTATTTTCCTCAAGAAATCCATCCTAGGACCATCAGTTGACCCTTCAATGCCAGGCAGCTCTCTCAGTGTGGCCCAAGATAGTAATTCCTACAAGCTTATAAGGATTAGTTCTTAATAGACTGGAGCCTGAACTCCAAGTAACCAAGAGGGTTCTTTCTGTAGAGAGATCAGTGCTAATGAAGGTCATTGTCCCTCACTACAAAGATAGGAATTTAAGCCATCCCAATATAGTTTCATGAGTACACTTAAATTTTTTCATTATTGATTCTAAAAGAAGAAAAATAAGCAAACAGCTTTCCTTCAAGGAGAGACCATGCCAAATATCTGACTTTCTTTCATCCAGTCCATGCTGAAATCCTTGTTTAAAAGGACTTAAAACACCAGAGAAGTACTAAATCCTTTCCATGCTCTGCTCATGGATGCTAGGGAAGAATGCAGGCTGCATAGCAAGTCTGAGTGTTTGGGACTTGGACTCTTGTGAGCACAGAGGCACCCTTTCCCTTTCTCTATACACAAAAGGAATGGAACACATTTGCTCTATTTTCCCCATTTCTGTTCGGAAATATGAGAAACACTTTCAAGAAGTTCCTTCGGAATCCCTAAGAATAAACTCTTTCTGGCCCCACACACTCCTTTCTCTTTGTGGAAATCAGATTACACCCTCCCAGTGATTTCTCAGAAGAAAATCAAAGCATTCTGCTCCGGAAACATTCAAAATAGTCTCCTTTCCTTAAAGCACACTGGTAGCTGTGTAGCTCCAACAACACTGTGGGAGTCTGAATTCACATCCTGATCTTGCCAGGCTGATGACATCACTCCTGTTTTTCATAATGACTTCTTCCATATGTGCTGCTTGCTGGAAAAAAAACGCACACATGTGGGGCAACCAGAGATGAAATATACATGCACTGTGAGCCTAGCCCAACTTTCCCTACTCAAGGAAATGGAGATACCATTTGAGTACTGTTTAAGTGACACTGATAAAATAATATTTTCTCTTCTAAATGTAAGAACCATTCCCAGTCTTGCCAGGAATTAATTCTCTGAACTGGTTCATTAACCATTTAGTAAGTCCTCTTAACATAATAGATAATCACAGATACCACCAGATAATCATTAAAGAATCACAGAAAATGGGTGCTGTTTTCTAAGTGTTTCTAAGGCACTAGGTGCTTACATTGTGCTTTATACTTACTGTGATGCATCTTTGAATTGTGGCCATTTCAGAGATAACCAAAACTGAGGCCCGAAGAAGTCAATTGTGGCCCAGAGAAACAGTGGAATTCCTCTTTCCATGCTATTGCACCAGAAAGTAGTGAATAAGATGAAGGGCAAGGAATTGATGATAACATGTTTTAAAATAGGATGGCTTGCCAAACCTCTCGCCTCTGGAATGCTTTTCAAACTGTTCACTTATCTATTTATTGTCCTGTTTGAAGGTGGGTTGGAGTTAGAAAGGCTGGTGCTTTGAAAGTCTCTTGAAGTAAAATAGCACATGAAATGCTGCCTTCTGGAAGCACAAATCAAACTTCCAAGGGAGTTTGATTTTGTCTGAGCCTACACTGGAAGATAGCAGATAGATTTGCTTGTATTGTTTCTTCTCTTCTGCGTTAAGGCTTTCCTTGAGGTACTACCTGATCAGATTCTTGCTCTTTTATATTATTATTAGGATCTGCAAAAGATCTTCTTACCCTGTTTCAAATCCCCAAACCTTTCTACATCTTCCTAGGTGGTAAATTAAAGGATTGTTCCATGAGGATGTCTTTGGTCCCTTAGCTGCTTAATCAGTTTTTTTTTTTCTTAACTCTCTTCTTCCTGACCCCTCACCCTCATTGTGGGAAGGTGAGCTTCCAGTGATGTCTCTCCTAGAAATCTCTGTTGATATCCCATCATTATCAGATTGAGCATCCCTCTGAAAATTGGGCTTCTTCATTTCAGAAGGGATTGGGAATGGATAATGTTGATGTTAAAATCTCACCGTCCTCTCCCACTCAGAGAACTGCCATCCAGTGCCACTTTCCAGTCCTCAAGAGGATCTGTCCATATCACTGTGATGAAGGATCAATATTAAGTTTCCCCAGCAACTTTAATCAGCCGTGAAAACATCTTTCCTGTTGTTAGGATACACTGAGAGGAATGGTTGCGGGGGGGGGGGGGGGGAGGGACAGGGGGGTGGGGGGGGAAGGGCGTTGTCCTCTTCATCCACTGAAGAGATCATGCATAAGAGTTTATTGTGTGGCTGGCTCCAGCTCCCTGAGAGTGGTGCTTGGCGAGCTCCTAACCCCCAAAAAATTCTCTGTGAGAAGCCTTATTTCACTTGAGATTTCTTTAGGGGGTAGGTGGGGGAGAGAGGAGGCTTAAAATATGTAGGCACATTCTAAAAGCTTTTAAGAAGGTCTGCATGGATCCAAGTCTCCAAGAGAAGTCTGAAATTTATACTTAACAGCAAAACCCATACTTGTCAATTGCCAAGATCTGCACCACAAGGCTTTAGGGTAGGAAATAAAAAGAACTGGGCTGACATCAGGGGCTAGAGTGATAGACTTGGTTGCTAGCAGTGAAAAAAAAAAAGAGAAAGGAGTGTTGGTAGGGTTTTTTTCTTTCTGTCCTCATTGATTCCAGCTTTAGCTCAGCATGAGTTTATTTTTAAAAACTTGGATGCTCCATTTTCAGAATGATCTAAAAATACATGCCTGCATGCCTGCGGCTGTAATGTGTACATAAATCCAAAACCACAAAAGAAAGTGATTATGCTCAGGAGCACAGAGAGACCACAAAGCAGAACTGAAGAATCCCTTCCTACCATCTACATCAGGAGGCGACATGTGTGGACGCCATGCTCCTGTGTATGTGTCAGAATTGCTTTCCTGATTGAGTAAAACAGGTTTCCTATGCCAGAGATGTAAAGAACATGAAAGAGGGTGTTGTGCAAGTAGAATCCCATGTTGGCCTTTCATTCTACCTGAGATGGCATCCTTCGTAAAGCTAAAGCCATAAGAATGCACATAAACATTGATTAGGAATGCTTTTTCCATGTGCTAGGCATTATACTTAGCTGTTATAGTTGTACTTTCTTTCCCATAAGGACCACATTAATTAGGTATAGTTATGGCCCAAATAATGAAATTTTGGTGAAGCACTGGTCACTAATATGTAACAGTGTGCCCCTGAAAGTACATTTCCTATTGGCACCATAGCCATCTTTATTTGTGTAAGTACAGACAATGATGGTTAGACAAAATCAAAGTCCCTTAAGGTCACATGTCTCATTACTTACCACTGTCATTGAGTACCTCGTGACTGACTATACTGATACGTCATTTAACAGATGGATATTTTTCTTGCCTGGTACAGGATAAGATTCGTGCTCTGAATTCTTGTGTGGTGAAACACTTTATATAGATTCCATTTACTGATCATATGAACTTTGAACATGAGTTATTTTATAAGTAATGCAGCTTGTTTTCTAATTCTGGTTTTGTGTGTGTTTGTTTTAGGGATTAAGTGGAAAAAGGAAAAAAGGAATAGGAAAAAAGAGGCCCAAGAGAGAAAGGGTGAGGGGATGCAGCCATAATGTTCAGTGTATATTATCTATGTGAAAATGGAATTAGGTAATGAGGAGGTGGGTGGGATTAGGATAGATTGGAGGAGAATAATGAGAGGAGTGACATTGTTCAACATGCATTGTGCTTATAAACTGGCATGTTAAATTGAAACCCCTTTGTAACTACTCAAAGATAATAAGAAAATAAAAAGGTAAAATGGGAAAAAAGAGATGAATAATCTCTAATTACAACAACGATTTAATAACTCAACCAGAAGTCATACCCATGGGAGGAAAATATCGTCTGATTCTACAGCCTGTGTTCTCAAGCTCCATGTGATCAGAGGCAACATGCACCATGAGTCAGAGGTCACTTACCTTCCAGTTATGAACTGCTTGGTTCTGAAACTGTGGTGCTCATTACTAGCTTTTTAATCGTGTAGGACCTTTTTAGCCTCTCTGTGCCTCAGTTTTTCCTATCCACAAAATAACCTTTTTGATCCACCTCATAGAGTAGCTGAAAGAACTGTGTGGGGTAATGGAGGTAAAGCTCACAGACCCACATGGGCCTTGGGTCCTAGTGGTGATTCACTATTGCTTTGCACTGCCACCCAAACCAGACCAAATAACTGACTGATGTGTTTACCACCAAAGAGGAACTTTCTACCAGTTACATTCTCAGCCAGTGCCATTTGTGTCCACGTTAATTACTTCATTTAAATAGTCCAGGTACAAGGGGAATGGGGAAGAGGATAAAAGAAACAGCAGTAGAGCAGGTGAATGCGATCAAAGTACATTATATGTCTTTATGGAAATTCACCCTGAAGCCTTTTACTATGTGCAACTTAATATATGCCAATACCAACAACAGCAACAACAAATAGAAGTAGTTCCGCTGTGATCATGAAAGGCCCAGGAAAAGAGGATCTGATGTTTGTAGTGATAACAGAGACTAGGGAAATAATTATGTTAGCGTTTGTTCCTCCACTGTTAACAAAATACCTGAGGAAACTAACTTAGAGAGAGAAAAACTCATGGTTTCAGTTCATCGTTGTTTGGTTCAATGGCTTTTTGGCTTTTTGGCCTTTATGGCTACCAAAAGGTAGAGAGTGAGAGAGGGAGGGAAGGGAGAAAAGGGGAAGGGGAGAGTCTTGACCCAATATCCTCCCTTTAAGAGCATGCTCCTACCATTGACTTACTTCTTCCACCGAGTTTTTATCTAAGGTTTCTACTACCTAACTGATGTTGTCATGTCACCACCTGCTGAGGACCAAGCCTCCAAGCCAAGGGCCTTAGAGAACATTGCAGATCCAAACAAAAATGACAGCTTGTTTGGTCAGCAATAGAAAGACCATGAGCTCTCAGGAGAGAAGCAAGGAGAGAATAAGAATGTTTGATTTCTTCCAAATATTCAGTATTTGAGTCTGCCGGAGTAAGCTGACAATAGCAGATTCATGGGAGAAAAAGTATATGTCTTACTTAATGTACACTTGTACTTGGGAGTAATACAATATAAAAATTTCACACAAGAAGTCAGGCCTCAATAACTCACACATGTAATCCTAGCTATTCAGGAAGCTGTGATCTGAAGATCATGAAGCATGAGCAAGAGACATAGAGTTCAATCAGCCAGTGATGAAGATGTACCATACTTATACATTGACATGTGGAATTGAAGTCTTCTTTGTACAACTATTTAAAGATAATCTAAAAATAACCGTAATAAAGAAACAATTAAAAGAACTGAAACAAGAGCCAGATGGCTGATACTTAAATACCCATTTCTTTTTCTCTTGGAAAATGAGGGTTGTCAGCCATTAGAAGTACAGTAAATGAGTTTTAGAAACAAAGAATTCACCTGAAGATGACAGGAGAGCCAAGCATAAGGTTCCTGGGCTGTGCTGGAGTGTGTGATTTTTCAATATTTTCTCTCATGGCATGCGTTTTCATCTCTCTTGGCTAATATTTCAGTAAGAGAACTGAAGGGAGCTATGTTTCTCTTTGCTGGATCTGGTCCTAAGTTTGACAAGAGAACTCCAGAGAAACCCCTCCCCTGCATTGACTTGTCCCCAGTGCTCTCAGCGTGAGGTCGAAAGTGGCACATTCTGGGGTCTGATTTTTCTGAGCATAGAAAAGATCCACAGACCTTTGTAAAGCACCCTAAAGACAATACTTTCTGTCCCACAGACCACATGGTCTGTGTTCTAACTATTCATCTCCCACGGTTGGGACACCAATGAGAAGTCAATGAGCCAATGAAGGAATGCGGCTATGTTGTTCATAACTTCATTATGGACACTAAAATATGAATCAGAGTCATTTTTTGCCTGCCCCAAAATACTGCTTTCCTTTGTCATTTAAGAAAGGTAAAGGCCATTTTATTATGGGTGGGATACACACAAGGAGCAGATGTAACCTTCCAAGTCATTCCCCTCTGGACCTACTTCCTCCAGCCTGACTCCAGCTCCTAAACTTTCTAGAACCTCCCGAAATAGGGCCACAAACCAAAGACCCAGAATTCAACACATAAGCCCATGGAACATATTTTATATTCCAACCCTCATAGCATGTCCAAAACCTTTATTCTGGACTACTGTTTTCAGTACACCAACATTTATCAGACAGTTGAAGAAGTCTTTTTGTCAAAATAACAAACTGCCAATAAATAATGAGACTGTGATCAGTCCAAAGTCATCTGGTTTGAAAGCTTCTTCTCTATGGCATCCCATTGTTCAACATACTCAGAAATTAATCCAAGCAGGCCTTGAAAAAATATCAAGTATTTTGGTAGCTAATTTCGTCGAGCCAAAGGAATGATAGTTCGACATCACTGACAGGTACTTATCGATGACCCACTTAACCCCTTTAATCTGCTGGAGAGGTAAATGACACAGGAATGCCATGGGTAAGTGGCAACACCAAAAAAGATGGTAAAAGCGGATTCGGAGGCTCTGGATCCCAGCTGAGGGCAAATTTTCCCACTGTGGGAGTGTCAGACATCATCTGGACATTATTGGTTGTCACACATAGAAATGGGGACTACAGAGACCTAACTGGTAGAAAATAGTGAGGCTGCTTGTAAACAGACAAACAAACCCAAACTCCTCTTTGTAATCCAGTGGTTGATTGTCCTTATCTGGGTACCCACATTGCTTCTGATGCACTAACACTAGAGCAGTGAAGGGAAGTGCTACTTGTATATTACTGAACTGGGTTTGTTCCAGCACACTCTAAACACTGATCACCTTTACTATACAAGAAGACCCTTGAGTTGAGAAATGTTTCTGATTCTAAGCACTACCACCAACAGAGAAGACTCTGAATAGATGATCTTTGTTTGGAACAATGAGAAGAAAGAACAGAAAAGGCAAGAGATTGAGTCAAGTAATAAGGACATTCATATGAAGATTTTTGAAGTCCGTTCTTTGAACCAAACCTCAGTCTACCATTGAAAGGTAACGGCTTTTAATTTCATGGATTTTTTTATGTCCTCTGATAACTGGAAGACAGAAAAGGGAACACAAAGTAAAATGGAACCTGCTGCCATTTAGCTTTACCTTGAAGAGTCTGTGCTTGAAGAATTCAAGAGACAAGCCCAGAGATCTTTGCCACCCAAAGATTGGCACAATTCTTCCTCAATCAGCAATGCTCAACTGGGCATCTCTAGTGATCTAGATAATTTCTGAAACAAAGAAAATATTTTTACTGGTTAATTTTATGACTTCCACAAATATATTGATAATTCTACTTTCAGATAATTATTGGCTTTATTTTTCTTGAGCAAGCTATGTACCATCTTTAAATGTCAATTTCTTGCTATTAAATGATGATTTTTATTATACATTTCACAAGGTTATAGTTAAATTATACCACTGATCAGGCTGATGATTGTTTGTATTTTTTGAGCCTGTAGCAGAGGGACCAAGAGTGAGCTGGACACTAGGAAAGTATGATTTCACCTCTATCTGGGGAGTTGATGGTTGGAATAGTACGCAAGATACTTTTTGTAGTCAATGTAAAATTATGTGCTACAAACATCCATCACTTTCAGTTTTATGATACAGTGAAGTCAAATGAAGCCGAGGCCAGTAGACAAAGCTGCAGGGAGAAAATCCTGGCCTAGGTCCTGTGTCTGGATAGGTGGAAGGATGAAAAAAGACAACACCAGTATTTACTAGCCATTAAACGGGAAATGACTTGAAAAATAGCTTCACCTCACCTTGAAGGAGCCTAAAGTTTTATTCATTTTCTCAAAGAGAAAGCTGAAGTTTCCAAAGCACTTCAAAAATAAAATTGAATGCTACACCTTTTTATGATTCAACCATTTCCAGATATGAATCCATTAAGTGCGTTTTTAAGACTGCTGCTATCCTTCTCTGAAGCTCAGGGAAAGCATTCTTTGTGGTTCGACATTCCTTTTCATTTACTCTGGAGGAAAATGCACCGTGAAAATTTCCATATGTTCATCTTATCCTGTACATATTTATGTCAACAGTTTCCTTTTTAACAACTTTCAAAACATATGCTCTTTCCCAGCTATTTCCCCTAAAAGTAATTCAGCAGTAACATGATTCATGGATTATGAGGACTATGCAAAATTATAGAAGCAAGTATGACATTTGTACTTGATAAAAGTCATTGTCCCAGAACATATCAAGTGACAAATTTTACCCGCTTGCTTGAGGTATTCATGCTGTTCTATTGGAGACTGTGAGAAACATCACGGCTGGAGCAGGCTATTGGTCTTAGCAAGGCATTGTCTTAACACTTATTTGTAGCATACAATCTGTTTTAAAAACATACAGCATAAAAGTGAAGGGAGAAAGTAATCAATAAAGGCAAGTCTTGGCCAGGCTCTGTTGGCTCATATCTGTAATCCTAGCTACTCCCAAAACTGAGATCTGAGGATCACAGTTCAAAGCCAGCCTGGGCATAAAATTTTTTGACATTCTCATCTCTAGCTAACCAGTGGAGTATAAGGGGTAGAGTACCAGGTTTGATTTGACCCATACAAATGAGTATAACACAACACCTTGAATTTGTCTCAGTACTGGTACACACACACACCACACCCCCCCAATAAGTGCAACTCTTGAGATTTGTTGCTCATAATCTTCATATTTCACTAATTTATGTGGAGTTAAAATAAGAAAATTAAATGACATGAGAATGTTTTCACTTGTAGGATATCTTTAAAATAATTAAAATTTTCCTCAAGACACATTTAAAGTTTTTTTAAAAAATAATAAGATCCTTTTCCTCACTTTCAAAGAGTCAGTTTTGCACTTTACTTAATAATTTGAGGTTATTTAGAAGCTATAGTTCTGATCATTGCTACCATTTAGATACGGTCTGAGTGTGTCTCCCAAAGAGTCCTGTACTGGAAGCATAGTTCCTGCTGTGGTAATGTTGGAGGCTGGGGGAGACTTGAAGAGGTGAAGGGCTGTGGTCATAAGGGCCTAACTCAGAAGTGGTGAGTGTCAGACTTGAGGAGTTAGCTTTCACTAGAGCAGGTTGTTGTAAAGCGAGGCCACCTCACACATTCTGTCTCTTCTGCTTCTTTGAGCTTCTTCTTTGGGTTAGGCCAAGGCCAACTGGATCATCACCAGAGACCAAGTAGATAGAGTTGGTTTGCGGCTTTCAGTCCTTCAAACTATGCACCAAATAACCATTATTTTTTAATTTGTAAAGCAGCTGGCCTCTGGTATTTTGTGCTAATAGTAGAAAATAGACATAAATTGGTACTGTAATAGTTGTTATAACAGCATCTGAAAAAAACAATGAAGAAATGACTTTGGGACTGAATAATGGCAGAGCTTTGAAGAATTTGAAGATGAGAAAGGTCCTAGCTTGGTATAAAATAAATCATTTGGAGATAATACTGATGAGAACTCATAATACAATGGGACTAAAAAGGAGTCAGAATTTACCAAATCTGATAAGGCCTCAGAAATGAGAGGTTCTTACTGAGAAATGAAGACAGGCCATCTTGTTACAAAGTAGGTTAGAACATGGCTTTACTGTATTCATATCCTAGGGCTTTGTGGAGGGATATGCCTAAAAATGATGAACTAGTTTGTCTGGGAAAGAAATTTCTAAGCAAAACATAGAATGGGAGATTTGAGTAGTTTTCAGCATGATTTAGGACCAAAAGAAAAAAAAAGAAAATGATTTTTAAAATACACAGCCTGGAGAAAAATGTGCTAGAAAAGAATAAAATGCTGAAATAGACAATTGACTGCATGTTAAGATATCTTCATAGATATAGGGAGCTAGGAGCCAACTGTCAGAATGACAGATACAAGGCCTGAAGGGCAACTCAAATCTGTGAAGATACATCTTCTGTCCTAGTTCAGAGGCCTTCCAGAAAAGAGCGATTTCAAAATGCCGTACAACCACTGAGTTCCTTCAAACCCAAGATAATCTTCATGAGCT
Source organism: Dipodomys merriami (assembly GCF_024711535.1). Taxonomy (NCBI): domain Eukaryota; kingdom Metazoa; phylum Chordata; class Mammalia; order Rodentia; family Heteromyidae; genus Dipodomys; species Dipodomys merriami. The sequence continues at coordinate 85,149,009 of NW_027205603.1, forward strand.
CAAGACCCAAGACTACCTTTCTCAGGTTTTGACTCTGCTCTTTTAGAAAGCAACTGTGCCTATGCCTATTGTTTAAATGGGTCCAGATGTGGTTCCTGCTATCGCTCCAAAATGAGCAAATGGAAAGCTTTGGCATAGTCTATGTGTTGCTAATTCTGCAGGTTTGAAGGATGCAGGAATCATGGGTTTGTGGTGGTATACACAGAGATTTCAAAGGACAGATCAAGAATCCAGGCAGAGAGATTCTGGTGTGCTACAAAGACAGAGCCATAGCCAAGACTCTGCATGAGCATTCAACTTTTCTTGAGACTCTAGCTAGTTAGAGCCACCAGCATCTTGCCATGCTGACCTGGAAAAATCTCAGGCATTATTATGCAACCCTGAAGACTAGCCATGTTAAGATGTAGCCCACAAAAGTCATAATCAAGGCTGACATTAAGTCATTATGGGGGAGTCACCACTGCAATGTAAATGGCATATTAGACTTGGAGCTTTAAGATTCAATATCTTCACTGTCCAAGTTCTGTTTTGCAAGGAGCCATATTGGAGAGGGTCCACAATTAATATGTTTATGTATTTACATTCTGCTCTAAAGTAAACAGACTCTTGTTATTCGATATTTTGTAGGAATAATATACTTTATTCCTAGAAGTGGTGTTGTAGTGAAACTGCCTTATATACAGCACTTAGTATATTTAGATAGTTGTTCTGTTTAAGATCGTTAAGGGTTTTTTTTCAGGGTTTTTAGCTTACCGGTACTTGCAGGGCAAATATCCATAGAGGTGCTTACTTAACTCATACTGAAATAAAAAGGCTAAAAGTAATTCCTAGACCCCTAACTTTCATACAAAAGGCAAGAGTGGCTTTTTAGCTCTTCAGACCTTCCTCCCTGCTGCTTACCTAAGGAATTGTATACATTAGAGATGTATCAGCAATGTAATACTATACCACTAGTTGGATGGTTCTGGTTGCCACCATTTTTTTAAACATAACTACATTAATTTGATGGCTGTTAGTAATAGGTGGCAATTAGCCATGAACTATGGGGAAATGAAAACTCACTCTAAAATACAATAAAACTTCCCATGTCACAGGTAGCTGCAGCGCTGTAGACTAGAGGAAAGGACAGGAATTTCCCACAGGCCATCTCAATGGGCACTGAAACCCCAAAGGCAAATGCTGTTGTTTTCACCCTAGAGACAACCCGCCATCAGTCTACTGAAAGTGTACTTGTGACTCTACCTTGCAGCCACAAATTCTCTCAAAGCAGGAGAAAAACCTAACATGGGAGCTTCCATTCTGTGTCTGTCATTGTTCAAAGCCATTCTCCCCATGGTCACGTTCTAGGAAAGACAAATGAACTGATCATCTCTTTATGACAAAGGACTAAAGCTATCCCTATGGAACAGCCAAGCCCCACAGGACAGATGACCTCCACAAATGAATTTAAATACAAATAATGATCAGGCTGCACCTAGGAGCTGGAGCAATCATCTCATGGAAACCAATGTGCTCCCCTAAAATGGGAACAAGCTAAAACAAGGTGAGATACTGGCGGGCAGGCCAGCTGTAACCAGGACTTTTGAAGTATGCATACCTTTGTCCTCCGCCCCTAATTCTCCTTCTTTAAAGCTAACACTCATATCTGAACCTGAAGATAGCTGAAGATGAACTAAGAACCAAGGTATTCCCAGGGCATTAGAGTATGCCACATAATTTCTTTCTCTGCCATATTTCTTTCCTAATAAACTTTCTCATCACTTTCATTATGATCACATGTTGCCTGCACCTTTTTCTTGCTGGACATACAAATTAAAACTGGTTAAGTATGCTCAACTTCTTAATAACATCAGTAAAATAAGTTGTTTTAATATAGCAGTCTGATTTCTAATGAAGTTGATATTTATTCGTATAGTTTATTATTTTTTTGTTTAGTGATTTAAAAAATCATCTTTTACACAACAATGTCCTGAAAGTGTTTTTAGCAACTCACATTTTGATCTGTGAAGGAGAACAAGACAGAGGAGGAAGAATAAGAATTCAAGCTCTACTTTTCCTCTCCAGGGAAATTTTTTAATGTGTTCCGTTCAAGGATGCCATCTTAACTAGACCCAACGGCATGAAATTTAAAAGCATATCAAGTTCACCTTTCAAAGGAGATACTGCTAAATAAAGTTAGGATATTCATGTATATTCAGAACTTTTAAACTTTGCTCCAAGCATCAAATGCCAAAATATTACACACAGCACATAAACATCTTTGTTTTTCTGAAAATGATCTCGCTCAGGTCAAAATGTCTCTATGGCACATTTCATACTCAGGAAACTGTTGAAGGAATTAAGCTAGAATGAAGTCTTTGCTGTGAAAGACTTTCCTTTGTTTCAATGTACTCTTAACTTCACAGTTTACTCCAGCTTCTAATAAAGAACTGGAGATAAAGTGCTTATACAAGGAAACTCTTAAATGTATAGCAACTTTGTTATTTCTCAGAAGGAAACTTTGACAAGAGGTTAGAAATAAACAGGCATGGAAGACATCTTTTGTATGAATCAGGAGGTACACCCACTGCATTTAAAGTATTCTCACATACAGAGATGACACAAGCCATCCAAGGTCACAGAGTTGTTCTCTGAAGAGGCTAGACTTCAGTGTAGTTCTCTCTGACACCAGAGGTCTTATACTTAACTAGGCTGTCATGTTGAACACAGTTTGTTTCTGAGGCAAAGTAACCTGAAAATTTGCAAAGATGACTGATTAAAAACGGTGAAGCAGGTTAGGTAATAGAATTACTATGTAATTTTTTTCTGTCTGCATTATGTAAACTATGAATGTGTTCAAGGATGAGCCATTCAATTGTATTCTAAAGATACTCTTCTAGGCTCTCCTTACTCAAATTCTCACCAACTCTTTATTTTTTAATGTTCAGCATCACAGGATGTTTGCATTTGAAGTTGTTTTGAAAGTCAGGCATTCCAACTTTTACATTTTAGATATAGCAAAATGTTGGTTTACCAAATCTGGTGATTGTCTTTACCTTTTCAGGATAACTCAATGGAGAAAGAGTAAGACCCGCAGGTGTAGGACTGAGGTCTTTGCTAGCTGTCAGCTCAGGATCTCTCTCAGGTTCTTGAAGTTACTTGGATCCTCACATGTAAGTTGAAAACTTCAACTTCAGCAGTCATAAGTAGAACCCTTTGTGCATCTCATGACTGAATCTCTTTGACTTCCCGATGAATGCCAGCAACCAGGGAAAATTCTCTGCTATTACAGGGCTGCTTGAAGGAGGTGATGGAGTGTGAACCCAGAAAGTGATGGTCCAGATAGAAAGAGGAAGGCTCCACTTGGTTGAGAAGATTGTGAATCTTGCTGTGGGAAATGAGTGCACACACACTTCTAGTCCCAAAGTGATTATATGTATCATTTAGGGCAGTGCATTTTTGTTTTTGTTTTTGAAGCAAAGCCAATATAGGTTATTCCAATGAAGAACTTGAGAATTGAATAGATGTGTTCCCTGCATAATTTTGAAATCTAGTTATTTTATACATGTGGATCTTTCAAACTTTTAGTATCATATTTCACAAAGTGTGCAATGCTCTCCCACTGCCTATATTTTGCAACTATGAGATCTACCCCAGCTCTCTCTTTCATCTGCATAACCCCCTATGTTATGACCAGGGTTGCAATTCCAACCTTCCAAAGTAGGATCAGAGATTCTTACATAAAGTCACAGTAGAAAATAAGTTGATAGACTACCAGAAATAAATAATAATCTAAAGTGATTTTCTCTGAGAAGCAGATATTACTAATTCATGTCAGCCCTGTGGACTATGACAGCAACTGAGTGATAAAAATCCTTTCATTTCCAATACCTGGTTTGTCAACAGTGATTGCAAAGGAAGAATTTGTTCTTCGAAGATGTTCTCAGGCCTGCAGTGAGTTCTTACAATGGAACAAGAGAAAATATAGCCCAAGGGATTTCTGGCTCTATCAGAGTTTGCTGTGGCTTCCTTTTCATGAGAACGAAGTCTAAGAACTCACCATTTCCGTTTCCCTCCCGACAAGGCATGTGAAAATAGAGAGTAATAAAACAATATAAACAGCCAAAAAAGTACAATCTTACTCTCTGTAGCCTCAGGAGGCAATGTTGGCCTGGCTTCACGTGCTGACTGGCTAGAGATGGTTCAGGAATGGGGGTAGGGTGGGAAGTGTTCATTTCTTCTTTGTCATTCTCTTCCCTGGCTAATAGCTCAAGTATCCTTCCTGTGGATAAGATCAATTACACCCAGCTTACTTAGTGTTTGACATTTTGTGGGACTGTGACCAATTAGGTAAATTAAATTCTTCTCTACTTTATATAAAACTAGTATTCAATAAATAGTGCTAAGTCTCTCTTCAGAGGTGTATTCAACTTACAAAGGGACTGAGGGAATGGCTTAGGGGTAGAGGGCATGCTTAACATGCTCAAAGTCATGGGTTCAAACATTAGCAGTGCAAACAACCACCACCACAGCCATCATAAAGTTCTTTGCTTTTCCTTTTTCCCTTTTCCTTTTCTTGTTCAGCCTGCCCATTCTGTGAGTTCTAAGGAAGAATAAAACAATGTCAGGCTAGGTTTTAAATGAGTCAAATCTGGTAGATGTAAACAGTGACTATCTCAAATCAACGAGTTTGCAATTCCAACCCTGTCCCCTTTGACACAATAAGCATGCAAAGATGGAGATGAATGGCGGGGAGGAAGGCGGCCACATATACACAGACACCCTATGCGGAAGGAACCTAAGTGCAATTTGATTAGGGTTATAAGATAGGAATGTTCCCTCCGCTTAGGAAACACACATGCGGAAGCAATTTATTCAGAGGGAAAGCCAAGCTCTTGTGCTGAAAGACTAGACTGACTGGCTGTAGTGTATAAGGTTCTACATTTTCATTGTAACAACTTATGGTTGTAACAACATCCATTTTCTCTGTCGATCCTGCCCACAGAAACACATGTACATCAGACCAGTTTTATAAAACCATACTTACTGGTGCACAATGCATTTTTAATTTTCTTCTTTTCCATTGTCAATGCTTTGATAGGAGGGGTTGAAATCCCTTTAGTCAAACTTGCTTCAGAAATGAATGGATTGAGGCCTTCCCATCTTCTAGCTTTAAGAAACCCTGAAGGTCAGCATGGGCTTCGGAGAGATAGTGAACAAGATTGTGTGGTCCTGAGATTTGGACATTTTGCTTGACTAAGGGAATCTGACTATGTCTGAAATGAAGACATGAAGTGTCCATCCACTATCCACCTGACTGGGTGGTTGTGAGGGTTGACAGAGGTAATGCTAGCTGATGAGCAGCTTCATAGAGTAAGGTTCAATAGCTGGGTAAAGAAGCAGTCTCGGCACATGCACTTCTTCGAGGAGACTGACCCACAGCCAGACAAGGTGAGTCCTGACAATGGGTAGGACTGAAAGCATAATGCCTATGATGGGAATAAGAAAGGAAGCATCTTGCTATAGTTCTGTCTCCAAGAGACTATACGTGTGCCTGTGAATGAAGAAATAAACCTGTGTGAGTTCATGTGTGCCCATGCTTACCTATATGTGTCTGTGTAAATGTGTGCACATGCATACTTCCCTGTGTGAGTTGGAAAAGGGTTGGGGCAGCAAGATCAATACCAGAAATTAGTTATAACTTCCCCTTTCATCAATAACCTCAAAAACAACCACACTGAGCTTTTACACCAACTACTGCCAATTCTTCCTCTGAGCCTTCCCTTTTTCTGAGATGCCTTCACACAGCCACCATGGCCCCCTGGACCTGAACAACTTTGCACATGCATATTCAGAATGCCAGGTGAGGTGTGGGTATGAAGAACCTGCCTCAGGAAAGCAGCAGATTCCTTTCCCAATCACAATCTTTAAAGATACCAACATTTGGTATGGTTATCTGTAATAGAGATGTAGGTAAATAGCCATTGTGGACTCTTATTTTGATACTTTTATGGTGTGAAATTCTTCATACACATCAATGTGTGATAGCCCCAGTAGTTACTATTATATTCCAGCTACACAGATAACTATTCCAGGTAACAGATATTGCAAGTTACATGGTAGAAATAAAAATGGAGGTGCAAATATACCTAAATATATATGTGAATGCATCCCCTCTGTAACTTCCTAGGCCTTGAGGATTACATTGGAAAAACCTTGGACTTAGGTAGGTGGTTTATCTTCACTGTTGGGGCTGAAGGTTCAGGAAATAGACATGTTAGAGTACATTTATTGCCACAAAAATCCATGTTCAGCCTCAGAGGAGCCTGTTGGACATAATGCATATTTACTATTGGATCTTAAAAGAGGGATTAGTGAAGAAGGACATTAATGTCTTCCATGTGGTTCTGGGTGCTAGTGGTTAATTTTCTCTCTGTACTTGAAGATGATGATGCTGTGGTTAAAGAGTTAAAGGCTAATTAGGCTCCTTGTCAAAGGCAACAAACCCTGGCTTTCACAGATTCCTTTTGACAAGAAATGCCTTCAACTCCAAGACTTCTCTGCCCAGTTTCCAGCCTCTCACTGGAGTTTGTCCAGAGTACACGTACCTCAGAGAGGGAAGAAGGTTGTCTCCCAAATGTACTGGAGTCAGGGAAGGAAAACTGACAGTTGCACTACAAGGTAGCTCCTGTTTCTCTGTCCTGGTTTCAGGCACCAAGGAGGGAGAAAAATTCAGATGGCAAGGGAAGCAGGCTTAGTAGCTGTAACAAGAACTGAGCAAGAGAGGCAGGTAAGAGAATAATTCCTCACATCCCTTTTCCGCATCTTTATTACAGGAAGGCCGTGAGACACATGGCCTTCTTCTCACATAAGGATTAGAAACCATAGGGAAAAAGGATTTGAACCTCCAACTCCCTATTAATGCCTACATCTCTTTTTATGTGGTTGTTAGGATGGTATAAGCACATGTTTAGCACATAACAGGACTTCCTCTCTTAGTGTGCTCCATCACTTCGCACCCCACCCACAGAGATTTTATTTTTCCAGAGTTCTTGCCATATTTCCTACTTGTCACCTGTGTCATCTCAGGCAATAATCATGAAACTCAATCTCCTTCCCTGCTAATTTGTCTTAGGTAAGTTGCCAGTGCCTGTTCTAAAAGTCAAGACTGCAGCCCAGGTCTACAGAATTTTAAAAGGCAACACTGACAGAATGGCCTTTCACTCTCAAGAAAAGAGACACCTATATGACAACATTTCCTTGGTTGGTGAAATTGGTTTCAGCGTACCAAGAAACCTCAATCCAGTTCTCTGTAGGATAGAAGGGTTTTTGTTTTTGTTTTTGTTTTGTTGTTGTTGTTGGTGGTGGTGGTCATGGGGCCTGAACTCTGGGCCTGGGTGCTGTCTTTCAGCTCTTCAGCTCAAGGCTAATGCTCTATTACTTGAGCTACAGCGCTACTTCTGACTTTTTCTGCTTATGTGATGCTGAGGAATTGAACCCAGGGCCTTATGCATGCAAGGCAAGCATTCTACCACTGAGCCACCTTCCCAGCCCTAGGATGAAGTTTTTAATCATTTATTGTAAAGAAGGAAAGAACTCCCTGTTCTCGTCAACTGTTATGACGATTCAGGAAGATCGGATGTCAGACTTGGTTAAATTGCCCTGCAATTTTGTTTGCTACCTTCTCCAAATCAATCAAATTGTAAGTAATGTCTGCTAACCTTTTCCTGTGTACAGTTCTAGGTATAAATAATTTACTTAGTGAATGGTACTGATGCAGGTTCATTATACATATTAGTGGATCTGTTAAATTGAAAGTCCTTTGTGTAACTACTTAAAAATGATAAATACATTTTTAAAAATTGACTTAGATATTAATTCAGATATCGCCTTACTTCATGGTTTCTGCTCCGGAAAAAGTAAATCTACTTTTCCCCCAAGGAAAAATAATGCATAAGGTAAATTGAATTCCTACTGCAGTAAGCATATATCCGTACTTTATGGGAAGCCTGTTCTGTATTATCCAGTTTTATCCCCACAATACTGTGACATAAACGTTATTCTTTTGAAGATGAGTAAACTGCGCCACATAGAGATTATGAAATTTGTCCTGGATCAGAGAGCTAATTCAAATCCAGACATTAACGCCCCGGAGTTCTTGGTTTTACTTCATCTATAGCTGTGTTATTTCCCAAGCCTTAGCTCCTTTGTTTATAACACTGAATGAACACAAAGGTACCAAAGTCCAATGGCTGTTAATAGTGATCAAATGAAATAATACTCATAAAAATGTCTTTTAAATGATAATATGTGAATACCAGATACTGTTACTACAGCAATCACTTCAGCGTTCTTTAGAAGTCAAGACAGGATTAACATGCATTCAATTCCCATTAGCCTGCTGGGTGTTGTTCTTTCAAAACAAGTGTTGCCTCACTTTGATATTTTTATCAGTAGATAAAAGAGTAAACAGAAGGTTAACAAGGGGTCAGTTAGATGGCAGTATGACTCATCTGGGAAAGAGAACTAGCAGAATTACAGGACAATTTGACCAAATTTGACAATTTTATCATTTTGTCATGATGAGATGACTAGTTTATGAGAACAAGGAGCATTTGTTTTCTCACAGAATTTGATCTTGCAATATGAATTCTTCTCTTCTTTAAAATAAATGATCAAAGAACTTAACAGCATGTAGAACTGTACTACTGACAATACAATCTTCCTCCATTAAACCTTCCCCCATCATGTCTTGAGAACCAAACCTTCCAACCAGGAAATTTTCATCAGATATGTATGTCTTATCTGAAGATATAAGAATCAGTCTATCTGCATTGTTTTTTTAAGAGTGCTCATGTTCATTACAGTTTGGCTTTTGGACCAGGCATTGACAGTTCAACTAAGGATAAATCTGTAGGGAGATAATCAAGTCCCCTAACAGTCAAATTTAAAGGCTAGTCAGAGTCACATGTAAGCAATGTCTTCAATGTTCTTTGTCCTAAAACGAAATATAAACTTCAAAGCATAACACATTCAGGTATTCATTCCTGCTTTTACAGTGTATGATATCAACAGACAATGTAACTTTCAGACCTCATTTTCTTCATCTGAAAATGGGATTCTTACATCTTGCCTCTAGGTGTTGATTATTACATCCTTAGCCATTCTCTTCCAAGATCAAGTTGCAGACTAATGGGAGTAAGATGAAATCCATTATCATTTCACTGAGCCTTGCCAAGAACAGTAGAATAAAGAAGAAGCTACATTGCAGCAGCATTTTCCACAAGGGCTAGAGAATGATCCATACAGAGGAGTCAGCCTAATGAAAGGCAATTTATCACTTCTATTCTGGATATATATTATACAATATAATGCTTACATATCAGTGATCTAGGAATTAAGGAAAGCAATGGTTGGGGCAATGTAGTAGCTAAAATGATGATGAGTGAAGCTGAAGAGTTTATTTTTATTTTCATTCCATTTTCAGGAATAACCATGTGCTTTTGGAGTAGAGATCTCCTCTTTTCCCTGCTTGTGGATGCTAGATCCATGGAGACTGCTCCATGTAAAAGCACATTCTCACTCACCAAATTGACTCTGACTTGGATCCCTGCTTTTATTTTTTTCTCACTGGATTAGGGCTCTTTGGCTGACATTTATTTAAAAAAAAAAAAAAAACGGATGTGATTTCAAGTAATCAGCAGACACTCCAATCCAATTAAACTTCCTCCAGATCTCTGAGCTCCATGAACCCTTTCATGTCTAGGAGCCTTTGTCCATGCTTCCTATCCTAGCCTGACACTCACTTGGAAGTGTTTCCCTTTCCTCACGCTGTGTCTCCTTAGCTCATTTTCTCATACTCATCTTTCCATCCTGTTCTATTCAAAGAATTGTTTGTGACTTCACCCATCTCCTCAGGATCACTTGGGTCTTTGTTGTGAGTCTACCAGCAAAACTGAAACTCAGACAAGTTAAACAGGCCAATGGATGACATATCAGATATCTAATAAGTGACAAAGTCCATGTGGAACCAGAGCCCATTTATTCCAAACTCCAAGGCCAAAATTTCTATACTACATTGTCTTGGTAAAGACTGAGAGCTCAAAACATCATCTATCTAAAGGAAACAGGGAGAGCCATAGTGCTGGTGAAGGCTGGGAAAACAGTTGAAATTTTGTGGCCAGGAACTCTTTACCAGGAAGTACCTTGCCAATATCGTGCATTCATTCCTGGGCCACTGAGGAATCTGGAAGTTTAGAGTCCAGTTGGGAAAAGCTCAAGGAAGTAAGGAATGAGGTATGAGGCCGATAGTGGAAGGAAAAACATCTTTCCTGGTATTCTTAATATTATTCCCCTAGATTTCCAGGAAGCCAAAGCACAGATCTCAAGCCAGATTGATCATCCCTACTATATGGGTATACACGTTTGACAACTAGCTCTCACATATTAATATAACTTCAAGAAAGCAAGAAGGAAAAGGAAAAAAGGAAGGAAGGAAGGAAGGAAGGAAGGAAGGAAGGAAGAAAGAAAGAAAGAAAGAAAGAAAGAAAGAAAGAAAGAAAGAAAGAAAGAAAGAAAGAGAGAAAGGAAGAAAGAAAGGAAGAAAGAAAGGAAGGAAGAAAGGAAGGAAGAAAGAAGGAAAGAAGGAAGGAAAGAAAGAAAGGATGAAAGGAAGAAAGAAAGAAAGAAGGAAAGAAAGAAAGGAAGGAAGAAAGAAAGAAAGGAAGAAAGGAAGAAAGAAGGAAAGAAAGAAAGAAAGAAGGAAAGAAAGAAAGAAAGAAAGAAAGAAAGAGAGAGGGAGGGAGGGAGGGGGGAAGTGAGAGAGAGAGAAAGAGACAGAAGGAGGGAGGGAGGGAAGGAGGAAGGAAGGAAAATAAAGAAGAAAGGAAGGAAAGAAAGGAAAAAGGAAAGGAAGAAAGCAAGCAAGCAAGAAAGAAAGAATGAGAGAAAGAGGGAGGGAGGGAGGGAGGAAGGAAGGAAGGAAGGAAGGAAAATAAAGAAGAAAGGAAGGAAAGAAAGGAAAAAGGAAAGAAAGAGAGAGAAAGAAAGAGAGAAAGAGGGAGGGAGGGAGGAAGGAAGGAAGGAAGGAAGGAAGGAAGGAAGGAAGGAAGGAAAAGAAAGAAGAAAGGAAGGAAAGAAAGAAAGAAAGAAGGAAGGAAGGAAGGAAGGAAAGAAAGAAGGAAAAGAAAGAAGAAAGGAAGGAAAGAAAGGAAGAAGAAAAGAAAGAAAGGAAGGAAGGAAGGAAGGAAAGAAGGAAGGAAGGAAAAGAAAGAAGAAAAGAAAGGAAAGAAATGATTCAGTGAAAATATACTTCTGACAAATAGTGGCTTACCCAGTTTGTCCTTTTGGAGTCCTGCTTATTGCTCATATGAAATTTCTGGATTTCTCAGTGTTGATTATTGATGGATGGGTGGATTTACACATAGAGTTGTTTTGGGAGTGTTTAAGCTTCCTGAAGATACAGCTACCTACTGCACACTGGTCCAAGGTAGAGAAGGGAAAAAGTGTAGAACAGATACATGATGGAATCAGAAATGAGTTCCAGCATACCAAGGACCACCACCAACCTCAATAAAAGAAGTAACAAAAGAAGAGATTGGTACCATTGAATGTCTACAGAAGACGATGCCAATGACATCATCTACAGTAGGTACTGAACATGTCCTCTCTTGATTGTAAACAAAGCCTTTACCAAAAAACCTTCCTGTAACTGGTAGGTAACAGAGCAATAGAAGGCCAGCCCCAAGACCTACAGCTGACCCAGGGTTTGAAAGTAGACATGTGTGGTTCCCAAGTCTGTGTTCTTTCCCTGGAAATCCACTGCTTCTTCTCTCTGTGTTGTGTGTGGAGAAGCTCCAGTGATCTTGGAGGTAAGGGGGACTATTTAGCTCCACTTTCTTTTTCAGAGTTTCTAAGTGAAATGAAGTTTAAAAGTGGTCATGTTGTCCAAAGGTTCCTGGTAAACCCATCAAAGGGTGTGTATGTGTGTGTGTGTGTGCGTGTGTGTGTGTGTGTGTGTGTGTGTGTGTGTGTGTGTGTGTGTGTGTGTGTGTGTGTGGTGTGAGTGTTCAGTATATCAGAGACAAAAAAAAACAACAACACATACAGATTTGGCCCAGTGCCAAGGTACAAATCTCTTGGGATGAACCCCCTGCAGGTTCTTAAACTAGTTTCTCAATTATGTTATCTCCACCCGCCACCTCTCAAGAGCTGAAACCCGCCAGTTGCTATTGTCTAGGCCTGAATGACGCCTTTACCCCAATCCTATCTCACAGCAGCAGATTGAGCATCTTCTTGCCATAATTGTCCAGGCTGTAGCAATTGATGGCTGCATGCTGCCCTTGTGATCTCTACTTTGTAGGCCCTTGGGCAACCTAACTCCTAAACACAGGCTTCCTCCTGCATCAGAGGCAAGCTTTTGTGTCCACACAATAAAGCTTCAACATGCTTTCTTTTGTCTCTGCTGATTCTTTATTCTTTTTTTTCTTTTTCTCCCAAGCTTCCACTGCTCTTATTGGGAGAGAACTAAACTAATGGCCTAATTTCAAGGCCTATTTTAGAAGAAGTACTCTTACGGGAGTTCATGATAGCTTGCCATTGCTTTGTATTCAGGTTGTCCATTATCCAACTCCCTTCCACAGTGAGTACCTAGTGAAGATTAAGCGGATCTATCTCCCTGTGTTGTTGTATATGTGATCTGGTGCCAAGGTGGTTCCCATGGTTACCTCTGTCCCCCCTTGCTTTTCCCAAGCAGTACCCCTCATACAACCAGGCACAAGCTATGACCTCAGTAAACCAGTGAGAGTCCTGTTGTCAAGATCATGGGCCAGCGAAGATTCAATCTAACAGCAGCAGGTAAGCAGTACCAAACCAATATAACGTCAGTGGTGTTATCTGAGACTATGGAGATACTAGATGGAGCCATCTCAGCACGATCTCCTTCTCAATATAAACATAGTATTGTGATTTTGTGTTTATTTTTAGTATCTATTTTTTTCCAGAACTCAGAGCCTCACATTCAATAGAGAGGAGCTCCACCACTGGAGCGCATCCTTATTTCTTTTTGTGCTTTAGTTCGTTTTCAGACAGTCTTTGGATTTTGCCCAAGGCCAACCTGGAACCCTGATTCTTCTACCTATGCCTCCCATGAAATTATAGACATGAGGCATAGCCTAGTCCATCTATTGAGATAGAATGACATCCCTAACACTTCCCCAGACTGACACAGAACAGTAATCTTTCTGATTTTCCTCTCCAGACTAGCTGGCATTAAGGCATGAGCCATCATACCTCACTACAATCCAACTCAAATCTAATGTGTCCATTTTCTTATCATCAACAACCTTCCTAAATCGGAGACAGTGTTTTATCTGTTCTGTCTCTGTACCTCCAAAAACAGGCACAGCATTGAATGGAAAAGGGAGGTAGTATGAAGACTGGGACACAACAGCAGCTACTCCAAGAATCCACCTGGAAGAGAAGCGACACCACCTTAGATCCTTTCAGGTACCTAGTTCTTCTTCAGTCAAAGTGAATAAAGAAAAGAGCCTAATTCCTTGTCTTCCTCTCTCCTCACCCTTGATCGCATAGCTTTGTAATGTCTCTCTCTGGAGACGCGAAAATGTCTGCATTTGGATCCATGCAGTATCTGCAGGTGTACACAGACTTGAGTATCTAGAAGTTGTCTGTAATTGTGCTAATAGTTTCCTCACTGGTATGAGAACACAGCTGGACAGGGCTTCAGGATACTGAAGAACAAGGGAAACAGATACCAAGGTCATCCTACTAGAAGCATATGAGGTCAGCTGGTCAACCAGACTTGAATGGGAGCCTAAAGAAGACCGGCAGAGTTGCAGAACGCCTGGAGTTGAATACAGACTCAGGAGTAACCTTAGGTAGAATCCACTGGCATTTCTTCTCAGCTCTCTGAACACCCCCACAGACATCACAGCCAATCACAGTGCGCTGTGGCCACTGAAGCCTGTGGCTCTTGGTAGCACAACATTCTTGTGGCACTAAATGAATGCTACATCCCAACGGAGAGCACAGATAGCTAGCTGGGTGTGGATGCACAAGCCTGTAGGTTCAGGACTTAAAAAGCGGAGGGAGGAGGATTTGGATTCAGAAGCCAGCCTGGTTTACATGGCAAAACCAGGTCATAAATAAATAATTAAATGAGCAAGAAAACACACCCGCAAACCAGCAAAATGCAGAGAATTAAAAGAAAAAAGAGACAACTCTGTAAAACAACAACAAATCCCACCTAATTCTGGGTAGCAAACTAGTCTCACCCAATAGCCCAACATTTCCCTTTAGATCACTAGCCTGAAGTATTAAAATGAGAACATCCATCAATTTTCCCATTACTCTGTGTCATCCTCTGCTCTGTCAGGGACAATGTCAGCTGGGCAAGCTGACTCATTAAAAGTACAAATGGACAGAGTGGAGGCATTGTAGGACAGAGTAGTGGGGTGAGATGGAGCTGGCACCAGAAGCAGGAGCTGGACGGATGTTTTCCTGCAGTCCGGAGGGTGCCCCAGGGATTCATGAAGGAAGCTGCAGGAATGACCTATTCCGAGGAAAGATCGACATTTCCTGGCATTATTCAAGTGAGGGTGCTTCCTTTTCTACCTCTGGAAATCCAGCCCTGTAGCTGGGGACTGTGCCATCTGCTACTGCAAATTTCACTAGCCTTGTGGGCATTCATTTGAAGAACATTTGCCAATTTCTGTAGCATATAAACACAGACACAGGGCACCTTTTAATAGTGTCTTTTTTTCCAGGCAGAAAAAGTCTTTTGTTAAGAAAAAAGAATATGGGAAGAAGACCAAATCAAATAGTAATTATGAATAATACTCTACTCAGCCCATAACAAAATGCTCTGGATTTTATAACATGTTCCTGCCAAAGGCCATGTGTGATATTTCCTTGGTGGTAGTTTTTAACCACTATGAAATCCACAAAACCTCTCCCAGCTGTTGACGTTTTATCCCATTCTGGGATATATCCATAAGGTTTTGAAAATATGAATAAGTTTTCCAATTTGAATGACACTAATAGTAATTTTTGAAGGCTTTGGGAGAAAGATGTAAGAGAAGCCACACTGCTTGTCTGTTGAAAAACTGTTCTATTTAAATGGTTTTAGTGTTCCAAAAGTGGCGGGTTAAGCTTTGTTTTTTAATAAACTAGCTTTCAGTGATCTGAGTGATGCTGGAATTGATAATTAGTGAGGCTGAGATGACATTAAAACAAGTTTTAAAACATTAAGAAGGAATGGAGTCAATACATAAATTTACTTCTTCTTTGTGTGTGTGTGTGTGTGTGTGTGTGTGTGTGTGTGTGTGTGTGTGTGTGTATACACATGCTTACACCCATGTGCATATACTAGTACTTGGGCTTGAACTCAAGGCCTTGAGTTCTAACTTGGCTTTTTCTACTCAAAGTAAGTGCTCTACCACTTGGTCTCTTGGATGTCTGCCCAGTCTTCCTTCAGATTTCAACCTCTTGTGTGGCTAAAGTTACACTTGTGAGCCTCTGACACTGGCTTATATCTCAGTTTTGAAGTAGCTTGGTGGGACTTTAAAAACACACAAGGAAATTATGACTTCTCCTGATGAGTATCATGAAGTCACAGTACTTATTTCTGCTTGAGTCAAGCTTCTCTTGAGTAGGTAGTAGAAATGTGACATAGCTTGTCCTGCTAAGAATAATAAAACAAATCATGGAGCTGAGAGTGTGGCTCAGTGGTAGAGTGTTTGCTTAGCATGAACAAAGCCCAAGGTTCGATTCCTCAGTACCACATAAACAGAAAAAGCCAGAAGTGGTGTTGTGTCTCAAATGGTAGAGTGCTAGCCTTGAACCAAAGAAGTTTAGAGACAGCACCCAGGCCCTAAGTTCAAGTCCCAGGATTAGCAAAAACAGAAAAAAAGAAACCAAGCCAAATTGAAAGAAAACACCTTAAAAATAACCAAGGTACCATAGTAACCCAGTTATTACTTTAGAGTATCCAGCAAGTTCTTGGGATTTTTATTTTAAAGTCAATCATACAAGAAGTGACTGAGCTAAGCAATGTGCTAAAGACTTGTATTAACTTAAGCATAACAACGCTTTGAAATGGATTTTAGTTTTATTCACATTTTATAGATAAGACACCAGAGACTAAGAAAGACTAAGAGGGCTGCCCATGAGCACAAGGTGACAGGGTCACAATGTTTCTGGTCAGACTTATATCCAGGTGTAACTGAAGCTTACAATTTAATGCCCACCATCCAGAAGACTCCATTTGTTCTGAAACAAAAATCCTGATGACCCTTGAATTCCAACAAAAGAGATCAAGGTTGGTTTTTATTGACTTCTAGGAACATTCCAGCAGCTCAAGCCCTCCTTAACGGTAATTTTAACTTGTATCTATCTATCTATTGATGTTTCTTTAAACTTGGCTCAGCAACTTGTGACTAGGTAAATTAAACCATTGCCTAAATTGGCAGGGCATTATCTTTTATCTTTCATAGAAGCAGCATAATGACCTGGAAAGTTGCCTCTATTTCTTCTCATTGGGAAGAAATCTTAGACAGTTAGTTCTTGCTGTAATGGAGCATAGAACTTGTAGGTAATTCTGTCTTGCAAAGCTAAGGCAACATTGTAGCCACAAATGCCACAGAGAGCCAAGGACCTGAAATCATAGGCTCTTAACATTCAGAGGAGCTATGTAAGGGTGAATTTTGACATAACACCTTTTCTTTCTCTAGGCAGGTGATCACTGCCAACATATGTATCCTTATTATGATCTCATCAGCCACAGGTAAGAGTTAGTATTCTCTTCTCTTTTTGATGATATCTGTTGGAGAGTTAATGCTTCTTTGATAGTGATAGCCCTTGCATTTTTGTTGGGAAAACTGAGCCTAAAGAATATGTCCAGAGGTATTTTAATATTGCATTGTATTTTCTTGGTATGTTGAGGACAGTAGAAGATGCCATTGAGAAAGAATTTGTTATGGATTATGAGAAGGGGAACTTCATAACATAGATATTAAACAGGGAGGTACCAGAGTCAGTAAGATGATGGCAGAAGGAGAGAAAGGGTTATGAACAAAAGCTTAACTACATACATATTCTTCTTTCCTCATGCTCCTCCTCCTCCTCCTCCTCCTCCTCTTCTTTCTTCTTCTTCTTCTTCTTCTTCTTCTTCTTCTTCTTCTTCTTCTTCTTCTTCTTCTTCTTCTTCTTCTTCTTCTTCTTCTTCTTCTTCTTCTTCTTCCTCTTCTTCTTCCTCTTCTTCTTCCTCTTCTTCTTCCTCTTCTTCTTCTTCCTCTTCTTCTTCTTCCTCCTCTTCTTCTTCCTCTTCTTCTTCTTCCTCTTCTTCTTTCTTCTTCTTCTTCTTCTTCTTCTTCTTCTTCTTCTTCTTCTTCTTCTTCTTCTTCTTCTTCTTCTTCTTCTTCTTCTTCTTCCTCTTCTTCCTCCTCTTCTTCCTCCTCTTCTTCCTCCTCTTCTTCCTCCTCTTCTTCTTCCTCTTCTTCTTCCTCTTCTTCTTCTTCCTCTTCTTCCTCTTCTTCTTCCTCTTCTTCTTCTTCCTCTTCTTCTTCTTCCTCTTCTTCTTCTTCCTCTTCTTCTTCCTCTTCTTCTTCCTCTTCTTCTTCTTCCTCTTCTTCTTCTTCTTCTTCTTCTTCCTCTTCTTCTTCTTCCTCTTCTTCCTCTTCTTCCTCTTCTTCCTCTTCCTCTTCCTCTTCTTCTTTCTTCTTCCTCCTCCTCCTCCTCTTCTTCTTCTTCTTCTTCTTCTTCTTCTTCTTCTTCTTCTTCTTCTTCTTCTTCTTCTTCTTCTTCTTCTTCTTCTTCTTCTTCTTCTTCTTCTTCTTCTTTCTTCTTCTTTCTTCGTCTTCTTCTTCTTTCTTCTTCTTCTTTCTCACTAGTCCTGGGGTTTGAACTCTTGAACTCTGATCCTGGATGTTGTCCCTGAGCTTCTTTTGCACAAGGCTAGAATTCTACCGCTTGAGCCACAGCACCACTTCTGGCTTTATTTTTTGGGTGGGGGGGTAATTTATTGGACATTAGTCATGGGCTTTCCAGATCAGGCTGGCTTTGAAGCATGAGCTTTAGATCTCATCCTGCTGAGTACCTAGGATTATACACTTTCTATAGTAAGGAACAGATAAGGTAAGGAAGCAAGATCAAGATGGGTAAACTTGAATGATTGCAATGTGTTCTAGAACATTGCCCCTCATTTATCAGAATATCTCAGGTTATTATGGTCAGTAGATCTTGTGGGAACCAATGTGAAACTCCACTATAGAGATAGTTGCAAATACATGCTCTGGAACAGTTGGTTTGCATTTAAAAGGCATGCTTCTGGAAAAATTGTTCAGGAGCTCTAGGCATTGGCTATACCTAGAATGAGACACCTCTCTGGTGCATGTTAAAATATCAAAATGCAAAATATACAAAAGATATGCCTGATAAAAGAAGGGTATCTGTCTTTATGGGACACAGGGCTCCTTTCTGTGTATGTACACACATATGTTCCTGTGAGTATGTTTATGGGAGAAGATTTTGACCATGCTTTCTCAGTTGACATCATAGCATCACCTGAAGTCCTAGAATTTGTAGAGATTCAATATGCACTTCTAGCAAACAAAGCTTGCACATGGGTGTATTATAAATAGCATGTATTCCCATACTCATCTTTTATTAGCTTGGCCTGTCTCCAAGGATTCTAGTTGAGAAACACAAGAAGTGTTTTACAGGCTCATCCTCCTCTTCTAGGAAGTCATTGATTCTGGGAGGAGATCACAGAGGTCATTATTTTAACTTCTCTTTCTGAATGGCTAGGCTGAGCCAAAGCTGGAAAGAGGTGACATTGATCAAGATGCATTGTATTCATAAATTGCTTAGTTAAATGGCAACTCCTTCATACAACTACCTAAAAATAATCCAACATATAAATAAATTGCTCTTCCTTTCAGCAGAATATCTCCTCTCACCAGAATTTCTAGATTTGGTTTTGGTACTTGGTTAAGTCCCCCGCTTTCCTCCACCCCGCCATTTCTCAAAAGCCTTGCCAAAGTGGCTCCCTTCACCGACAGAAAGGGCATGGGCTAAGAACATGCTGGCTTTGCTCACCTCACAGAGAATTCTGGAGGCCCAACTGGCATCCGGAGAAAATATTGTGTGCAGAACGAAAGAGATAATTCAAAATTGTTTTATTGAGACTTCTGGAAAAAGAATCATGTTGCAAGAGCTCAAAACCACGTGTGTGTGTGTGTGTGTGTGTGTGTGTGTGTGTGTGTGAAATGAGTGTTGGATCTCCTATGCACTACTGTGGTGGTATTTAGTAAAAGACCGTTGGTTGGCCTGAGGAGGAAAGCAGTACACTGGCCAAAGTTCACATTTATCATTCTCTCAATTGACAACCAAGGAAATTCCTTCAGTTATTTTTACCAACAGAAGCTACACACCTCATCTACACACTGCAAGTGGCAGTATTAACTTTATGGGTTTTGCAATGCGAAGATCAGATATGTGCGTGTGTGCATGTGTGTGTGTGTGTGTGTGTGTGTGTGTGTGTATGTGTGTGTAAAATACAGGGGGGGGGAAGAGATGTCCTATATGTGAAAATGAGGTTGTTACAGTGTTGAACAACCGGGAGTATGGGTGAAAAACTTGTAAGAAATAATCTTAATACTTAGAGAAGTCAGGATCACCACTAGGCTACAGATAGAACTGTGTAAGTAAAAGTTTATTATGGGAAAAGATGGAGTCTGTAGACCTCAAAACAAAGAACTCTGATATGTGAGAGCATTAGAAACATCGATGTTCAAGTTTATGAAAAGAGAGAAAGAATTCACCCTTCTCTTTCCTTTCAGTTTTCTTCCACCCCTAATGGGGTGAGCGATGGTTTCCCACTTTGGGTAAGGGCACACCTTCTCTCTATTAATAGGAATGCTAATTTATTTTGGAAACATATACATATTATCAGAAATACTACCTCACCAGGTACTGAACATCCTTTATTTCAGTCAAATTGGCACATAAAATCATCTACCACAATCATGTACTATGTGTGGGGAATTTGTTAAGAAGAATCTTACAGAATATACATCTTAGGTCCCATTCTAAATAGTAAAATTTAGACTCTTTTGAAACTGTCCAAAGCATGAATTCTTTTTTTTTAGGACAAAGCATGAATTATTTAAAAAAATAAGAAAAAAGGAGTGCTTTAAGCTTTTATTTCTTTTCCATTTTGCTTAGACAATGAAATATGAATGGTATGATGGAAATGGTATGATGCTAGAAACTTTTATTTCACAATATGCACAACATGAATTAATACTCATCACCATCATGGGAGGTAGCAATTAATGCTTTTGTTACAGGTGAGAAGCTACAGTTTCATATGGTATATGTTGCTTTCCAAAGATCATACAACTTGTACATGCTAGAGCCAAGATTTTTTGTTTGCTTTTGCTGGCACCAGAGTTTTAAAGCAAAGCCTCAGGCTTGATTAGCTTACTTTCTTGACTGGAACTCTACCACTTTGCTAGTTATTTTGTAAATAAATTCCCATGGACTTTTCTGTCTGAGCTGGTTTCAAACACTATCCATATCTTTGGTTCCTGAGGATTATAGACATGAGCCACCAGTGCCCCACTGTAGACAAGTTTTTGACGATAATTGATTAGAAACTTCTAGATGGCAGGGATCATTGTTATCTTTATAACCAAATCCATAGAATTGAGGCCAATTCTTCATAAGACTGGTCATTAATATTTGATAATAATATTGATAATAATTTGATAGTGAAGTAATGATGGAATAAATGAATTACTAATTAATCAATTAAAAAGAATGATTTTAATTATCAAAGTGTTTCCACCATTCCCTCCCCTATGAACTTTCAATTGTCATTGCTCATGGAATCTAATACATTGATGTCAATAAAAAAAGACCTGATAGAGTTATTCAAATGCAGTCTTATCTCATTCTGGTATAAGGTGTTAGGCAACATTTTAACAGAGCTGAGTTCACTCTGTTAGTTCTGAACTGCATGATATTGGATCTACTGTTTCCTCAGACATGAAGTGAACATAAGAATTAGAAAATTGCCAAAAAAATCAATAAAGG
Organism: Dipodomys merriami; assembly: GCF_024711535.1. Taxonomy (NCBI): domain Eukaryota; kingdom Metazoa; phylum Chordata; class Mammalia; order Rodentia; family Heteromyidae; genus Dipodomys; species Dipodomys merriami. The sequence goes on from NW_027205603.1 coordinate 85,170,102, forward strand.
TAATTTATTCAAAATACCTGAGGGTATTTTGATAAAATATTCTCAATGAAATATGTTTACTGTGGATATGTGTACAATAGGAGCATACAACATAGAATACCAACATGAATCCAAGCCAATTCCGACAAAAACAATGTTTAATGATGTAAGTGATGAGATGGGCCATAGTGCGGGTAACTGTGATGTAAGTATAAGTTATCAAGAACGGAAGGGAAACAAATGCTTGCACCAGCCTCACACTCTCTTTTTAATCACCAAGATGAACTTTACTGCTTTATAAGGAAAGCTTCTTAAGTAAAAAGAAAGATATTATAGTTAAATTTATTTAAAAGCTTGTTTACAGATCTTAAAGTACGTTATTATTACTTTAATAAAGTCAGTTTAACAAAGAGAACTCTATCTCTAAAAGAAGGAATACTAATGTGATTTCAAAAGTATAACTAGCTTTTAAACTAAGTGTTCACTGACTTCTGTTTTCATTTGTACAACCCTGTTTATGAATGATTTTTACTGTCCTTTCATGCATAATTTTTCCTTTCTTTTATCTGCATGTTTATATCTTTCATACAGTTTGAAGAGTGTTTTTAGGTTTGCAAGAGACTAATTTATATTCTAGTTATCAATATCTTGTTTATTTTTAAATACAGAAGCCAAACTCCCATCAGATCTATAATATGATTTTTTTCACATGGATGTCTGAAATCCTTTTCAAGTTTCCATTTTTCCAGCAGTGTCAGTGAGCTAGAATCATTTGTTACATCTGAATGAACTACTAAGGCTCTCTACTAAACAATTTGTTCTCTTCCCATTAATGGGCAGCACCAACTTTATCATATATTTGGATCTCATCTAGTAATGAGTCTGTCTCAGTGCTACTTCCCATCTTCCATTAGTCAATTTGCCTTTTATTACACCAATAAAATACTACTTTTATTACCATAGTTTCAGTGGAAGTCTTAATATCAAGTGGAGTTTTCAGTCCTTCTTTATTATTTTAAGGTTATCTTATATTTAGTCCATTTAAATTTTAGAAGAGTTTTATCAAGTGTATAAAAAGCATATAGTTGTACATTTTTATTGGATTTGAATTAAAGTTGCAGTAGGGTGAAGAGAACCGATATCTTTAAAATGTTATCATTGGAAGGTTAGAGTATAGGATAGAGTGCTTGCCTAGCATGCGGGAGGTCCTGCTCTCAATTTCCAGCACTAATAATAACAATAATAATAATAATAATAACAACAATAATAATAATAATAGTCATTAAAGGATGACTAGTCTTTCTAAAATCACGGAAATTTGTTTAGACCATCTTTCAAATGTCTTATTTGGATTTTTCAACTTTTATCCATAGGGATCTTATAATTATGACTAGGCTAATTACTAGAGTGAACAATACTCTAATTTATTGTAGAATATTATAAAAATACTTTTAGTTATTCTTAGTAAAATAAGAGAGGAAAAATGAACAGACAATACTTGAGGAAATAATATCTGAACATGACCCCAATTTTAATTTTAAAATGTAAATATAAATACCCAATAAGTTGAATGAATTCCAAAGGGAGTAAACTAAAACAAAAAAAGTAAATCAATGTGAGATATATTATATCAAACTGTCAAAAGTCAAATAGAAAAGTGATTCACCACATTCAAAGAATTCAAAGATGTAAGAACATCAGTAGGTTGATGTATTAAAAGCGATATAGGAAAAATAAATTATTAAAACCAAGATTGCTATGCTCAGTCCAATCATCCTTCAGAAACAAGAATAATATAGAGATATTCCTAGGTAAACAAAAGCTGAAATAATTAATTTCCATGAAAAAATACTCACGGAAGCATTTGTAGGTTGAAATGAAAGACGAATGGATAATAACTCAAACACATATGAAGAGATAAAATTCTTAGTCAAGATAATTATAAAAGGTTGTTTTATTGTAATAGTAGTATGTCATTTTTTGTGTTCTAGATTATGAAAGAGACTAACATAAAGAATCAGTCCACAACAAATATTATAACTGGTTTATAACTCCATATTTACTATATGATTAAAGAGAACAGGGCTTTCAAAAGTATTGGTTTAACCTACTGAAAGCTGTTGAACAGTGTAAGTGGGAAAAGATAATTTGGAAAAAGAAATAAAGGAGGTTAATCTGACTAATGGTATATGTATTGTGAAATACAGTGAAATCCCCTTGTACAATTAGCATCTACTTACCAAATGGACAAATAATTGACAGGAAAGAAAAACAGGTTCTGTTGATGGTGTCCCATCAGGAGGGACAGGCCAATGAAGAGGGTGACAGAGGGTAACTACCATTTAAGTGCCTTATATCCATGTAGGAAAATGGAACAATAAAATCTGTTGAAGTTGTTTTAGGAAGAAGGTACAGAGCAGTGAAGGAAATCCATGGAGTGGAGAGTTTATCCAGGGTTCATTGTACATGGGTATGAAAACAGTTAAAATGAAAATTTCCCTTACAAAACTAATAAATGCTAGTAAAAATCGGCTAAAAATTATATTTATTTAGCTTGATGCAGGTGGTTCACAACTATAATCTTAGTTGATCAGAAAACAGATCTTAGCATTGTGGCTTGAAGCCAACCTGGGCAGAAAAGTCAATGAGACTTTTATCTTCAATTAACCAGCAATATCCTGAAGTACAGGTATGGTTCAAGTGAGAGAGCTCCAGCTCTAGGCAAAAAATGCCAAGAGAGTGCTCAAGGCCCCAAGTTCAAGCTCATACTCCAAAAACTGCAGTAGTTTATCTTTTCGGATAAAAAAGATAATTTTTATGACTGTCAACTGGAAGGGATAGGGATATGACTGTAAAATAGTGGAGTTTTTGTTTGTCATTGAAGGTTAGCTGGTATAAATTTAAATTAAAATATGAAAAATGTAGGATTTCAAACATATTTCTTTTATTAACCACAGAAGAAATGCTGACAATGTACACAAAAGGAGACAAGAAAGGAACTTAAACATTCCACCACACAATTCAACTGAACACAAATAGACAGCTATGTAGTCCAAGGTCAAGCATTTTGCAAGTGTCATCTTGCCTATGCAAGTGTCATCTTGCTTTGAGTCTGAGAGGGCTGTCTCCTGTTGTTGAGTCTAGTAGGGAAAATTAATGCTGCACTATCAAAGGGCAGTGTTAGGGCTCCATCCTCACTATTGAATTACCTCCTTCAAGCTTTGCCCCATATTGAAACAATAGCAATTAAGTTTCAACATGGAGTTTAAGGTATATTCAAACTATAGTAACCCCTTACCTGCATTTCTTTGTTTGCATTTTGTTTAATGGTTGGGAGTAAATCTTTGTTATGGTGTATATTCAACTCAAATCATGCGACTTTACAAATATTGTCAGAACGTATAGCTCTGTACTTCCCCTTTCCCTCCTAGTATGCAAGTTTATTATTACCTATTATTGTAGCATATATTACATCTCCCATAATGTTATGATCAATTGTGCTTTTAAGCTTTATCATTTATGGATAGTTATGGGACAAGACAATATTTCTGATTGTCTTATTATTCCTATTAAAATAGTTGCTGTTAGGCCATTTTATTCTTAAGATCTAGGTTGGATTTCAGTAGGTGATTACTGGTAATATATGTAATTTCAGTTTGTTTTAAATATCTAGGTTTTTAAACAATATATAATATACATAATATATGACATAATATATATTATATGCAATGTATATATGACACATGTTTATTTTCCAGCCTACTTATCTATGTAACAGTAGATAGGTATGCATATAAATGTATACATGCACACATACATAAAGATATACACTAATATTTTATATATGTACCATATTTTATGTTGTCTATATTTGATGCTTTGGCATTTAAGGCTGGACAAAAAGGCTTGCTTTTATCAACAGCTGCATAAACCAAGTCTCGGTCCTGATAAGTCAGTGTCTCTCACATCAGTGCAGTATTTTGTCAACCATTCAAGTGATTCTGTTTGTGTACTGGAGCTTCACTTTATGAGGTAGTGACATTGTGTCCTAATTTCAGAGTCTGATTCTCCAAGCAGGATAACACAATAAGAGGAGAGGCCTCCTGCTTATCTCACCTATCTTAGAAGGCTTGGGGAAAAATAAGTCTTCCACAGTGAGCTGACTCCCTTGCGAGAACTCAAATATGCTTTAGATTATCCTGTGCTCATGTTTGCCTTCTTTTTATGAGTAAATGAATCTTGCTTTCTGTGGTGGTGGTTGTTTCTAATTGCGTGTTTCCAATAAATACAATTTTCTAGTTTAGAGGTCTATTCCAGAATCCTGCTTGCAATTAGGGAATACCTGAAATTTGCAGGTGAAGAAATGTTTAAACAAATGTAAATTCTCACTTTACTGGTAAGGAGGAGGGCACCCAAAGATTCAACAGTAATCTGGTGGTAGAATATTGTTACAAGGATACTTTTTCCCTGTACCTTATTATGGTTACTTAAGGAAGTATTTCAGCTCTGTGTTTTGCTTCATATTCTTTCCTTGTTTGGAGTCTGTCTCCATACCCCTAGATACAATGGTCATGACAGGCAAACCAAGTTGAAAATAGTTCCACAAATGTATTATTTCAGGCCCTATTCTTCCTCCCCCTTCTGACTAACACTTTAGCCCATCCCTCCCTTGATAATCAAATCAAGCAAAATGCTTAGGCAGCAATCCCTGATCTACCCAGTCCATATTTGGTGCTGTCTTCTGAGTCTACACATTACTCATATGTTATTGATTACAGAACATTGAATCGATCACCATCTCTGTCACCCTGATTAGACTACATGTTCACTGAGTCATTGGTTGTCAAGTCTTTAGTGCCTCTCACACTCACTTATATTTAAGGTTACTACTAAAATAGTAGAATTATTCTTGAACAGTGTGATCCCTTTTATCAGTCTTCCCACTATCCCCCTTCATTCTGAACTTGAGTTAACCACAGTGCTATTCACTCTTGGTAGAATTCCTCTGTATGAGGGAACACTTGGCATGGGAATATGTATGACAGAGAAAGCACTTTTGGAAATTGGGATTTGATTGAAGTTCAATGGACAAAATTGGTACTGGTATGTCTACATGTGTGAATGTGTCTGAGTATTAATGTCCCCTATGTGAAAATAAAGCATAACATAATCCTCTATTTCTAGATAAACTCAGAAAACCTAATTGAGGAATGTTACAGATCCAACTTCACTCTGCTGCATGTGGCTTTCCAGTTGTCCACCCAACAACTGTGGAACAGACTGTCCTTTCTACATTGGTCATCTTGGAACAGTTGGTGAAAATCAGTCAAGCATTGACACATGGCTTTATTTCTGAACTCTGAATTCAGTTCTGTGGATCTGTTGTTTTTTTTTTACTTGTTCCACAACCACATCGTCTTTATTGAAATCAAAAAGTGTCTTTCTTCCCATCTTGTTTTCCTTTTTGGGGATTATCTTTGGTGATTCTGGACCCTTGAGATTCTGCATGAGTTTTGGAATCAGCTCATTAGTTGATACAAAGAAATCAGTTGAGATTCTAATAAGGATTGAATGAGTTTGGGGGTTATGTGTGGTGGCTCGTGCCTATGATCTCAGCTACTCAGGACATGGAGGAGGATCTCAAATTAAGGCCTGTCCAGAAAAATGTTAAAGAAAGCTTATCTCAGTTAAGCTAGGTGTAGTGATTAGAGCCTGCCATCCTAGGTATGCAAAAGACTGAGATCCTGGCTGATAAGGATAAAAAAAAAAAAGAAAGAATACTTTAAAAATTATCTAAGACATTAAGGGCTAGATAGTAGAATGCCTGCATACCATGTATGAAGCCCTGAGTTCAACCCTGGTAAAACACCAAAATAAGATTAAAAATTTGAATCCACAAATACAAGAGTCCTTCTAAATCATTTCCTTACTCTAGTTCTCTTTCAGTTTCATTTTCAGCTTATAGAGTATAAATTTTGCACAGACCTTGTTAAATTTATTTGCCATTCTTTGTAAATGCTATGACAAATTTTTTGCTGATTATAAATTTGTACCATATTATAAACATATATATATATATATATTTGATTTCTGAATTTTGGTCATGTGCTTGAAATCTTGCTGAGCTCACTTATTAGTTCCACTAGTTCTTTGGTGATTCTCTGAGATTTTATGTATATAAGATCATGCCTTGAAAATAATTTTATTTCTCTCACTGAATTTTGAGGGTCCCTTATCTAATGTTCTTGCTTTCTTGTTTTGGTTAGCCTCTTTGGTGCAGTAGAGGTTCATAGAAATGGTAAGGAAAGCAAGCATCCGTATATTCTTTTGAACTTAGTAGAAAAGATGTTTCTTCCACATCACAATGTCAGTTCAGACATTTTTTGTAGATATTTGTCACGCTGAGGAAGTCCTATTACTATTTTTTTTTGTTTTAGTGCTTTAAATACAAAATGCTGTTGACTTTTTAATTGATTTTTTGCATCTCTTACGTTTTCTCACTAAGTAGTTATTCACTATATACAGCTTACATGTACATTAATAAATAAATAAAACCAGAGCTTAATGATGCAGTGCTTCACAAATGGTTGAAAAAAATGGATGATTACATTCAAGTGTCTGCTGTTACTTAGGTCTGACAGGGAAAGGGATTCAAATTATGCAATTTTATATTTGTCTGTTTAATATAGGATCCTATAATAAATATGAAGAATCAGTATAGATGCTAGTTTGTAAGTAAGAGAATTAAACTTAAGACTGTCTTTACTTTTCATCTGGTAAGGACTTATTCTATTTGTAAATCAAATTGACAAAGAGATGTTAGCTCTTTAGACTTCTGTTAAACAAGTCATGAGAAGGTTTGGATTTAGGGAGTACTGAATCTACATGGCTTAGAAAAGAATGTCACTGTTTTATTTGCTTGTGAAAGAACTACTTATTCTTGAAGGAAGTGATCCCTGCTGAAAGTGCTCCTTAATTCTAAACAAATTGATTTATTTATTTGTTGGGCTTCTCAGACTGTCTTCTACTTTTAAATAGCAAATATGAGATAAATCCAATTACCCTCCAGATTGCTTGCCATTTTTTAGTCCAGAAATTCATGTTAGTCACAGTAGCACATAGAATGTGCCCCAAAATATATACCTTGTTTTGGATGAAAACCAGTCATGGAAAAAAGTTCTACACAGGCTTGGTGTTGCAAGACCTTTGACTTGGCTTTCTCTTTTTCTTCTTTCTTCTTTCCTTTCTGCCTTCTTCTCCTTTCTTCTTTCTCTTCCTTCCCTTTTTCCTTCCTCTCCCTTCCTCCTGACTGCCCTTTTCCCTATTTATCCTTCATCTATCTTGTTTATTTCACCAAAAATAAAAGGTGGCTAATCCTTGAAACTTAGTTTCTTATTTAGAAACAATAAGCATATGACAAATGAGAGAAATGGCATCAACAAATGTGTGTGTTAGAGACTCCCCCTTTGACACAATAACTGATAAGGATATTGAGAGTAATGCACTCTTTATTGTGTGTCAGAGATGGTAATATTTTATAATCACTTAAGCATAGGGACAACTAGACTTTTCAAAAACGTTGTTTTCCCTTCTAGCTGTCCAGAAAGAATTGCAACCCATTTAGATTCCCTTTGTTAACTGATAACCACCATAGTTTACTTTCTAACGTGAGATATTTTTGAGTACAGTGTTCATAAGAATAACACCAAGAAAATATTCATATACTGAAACTTCCCAGAATAAAAGGACAAACTAAATGACTCTGAGAGCTAATTTGTTATCTTTCTCTGAGACACAAGGGAGGAAGTTGAGGACTGGAAATATATTTCAATTTAAGGACAGATGTGTTAGACTGCTAATGCACATAGGGTTTGGTTTTGTTATTTTTCAATAAAACTTTTGAAGTCTGGAGTGTGTGTGTGTGTGTGTGTGTGTGTGTGTGTGTGTGTGTGTGTGTGTGTGTGTGTGTGTGTGTGTGTGTGTGTGTGTTGTGTCCATTGCTTACTGATATTTTGTTCATATCCATAGAGTCAGTACCTTTATTCTAACAAAAGACTAGATGGATCTAGAGGTTGATTTTGAGAACTTAGTGCCTGGCTCTGTATGGTACTGCCAATCTTAGCACAGAGATGACTGGTTTTTGACCTTTTACATTCTGAATGAGTACAAGGTGTAAGAGCCTGCTGTAAAGTTGACCAAAAAGAGACCACGAGCTTCCATACTTAGTGGTTATCTTGATTTAGATGGCTGAACTCTGAAAGCTCATAGGCACAGAACTCATATTTGTCTTGAGGATACCTGTGATTGCTTAAAAGTTTTGTCCCTCCAATGATAAGCAACTTCAAACTTAGCCTTTACAGAAATAAATAATAATAATAATATAATTAATAGCAAGTACTACAACTACCATGAACTTCAGCCAACATTTTATTCATTCCCTTCATGCCAGCCTCTTACTTTTCAAAGAACTTTAAAGGGATTATCTTAAAAACAGACTCAGAAGTTTAGAGAGTTTAGGTGGAGACTGGGGACTAGAATCCAAACCCAAAGCAGCCTGCCTGCACTTAGACCTGTGCTATGCTGCCTCCCTATGGGCAGAGCTGTTTCTAGGTCAAAGCAGATAGTTCACACAGAGTCATCAAAGTCTCCTTTAGCCTTTTCACCTACAAATCCTGCCTATGCCCCAAAAGGGATGACTCTTCTTATAATGATCTGGCTTTTCCTTCCGCCTTTCTTAGGAGACCAGATGAGACAACCTGGAGAAGAGCAATCTTCACAGGTCACTGAACTGTTACAGGTAACATTAATCTGGGGCTGTGGGAGTGATATTCTTGTGACCTGATATGTGTAGTCAGTGCAGTGTTAAAATGATCCGACCTATTTCCAGAGAGTGACTTTCCATGCTAAGAATCTGTGCCTTGGTTAGCAGTGGTGGCAGCAGCACTCTTAAGTCTGGTGCCAACCTGAACTTAGGTCTGGTTAAGTGGCTTTGAGCACTCACCTCATTAGACCTTTTCTGGATCCATCTGATTCATGGAAAGCCATTGCAGAAAAAAAGAACTGGCTTTGGGCTTGTAATTCTACTCTTTCTTCTATTTCAAAGTGATGAGCACATCTCAGTTGTCAAATTTCAGGGAAGGAGGGGAATATTCAAACCTATCTAAGGAAGTAGCAAGTATGTCCACTGTAGGTGGATTCACAACTCAGATTTGGAAATTAATATGTTAAGCACTGATTCCATCAGTTTTCTTGGGAATTGAGCTCATAGGGTTGTTGAAAAGATAAATTGGAATTATGGATGTAAAAAGGATTGACTCCCGTGCTGCAACCTGTATGTTGGTTGGCCCAAACCTATGCATCATCTCCTAACAAAGGATGGTCACAGGATACTTTGGGTCCAAAGAAACAAAAGCAAACTTGTTCTCCAGGGTCTTTTAGGAACTTTTACATTATACTGATAAAAAGGCATAGCCCTTAGCATCTTTAGTTCCTCCTTCTCAGATGCACCAACCTTTTTTGTTATTATTAAACTAGACATAGATGTGGATTCACAGTATGACAGCCATGGTGCAGCCTAAATATATTCATTGAGAAACATGATTAAAAAGATTATTGTTTGGGAGAAAATGAAAGGGGTGACAGTGATCAAGATGCACTGCATTCATAAGCTTGTCGGTTGAAGGACTACTCTTTCATACAACTACTTGAAGGTAATAAATTTATATTTTTTAAAGAAAAAAGAAAACTAGGGAAAAAACAAAAATTTCTTGGCACCTGGTTAGTTCTACAAAATGTCAGCATTATTAAGATTCTCATAACTACCATTATTAGCTTTGTCATTTTTGTGAACAAGAGAGAGAACAAGGTTTAAATATTAATAATAGAAAGCCAAGACAAAACAAATTTCTTAAGCCTCTGATAGTATTGATGAGCCAACTTGATCACCCTGAACTACCTGAATTTGGACTTACTGAAATGTTAAAGTAACTCTTTCTATTCCCAAGTTACTAATACTCAGCAGAATTATTATTATTTTTTTTGTCGGTCGTGGGGCTTGAACTCTGGGCCTGGGCGCTGTCCCTCAGCTCTTCAGCTCAAGGCGAGCGCTCTACCACTTGAGCTACAGCGCCACTTCCAAGTTACTAATACTCAGGTTGTGATAGTTTTTGTCAGATCAACTACAATCCTAACTGAACTAACAGCAATATATCAGTTCCTGTTTGTCATATTGTTTTTGTCTGAAAGAGGTGTAAATATTGAATCTTGTACTTCAATATTCCCCGAAATGGTCCTAATGGTCCAAATGGCTGGACATTTCCCATGACAGGAAACTCACAGCCAATCATGGACATCTTTCCTATTTGGGGGAGATCTGACTCTCAGAAAGATATTCTTTGTGCTAAGGAGTATCTGTTTTCTTGGATTTTAAGAATTTTCTTTATTGAATCTAATGAATCTTTTGTCCATAGCATATTTTTGTGGTCTTTAAATTTCATGTTGTCTTGAATATACAATAGTTTATTATAATGTGATGCAATATGTTAATATTCTCCTCCCTGCATTTTATCATTTCTACACACACACACACACACACACACACACACACACACACACACACACACACATGCACACACCACAGCCATCACTTCTCATCAGTACAGGGTTGCCCAAGATAATTTTTCTTTTTCTACCACTCAAAATATTTTCTATCCCAATTCTTAGGAGATTTATCTTTGTGACCACATATAACTAATTTTATTTAATACTGAATTATACACAATTGTTAACAGTTTATTCTCTAGATAAAATTTTTAAGTATGGATTGTTTTAACATCAAGTGGTAATACTTCTGGCAAGAAAATGTTTGTGGCCTAGTGTCTTAATACAAAATGGCCCACCTACATACCACAAAATTGACATATAGTTAAAAGGAGCAATGTAAGTATCAGAAAGGGAATTCACAGCTTAATTGTAGGAATTCATCTCTGGATGTACATTTCTAATTGTATTCAAGATTGGGAATTGTTCCACCTCCTTCTCACTTGTGCAGTGCCCTTCATAGGAAATGGGTTTTCATAAACACAAGTTGAACGAAACAGCTCTTGTGTAGATTTGGACTTGTGGTGGCCAGTAATAAAGGGAATTAACTCATCCCCTAAAGTGTGCTGAACAAGAATGGAGATGGAACTTCTTTTTCATTCTGGGGAAAGAGCAAACTAGGCCTGGCCACATCCACCCAACCAGATTTGTCTGACTTCCATAAAGTTTGCTGATGGTTTGCAATTATGTTGTTTTCGTTGGACTGATTGTTTTAATTTCCCTTAACAAGGACATTTCAGATCTTCTCTGCAGTCTTTACTTCAGTCTTTTCTGCAAATTTACCTTCCAAATCTTGTCTAGATAAATGGGGAAGCAGAAATGGGATAGGAAGAATGGGAAAAAGTTTTGATCATTCATAGAGGAAATGAAGGTGGTTATTAAAGGACTAGCTCTGATTTTCTCTCTTTTTACAATGTACTGTTATCCCTCTTTACTCTCTTCCCTCACAAACATCATAAGACACAAGTAGGCTGTTCTTTGAAGTGGACTCTTGCAAACGTGACTGGGCGTGCTGTTAACTGCCAGAAATTGCTGGCTGAAGAATGCCAGGGCCTCAGTAACACTGTGTTCTTTCCAGCAATCATCACAACTGAAATGGGAGGAGGCCTTTGCTAAAGTGGGTGCCTGGTAGCTGATACCAGGTGTGTTTCATCCAGTGAAATGTCCATGCAGCATCGATCTGTTTGTGAGTCCTCCGAATTCTTCAATCAGACCTCAAGTCACCCAAAGACAGGGTGCCAGTGCAGGAAGAAGAAAGAGCCCTTCTTCTGGTGCAGTATTCCTTTGGTACCAAACCCCAGGAGAGTCACTGAGGTTAGGCAGGGAGCATATAAAGCAGTCAGGGTTTGCAAAGCCAATAAAATGGGCATACTTCGTGCTTTCCATCTGCTTCCCCATGATCAGGAAATTATATAGCTTTAGGTGACTTTTCAAGGACCCTCCACACTTCAGCCTAAATTTTCTTTTCTATTAGAGAGAGGAATGGCCCTTTTTTAAAATGTTGCTCAAAGAATTAATGTAGTATCTTTGAGGGACTTAAGCAGTTAGTGTTCAATAAATACTAAGCACTGTTATTTATCCATTAAATAACTAATAAGGATTTATGCAATGCAGAAATGAACTCTAACATCTAGACAGAAAATGTTGAACAAAATGTACAGTGCCTCCTGAGGTCCCTGAGCAAGTTAAATAGATAAAATAGCAATGTAGTGTCTTAAGTCCTATGAAAGAGAATCCTAGGGATGAGAGAAGGCCTTAGGATCCTAGTCAGAACCTTAAGAAATTCTGAAAGAGGCAATGTGTAGATAGGCGCATGGCAGTGGTGGTGCTGGGGTTAGTGAGCAGGTAGAATGTGAGGAGTCCAGGCAGAGAGTACATGACCTGCTTAGGCAGTTACAGCAGCGAAGACTAAGATACAGTGGCGTTTATATGAAGAAATACAGCAAAACTCAGTGGGAGAGGTGTATGTCCTATGATAGAAAAGCTAAGTCAGGGGAATTGGGCTAATGATTTCAGGATCTACTTCCCAGGAAGAGGGGTGGGGAGTAGAGTTATTTTTATCAAGTGCTTGTCCATCAGATTTCCCTTTTCTAATGAAAGGTGAAAGGTAGAGTAAAGCAAATGAAGCAACTTTCTCTAGTTCTCAGCTCTCGTGCTCCCCAATCCTTTTAAAACATCTTTTCCTTGGTCATCTGGAGAGACCCTGGGCTCCCAGCACTGCTGAGATAAAGGGAGCTCATCTCCAGAGTGGTCAAGACAAGACAGGGAGAGTTGTGTGGGATTTTGTTGCTTTCTATCCTCAATACCACAGTGTCAAGTGTTAGAGGGATGGCTGCTGTTGGCTCATTCTCTGCATCGGTTGCCTGAGGCTTTCTGTCCTGGTTTCTCTAGAGGCCGTGGTTGGGTTGGTTAAAGTCAGGCTTCCCCTATGCTAAGTAAGGAGAGTTGTATGATCACCCTCATTCCATTCTGCCTTTTAGCACATGCTTCTATCTACAAAACCTTCACATTTCAGATTTCCAAATCTCTCATGGCTTCATGAAATTATTGCAATAAGAATTTACTATTTTTAAAAATTTTTACTGGTATTTTAAAACAGTATTTGTCCAAGATCTTTAGTCTAAAAGGAAAAAATAAAAGAAGAACAATAAATTTGGGTTTAGAGCACTGAAGTTCTAGTCCTATCTGTCAGTAAGACAGGCTCACACCACTTGCTAACTCTGTGCTTGCTAAACAGGAAACATCAGCCAAGTTTAACAACTAGGCAATTTCCAATCCTTCTTTGCCCTTTACCTACACAAATTCCATCTTGCGATTTCAGAGAGAATGAAATGAAGTGATGAAGAAATCTGTGTCTATTCATTTATTATCCCCACACATCTAGGAGGGTATTTGTTTTTATATAAGTTAGCACAATGACTCCATAGGAGCAATCCATCGGAAAGTCTTTTATCTTGCATAGTGCAGACTGCAAGTATACTATGAGCTGGCTTCAGGAGTCCAGCTTGTTTTAAAATAAAGACCTCAATGTTTGTCTGAATTCCCTTTCCCTCTTCCCCATTTGACTCAACCAAGGGATGAAATCGCCTGCTCTAAAATTAGCTAGTGGGGTCCTTTCATCTTGTATTCTTTTGAAATGGGAATTTAAACCCAAGCCTCAAGGAACTGAAAATCTAGTTTTTCTTCCATAAACTTGTGGAATGTCTGGACTTCTGCCCTTCCCTGACCAACACAAGGCTTTCTCAAGTGGGATACCATTTTTATCTCAAACCACTTCTTTTGAGGGAGGTTACTGAAAATGTATTGGCCAAGACTCTGTACTTCAGACCATGTCACGTTTCTCTCCAGGGTTTCATATATCTACTCCATGTATCCTGGACATCCAGGGAGCCCTGCATTGCCCTCATTGTGGGCTGGTGCTGGATGAACATGAAGTACGGAACTGACAGGGCTGTGCGTTCCTCAGCCAGGGTGTGTGGGACGCTAATGTGCACTTAGAAACCTAAATGCTGAGGCAGTCGGTTCTTGGGCCACCACAGAAGAGCTAACAATCAGGACAGGGGAAAGGAAGCCAGATGTGGGATGTGCCATCCATCCACCCACCCACCGGTGGTGGTGGTTACTCACACACACCAGTGCTGTTAAGCAAAGCTCATGCTGTGTAGCTTGGAGCAGAGTTTTAGGTCCCCATGGATTCTGTTCAGTGTGGATTACCTTGGACTTACCAGACCCGTGTAAGCTTGTCCCTTGGGCAGCTATCCTTATTTCAATCCCTTGTCCCTCAGTGGCTCTGCTTTCCAGGCTTCTGGCCATAGAAGGGACCCATCGTGGCTTCAGTCACTGGATCTGGTGAATCACAGCATCACCTATGACTGAAAAAATATGTATTATCTTTTTATTTATTTATTTTTTGACCAGTCTTGGGGCCTGAACTCTGGGCCTAGGCACTGTCCCTCAGCTCTTCAGCTCAAGGCTAGCTCTCTGCCACTTGAGCCACAGCACCTTTTCTGACATTTTCTGCTTATGTGGTGCTGAGGAATCGAACCTAGGGCCTCATGAATGCAAGGCAAGCACTCTACCACTGAGCCACCTTCCCAGTCCTGTGTTACTATCTTTTAATGTATATACACAAGATGTGCACATACACACTGCACTTCATGTGTACTCATTAGGTATAACATTTTGTATAAGTGGTGACAAGTATAATAATGAAACTATTCGGGAGGATCTTCAGCCTGTGGCCCTCATGCATTATGGTGGTGTTTCCCATAGGGACAGAGTAGTTTGAAGTGTTGGAAATATTTCATGAATGACGCCAAGCATATCGCCCACCAATTGGCCATCACTCTGTATGTGAAATCTTTGTAAGGGAGGTCATTTGACTTTGTTCTCTGGTTATCTGGAAAAGGTGGCCCAGATGGCCTCTGGATTCTCTTCTTTCATGAGTCCTGAAAAAGGACTGCAAATGCAACACATGTTTTACCAGGTCTTATTTCAAGAGGCCAAAGTCCATGAGACAGCTATCATGCTTGTTTTTCTCTTTGCCCTTCAAGTCCAGCTTCCTTTGAAGAATCCCTTGAGGCCTCCCCTAACTGATTTTTATGCATGTACATATCTGTAATGCTTTGTGAACTAACCACAACAGAGCTTCTTAGACTACGAGGACAGGGTCTATTTGTGCCACTGTGAACATGGTCAGTCCCATTCCATGGATAAATTCACTTCTCCCTTCTGTTGACATACTAGATGTATAGCTCCAGACTCGGTCATTAATATTCATACTCCACCCAAATGTGGAGTTCTGTGGGATGTTTTAATTTATGGGAGAGGAAAAGACAGAACTGAATACATTTATGTTATGTAACTTTTTTTTCCTTGGTCCAAGAGGATTAGCTGTACTGGGGACACACAGCTGTTCTCTCCAGAAGTCTCTTCAGAGCAAGCTGCAGACAATGGCAAGAACAGACATCATAAGACCAAATTCTGCATTCCTTTCTTCCTGCCTGAAAATTGCTCTGCAAATTCCTTCATTGAGAAGGAAATGTGTTCAGCTGAGGAGAGAGAAGAGTTGTGAGGTCTAACCAATGCTCATCCTTCTCCCTATGCCTAATCAAGCCCTCTTCTCCTGTGATCCTCTGTGGTCATCTTGTATTCACTTTCCACTCAGCTTCTTGGTGAGGACTTCTGGGGATTTTGTAAGAAATTCCATTTGTTTATCTGTTTGTTTCTCCCTTCCTGAATATGAATGCCATGAAAGATACTGTAAAGTTAAAGTTTCAGAGCATATTACACAATCATAGCATATTACACTTCCAATACTGTACTTATAGTCTTGTAATCATTTTCTTCATGATTCCCACGTGTGCGTGCACACACACAGACACAGGCACAGACACACACACACACAGACACACACACACACAGACACACACACATACACACACAGGTTTACGTCTTACATCTCCCCTTTGGAACTGTACCTACCTGTATTTTCTTCTGAGGAGATGTATCACAGTTCATGTGGCTTGGGACTGACCACTCCCATCTCTCATGATGGAAACACAATCTGGCCCAGGCAATCAGGTTCTTTCAATTTTCTAGCCAGATGGATCACTTCATGATTAGACAAATACCCCAAGTCAGTCTAGTGACACTTAAACATCAGGCTTCCATTGAAACAAAGTTCCTGAAAAGTGAGGATACAATCTATAGATACTGAGGACTCTTTTCTTGTGGACATTGAAGATCTCACCTGAGAAAGAATATAAACAAGCTAGAACTGACTGGAGATCAATTCTAAATACAGGATTCACTCACCCAGCAGAGATTTTGTGATGCCATGCCAGTAATCACCACACTGTCCCCTCAGCCATAGAGCTTCCTCAGTGGACAAAACAGAGAACAAACATGTCCCCCATAGCTGGCATACTAATGATACTCTGTGTACAATGAATGCTCTAATGAAAAATAAAGCAAAATAAGGAAATGGAGAATGACATGGGGGAGACTCATTTTCTTTAGTGCTTAACTGCTCAGGGAAGATTTTTATAGTGACTCGATAAATGAGTCAGAGTTCAAATGGGAGGGAGCCATGTGAACATGTAGCTCAAGCAAGTACAAGCTCACAGCTTGGTTCAGGAAGGCCAGTGGAGTGTTCATGGAGGAAGGTAGTGATGTATTGTGGAGAAGCACCCAGGAATGAGATGATAGAAGTGGATGAGAAGAATCACCAGTGTCAGAGTAGATATATAAAGCCTTGTCAGCCATAGCAAGAGTAGAGGGATTGAATTTAGTGATGTTACAAAGCTCTTGGGGTTTCCCAAAAACATACCATAGGCTAAAATTTTCATTGGGGGAATACTTTAGTTGAAGTACAAAGAACAAAGTATCTTGAAATCAGGATGGAAGATGATTGTAGTTCTGAGGAAAGAGATCTGGCTTGGACAGTATCATGGCAGTGAGGCAAGCGAAAGAAGATTGGACTTGGAATCTATTGAAGTTAGAGAAAATAGGATGTTCTATTTGTTTGCATGGCAGAAGAGATTGAAACACAGAAGCTCATGATGGTTTCTTGGTTTAGGTAATTAGCTCAGAGCTAAGTGGACTTGTTACTCACTAAGAGAAAGACAGTTTTAGGATTAGTGTTACAGCTACCACTGGTACTTGTTATTTTTTTCTTCCTGTCTTCTTTGTTGCCTCTTATTTGAAATTGCTAATCACCTTCTGTCTCTTCCTTGTCTTTTTTCCTATTTGCCTCTATTATGCTTTCTTATTTTTTTTCTTGGTGACTTGTCTGGCCACTCATGCTAAGTTCACCTCCACAGATCATTGCTCCGCTTCCATTTTACTTGTGAGCTTTCTCCTCTGGATTCTCCTAGCTCTTAGTGCTCCTGTGATCTCATCCATGACAATCAGGACCCCTCCTGACAGTACTATCATTCTATCTCCAGTCCATTGTACCTTGGATATCCATTTCCAGAAGTAACATGGAATCCTCAAACAAAACACTTCCCTGATGTGCAAATATGTTTCCATTCTTGTTTCTACATCTCCTTATAGAAGACATAATTGCCCAGCCAAGTGACCTAGCTAGAAGGCTAGAATCACTGTTAGCTCCTTTATTATTGCTGTTTTTTTAGTTAATACATTCTCCTTTCATTTTTATTTTGTTTTTCTCTTCAGTAGATGTACTAAACAGTTGCCAGTCAACAAATTAGTATATGAATAGAACGCATCTCAATGTGTCAGTCCTTTAATCATTCTTTTCCATCTCTCCAACCCAACCCTTCCTTCAATTTTCTTAATTTTGTAGAATATGAATTGAATTCTTTAACTGCATTTCCCTGCTCTCCACTTTCAAATCGTTTGAAAATCCTACACATCCTACCACCTTAGCACCTTTGGAACCTGTCTTCTCTCCTTTGTTCTGCAGATCAATGATGTCATCTCCAGTATTGCCTACTTCCCACGTACCTTCCATGCTACTGTCAGAATAACATTTTTAAGGCATAGCTCTGAGCATGTCATTCTAATGTTCAGAATTATTGAATGGCTCTTAACACATTCGTGACTGCATTTGAACTCAATATACTCTGTGATTAGTCAATTGTTAGTACAAGCATCTCAGTACAGCTTTTAGCTGGTGTTAAAGATACTGACACCCAAAATCTCTACTAAAACTTTCTTTCTGAGAGGAATTTGCCTTTTTGTCATCCAACTGAGAACAAAGTGATGGCTCCCTATTTCTCCCCAGAATCACAAGGGATTATATTTCAATGTATCAATATAATGTCACAAATGCTCTGTAAGGTACTGGAGATGAAGTCTTAAGTTGTCACTGCTGCCCGTCCAAATCTCCCTAAGCATGGCTTCCTTTGACTAATGGAGATAAGACAGGGACAGCAAATTCTGGTGGCTTGTGAACAAAGGGAAATGTGGCATTCTAAGCTATGCCCTAAATAAATTTGCACAACATCTTTGGTAGGTATCATACTTTGCATTGCTGTAGGACTAGCATTAGATATAGTTATTTGTCAGTCAGAACTTTTATCACAATTTCTCTTCCCATGATAGCTAACAAAAAAGAGAATTTTGACAGTAGTTGCTAGCAACAAGAAAAAATCCATAGTACCTTCTACCATTTAGAACTAAGATCACTGTTAAAAAGTAAAAATTTATACAAAATTAATGTTGTAGTGATTAATAAAATGGATGTAATACTTCCTCAACAATATCTTAAAGGTTAGCCTTGTTCCTTTTTCTCTCTTTTTAGGTACTTGGGTTTGAACTCAGGGTTACATACTTGCTACACTAGTGCTCTACCACTTGAGCTATAGCTCTAGCCCTATTTTGGGGAAATTATGTTGGCAATCGAGTCTATTAAATGTTTTCTTTGGGGGGTGGAAGGTAAGGAGGTGGCCTGGTCTTGAACCATGATCCCCCTGTATCTCAGCTTCCTGAGTAGCTAAGATTACAGATATAAGCTATCAGTCCCTGGCTTCATTTAAATATTTCCTTCTTTATAAGAGCTACTCTGATTAGGTCAAATGAAATACTATTTTGCTTTCAAAAAGCCAAAGCAAGATTTTACACACGTTTAGTAAACTAGTACAGATAACTGAGTCAATGTGTATGGGGGGCACGAGCACATGCGTGTGTGCGTGAATGCATGTATATGGGTAGAAGTAGTGGGGAATACTGGGTCAAACATTGTCTATAAGGATTAAGTCAAATGGACTTTTATTTTCTTATAGGTTCTGGGGGTCTAATGAAACCTAATTCCTATTTTATCTCCCAAATCAGTCATAAACATCTGGGATCAAACCTAGCCTGCTGCATCCTGTTTCTTTCCTTGGGCTAAGGTTAGGACATGGCACTATTTTAATTGGATATTAAAGGGACGAATGGCAATGCCTGTGACAGAGGAATTACAATGGCCTTTTGCAGATGCCAAATGTCATTGTGTCCTCCAGGCTCTATCTAACATCTGTGTGAGAAACTGAGCCTGTCATTTGGAGGAGTAGAGCCAGATCAAGCCACTGCTACAAAGTGGCATGCCTGATGAACAACCTAGAGTCATGATCTTAGTGAGGCAAGAGAAGCTTCTGAGTATTACACGACCTTAGTGCACAGCAGAAAATAGACAGCAATGTCTAGAAGAATGAACTAATCAATGTCAACAAGATGCTCAAAGAACAGTGAAATGGCCAAGAAAAGTTACTCTCTCAAGCCCAGTGCTGGTCGCTCATGCCTGTAATCCTAGCTACTCAGGAGAATAATGCTGAGGAGTGCAGTTCAAAGCTAGTCAGGCAGGAAAGTCCATAAGACTCTCATCTCCAATTAACCACAGAAAACTGGAAGTGATGCTCGGCTCAAAGTGGTAGAGCATTAGACTTGAGCAAAAGGAGCTCAAGGATAGAGTCCAGGCCCCGAGTTCAAGCCCACTGACCAACCAAAAAAAAGTTACTCTCTCAGTTGTTTTTTAATCAATAAAGCTGACATTCATTTATCCAATCATATTTTCTGTCAATTGTGTCATAGCCATACTAGATTCTTAATATCTTAATATCGTAAATATAGCAGAGAGCAGATCTATGA
This sequence comes from Dipodomys merriami, assembly GCF_024711535.1. NCBI lineage: Eukaryota > Metazoa > Chordata > Mammalia > Rodentia > Heteromyidae > Dipodomys > Dipodomys merriami. Next base: position 85,190,277 of record NW_027205603.1, read on the forward strand.
TCTATACCTCTTCCCTGTACATGGATAGCATGTACTAAGTCAATCCATGACTTATTATACAAACTACCTAAAATGTTTTTAAAGCAGGGATGGAATCCTACTAATCTTGGCATGCCTAGCTCCTTGCCTGGTACTTGCTTATTGATTGGAATTCAATTCTGCCATCATAGAACTCTACTCATCTGTCATATTTCTACAATAATAATTGACTTTCTTCTCTTCTAAAGATACCTCATGCCTCCCTCCTCTGAATTTTGGTTCATAATATTAAATTGGTTGAATTATGAACTCCACCAAATATGTTCAAATCTTAGCTTCAATTCCAGTATATTTCTAAAAGATAGAACCAATTTAAAGTGTGGTTATATGAGATTAGGGTTGTTCCTAATTCAGTGATAGGTCATGAGAGATAAAGACACCCCCTAGCCATTCAAACACTACTGACACATTTGAAAGACAGAGCCTCCCAAGGAGTATATCACATGACTAAACAGGTGAAGTTTGGAGAGATGTCTCTAATTGAGAAACCAGCAGAAGCTATACAATCTTCACAGAGAGCTTGTCTCTGCATTACTTCCTGAACCTAGAGATAGTAAATTGCTCTTACTTGAAGTGCCATGCAGATGTAGTAGCTGCTTTATAGCAGTCTTAGGAAACAGAAGCAGATAATTTCCTTTTTTGGGTTGCATTTATGTCATACCTCTGCCTGATGGAAATCTACCTCTTACTCAAGGCTCAGCTCAAATATCCTGCGAGCAGATTGCCTCATAAGTGAACCTCCTTTCTGAAGAACCAAGTATCATTTATCACTTTGGGTGTGTTTCATAAATCTCCATTATTTTTTTCTTAATGACAGCTAAAGCAAAACTAACATTCAGGTAGTCCTTTCATGATTAGTTAATGCAATATTCACAGTAATCACCTATTGTTGGGAATACAGCTCGTCAGAAGAGACTGACAGTGAGGAAGAAAACATGGGACCTAAGGCTTTATTACCATGTGCACCCGCAGGCAATTCACGGGAACACAGCAACCCCTAGGCTCACTGGATTTGTGACTGGCCTTCTTCTTGTTACCTTTGTCAATCAGGCTTATCAAGAAGATTTTTTCATCCCCAAGATCTTTTTCAATTAATAATGAATACAGTATAAACAGTCAAAATACTTTTTAATTATATGGATATTTTACTAATAGCCCTTCACCACATTCCCCAATAAGCCTAGAAGCTCAGATTTATAGAAAGTACCATAACAGGAAAATAACACATACTCTACCAAGGTCAATTGATTGAGTGTACTGAACTTCTTCTGGTCTAACTATACAGCCCTGCACTTCTTAAATGTCTTATTTTAGACATGTACTGGAGACTTCCTTCAGAAGAGAGAGAGAAGGAGAGAGAGAGAGAGAGAGAGAGAGAGAGAGAGAGAGAGAGAGAGAGAGAGAGAGAGAGAGAGAGAGAGAGAGAGAGAGAGAGAGAGAGAGAGAGAGAGAGAGAGAGGCCCATTATGATAGTTTGTAAATAGAGAGAAAGAGGAAGAGTTTGTATTGTATCTGTACTGACAAAAAAGTTTAAATCTTCACCTCAGTTCACAGTTAGGAATCTTCATCAGCGTGGACAATAGCAAGTTATCAGAAAGTTTATATCTGCCTAGCAAGCTACCTTTCCACAAAAAACACAGTCTTCAAGAGATAACCAAGAAAGTGACTACTATTAGAGTGTAGCTTTCACATTCCAAAGGGGACAGGATCTTGAAGTTCTAGAAGAATTTACAACCTCTGCTGTTTCCATCCCCTGCTAAAGAACAGATGGAAAAGGATCAGGGCTGAAAACAACTCTGTGTGTTGGCATGCATCATAGCACACACCTGCTATTAGCAATCTCCTGGGTGAATCAATGCCTTCTTCCCAGTTGGAAGCATCGAAGATTGAAGTTAATCCCCTTCCCTCTTGCTCTCATTTCTAAAGTGTCAGAGCTTTATCCTAGAATAGCTGAGGTTTTAGCAAGATGGGTTGTCTGATTCCCACTTTCTTAATTGTCATATGCTCTCAATCCATGCATTAGCCTGAGGGGTCCACAAACAAATCAAATGACAATACCTACAAGGATAGCATGGGTTCTCCATTTTACATGGTCAGTACAATCTATTTTTGCTTTGTGCAACACACACACACACACATGCATATATGTATATATATCATTACAAACTGCTGAAAGCTTGGTTTGGAGCTATTCCCAGCACATGCTGATATCAATCCACACATTTGCAATGTGCACTTCTTGGGCTCTGCTGGAAGAGCATTAATCTGAGCCAGAGCACTTGGATGATTGCCTGGGACGAGTGAGCTTCTTCCTAGATTCGCCACATCAAACCTTGGTTTGTTATGCTGAACCCTAATGGATCTCAGAAGACAAGTTCTTCACTTTTCCCCTTAGAATCCACTAACTGACTTCCTGTCAGGTAGGACTATGAAAGAAGAGAGTTTATTTTGGATGAAGGGCTTCGTCAAATCCTTCCTGTGAAGGAAGGATCTTTGCCACTTATTCTTCAGAGCTCTATTTACTGACATCCTCCATGAATCCTCTCTTCATCCTGTGAACTTTCTTCAGTGTTGTGACCCCCCCTTTTTGCTTGCTTTGGTCAACACCCTTGGTTTGCCATCACCTGCTTGCCTCTCTGTCTCCGTTCTGTAGCTAGGATCAGAAATGACACTGAAGACATACCTGGGTCTCCTTCAATCCTCTTACCCAAAGCTGCTGGTGTTTTAGCTTGGGACTTTTAGCTGCAACTTTCTCTAGAGGAGTGGTCTCGGTCTGCTGAAGCCATTTGTGGTAGTGCTAGTGTTCTAAGGCAGGGTGACCACAGTTACCACCAAGTTTGCTCAATCAAGACATGATCTTGTGCACCTTATACTCACTTGAGATTCTAAACAGTACTGTCAGGGGACTGAGGACAGGATGCCTGGCTTGGGTACCTTCTGTCATTTCCACGTAAAAGTTTATGAACACAAAGTGCCTTTTTTTTTGTCGGTTGTGGGGCTCGAACTCTGGGCCTGGGCACTGTCTCTTAGCTCTTCAGCTCAAGGCTAGCACTCTACAAGTTGAACCACAGCATCACTTCTGGTTTTCTGAATGGTTTATTGGAGATAAGAGTCTCACAAACTTCCCATCCAGGCTGGCTTTGAATCGTGATCCTCAGATCTCAGCCTCCTGAGTAGCTTGGATTATAGTTGTGAACCACCAGCACCCTCTATAAAGTGACTTTTATAAGAAATTAATGTTAAGGCATATTCAACTAGAAAATATAAGCCTTAACGCTTTAAAGAAGGTCTTTTAATTTTATTATTGTGATAGTATTAACGATATACTAGTAGCTTTTATTGTTCTCAATAGTTTTCAAATCTACATTCATTTGTATAGCAGTCCAAAATTCAAGTGTTGAGAGACTTTTCCAGGTACTAGAAAGAAACAGAACAGTAAGGTCTGTTGTCATGGAGCTGAATTTCATGAACTGGAGTGGAGTATTTAAGCAACAAAATCAGTAGGAGAATCCCAATAAATATATACACTATGAGGAAAAATAAAGTAGAGCTTGATTTTAAAAATGATGGCTATTCTTTCATCCTGGGCATTGTTGGAGAATGATGGAGCAGATAATAATTTAAGATGAATTCTACACGGTACAGAGTCTGGCAAATGGGCATCAAGGGAAATCATATTCGAAGGCAGAATTTTAACTTGCATCTTTGAGTATCTGTGTGCACATGTATGAATGTGTTTTTATAAACTCTGGGATTCCGTTTTGCTTTCTTCTCTGTTTTCATGAAAGAAACAAAATGTAAAAGGAATAATAAAATAACAAATTTTTGTACTTTTGCTCCTTACAAAGAAAAACATGAAAAAATAACCTGTCTATTTGGTTTCTTTTATGATTACATTTCTATATTTATCTTTCTCTTTCCTAGCCTCCAAAAACATAACCCCTAAATTGATTCATTGTTTTTCATTGCTATGCTTGCCTTCATATTTTTAGAATATATGTAAGTCATCTTGTTTGATTATTTTTAAATATTTTCATATACAACATCATATTATACTTTTCTTGGTATTGTACTTGTGAGATTTGTCCATGTTCATATATGTATGTAATTTACCTTATGTATATATACAGTATCTTTTGTCTTCTAATACCTGCTGAAATTCTTTTTCAAAACGTTCACTATTACAAAGCATTGCTTCAGTAAACCTAGTAGAGTAGACCTGCTCTTCTTCCTGTACTGAGGTTTGAATTTGAGCTTGGTTGGCTTTCTTGGTTGGCTATCATTTGAGCCATGCTCCACTCCAAATGTTTATTGGGTATTTTGGAAATACACTTTTCTGCTGGAGTTGATCTTGAACCATGCTCCTCCAGATCTCAGGCTCTTAAGTAGCTAATCTTACAGACATAAGCCGTCTGTTCCAAGTTATATGTATCTATTATTTGAGAAATGCCCTAGGGTAGGAATTGCTAATCTTTTTCAAAATGATTAAATATATTTGAATTCAATAATTCATTTGGATGCCAGAGACAATTCATTGGTGAGGGTATTTCAATTCACCAATAACTTATGAAGACTTGTGCCATTTACTTTTTTCCAGCTGCTGTATCTAGTACTAAGAAATATATGAAAATTCTCTCTATATAAGTATGGAATTATAGAATCCACCTTGTTAGCTTTTGCTTCTCATAGTTTGTAGATTCACTGACATCTTAAGTTTGCACATATTCTTTGTAAATTACTTCCTTCAGAATGTGATCTGTTTTGTCATTGTAGATTTTTGTTAGGTAGTAAAGGGTATGATGTGGGTGTTTTAAATGAATATTCTGATTACTATAAGAAGAATGAAGTATAAGAATGAAAGGAGAAATGGTAGAGATCAGATAAGAGTCTCTGTAAATCAGTTAGGAGAGACATAATAACAATATGTAAAAGATGCTTTTACTAAAGATGAAGAGAACTTCAGATTTGTGATATGTTTTGAGTTGTCAGAATTTTATGATTAACTGAATAGGAACGTGAGAAAAAGAATTTTTTGATTGAGCCACTCACTGAACGAAAGACAGTGTCTGTGTATTCTGACATGTATGTGTGTACTTGGTGCTTTGCAAAAATGGCTGTATTTGGTATACTCATCCTCATTCAGAGCATCACATGATACCCAATACAGAGTCTCTGAGTCCAAAATTTAAATCTGTTCTGGTCTCCGTGACTTCATTAGAGTGTGGAATGGTAATATAGAAATGATGTTTGCTAACCTCTGGAGTTAGGTAGTAATGGAATACACAGATACTTCCTGGTTCTCTTGAGTTGCTACTTCTGGGAGCTCAGACCCATGCTGTGAAGAAAGTTACAAGATGTTTAGAAACTTACCTGAAGTGGATCCAAGGTTCCTGGCCCTTAACACCAGATGAATTTAGTAGCCAATATTATCTAGATAGCCAAGTGATTGAGCCATGTTGGAAATGGACTATCTAACCATCATTCCACCTGCTCACTTGATACATCATGAAGCAGAATCACATCTTTCTTGCCAATATCTTCCCAACTAGCATGTTTGTAAAGTATTTGTAAGAAAGATTTGTCAATAGTTTCTGTCTAAGGTCATCAACTCTTAGAGCTTTTTTTTTATTAATAAGTTTATTTTATTGTGAAAATACCGTACAGAGGGGTTACAATTACATGAGATAGGTAATAAGTACATTTCTTATGAAGCATTGTTGCCTCCTCCTTTGTTTCCCCTTTCCATCCTTGCCCTCCCATTTCCCCCAGTCAAAGTTGTAAAGTTTGTTTTTTGACATAACATCTTGTACATCTCACTGTTTTAATGGGTCCACCTGTATCCCTATATAAACAATTTGTTTTTTCCCTTCCCCATCACAAATTATACCAACATCAAATACAATGAAAACAGGGGTTATACTATGGGGGAAGGACATACAAAGTAACAAAGAAATCATCTTATAAATATGTTAGAAACAATAGCAAGAAAGAAAAACCATTTGAATACTTATCTTGGGGTTCATTTCACCCAAGATCAATTTATCTGTCCGTTTCTGCTTGTTTCAGATATATACGAATTATTTCAAATAAGGAAAACCATGGGACCTATGCTTCTTTGGGCCTGGATTACTTCACTTAATATCCTTTTTCCAAGTTTTTCCCATTTCCTAACAAATGGGGTAATGTCATTCTTTCTGATGGAGGCATAGAATTCCATTGTGTATATATACCACATTTTCTTGATTCATTCATCTACTGAGGGGCATCTGGGTAGGTTCCATATCTTAGCTATGGTAAATAATGCTGCAATAAACATAGTTGTGCTGGTACCTTTAGTATGGTCTTGTTTGTGATCATTTGGGTAAATGCCCAAAAGTAGGATTGCTGGGTCATAAGGGAGCTCTATGTAGAGTTGGTTTTATGCAGCAATGTACAATCACAATGACTATATGGAAGAATACCTTGCAGTAAGAGAATAGGGTATAGAAAGAGAATCAATTTTAGTGGTGTTAACTCTAAAATCTACTTTAACCATCCTTTGGAGATTTCAAATTGAAAACTAATTATAAATATCTCAAATTCTGAGGAGGTTTCAGAACTACACATAATATTTAAGCACTCAAGCCTAGATAATTATACCAAGCAAGAGCTGGTTGGTAAGAAAAAATATGATACTGTTGATTCTAAGAATTGGTGATTCATCAAGTCATTTAAATTTCTATTCATTCAACATTTTAGGGCTTTCTCTTAACATTAAATCTACTTGTATACAAATTATAATTATTGCAGTTCTTTCACACATGGGTTTCAATGAAAATTAATTTTATATAATAAATTTAGCACCTATGGAGCAATCACTCTCATTTATGTATCACTTTATTTTAATTCAGAATGATCTATCTCACTTTGCTCAGAAACTTCTCTTAAATTTAGATTACAATCTGTAGAATGCACTCATTGACCCAGGGATAAATTCCTCTTTTGAATAATATGATAAACATGATAAGTGTCTATCAGACAGTTTTTCTAGAGCTAAGAAGATCCTTAGAGCTGCAGGACAAGGAACATGCAGGTCACTGCAAGAACAAGGCATCCAGAGAGCATCTTTACTTCTGGTTTATGTGTTTGTATTTCTCCTGAGTGTCTTAACCACACAAAAACATCACAGATTTTATTCAGTTACCCCATTTCAATTCATACCTGTGAAATTCAAGACTACTTGAAAGGAATAAATTACATAGCAGAAAAGGATCTATTTCCTTAGCTTTCTCTAAGGCTGGTTCTCTCCCACCTAATGGAAAATCATTATTCGGAACTGAAAGCAGCAATTGGTTGCAGGTCGCCCTTAGATGTTTCAAAAACAGTTTTTCTGCAGATGTGGTAATGCTGATGCCATTTTGGAGGTTGTTACACTTTAAGTCCAAGAAATAATTAGGTGAACAAACCTTATGATACCTTCTTTTCAACATTTGCTCAAATCTGTAAGCACAGTAACCACCATATTGGGGAAATTAAAAAGAACAAAATTAAACATGAATTCCTTTCTTCTAATGGAATTTACTCAGCATTTATTATTCATTACATTCATCACATCCAGTCTCATCAACTGTCCAAACTAAGACTCCAAGATAAAAGATACGATCACTATTTTTCAAATGTGAAACTCCGCTCTGGGACTAAGGGAGCATCTCCACCACACAGCTTCTTACTAATCTGTTCTGAAGGAAACCTGGAGACTCACATGATCATTTTCTTGGGAAAAAATCCAAAACATACAAAGCAACAAAGAAATCATCTTATAAATATGTTAGAAACAATAGCAAGAAAGAAAAAAACATTTGAATCCTTATATTGGGGTTCATTTCACCTAACATCAACTTATCTTACCTTTTCTGCTTGCATATACTAGTTATTGCAAATAAGGGAAACCATGAGACCTATGTTTCTTTGGTCCTGGCTTACTTCAATTAATATAATTTTTTCCAAGTCTTTCCATTTCCTAACAAATGGGGCAATATCATTCTTTATGATGGAGGCATGTGAAGGGGAAGGGAAAAAACAAATTGTTTTAATAGGGATACAGGGGGACCCATTGCAACAATGAGATGTACAAGACGTTATGTCGAAAAAGGAACTTTACAACTTTGGCCGGGGAGGGGGAGAAAGGGGGGAAGGGGAGCAGGGCAGGTGGAGATGGGAAGGGATGGGAAGGGGAAACAAAGGAGGAGGCAACAATGCTTGATAAGGAATGTACTCATTATCTTGCCCATGTAATTGTAACCCCTCTGTATGGTATTTTCACAATAAATCCAAAACATATATAGTTGCAAGATATTGTTGCACCTCTGGTATGTATTGGAGCCAGGATTCAAACTTAGTTCCTTCTAGCTCCAAGTACAGTGCTTCCTCATTTCTCCCATACCTCGCCACCCATTCCTATTAAGACTGGTTGCTATAAGGAGGAGCCATATTCTTCCTTTCCCACCAACACTGCTGGCCCATAAGGAAAGAACTTCTACCCCCTCTCAAATATTGAATGACAACCTTCTCTTTACTTCTGATATTAATACCCTCCAGAGGAACAGTTAGAGGTTCTGAAGAGCTGTCTGTTAACCTCTCTGGAGTCTCTCCTGTGGTATCAGCTTGCATGTAGACCCTGAATTCCACTCTACCAAGGAGATGGCCAGGATGGACCGAAGCTCTCCAGTAAAGCCTTTAGTCTCATTAGTGTAACTGTGACTGTGCTAATATAAATCAGCAGGAAAAGAGAAGAAAAGTTTATTTTACCCAGAGTTACATACTGCATATGCTAAAATTGCTCTATCATAAACAAAACTTTATCCTCTTATTATTCTGTTCTATTTTACTTTTTCTGTTTCAGTTAATTAAACATCTAGAGGGAGAAAAGAAATACCAGTTCTAAAGTAAGAACCTGAGTGTCCTATGGATGCTGACCATTTTTTAGAAATGTTTATCTCTCAGCATCATATAAAGCCAATAGAAACCTCATTTCAAGTCTTCAGTTCTCCCTTCCAGATGCTTTACAGAGCCTAAACCCCTTGTATCCAGGAATTATGGGCAGGAAACTGGGAGAAGCTGATTGTTTAGCTTGTCCAAGAAATGGCAGTACCGATGACCATTTGGTTCTTGTCAGATCTCCAATATTCATAGATTACTAAAACAAATTACAGAAGTGCCAGCAAGGATCAAGAGATTCTTGAAGTATGAAACCTGTTTTGATCTGCAAAGTCTACTGGCCAGTCCTGGAATTGACATTATGGCCTGGACTTTTCCTTAAGTCACCGTGCTAGCAATGATGAGTGTGCTGGAAGAAAGGATCAGAGATAGGAGAAAGCACCATATCAAGGCCACCATCACTCATTTTAATTTCCATGAAATAGTTGATTTCCTTCAAGCCCGACGTAATCCTTCTAACGTTCCTGAGCCTGAATGAATGTGCATGACCACTTCATGCAAACATCCATCTGTCAAAAGAGAAGACGAGGAGCAAGTGAAATTAGACCATGGCTCTCTGGTTTCTGCTAAAAGCTGCCAATGAATGAGAGCATCAGCTGCACCATATTGGGCTAGTCAGGCATCTCATCCTTACATGAACACTCTACACCCAGGCTCTGAGGCACATCCTGTGAATAGGGATGACTCAGCCTCAACAGGTGCCTAAGGGCTCTGCCAGCAAACCGCCTGTTCCAATGGAGTGAGCAGCAGTACATTTTTCCAAGGCATACAAACGCTATGACAAATAACAGGCTTGTGTCTCCTCACACAGGGCAGGGATTGGATTGCGGGCAGGTGTGGAGGTTTGACCCAAGTGCATAAATTCATGTTCTCCATCCCAAAAGGTTGTACTGCCAAGTAGCATGCAAGAAACCTTCTGTTTCCACTCGATACTTCTATTGAACCCCTGAATCCACAGCCACTGTCAGTTAGTAATACCTTACAAATATTCAAGATTTGAACTTTCCAAGATACTTCTATATTTATTATACTATTGACAGACTTTCAGGCTACATAACTGTTGATGGTACGCTTATGCAGAGACATAGATTAAAGCTTAGGAACAGTGAATTAGCAGAGTCACACACAAGAAGGAGCATGGCAGACTCCAGGATTGTTATTAATCTCAAGTTTCTTGTACCATTCTGTATTGTTGAAATACTTATAATTTACATTTAATGCTTAGAAATTCCTGGGAAAAAAATAGAATCACACTGTTCTGAAGTAGATTGAATTGGAACAGAATAAGCTCATTTTTAAAAATCGATTTCCAATCCGAGCTTCATTCCGTTATTTATTCTTTCAATGTAGTTAAAGAAAACGGGATGCAGACAGACTTACAGATGTGATCTATTTTTCTATCATCAATGTTCACTTCATGGTCACCACTATGGAAATCCCTTTGTTCCCTTGCATCACGGTGATACTCCTATGATCCCATGGCTATTCCTCAAACCTAAGTACAAGAAGACATTCTTGTTACTTGTGCTTGATTGTTTCATGTCCTAGGAAGTCCAGGACTATCTGGGCATCCATACATATTAGAATTTCAGAAGTCTTTTTATGCTCTGCTACCCTCCATTTTCACCTTCTCATTTAGAGGTTAAATGGTTTGACTTATCATGTATGTTGAGATTCAATGTAAGTCCAAATATTCATATAATATCCAACCCAAAGGAGAATGGAAAGTGAAAAGAACATGATGTTCTTTCTTATAGATACTTCTTGGGCTTTACCCCTAGTTTACCTTACAACCTATTTAGTAGCACTTACACACATGAACACATCTGTCTATTGAGGAGATTTAGACATAAAGTATACAATTTGGAAACCAAAGGCTAAGCTAAAATTGAGGTGGTATGTAATGGGGATATTCAGGGAGACTGAATTTTCGTTCACCAATGAGAGCTGCAGGATATGGTGGCTAATAGCATGTGTGAAATAATATAGAAAATTTAACATTGGGGGCCTGGGAAGGTGGCTCAATGGTACAGTGCTTGCCTTGCATGCATGAGGTGCTGGGTTCGATTCTTCAGCACTGATAAGCAGAAAAGGCCAGAAGTGGTGCTATGGCTTAAGTAGTAGAGCACTAGCCTTGAGCTGAAGAGCTGAGGGACAGCACCCAGGCCCTGAGTTCAGGACCCACAACAGACAAAAATAAATAAATAAAAGAAAGAAAGACAAAAAAGAAAAGAAAATTTAACATTGGAAGGCACACACAAGAAATAGTGAAATATTTTTAAAAGTAAGAGTAAAGCTATATTGTACTAAGTAATTCCAAATAATGTGATCCTAAAGTAGATGTTATATGGGTTTTATTCTTATTCTAATCCATGAAGGCCCTGTAGGACAATTCCTTTTCATAGTAATTTTGGAAACAAGAAATTGATATAAGCATGTTTATTCCTAAGGTATTAAAACAGGAAAATTGCAGAGCTGAGATCCATACTTCTGTCATCAGACATGAAACCTCCTTTTACTGTCATTCACTAGTTCTCAAACTGTCACATTTTAGCTTCTCGTTGGAGAGATACAACAGAACTTCTATTTTATGGACATCTTGAGAGGAGACGGGACATGTTTGGGCTATATGAATCATATAGATTCATATGTTAATAAACTTAACATCAATTTACAAAATAACCTCAATGAATAAGAGAGGGAAAATGTCTCCACTGGGTCCTTCATTTGGCCATTTCTCAGAATAATGATGGATTTAATCACTTTCATTGTATTTGAACACAGTTCAATCAGAGGATCAATATGTTGCTGACATAACTGCAGCAGATCAATTGTTTTTATTTGATTTATTGTTTAATGGCAGAGTCACGAATGGTTTGCTTGATTCACCTTGTGAAATCAAGCAAAAAGATTTCTTTGAGACTGTCTATGCATTCTAGTATTATCATAATATGGCTCTCAGTGATAGAGCCTTAAAACTTTGAATTTCCTTCTAAATGAATGAGTAAATTCCATTTCATGTGTGTGTGTGTGTGTGTGTGTGTGTGTGTGTGTGTGTGTGTGTGTGTATCACATTTTCTTGATCCATTGATAAGAATCTCAGTTGATTGTGTACTTTGTCTATGGTGAATTGTGCTGCAATGAACATGGCTGTGCTTGTGGCTTTACTGCATCTTGGTGTGTAATCTTTTGGGTAAATGCTTGGAATGGAATTGCTAGATCATAGAGTGGAATTGCTAGATTATAGGGTAGTTCTTTGTTAAGTGTTTTGAGGAACCTCCACACTGCTTTCCAGAATGGTTGAGCAAGTTCACATTCAGACTGAATGATATTGTACCATTTGTAAAGAAACAGACAGACATGGAAACATTATGCTAAATGAAGTTATTCAAGCTCAGAGAGACTAGGGATGCATGTTTTCCCTTATATGTGGAAGCTAGACTTTTTTAACTTGTAAGTAAATACGTTGGGTGATATGCAAATGTATACAAATGCATTACCTGAACTACAGTAGATTTAAGGCAAACTCTAGTAATGTAATTCCTTAGAAAGGCAAAGTCAAAATTCAGCAAAATAAAACACCAGGAAGCAAGTCCTGGAAAGAAGTGGAGTGGAGTCAAAGGAAAAAGGTTAGACAGGAGTTTGGAGGAAGATGGTGAAGAAGAAGCTGGAGGCTAAACAAGCTTTCACATAGAAAGCAGTTTTAGTGTTCCAGTGAATAGTACTAGGCTAGAGAATCACACCAAGCTTGATAAGAAATGTACGCATTATCCTGCCCATGTAATTGTAACCCCTCTGTACAGTATGTTCACAAAAAAAAAAAATTAAATTAAATTGAAAAGAAAAAAAAAAGAGAATCACACCAAGTGTACCATTATAGTACAGAGAATTTGGCCAGAGAGGGAAAATCCAGTCAAGGAGATAGATCTGAGCACTTGCCAATAACCATGGCTGGGGCAGTAGCGATGGCAACTGTGGCAGTCTTAGTTACCATACCTATAGAGAGAGTCCGGGACAAAGGTGCCAGACACAGCGGGCAAATGGATTCTACTAAACACCAGCAAGAACTGACAAGGAGCAGATATCTTCATCCTGCAAATTGCAGAGCAGAGACAGCTCAGGAACCAAGATTCTGGTGTGAGTAGAACCCTGACATCCTCACTCCTCAAGGAGCAGAGGAGGGAAGGCCACCCCTCCCCCACCACCAGAGATCTCTACCTTTGATACTGACAAAGGCCAAAGGCTGGCTGAGCAGCTAGCTCCCACTCAGGCCTTGGGAGTAAACAAAAGAGTCATTTAGCAGGTCTCAGGAACTTGACCTGACCTGCCAGGCTCAGCCCCACCCAGGGGAAATTCACCCCGACCAGGTAAAGCAAGCTCTGCCCCAGAGGACTGACTTTCTTCACTAGGGAAACAGAGCCAGAGGCTGCCCCTCCCCACAGCAACCTAGAAAAACAATTGAAATTCAGTAAACATAAACCCTGAGAATGGCTCCAGGCTGGGCTCTGTGAGTGTCTCAGAAGCTAGCCCCTCAGAGAAAAGCTACTATTTGCTAAAAGGCCTCAACCCTACCTAGAACCTAGCCTCATCACAGCATCTCCAAACCAGAGGAAACAGCCATCTCCCTCTTTTGTGATACTCAAAGCAGATCTTCTTCCCACTGAACTAGCCTGGGAGGAGGATCACAAAATCCTGGGTAATGCAGAGCATTTTTCTGCCTGCCAATCAAGCCACAGGAAGACCAAACACCACAAGCAGACCAGAGACTCCACCAAGAGACTGGTTACAGACACAGGGAAGATACAGGATCTTCCCATTCCCCCGAACCCACAAAAAAATCAAAGAACTTTTTCTTGTACCTTTTTAAATTTTTATTTAAAAAAATTGTTTTCTAGTAATCTTTTTTTCCTCTTATAATTTTTATTTTAGGTGTGTGTGTGTGCCTTTTTATTAAATCTCTTTTGACCTTTTGGTCCTTTTTTTATTCTTTTAATTTTTTTCTCTTTCTTTCTTTTTTGCATGACTTAATTGATGTTCTGCTCATCCCCAGATATATACCTGTCATCAATTATTAGACCTTATCCCCCATTGTGTACATACTTAATCCAGAAATTTATTACTCAATTCACAACCTCTTAGGCTTAATGTCTTTAATAACAGTGTTATCTCTTTATACCTATATAATTTTCAAGTAACTAATTTTAAGAATTTAGTTTTTAGTTTTTCATGTCTTCTTTCTATCCCTCCCCTCCTCTCATCCTATCCTTTTCTTCTCTCAATATCATTTCTTTATACTTACATAATTTTTATTATTTGTTTATTTATTTACTCTGGGCCTGGGCACTGTCCCTCAGCCCTTTAGCTCAAGGCTAGCACTCTACCACTGGAGCCACAATGCCACTTCTGGCTTTTTTTGCTTATGTGGTGCTGGGAGTCCAACCCAGGGCCTCATGCATACAAGGCAAGTGCTCTACCACTGAGCCATCTTCCCAGCCCCATAATTTTTAAGTGTTTCACTTTTTAAATTTAAATTTTTGTTTTTCCATTTTTGTTTTTTCTTTTTAAAAATCCCATATTTGCAATAACTAGTATATGTCTGAGACAAGCAGAAACGATCAGATAAGTTGATGTTAGATGAAATGAACCCAAGATAAGGACTCAAATGGTTTTTCTTTCTTGCTATTGTTTCTAACATATTTATAAGATATTTCTTCTTTGCTTTGCATGTCTCTCCCTCACGGTATATCCCCTGTTTTCACTGTATTTGATGTTGGTATAATTTGTGGAAAGGAGGGGCAAAAACAAATTGTTTAAATAGGGATACAAATGAAGATGAGAGGAGAGAAAATGCAGTCAAGAATCCAATTAATTTTTCTTGATGGAAGCAAATTCCATTGTGCATATATACCACACTTTCTTGATCTATTCATTCATTGAGAAGCAGCTGGGTTGATTCCATATCTTAGTTATGGCAAAAGTGCTGCAATGAATATTGTTGTACTGCTCACTTTAGTGTGGCCTGGTTTGTGGTCATTTGGGTAAATGCCCAGGAGTGGGATTGCTGGGTCATAGGGAAGCTTTATGTTTAGTCTTTTAAGGAACCTCCATACTGCTTTCCAGAGTGGCTGAACAAATTTAGCCACCCATCAAAAGTGTAATAGCTTTCCCTTTTGGCCACATCCCCACCAACATCTGCTATTGTTCATTTTCTTGATAATGGCCATTCTAACTGGGGTGAGGTAGAATCTCAATGTTGTCTTAATTTCAGTACCTATGAGCATGTGACCCTGTAAAATGATGCTTATCAAATGTACTGCTTAGGTTTAGTTTTTTTTTTCCTTTTGTCCTTGGTTTATTCCCTTTTGTTGCTGTATTTGATTTCTGTACACTTTGTCTATATATATTTATCTGATTTGGTGAGGGGAAGGGGAAACACAGAAATGGTGAGACAAATTGTGAACCAATTCAGCAGTGATCTTCACTAGACACTATGTTGGAAATGAATTGTAAAACTTGAGGGAGAGAGGTGTTGGGAGGGGAAAACCTGGGAGAGAATGAGAGGATGGGTGACACTGTTCAAAAACATGTTCTCATTACGTGACCTATGTAACTGTAACTTCACTGTATAGCACTTTTGTAATTAAAATTAAAAAATATAAAACAAGAATCAAGTGTATATCCTTTAAAATTAAGAAGATAAAGGAATGGGGTATGTGAGAGGGATGGGCGAGAATGTTGAAAAGGATGGGATTGATCAAGATATTTTGTATTCATAAACTGTTTTGTTTAATGGCAAGTACTTTGTACAACTATTTAAAGATAATAAAATAAGGAATATGAATTTGTGTCAGAAAAAAGTATGAGAAGTTTGGGATGGTAACTTATAAAAAAGAATTTCAATTCAGCACTAAGTTGGCTATTGCATTTCAATTATTTCTAAATTTTCTCTCATATTAAACAGTATGATAGTGTGATAGTATCTTCTATCTTTGATGGAGGTCATAGATATTAAGATGAGAAATATAAATAACATCAAATTTAGCTTTGCTAGTTAGTGACAATAGACTCAATGTCTGGGCTAGACATTGGAGAAATTTACAGTAAATCAAATCATATGTGTGCTCATGCTTTCTTTCTATGATATACACAAAGAATTGATTCTGAATGAATTTGGGCATTTTGCTAAGTGATCATCTATACAAATGAATAAAATAAGAAGTAAATACTAATGGTGTATATTGGATTTCATTGTTTCGTTGGATTATCACACAATCCTATACCATAAACAGTGTAACTCCTCATTTGACAGATGACGAGGCTTTGGAAGTGTTGCCAATCTTAATAACTTCTATAATTTAACACAATTCTCAAAGTCACTTGAGGATAAACATAGGGTTTCTTTATTGATATCTTAGGGAAGACAATTCTGCATGGAAATTGAGTAACACTATTGAATCAGAGATAATAATACAAGCTGTAGAATACAAGGGAAATGACAGATATAAATACAAAGACAGCAGTACATCTTCAAGATGTTTGCTATATGGAGATTTTTAAAACATATTTTGTATCTTTAAATCATGTATGTGATTCTTGATTATATGAGTACAGCAATGGACTACAACATATTACAGAAGGAAAATGTTTGGTTAACAAATGTTTCCAGACAGGATGTTTGCAACATTATTTACAGATTTGTAATGTACTGACTACAAATTTGGTCTATCCACTTTGTTACAGGACTAACAAAAATCCATCTTAGTCATACAATCTAGTTTTCTCTCCCTTTCTTAGCAATGTTTTAGTGTATATGCATTTCACTTTGATTCATCTGGTTCTCTTGACACTTATGTGTTAGGTCCTGTCCAATGTGGATGAGATTTCATCTCTTACTATACGAGGCTTGCAGTTTAAAATGTTGATGGTAAAAATCAGCATGCTAGCCAGGTGCAGTGTTGAGATATTACAATCCTACTTAGAAGGCTTAGATACTAGAATCACTTGAGCCTAGGAGTTCAGGGTCAGCCTGCACAATGGAGTGCCATCCTGTCCCCAAAGTAAAAAGTGTTAAAATTGTTATGTGTAATTATCTGTTATCATTTAGACATGAAGTACTGCCTCTAATGTTACTGTATGGAAGACCCAAGCAGTCGTTGATATTGGGGGGGTTCTGGAAACATAAAGAGGTAGTGTCTAGCTGGAGGGAGTAAGTCACTGTAGTAATGGAGTCATGAGATGCTGAATCTTGTCTTGGACCTATTTCTGTGGTTCTCTCAGCTTCCTTTCTACCACGAGGTTAAGAACCACCTCTGCCACATTTGCCGACTGCCATGGATATTCTACCCAAGAGCAAGGGTACAGACAAAAATGGACACAATGAATCCTTCCTGCTTTAAGTTGTTTATGTCAGGCATTCTGTCACAACAATGTAAAAGCTAACATATTACTCAAGTAATCTAATTCATCAAACAACAATGCAAAATAAACATAAGCACAATGACAACACACATACACACACACACACACACACACACACACACACACACACACTGAGTTCCATCAAAAAGTCATCATGATTAGCTTATCCAAAAATACATGCATTACTCTCTATACTTATGGACTGCTTATTATCTCTAGGTGAATTATTAACCTCAGCACTACTGATATTTTGGGCCAGGTAAATGTCATGAGGGCTGTCTTGTATATATAAAGATTATTTAACAATGTCACTGTTTTTTTTACTAGATGTCAGCAGCTAAAACATCCAAAAATGTCTCTAGACATTTCCTGAAGCTAAAATCCCCTTGGTTAGGGACCATTGCATCCACAGTCATCAAATACACCATTTCCTAATGGAACCAACAGGTAACCATTATTTTTACATCAATTTTACAGCCAAGAAAATTGGTGTCAGGGGGTGGATACCTTGAGCTAATTTCTTGAGTAATTGAATAAAAAATAGAAGTTTAAATACAACTACCACTGACTCCAAGTCACTCTTCCTTCCCTCCCTTCCTTCCTTCCTTCCTTCTTTCTTTCCTTCTTTCCTTCCTTCCTTTGTTTCTTTTTATTTTCTCTGTGCTCCCTCTTTTTTTCTTCTACACCTTCTTCCCCTCTCTATTCCTCTTGAGTTGAACATGTGTGTCACTTCTCACTGCATTGTTGGTAGGAGTGTAAACTTGTTCAACCACTCTGGAAAGCAGTGTGGAGGCTCCTCAAAAGACTCCACATAGAGCTCCCTTATGACCCAGCAATTCCACTTTTGGGCATTTACCCAAACGATCACAAACAAGGTCATACAAAAGCTACCAGCACAACCATGTTTAATGCAGCATTATTTGCCATAGTTAAGATATGGAACCAACCCAGATGCCCCTCAGTAGATGAATGGATCAAGAAAATGTGGGATATATACACAATGGAATTCTACACCTCTGTCAGAAAGAATGACCTTGCCTCTTTTTTTAGGAAATGGAAAAACTTGGAAAATTATATTAAGTGAAGTAAGCCAGGCCCAAAGAAACATAGATCCCATGGTTTCCCTTGTTTGCAGTGACTAGTACATGTCTAGAACAAGCAGAGAAGGTCAAAAGCTATATACATAAGACCACATGAGCTAATGTTAAGCAAAATGTACCCCAAGACAGGGACACAAGAAGTTTTTTTTTCTTTCTTACTAGTGTTTTTAATGTACTTACAATGCACTAGGTGATTCTGTTGTTTCTATTGTATGTTCTTCTCCCATGGTATAACCCCTGTTTTCACTGGATTTGATGCCGGTGTTCTCCACCTTGTATATACATTTTTGTAATTTGGGAAGGGGAAAGGATATTGCAGAATGCTTAAATGGGGATGCAGACTGACCCATTGTGATGTCGAGATGTACAGGACACTCTATTGAAAACAAATGTTACAATCGGGGTGGGGGGATGGTATGAGTTGGGGAGGAGGGGAGAGAGGTGATGGTAGGGGCAAAATAAAGGAGAAGGTAACAATGTTCGCTATAAAATGTGCTCATTACCCTACTCATGTAACTGTAACCCCTCTGTGCAACATTTTTACAATAAAAAAAAGAAAAAGAAAACAAAAAAATTCAGAAGCAAAAGAAAAAGAAAGAATAAACTAAAATATATAGAGATCCATACTTGTATGTAACAACACACATGTGCATGCACCCATACATGTGGGTCAAAATTTTTTTTTATAGATTACCAAAAACACCTCCAAAAGAATGTGTCTACAGTTTGCTCTGCATTCTGTATCTTTAACTGTTCTATTCATTAAAATTTCAGCAAAGAATTCCACATTTCTAATGAGACATTTCTAAGAGGAAAAGGTGGCAACACTAATATACCAAGGCAGATGTCAGACAGGAACTAGAATAATCTCAGAAAACTTGGGATATATTTTTGTCCAAGTTTTCTCTAGCTTTTCCAAAATTAGCACATATTTGCAAGATTGTTTTAAAATGTTATTCAGATTTATTTCCTTTCTCTAAGGAGAACAGAAAGTTTTCCATAAATTCATCAAGATTTTCCCAGGAAATAGAAAAAAAAAAAACTTCTGCCCAAATAAGGAGGGTGGGAACTGAGCTATACTTTTCAGACTCCATGCTCATAGCTAATCACATCACTGGACACGATGCTTCTTCTCAGAAGTATGGAGATTTTGTTTTGTTTTGTTTTCTCTCTAGGATTGGCTGGTTTTACATAGGCTATTTGTCTTTTTTTAATTTCCTCAGTTTTGCACAGTCATTTATTCTATTCAATAATGCTTGAATTCAATGATGATTGAATAGCCTATGCCACGCAACATGCCAGGCACTAAAAAAAAAAAAAACAGCAACACAAATATACAAAAAGTTTATCAGGTCTTAGTAGTCTGTGTATAATATATAGAGTTTCAAACACAAAGTCATAAGCTTTCCTTTTTGTACAGCAGTCTGGTCACAGCTCAGTGACTAGGAGCTCTCATGCCTTTATCTCCCAGGGCATGGCTGAGTCATCTCTCTATGCTGCTTCCAGCATCATCCATCTGAAGGATCACATTTCTTCATTCAAAGTCCAGGTCAAACTATTTCTGTCTTGTACCGCTAAGCACCACATTTCCCACTCCGATTTGTACAATTCATCCAGTAAGACACTTCCTACCCACTTTCATAATAATTTGTTTGTTGTTCTTGATCAGTAGTACAGGAATCTTTGTCTTTGTGTCTTAGGAGTCTAGTGCAGTTTATGGTTTATAAGAAGGACTCAATTAAAGCCTTCCTGGATGCATGAGGGCAGAGAAGGAGGACAATGTGTGAGTATTCTTGTCCATGTTCACATAATGCCTCTGGCATTTTCCCCGGTGGGCAGGAAGCAGGATAATTTATCTTGGGTCAACACTAAGAGAACTTGCTAAACAGTGTGGACTTCTTTCATGCTTTTTTCTCCTAGCTAGGAACTAAATCAATATCAGTACCCCCCAGAGAACATAAAGGAAGGTACCACCTGGCTGAAAACATCCCCTGGGAATTTAGGGGGGACATAGATGGTCCTTGGTGGTTACCAGACTGGATCTAGATAGCTTTGAGCTTCCAGAGGGTTATTTAGGGAAACGACTGAGAAGACAAGGAATTTCATATAGTTACAAGTAAAAAAAAATCAAGCACAAACATGTTATTTATCTATTTTGTCTCCAAGAATGTAAGAATCTTGAGGGCCAGTACTATATAATTGGTTTGGCCATTAATTTTTCAGTGTCTAATATAGAAGAGATCCCTATTTAATGGTTGTCAAGTTTCGGGATAGGCGCCATTTCTCTATAAGTGTCGTCTATAGCTATACACAAACAACAGCAGAAGCTTTCTTGGCTTCCTGAGATGGTTTTCAGTGAGAAAGGTCTTACCTACAGTTGTCTCTGACTTCTGAAAAACTGATGTAATTCCACGGATGGGCTGGAAGTGATTCATATTGACATGTAGAGCCAGTTACTAAATATCAAGGAATTTTGTGAACCACTTGTAAAAGCTTGGCAGCTTGAACCTGGCCAACTGTAGAGCATTCCCATCACAGAAGCTGTCAGATTGGAGAAACCAGGCTGTCCCATCTGCCTCACAGAGCGCCAGATTTCATTCTGGCTATTGTCCCCTTCTGAGTTTTCAGGATCTAGCTTTAGTTTCCAAATAACCCTCTGCTAGATTCAGGTCAGTATTAGCTCCAGCTAAAGTGGCCAAAAGCTCAGGGAAGGAAAACTATTTCTAAATTTGAATTTTGTATAAGGCATCCCTAAGACATTAGCCAACTCAAGATATGTAGGTAAAGAGCTATGTACTTACTTTTTCTGTGCTTAGGAACTATTCCAGAACCAGGAGCTCCATTTTCCACATTCCCAATCAGGACAGCAAAATTCATTTGACAGAAATGGCTGGTTGTTATTATAAACAAGCATCCATTTCTTGAATACATGCTATGTGAGCACAAATGAATACATTATTTCTTCATTTTATTTTATTATTATCTTAAAGTAGTTGTGCAAAGAAGTTGCCATTCAACAAAGCAGTTTATAAACGCAATGCATCCCTTTGGTCATTCTCTCCTTTCCTTCCCAACTCCATACCTTCCCTCAATTTTCCTTATTTTATAGGATGTATATTGCATCTTATGATTTTGGATACATTTCAGAAATAATTTCACAATTACAAAAATGCTTTCACTTTTCAGAGCCATTTGGATTTCTAATTGTCATTGGGGGTTAGAATATATATTATCAATATTGCTCTTAGTTGACTATTATCATTAGCTATTTTATAAGTGACAGATTCTATGGAATTTTGCTCAAGAGTCAAACATATTCATCCTTAAATCATTGATAGGCTTCAGGTACTTTAAATCTATTTTCAACATTACATTTTATGTCTGGAAATTATATAACTATTCTTTATAAAAATATATGAATATAAAGGGATGCATTTTTATGTCAGTTGCTCTACAAGTTAAAGTAAGGTGATTTTTTTTGTCACACATTGGTAGTCATGAATGTAAATGAGTAATGTTCTCTTGCTGACAAGACAGAAGCTCAAGTTGTTAAGTTCTGTCTCTGTGGGGCATGATGTTCTGTTTCAGGATATGTTAAAGGGAAAATGGCTTGGGCATCTCTAGAATGGATAAGATTTGTTGACTGAGTTTGTTAAAATGAATTTACCTTTGACCTCTGTGAATGTGAGTATAAACTCCTTCTCAGACATTAATGATTCCAGATAGTCTGCTCATTAGAACATTAAGAAGAAGATCTGATTAAAGAGATGTGTACTCTGTATTTACAGGCAAATCACTCATACTGTTTTGGATTAATTGAATGTTAAGGACTATAAACATTATGCTTCCCTAGGCAGATGGTTTTCCTCCATAGTTCTCTTGAGCAAAACAAAAAGCAGCAAAGAAAATAAAGCAAAACATCTAACCATTATTCAACACGATATGGTTCTTACTGATGTGCCAGATCCTTTGCTAAGCAGTTTACACATTTCTCTTTTTTGTATTTCATAAGTATTATTATTTTTTACAAGTGAAGATGAAATCTTGAGGCTTCACAATTTAATAACAGGAGATTCTTCAAAGCTAGGAAATGTTTATCAAAATCAGAAAAAAAGAGCAAAAAGGAATAACATTTAATTCATACTGCTGATGCTTTGAAACATTTAATAATGATGATATCTTGATGTTTAGAGATGTTCAGGAAATATGCCATAGGTGAAAAATCATAAGATTAGAGAGATTAAGTCAACCAAGGTCACCAACTCATGAGAGGTAAAGATGAGACAAGCTTTTTGAGTCTAACTACAGAATCTGATCTTTTATACTATACAAGGCTGTCTGCCAGTCATATACAAAGCTGAAAGCAACAGGCAATTAATTATCTCTGTTTTTAAGTGGTCCATACTTGATGTTGAACCACTGTTTGTACACACAATTAATTTGAATGAAGACAGAATTATTTCAAATATGTCCAATAGAAGAAGCAAGAAGATTTTTGGGGTTCTTTTTTGTTTTCTTTCTTGTTTTCTTTGGTTTATTCCCTTCTGCCTCTGTTTTTGATTTCTCTACCCTTTGTCTTGTATGTAAGTTTATTTGATTTGGGGAGGGGGAAGGGAAGCATAGAAGTGGTGGGACAAAGGTGATACTCACTAGACACAATGTTGGAAATGAACTTTACAAGTAGGGGGAGAAAGGAAGGAGGGGGAAAACTAGGAATGAAGGAGGGAGGCGTGACACTGTTGAAAAGGAAATGTACTCATTACTTGACTTTTGTACCTGGCTGTTTATCATCTTTACAATAAAATTTTTTTAATGAAAAACAAGAAATGTAAGGGGAAAGGTGGGTGGAAGGGAGATGAGATTGTTGAAGGGATGACACGGATCAAGTTATGTTGTATTTACATATGGTAAATTATCTAGAAGGTCACAAGATTGAACATTGAACTCAGCACACATCTGTGATAGAGAGCCTGGATTCTCCACCCCTCTCAGGGACAGGAAGTAAGCTGTGTCCCATCCTGCCTCTCCAGCAAGCATTCATTCACGAAGGCAAACCCCCAAATTCTGGACAATGTCTTCCTATTTTCAGAAGAGCTTAAGATACTACATAGATTTAAACTGTGTCCACAACCCTCCAGCCATTTATCTTTTTCTTAATCAAGGACATATGTCTATGACTTTAAGGGGGCCACAAGGACTCCATGAACTACTAGGATAAGAGAAAATCAGTGCTTGGATAGTCCAAGAAAAATGGAGACAGAGGGACTGTGAAATGTTAATTGAAATAAAACATGTGCCCGAAGACATAGGGTCACACACATGGGAGGAGCAATAAATAGAGAGGTTTGGTCCTGGGGTGTTTTATAGTTTGTGTCCTCAAAGGCTGTAATCACCAGGGTGCTCAGGGAGCTCTACCCAGAATGAACCCCTTCCAGAAAGCGCCCAGTCATTACAGACCTGCTGACATGGAACAATCAGTTTATCAGTGTGACTTAATTCTCTTTTAATGTGCCCTGCTGGGGGAGAACTTTCTTTAGAAATTAAGCAGTCCTGTGAAAGAAAGGGTGAGAATTCAGGCATCCCGAAGATATAGATTTAAAGGAAATCGTCCTTCTCCAGCTAAGGATCTGAAAATCTTGGCAATGTGATCCTCCCCAGGAAACCATCAGCATAAGCATTTGCTCAGCAACTGAGTAGCTGATACTTCATGATTGCATCATCGTTCAGACATTTTAAAGAGCTCTTGCATATATATGTTCAGCAAATCTCTACAATGTCATGATATTAGTATAATTTCTCTCATTTCATATAACCATCACAGGAAAGTAGAATGAGGGGTTTAGCCAAAGTCAAGCTGCTACTACACGGAAAAGCTGGGAATAAGACCATTATTCATGACTGCAAACACCACTTTTTCTCTGTTTGTTTGTACACTGCTTGCCTATTACATGGAATAAATGCTATTGGAAGCCCAGATTTCTGGTTACGCTCTTAACTTGAAGTGAATAAGAATGGTGCTAACCTATGAATGGGGATGGGAAGATTCTGCTTGTTGTGATTAACTTTCTTGGAGCAAATTTCCAGGACTTCTTCTCTCTCTCCTGTGGTGTTGGTCACCAGTCTCCCTCCAGGCTTCCAGTATGGAGTACCATGCTAATTACAAATGCCTCTTAACCCATCTCCCTGTCTCTGGTTTTACCTCTTCATCTCTTAGCAGCCATTTTCTGTTGAGTCCATCAGGATGTCTACGCAATATAAATTTGGATTGTATTTCAACTCCTCTGGAAATTCTTCATTGGTTTCTTATCAGCTGCAGCATGGAAAACAATCTGACTAAGCCAACCAGTGTTCGTATCATAACATGCTTGTTTGCCACCTTTCCCTTTCGTTTAGTAGTAAACAGACCTTCACAAAAGGCACCAAGGAGAGGGGAAGGGCTGGGTCCTGTTGCCCAGGATTTTCAATCTGGAAAGGAGTTTCCCATATCCTGGATTTTCTATTCTTGCTATCAAGAGGTTCATGTCTATATAGTATTCTCACTCTCCAGAATGCCTACTACATAAGCCCTATCTTTACTCCTATACTACCAGCCCTCCTAACTTTCTGCCTAATGATCTCTCCTAGAAGACAAATTCAAGCTGTTAACTCCTTGACTCTGACAAGGCTTCTACAACTCTCAAGGGGTGAATTTGCTCCACTTTCTGTACCTTAATTAGAGCATGCATCACCTTGCAATATAATTATTTGTACCAGTGTCTGTATTTACAAAGTCACTATGACCACATTAATGGGCTGTGGGGCAGTTTTCTTAGTTCCTAGTGTGTGGCCCTGAGCAAGGTACCAAAAAAAACTATCGCAATTAGGATAAAAACAGTTTTTCATATTAAATCTAACATCTTCTACAGTATACTGAAGACATCTTAGAGCAGGAGCAGTGATAATTACCTATTTTCATTTTCAGCCTTTAAAAGATACTTTTTGTGTAGTTATTGTTCCATAAATATACGGTAAGAATGAGTGGAAACAAAGTATCATTTGTTGAATGTTCAAAGCCATATGTACTTCCCATCTATCTATATGTTGTCTTTTAATGTGGACCCCTGTGAAGTAGTTATACTCACTTAACAGATGAGAACCTAAAGCATGGGAAGTTTCCTTGACATGGTAAGAAATACAGTGGAATTCCAAAACAAATTCAAAGTATTAATTATAATTATAATGAATTATACCCCCAAATTCTAAGAGGTCAATAACTTCATATAAGATTCAGCATAATTTCCCCTTCAATGGGGGCGGGAAGCCCAGAAATCATGGCTCTGTAACACTTCCATGTATATGACACAGATTCTGTTTCCCTGTTTTGTAGTCTACTGCCAATGAATCTATGTAGGAATCAAGTGACTCCATGTATACAAGACCTGGGAGTTTCTCAGAATTTGGTCTTTCAAGGTCAAACCAGGAAAGCCCCACAAAAACCCAGAGGAACTTGTAAGCTGAAATTCAGGCCTGCCATAATAACATGAATGATTTCATTTGTTCATCATGTAGGACAAAGACTTTTAGTTTGTATAGAGTGTGTCTACAAATGTGTATGCATCCATACAAACACTGAATAGTACTATTGGGGGAAGGGAACATGTTTTCTGTGTCACTTACTGAATCTACGAAAGAGGAGCTGGACCAGATCAGAATAGCTTAAAGTTTAAAGATATTCTCCCTCCTGTTTTTAGGACAGGAAAGCCATGAACAGAGATGTGAGTACATTCTTTAACTTTCTGTACTAATCCACACTCTATCCCATGCTCTACAATCTGTGCCTGTTCAAAACAGTCTCATCCCTATTCAAGCTTTGCTAGAGACATACATATTTATATAGCCATACAGTCATGGCTTAGACATATTCACTCATCAGCCATATCATACATATGCATAGCCCTCTTTACGTTAGATTTCTAGATTATTCACACATTAGCATGCATTTATTTATGCACACATACTGACTTTAAAAGTTGCATGCACACCCATCCACGCACAGTTTCAACAGATACTCCACACACATCCCACAGACATTCATTGATACTATGCAAACACACACTTTCTCATTCTCATCTACCTAGGGCTGACCTTTTACCTGCTGTGTTACTCTCACTTTTAGAAACCTTTTCATGGATGCTAACATGCAACGTGTCATTATAATCAGGCACACTTAGGGACTATTTGTAGATGCATGTTTATACATTATACACTTCTCTTTCACACACATGCCCCGGACAAATTTTTTGAATGTTTCTCAGTGATAAGGCAGTGTGTAAGGACATAATTTAAGAAAACAATATAAGTATACAGCCCTGTCTGTGTACAGATATACCCAGAGGCATAGATACATTTTAACTCTCTCTTGGTTATGTCAGTGGATGCTGACATACATGCATTTTCTATTTACGTTCACTCCATTGAATACACATTCGCAAGGTTCACGGCAAACAACAGCAACAAAACCCTTGGTTGAAGAATCCTTCCTATCCTTTAGATGGCCCCAAATACCAAAACGAGCCGGTAGGGCTACTCTTTTTTGTTTGTTTGTTTGTTTTTTAGTTTTTTGTTCTTTGTTTGTTGTTCAAGATGTCTTCAAGGAAAATAGGGGCTTTCCGTGGAGTCCACTTACACATGATGCTTTGAAAGGTATCCCTGCCAGTGAGCCCCAGAATGAAAGGTTCAGGAGGAAACTGACCATGGAGGAATGTTTTTCTACTTAGCCAAAAAGATCCGGCTCCTTTGAACGCAGTCTTTCTGCTGCGTTGTCCTAATGCATTCCACATTTGACCATTAAATCCTAATTGGAGGCCTGCTGGGGAAAGTATGGGGGCCCAGCCCAGCAGAATTTCCTGGTTCACATCTCTCCAAGACCCAGCCTGGACCCTGCCCTTGTATGACCTGCCCTTTTGAACTCTTAATCCTACTACTGGTCACAAAGAATTAGGAGCTCAATTTACTCTTGAAACCACAAGAATGTCCCCTTTGGTCTTCCCCTTCTCATCTGCCACCTCCTCTGCCCCTTGTCCTTCACCCATCCCCCCTCGGCCTGGTTGCACACACATACACACCATGTTATTCTTCCCTTTCCTCCTCCTCCTAAGAAAGCAGGATGTCTTGCGGAGACTTAATTGAAAGTCTCTGAGACTCTTATGAGGAAACATTTGTCCTTGGTAAATGTCAGGCCTCATATTTGATGATATCTGTGACCTCTCTTCTACTCAGCTGCCATGTTCCTGACAAATTATACCCTATATCTGTCAGCCTAACCAGGTCAGGCTTATGTGTAGTAAATACTGTGAAAGACTCACCCTCCCTCAGTAACCCCGGGACTCTACATCAGATTCTGTTCTTATCCCACCAGGTAGCAACAAGCTGTCAGAAAGATAAGGATAAAAGATTTTTGACATAATCATTGGGGAGGCCATCTTGGATTTACAGTTCACTTCAGCCCTAATTCTTGGTAGCAGTTAGATTTTGCATGAGTCATGGAGTAACCTAGTCTCTAGCATTCTCCAGACAGTGGCAACATTGATGCCTAGCTTCCAAAAGAATTTGCTTCCAGAATCAAATAAATGAACTCTAGTAAAAGCCTTTTGAACAATTTAAATCCAACATCATTAGCATTGAAAGAATAGAGACTCTCTCCATCATTGGGAACTTCAAAGCAGACTGAGAAATAAAGAATCTCTGAAATCCAATGAGAGCTATACATATCCTCATCACTGGCTACAAAGTACAGGAAGATAACTTCCAATTCTATCTAGGAGATAATTGCCTAGGGGTCAGAATTGTAAAGAGAAAGGGTGGAAAGAAATGGAGGCAGCTGGGCACCTATATACCTAGCTACTCAGGAGGCTAAGATCTGAGGATCGTGGTTCAAAGCCAGGCTGGGCAGAAAAAGTCCATGAAACTCTTATCTCTAATTAACCACCAGAAAACTGGAAATGGCACTGTGGCTCAAGTGGTAAAGCAGTGGCCTTGAGCTGAGGAGCTCAGGGACTGCTCCAAGGCCCAGAATTCAAACCCCACAACTGATCTAAAAAACAAAAACATAAAACAAAAACAAAAAACAAAGAGAAAAAGGAAAGAAAGAGAAAGAAAGAAAGAAAGAAAGAAAGAAAGAAAGAAAGAAAGAAAGAAAGAAAGAAAGAAAGAAAGAAAGAAAGAAGGAAAGAAAGGAAGGAAGGAAGGAAGGAAGGAAGGAAGGAAGGAAGGAAGGAAGGAAGGAAGGAAAGAAGGAAGGAAGGAAGGAAGGAAGGAAGGAAGGAAGGAAGGAAGGAAGGAAGAAAGGGAGGGAGGCACTGACTTCTCCCTCCTGGAGAGTATTTACCTATTACCTCCTGAGACTATGGATCTCTCTTTGCCTCCTCTTTGCCTACAGAGTAGAAAGCCAATCCCACCTTCTCATCAATGAACTCTCCTAGAGCCTAAATTCTCACTCCTAAGACAATCCACAGAGGGAGATGACATAAATTAATATTCAGTTTAGCTGTCTAAATGGGCATTACCTTAAACCCTCACTCTGGACTCTGAAATCCCAATTTTTGAAAAAAAAAGTAACATTTAAAGTCTTGCATTAGCCTCCTCCTTTCAAAGCTTTATTGTTCCTCTGACTGCCTTAGCAACTTAAATGATTCTTCAAGTCTCTACTTTACTGTCATTAATAAGATCAGGCCTACTTTGTAAGATCACAGTGGAATTTAATGAAATAATCCACATATTGTAAGTGGCCATGACTCTGACATAGAGAAAAGTTTGGTCATTATTACTCCTTATGCAATGAAACTGAGTTTGCCTTGGTTCATAATAGACTTAGGAACCAATGTTCCAGCAGAATTCAGTTCATGCCTGTCATCTGTGATCAGTGGATGTCAACCCAGTGGTGAATCCTGCTGCAAGAGAACAATATCTGGTGGTATTACACATTCTCAATTGCTTTATTGTCTCCAAGATCTTGCTGTGTCCATTTCACTAGAACAACATTCTAATTCTTTTGGCTTGTGATTTTTAAAATAAATCCATACTGGGGCTGGGAAGGTGGCTCAGAGGTAGAGCACTTGCCTTGCATGCCTGAGGCCCTGGTTTCGATTCCTCAGCACCATATAAGCAAAAAGAAAAAAGCCGGAAGTGTTGATGTGGCTCAAGTGGTAGAGTGCTAGCCTTGAGCTGAAAAGCTGAGGGACAGCGCCCAAGCCCAGAGTTTGGACCCCCTCCAAAAAAATAAATAAAATAAATCCATACTGTTAATGGTTTGAAATCTTAATATTGACTTCCTAATTATGAAATGAAATGGAGGTACTTTTCAAAAACTGTCATGAATAAACTAATATATAAGACAACAAAAATGGGAGGTGGGAGAAAGTTCTCGGTAGCACACTGACTGTGACATACAGTGAGAAACAAATCCTAAAGCTTCTCTACTGTATCCAAGCATATATTCCCTAAAAATATTACTGTAATTTATTATGACTTTTCCTTTTTTATTATTATGTTAATAGTATAGGGTCGATTTAATTGTGATGTTTACGTACGAGCACATAATGTACTCCATCAACACACTCCCTCTATCACATTCCCTTTTCCTCTACTTTCCCTTCTTAAACAATTTTCAACAGGTTCTACTTCTTCTTAATATATACATATAAAAGACTTCAACCATGACAGGTGCTGGTTGTTCACACTTCTAATCCTAGCTACTCAGGAGATGGAGATCCGGAAATCAGGGTTTGAAGTTAGCCCACGTGGACAAATCCATAGGAATTTTATTTCTAGTTAACCAGAAAGAAAAACAGAAATCAAGTCATGAGTCAAGTGGTAGAGTACCAGCCTTGAGAGAAGAAAAGCAGCGAAGGAGTGGGAAGTCTTGAATTAAAGCCCCAGTACTGGAATGCTTTGTTGAAGGCATCACCACGTTTTCTCACTCAGTCTCTCCATCCATCCTCTTTCATCATTCTGCCCATCCCTCTCCGCTGCCCAGCTTTTTTGTGGCACCTTTCCACCTCATACCCACCACCATTACTTGTGAGATTCGTCATATAAACTAGAAACTTGAAAACCAAGCTGTTAAAAACAAGCATTTGGCAGGTAGTTTCTGCTGTCTCTCAGCTTCCTCTTGTTTCCACTTCTCTGAACTCCTGGGGCTCACAGCTAATAAACAGTAATAAACAGACCCAGTTGCCACCTTGTCTCTTGTTGGCATATGAGATAGGTTGAGAGGGCGCTGATGGGTGCTTGGAGAATGAAGAAGGAAAACATGCAACACCATCTTTTGGTGGCACCTCTGGCAGTGTCAACAGCTGAGCTTGCTGTGAGGCAGGAGTCTTACTCCATAGCCACAATGGAGCAGCAGTTGTTCTGAACCACACAGTTTTTTCTCTTCTGCAGCATTCGGCTTAGTTTTATCTGCTTCCTGCAATTGCTGACCTGTGCCCATACTCTGTTTCTCCCTCTATCCTATTTAACACCTCTGCAGTCAGTTGTCTGAGCCAAGTTCTAGTTGAAATACCCAGAGTGATTCCTGTCTTCCTGACCTGGAAAAGAACACACAGGAATTTAATATGTATGAGTTGTGTCTAGTGAGCTCTAAGAACTTGAAAACATTGTTCTGAATTGTACCATGAAAATGTACCTCATCTAGTTCTCTCTTTACCAGTGTTGAAACGCTGAACATTTGACCACACTCTAGAACAAGGATCAGCAATATTTTTTAGAAAAGGAGCTAGTTAGTTAATATTGTAGACATGATAGTTCACAAAAATGTATCTTACAAGTTCTCAACTCTGAAATGCTATCTTAAAAATTGTAGGTAAACAGTATTATCTGTGTTCCAATGAAGATTTATTTATAAAATAGGAAACAATTTAGTTTGCCCCAAGAATTCCAGGCTTCAAATTTTACTAGAGAGCTATTATGACAAGAACAGCTTGATACTGGCACAAAAATAGGCCCAAAGACCAATGGAATAGACTAGAAGACCTAGAAATAAACCCATACACATACAGCAATTTGATATTCAACAAGGAATCAAAAAGGATAATGTGAAAAAAAAGATAGTCGCTTCAATAACTGATGTTGAGAAAATTGGACATCCATATGTAGAAAACTAAAATTGTATTTGTCAACATGTATCAATGTCAACACAAAGTGAATCAAAGAACTTAACATCAGACCTGAAACTTGGAAAGAACTGCAAGATGGAATCAGAGAAACAATAGAGCTTTAGGCATAGACAGGGAATTTTAAAGAGTCCCGGGGACACAGAAAATAGGGGAAAACTTGACAAATAAGATTACATCAACATAAAAAGTTTCTGTACAGGAAAGGACATAATTACAAAACCTGAAAGACAACTAACAGACTGGGGAAACATCTTTATCAGCTATGCATCCAACAATGGCCTAATATTCTAAATAAACAGGAAACTAGCCCCTCCCCCCAAAGAATGAATAAACCAATCAATAAATGGGCAAAGGAGCTAAAGAGAGATTTCTCAGAAGAAGAAAGAATAGTCAATAAGCACGTACAGAAATGCTTAACATCCTTGGCCATAGAAGCAAATGCAAATCAAAACAATAGTCAGATTCCATCTCACCTCAATGAGATTGGCCAACATAGAGAACTGGAGCAATAACATATGCTGATAGGAATGTGGGATATGTGAATGTGTGAACCCTATTTCACTGTTGGTGGGAATGTAAACTAGTACCACTACTCTGGAGGAGAGTTTGGAGGTTCCTCAAAAATTTAAATGCAGAACTACCTTATGAGCCAGTCATGCTACTCTTGGGCATCTACTCTGAACATTCTAAGCCAGGATATGGTAGAGACACTACACATCCATGTTCACTGATGCACTATTTACAATAGCCAAGTTATTCAAACAACCTGGATACTTCGCAAAAAAATGAGTGGATCCAGAACATGTACGTACACACAATAGAACTTTACTCAACCACTAGGAAGAATAATATGTCACATCATTTGCAGGGAAATAGATGGACCTAGAACAAATCATGGTAAGTGAAGTAAGCTAAGTTCAGGGAGAAAGTGGCACATATCTTCTCTCATATGTGTAAGTTAAGTCAAAAATACAACTAAATATGATAACTTACACAAATATGATAACTTATGCACAAACTGACTAAAAGAAGTTATATGAAAGGGAGGAATCCAAATGTGTAACTCCTCTGAATATCTAAAATATTATTTATCGAAACATATTCCAAGAATTGGGAACATGATCTTTTTAAAGGTTATTGTTTTAATTTGTTTGTTTGGCTTTGTTTTTCTTTTTCTTTAGGGGTAAAAACAGGCCTCATGGATTGAGGAAAGAAGGGTGAACAAATGCAGTCATTGTATTCTATATATACTATGTTAAAAAATGAACTATGTAACTTGTGGATAAGGATGGGAGAGGGAAAATGAAAGGATTCAAAGAAAGGGGTGAAAATGTCCAAGAAGCTGACATATGAAAGTATAACTCCTTTGTACAACTCCTTAAGAATAGCAATAAGAAAATGGTACTGTACTCATCTCTGCTCTATAAAGATGGAAATGTATGAAGAAAGTTGAGAGTTTGTAATCAATAAGAAGAGACAATAATTCAATTCCATTACTGATTTCTATTCATTTATTCAGGTTTCAATTTGTTCCTTTACTCACCAGATATTTATTGATGCTACTCTAGGTAACTGGGATAAATGATGAATAAAACATACACATTTCAAAGAAGTATTTAATTTGCTAGATTAAAGCATAAGAATGTCTCCTACAAAACAACTCCAAAAATGTCTCTGAACTCTGCAAGGCTTTTCCTGTTAACTTTTCTCAGTCTTTCTTATCATGCTACCTGTCTTTATGTAATCTTGTCATGACTTTAATTCATGCAATAAAGGACATTCATTAGACAGATGTGTATTAGCTTTCCAATCTAAATACGAGGCTTTAATCAACTCTGAGAAGCATTCAAGACCCAGAGGTTCTAAATTGCATTATACCTGAAGGAACAAAACTATATCCATTCTTCCTCATAAATAATAATTCCTTTGTTATTATCATAGAACAAACTCAAAAGATACCACTAGAATGTTTTCATGTATCCCTTAAATAATACCTATAATTAAATGTACCTGGTACATGATTGAATCAGAGTTGATTTGCTTTCCAGCTTCTTCCAAATAAAGCCACGATTAAGAAGATCAAAGCAACAGGTCATTGTAAGTTTTGAAATTTTTTTGTAAGCACTAGCATCAGTCTAACATGAGTTACTATCTTCTGGAAAATTTATATTTAACAACAGTAACTGAAATCTACAAAATGTTTAATTAGAATTTTTTATTTTTTAACTTTTATTGTAAAAGTACTGTACATCAGAAAGAATGACATTGCCCATTTTTTAGGAAATGGAAAGACTTGGAAAAAAGTATATTAAGTGAAGTAAGCCAGGCCCAAAGAAACATAGGTCCCATGGTTTCTCTTATTTGCAATAACTAGTATATGTCTGAGACAAGCAAAAAAGGTCAGATAAGATGATGTTAAGTGAAATGAACCCCAAGATAAGGACATAAGTGGTTTTTTCCTTCTTGCTATTGTTTCTAATGTATTTATAAGATACCATGTGATTTTTTGTTGCTTTGTATGTCCCTCCCCCACAGTATAACCCCTTTTTCACTGTATTTGATGTTGGTATAATTTGTGGCAGGGAAGGGAAAAAACAAATTGTTTAAATAGGGATACAGGTTGACCCATTGCAACAATGAGATGTAAAATACACTATGACAAAAAACGAACTTTACAATTTAGGCAGGGGTGGGGGTGAGGGGTGGTGGTGGTGGAGTGTAGTTGTGGAGATGGGAGGGAAGGGATGGTGGGGGAAAACAAAGGAGGAGGCAACAATGCTTGATAAGAAATGTACTCATTAATTACCTTGCTCATGTAACTGTAACCCCTCTGTACAGTATTTTCACAGTGAAAAGCTTATTTTAAAAAAAAGATGTGTATCCAGCTTTAAAAAACATACTGTACAGAGGGGTTATAGTTACACGAGTAAAGTAATGAGTACATTTCATATCCAGCATTGTTACCCCCTCCTTTGTTTTTCCTCTACCATCCCTTCCCTCCCCACCTCCCCAACTCTTCCCTCCCCCACAATGAAGTTGTAAAGTTCATTTTCAACATAGTGTTTTGTACATCTCTTTGTTACAATGGGTCAACCTGTATCCTTGTTTCAGCATTTTGTTATTACCCTTCTTCTCCTGAAATTAGAAAAATGCATATACAAAATACAGGACACCAGAATCCAATAGAGTAAAAACAGGGGTTATGCAATAGGGGGAAGAACATACAAAAGAAACAAAAAAAATCACATAGTTCATTAAAAACAACAGCAACAAAGAAAAACTTCTTGTGTCCATATCTTGGGGTTCATTTCACTTAGCATTATCTTATATGGTCATCTATACATAGCTTTTGACCTTTTCTGCTTGATCTAATAACAACAGATGCTAGAGGGGATGTGGCCAAAAGGGAACCCTACTGCATTGTTGGTGGGAATGTACAACCACTCTGGAAAGCAGTATGGAGGGTTTTTCAAAAGACTCCACATAAAGCTCCCCTATGACCCAGCAATCCCACTTCTGGACATTTACTCAAACTATCATAAATAAGGCCATACCAAGGGTATCAGCACAACTATGTTTATCACAGCATTATTCATCATAGCTAAGATATAGAACCAATCCAGATATCCCTAAGTAGATGAATGGATAAAGAAAATGTGATATAATGGAATTTGATGCCACCATCAGAAAGAACAATGCTGCCTGATTTGTTAGGAAATGGAAAGACTTGGAAAAATACATATTAAGTGAAATAAGCCAGGCCCAAAGAATCATAGATCCCATGGTTTCCCTTACCTGCAATAATTAGAAATCTTTTACAAAACTAGTTATCCCAACACTAAAATAAAAGTGATTTTCAGAATTCAAGAAAGGGAAACATGGTCTTTCTTTGAAAATTTTATTTGCAACAATTTTGAATTTTATAAAAATTTGTGATAATGCCGGGCTCTGGTGGCTCATGCTTGTAATCCTAGCTACTTAGGAGGCTGAGATCTGAAGATCATGGTTCAGAGCCAGCCAGGGCAAGAAAGTCAGTGAGACTCTTCTCTCCAATGAACCACCAGGAAACCAGAAGTGGCACTGTGGCTTAAGTGATAGAGTGGTCACCTTGAACTGAAGAGCTGAAGGATAGCACCCAAGCCCAGAGTTCAAGCTCCATGACCGACAAAAAGAAGAAGAAGAAAGAAGGAGGAGGAGGAGGAGGAGGAGGAGGAGGGGGGGGGAGGAAGGGGGAAGAAGGAGGATGAGGAGGAGGAGGAGGAAGAAGAAGAAGAAGAAGAAGAAGAAGAAGAAGAAGAAGAAGAAGAAGAAGAAGAAGAAGAAGAAGAAGAAGAAGAAGAAGAAGAAGAAGAAGTTGTGAGATGACTACCAAGAATATCCATTTACACTGAAACTTCATTTAAATTTCAACCAATTGTCCTAAGACTTACCTTCATAACAAAAGGGTCTAGCAGGACACTGCTCTAGGTTTGTGTGCTGCACCAGTCTCCTTTAACTTGACTAGCTCATTCCAAGTAATTTTTCTCCACTTCCAGGTTCTTGACATTTTGAAGATTATGGTGCAATGTTTTGTAGAATGTCTCTCCATTTGTTAGTCTAATGTCTGCCTGTGGTCAGCTCCAAGTTGTTTATTTGAAGACAAAGTATTACATTGGTGGCAGAGAACTCTTTGTCATAATGCTTATTACCATTAACTGTCATGTTAATTTTCCTCACTTGGAGTTGGCCAGTTATTTCCTATATTAAAATTACTTCTTTGATCTTTGTTACTCAAAGATAGTTTATGAAGGGATTTCCTTGATAATAGGCAAAATCCTATTCTGTTTTCATCTTCAAACCTTAACATCTATTGGTATTTCCTATCCAAACTAATTCTTTCTAAGACACCTGTCAAATGATCTTTAATTTCTTTATTTAATCCCTATACTATACTATTGTAACATGGAGCTTTGTCTTCTTTTAGTGTATTCATCATATTACCAAAGGAACATGCATTTCTCTTTTATTCAGCAAGTTAGACTCCTTTACTATAACTATTCTGGTATGCAATTTGTCTCAGATTTTCTTAGTCTGAGCACTTTCAGAGGATAGGAAACATATCCCAGGTCACACAGTTGGTAAGGACTAAGGAAGGGAATAAAAATGATATTTTTACCACACTGTTCTGTAAAACATATATTTAGGCTTTTAAAAGGAACAAATCAAACATTTCATGCTTCTGTAAATATTCAAAAATTAACCACTCTGCATTACTTGCTCTTTCATTTACAGAATAGATAGGATCTTGTTGTATGAGCAAAAACTGTTGCCTCAAATCACATATTATTTACTGTGGATTGCATGCTTGAATCTCCCACAAATTCATAGGCTAAAACCTTAACCCTTGGTGTGATGGTATGTGAAGATAGATGAAATCATGAGAGTAGAAGCCTTGTGTAAATTTTTTGTTATTTTTTGTATTGAGAAAGAATCCCTGTGAAATCAAGTCTGTTCTCAAATTCATATTCTCTCCTCAACTTCCTGAGTATCAGAATTATAGAACATCATCTCTGACCCTTAATGGGATTACTCATCTAGAAGAATATATGTAATATACTCAAAAGTACATATATGTGATATATATATATATATATACATATATCACAGAAGTATATACATACATATATACGCATATACTTCTGGAATTATTTTCTGAAAATCTCCCCAGCCATACATGACTAAGACACTGGTTTAATAAGATAAACACAATAGTTGCACCTCATCAATTTCTTGTTACAGTTACCTACAGACACTTGTCCCCTGAAAAGACAAAATGGAAAATAAATCCAGAAGCAAACAGTTGATGAGTTTTAAGTTGCATGGTGCTGTGAGTAGCTGGGGATGGAATCCTGTGGAATCCTGTGGAATCCTATCCTCTACCCTCCATCCCAGTGAGCCATCTTTTAATCCTTAGTGAGATATTTTGAGGGAGACGGGAAAACAATATTATCTTGTTACAGTTCCATTTTATTATTGTTATCAATTTCTTTTTATGCTTAATTTACAAATTATACTTTATCCCAGGTGCTTATATATAGGAAAAACTATATTGTGGTTTCAGGTCTTGAAACATATTTCCCATGGATTAGGGGAGACTATTGCCCCAGCAACAAAAATAGACTTTAAGTAATTAAGATGATGGGAATGAACTAGTAATGTGCCTGTAAAAATTATGAAGAAATGTAATGTCAGTATTTTTAAAGTAATGGTGATAGCTCTTGATGTAGCACTTTGCAGGTTACCAAATGTTCCCTGGCATTTGATCTTCTGTTATCAAGGGAGAAGTGATAGAACTTGTCCAGGTATTGTATAGCTTAAGAATTCCAAGATAAGTATTCAAATGTTGTTTCTAACATATTTATAAGATGATTTCTTTGTTGATTTGTATGTCCCTCCAACATGGTATAACCCTGCTCTCACTGTATTTGATGTTGGTATAATTTGTGGAGGGGAAGGACAAAAACAAATTGTTTATATAGGGATACAGGTGGACCCACTGCAACAATGAGATGTACAAGTCGTTATGTCAAAAACAAACTGTACAACTTTGGCAGGGCAGGGAGAGTGGGAGGATGATGGTTAGGGATGGAAAGGTGGGAAGAAGAAACAAAGGAGGAGGCAACAATGCTTGATAAGAAGTGTACTCATTACCTTGCCCATGTAATTGTAACCCCTCTGTACAGTATTTTCATAACAACAACAAAAATAAATAACACAGTAAAAAAAAGAATTCCAAGTTTTAAAAGGATTGACCCATGTAACAATGAGATGTACAAATCACTATGTTGAAAATGAATTTTACAACTTCTTGGGGGGTGGGAGGGAGTTGGTGAAGTGGTGAGGGAAGGAATGGTAGGGGAAAATCAAAGGAGGAGGTAACAATGCTTGATAGAAAATGTACTCATTGCCTTACTCATATAACTGCAGCCCCTCTGTACAGTATCTTTACAATAAAATATATATGCAAAAAAAGAATTCCAAGGTTTTATTTAACTTCCCTCTAGTCAGCCAGGCAAAATGGGAAGGAAGAATTGAAAACAATGACTAGAAATAGGATGAAAGAATGCTGTGGTAACTGCTTCCTGTCATTCTTTTTGCTCTTACTTACTAATTAATGTAACTCAACCTGCGAGTTCTAAAAGCTGAAGTGCTATTTTAGGCAATTGGATCAGAGTGAGCCATCCCATGGGAAGCTGGGATATTCTGGACTTGATTTCAAGAGATTACAAGAGGTCTGTTTGCTGAAGGCTCTGGCTTCCAGCTCTTCAGGTTGGCTCTAGCCACATGTCCTGAATATATGTGTACTCAGCTCTTGTTGCTGGTCAAAAATCTCAGGTTTCTTCAGTGACAGCAAGGGCAATTGAGGACTTTGGTAACTGGTTACTGGTTACCATTCTGAGGTCTTGCTAAAAGACAGAAGCAGAAAGTGCACTCTCTAGAATCAGATGTGTTCTGGGATCAAATCCTGTCTCTGATACTTACTACTGCTGATGGTTTGGCTGAGTGATGTCAGTCATTTCAGAGATATTTTCATCATTTGAAAATGTTCACACTACAGAATTAGTTATGATTTCATAATACATCAAACATAATAAGATTCATGCACATTTGACCCTACATAATGGTGACAATTTTATCCACATCTCAAAGGTCCATAACATTTGGAAAAAGTAAGTTATCTATTATGGTGCATTCAAAATGTCATTCAAGTACATTCAGGTCATGATAATTAGGAAAATATCCAGAGAATATGCTGAGTGCTGGTGGTATAGACCTGTGATCCTAGCAATGGAATTCTCGAGACTAAATGTAGGAGGACCAAAATTGAGGCCACTCTGAGCAGAAAAGTTAGTGAGTCAGTCAAAGACAAGATGCAGTGGCACACTCTGGCCATCCCAAACTATGTAGAAGGCTGGGATGGGAAAAACACAGTACCAGGCCTTTTGAGATAAAAAGTCCATAAAAAGTCCTTCTCCATGGAGGGAAACTATATGTAGCATTCATTTCTGTGATCCAGACAACAATGAGGAACCCTCAATGTAGGTATATTCCAACTCAGGTATATGCCTAAGTGGGAAGTGAGATTCTATCTTTAATATTATCAGTGAAAAACTGGGATGGAGGAATGGCTCAACAATGTTGCACCAATCTAACCAACATGGGACACTGAGTTGAAACTCCAGGACCACAAAAACAAGAAGAATTCTGGGGAGAAAATACTAGATGGATTTCAAAGGTTTCCCAAGGCAGAAAATCACTATGTGGCTCTTTGTAGCTAGTTGAGTAAGTGTTGGATGGCCAGCAGGGAAAGAAGTGGAGCATTCTGAATGCCTTCAAAATAATAACTATGTTGACACTTTCAATGTGAGACAATTTCTGCCTATTTCTAGCATGCCATGATAAAGTACCTCAACTAGCAGGCTAAAAATAGCTATTTACTCAGTTATAGCTCTGTAGGCCAGAGGTATTATATCAAAGTGTCAGGATGACTGCATTCTCTTCAAAGGCTCTAGGAGATGGGTCTTTCTTGCTTCTTTGCCTCTTTCTAGCTTTGAGTAGTTGCTGATCATCATCAGCAACTAGGCTTGCAGCTGAATCACTCCATTCTCTACCCCTCTTGTTGCATAGTCTTTTTTTCTGTGTTTATTTTCTTCTTATACAGATAACAGTCAGTTTGCTTTAAGGGCTCACCTTCCTGCAGAATGACCTCAGTAGTATTTACAAAATACAATTGAAAGTAATAATATTTCTGAACTGAAAATCTCTTACAGTCATGGATTCTAAATTGATAATTATTTGTAAAGATTTTAGGGTTATTTGAAAATCCCAAATGGGAGTTCTAAAACTGTAATTCCTTAGCAAAACTCACCATGCAACAGATTAAACACAAGGAAATGAAAAAGTGGAAGGTAGGGTCAAGAGGAAGGGGATAGATGAATGAAGAGAGAAATGGCAGGGAGAAT
The DNA here is from genome assembly GCF_024711535.1 of Dipodomys merriami. NCBI lineage: Eukaryota > Metazoa > Chordata > Mammalia > Rodentia > Heteromyidae > Dipodomys > Dipodomys merriami. The sequence goes on from NW_027205603.1 coordinate 85,230,966, forward strand.
GCAAGGCATATCCTCCAAAATTAAAAAAAAAAACAATTGAGGGGTGGGATAAGCCTGGGAGGAATGGAAGAGAATGAAGATGCATTGTATTTTTTAATATTTTAAATATCTTTCAGTAATTGTACAAAGGAACTGACATTTAACAAAGCAGTTTATGAATACAGTGCATCTTGAATGGTGTCATCCCTTTCAATATTTTCATCCACTCTCCTAAGCCCTCCCCTCCCCTCACTTTGGAAAAGTTGTGTAGACTATACATTGAATTCTTGGTTGCATTCTGGTTGGACCCTATCCCCATGTTGCCATTCCACCTCATTTCTCAGTGTTCATTTTGGTGAACTATGACTTTTTCTTTCTTTGGAATTACACTGTTTGAGTTCTTATGGGATATACCACATTTCAGTTAGTACATTTATAAATACTTGCATACCACCTGAAGAATGTAGAATGTACTTACTAGTTTACAAGCTAATTCTAGATTCCACATATGGAGGAAAGAATGCCACCTTTGTCTCTCTGGTCTGTCTTTGTTCACTTCATACATTTTTTTCTAGGTCTTTCCATTTCTTACACCTGGCACAATATTATTCTTTCTAATGAATGAGTAAAATTTGATTATGTATATATACTACAGTTTCTTGACGCATTCATCCATTGAGGGGCATCTGGGGTGATCCCTAACTTAGTTATGGTGAGTAGTGCTACAATTAACATGGCTGTAGTGGTGGCTTTATTGTATCCTGGTTTATAATCTTTTGCATAAATTCCCAGGAGTAGTATTGCTGGTTTATAGGGTAGTTCTATGTTTAGTTTTTGAGGAACCTCTCTATTATTTTCCAGAGTGGGTGAACAAATTTACAGTCATACCAGCAGTTTATTAAAGTTTCCATTTTGCCACATATTTAACAGCATCTGTGATTGTTTATTTTCTTGAGAAATGGCCATTGTAAGTGAGGGTAGGGTCTGTTTTGGTTTGCATTTCCTTTATGGCCAGAGATGTTGAATGTTTCTTCAAATCTATTGATCATTTTTACTTCTTCTTCTAAGAAGACTCTCTTTAACTCATTAGCTCATTCTTCAAGGGTTGAATTTTTTAAACACTTTGTGTGTTCTGGATATTGTCTGGTATATAGCTGCGAAAAATATTCTACCATTCTGTAGACTATTTTTCTTCTTGTTGTTGTTGTTCTGTTGTAGAGTTTGAACTCTGGGCCTGGACCTTTCTCTGCCCTCTTCAGCTCAAGGCAAGCGCTCTACTTCTTGAGCCACAGTGCCACTTCCGGTTTTCTAGTGGTTTTTATTGGAGATCAGAGTCTCACGGACTTTTCTGCCCAGTCTGGCTTTGAACCATGATCCTCAGATCTCAGCCTCCTGAGTAGCTAGTATTACAGGTGTGAGCCACTGGCGCCCAGCTTATAGGCTATTAGCTTGTTGGCTATGTCCTTTGCTGTGCAGAAACTTTTTAGTTTGATACAATCCCCTTTGCTAAGTCTCTCTATTTTATTTTATTTCTTTATCTATCTATCTATCTATCTATCTATCTATCTATCTATCTATCTATCTATCTATCTATACATATATATTAAAGATACTGTACAGATGGGAACTGCATCTTTTTTTTTCATGCTCCTGGATTAGAAGGATCAACATTGTGAAAATGGCAATACTTCCCAAGGCTATTACACATTCAGTGTGATACCTATCAATTTTCCAACCTCATTTTTCAAGGAAATAGAAGAGGCAATCCAAAAATTCATATGGAACAATAAAAGACTCCAAATAGCTAAGTCTTTCTTTGATTTGTTATGCTTCTAGATCTTTACTCAGAAAGCTTTACCTGTGCCAAGGAGTTCTAATGTGTCTCCTATTCCTTCCTGCAATAGTTTCATGGTTTTAAGTCTTACATTGAGGTCTTTGGTCCATTTTGAGTTGGTGCAAGGTGATAGAAATAGATCCGGTTTCAGTTTTCTGCATGTGACTATCTACTTTTGGTGGTGCAATGTGTTGAAGAGGCTGTCTTTCTTCTAGCCTGTGTTTTTACCTCCCTTATACAATACTAAATGACTATTTGTAAATGTAATATAGAACATCAACAGAAGTAAGAATAAGGTTTACATGATTATCTCAATAGACGTAGAAAAAGCAATCTTTTATGGTAAAAAGCTAGGAATGCATGAAGCATTCTTCAACATAATAAAGGCTATTGATGACAAACCTACAGCCAACATTATAGTTAATGGTGAGAAGCTAAAAACCATTTCAACTAAAATCAGGAACAAGAGAAAAATGTCCACTCTCACCACTCCTCCTCAAAACAGTATTGGAATTTCTAGCAAGTGAAGTAAGTCAAGAAAAAGGCAAAATGGGTATCTAAATAGGGAAGGAAGAAATAAGACTATCCCTCTTTGCGGTGTCATGATCCGATGTTTAAAGCACTCTATAGGATTTAAAATTCTAACAAAATAACATGTATAAAACCAACCCACAAAAATCAGTAGCTCTTCTGTATGCCAACAATGAGAAGATCAAGATTGAAATCAAAAAACAACTTCATTTGCAATAGTCTCCAAAAAAATACCTAGGAATTAACCAAGAATGTGAAGGAAATCTACAGTAAAAACTATAAAAGTTTGAAGGAGGAAATCATAGAAGACATAAGGAAGTGGAAAGACCTTCCACATTCCCGGACTGTCAGAATTAATATTGTTAAAGTGGCAATACTGCCCAAAGCAACTTACAAATTCATTGCAATACCTATCGGCACCACATCATCATTTTTCAATGAGAAAGAGTAAACAATCAGAAAATTCATACAGAATCACAAAATGCCCTGAATCACAAAAGCAATCTTGAGCAATAATAGTAGTGCTGAAGGTATAACAATATCAAACTTCAAATTCTACCACAGAAGTATACTAATGGAAATAGTTTGGTACTGACACAAAAACTGACCCAAGGACCAATTGGACAGAGTAGGAGACCCAGAAATAAACCCACAGACCTATCAGCATCAAGTAAAAGATGGATTGAATTTATAAGCTGCTTTGTTGAATATCAACTCCTTTGTTTAAGTACTTGAAGAAAATAAGTATAATTTTTTAAAGTTATAGTTCTAATTCTGTGTTCTCATTGATCCACATAAAGTATAGGAAAAAAAGAGTTGGTAGCACCATGAATAATTGGTCAGCCATAAATGTGAACATTCAAGTTGTGGTTGTAAGAAGCTACCAATTTTTTTTAATTTTAATTTTAATTTTTTGTGAACATACTGTACAGAGGGGTTACAATTACATGGGCAAGATAATGAGTACATTTCTTATCAAGCATTGCAGCCTCCTCCTTTGTTTACCCTTCACATCCCTTCCCAGCCTCCCCCCCACCCCCCACCCAATCCTCCCCTCCTACCCCCAAAGTTGTAAAGTTCATTTTCGACATGACAACTTGTACTTCTCATTGTTGCAACAGGTCCACCTGTATCCTTAAAAGACTTGTTTTTCCCCATCTCCTCCACAAATTATACCGACATCAAATATAGTGAAAGCAGGGGTTATACTGTGGGGGAGGGACATACAAAGCAACAAAGAAATAATCTTATAAATGCATTAGAAACAAATGCATGAAAGAAAAAAAACATTAAAATACATATCTAAGGGTTCATTTTCCTAACATCACCTTATCTGACCTTTTCTGCTTGACTCATACATACAGATATTGCAAATAAGGGAGACCATAGGACCTATGTTTCTTTGGGCTTGGCTTACTTCACTTAATACAATTTTTTCCAAACCTTTTCATTTCCTAACAAATGGGGAAATGTCATTCTTTCTGATGGAGGCATAGAATTCCATTGTGTATATATACTACATTTTCTTGATCCATTCATCTACTGAGGGGCATCTGGGTTGGTTCCATATCTTAGCTATGGTAAATAATGCTGCAATAAACATAGTTGTGCTGGTAGAAGCTACCAATTTTTATTGGCTGTAAGTATACTGATACAAACAGGATAGATATGACCATCTCTATTGTCAAAGATTTTAACAAATGTATTCCAAAACATATCTCAGAAATTCCACATAAAGAAAACAAAAGAGCATAATACATTTTTTCATAGAACACAATTTCTTTTTCTTTACTAATCCTCCTTCATATAGATAAGGAGATATCTCAGAGAGGGGCTAATTAATAGCATTTCATAGAAGTCTTTGCTCTAAACTAAACTCTGTCCTTCTGCTATCAATACCTATCTTCCTGCAGTGTGACAATTGCAAATAGAGCAGGGCCATACGACCAAACAGCCCTAGAGCAGTTTCTGTGTGAGCAAGGCTATTTAAGGTACATTTCTTTCTGCTGAGCTTGGTGTCCAGAACACGGAACTTTGCTTCTGTCCAGCGGGACCCTGGTGGCCCTATGAGGTTTGGTCCACTGGCTGTGCAGGACCACTAACAAGAAAAGGACTGCAAGTACTCCAAGTGTTGAAGTCCATGTCTTCAAACACTACTCGGGTAGGGCCTTATTTTTGGCCTCCTGCCCTTCTCCAGTTTCATGTCCACTGAAGAGTGGACTGAACTCTGTGATCTTTTCCATCAACACTTGGAGCTAAAATTAAATTTTAGAGTCCTGATGGAGAGTGAGCTCAAGCCCTTTCTAAAACCCACTCAACTAATCCAGCTGAGCATCCCTTACCAAAGGAAAGAGAACACCTTCTGACAAGATGTGCACCTGGAAGAGAAAAGATATTAATCGAAACTTTACTATATCTATAGTGCAGACAGAATACTGAGTAACACAAGAGATGTTTTTCAAATAGGAAATGAATTACATTTTTCTGCATCTGTATAAACATTCAGTGGTGATTCTGTGCAGCCACTTATCTTCCTCAAATGCTTGTCCATTTCCCATATTTATTGCTTCACAGCTCAAACTAAGTCCTATGTGATGAGTCACTGGAAATCCCCTTTCAACCAGTTATGAAACTCTTCTAAACTCCCTCTTGGGGAAGATGCTATAAAGCTGACATAAACAAGATATTCCAAGATGGAGGAACTCTTCTTTTAAAGATGTCCTTATATACCATTAAGTGCTGCAATTGACTTCTTAGAAAGCACTTCCAAACTCTCTTGTAGGTGGAGTCAGAACCATATCTGTGGCATTTCTTTGCATAATTAAAATTGCAGTTTTGCTTAGCTCCAAATAAAAATGTAAGTGTAACACCAGACCAAAACAGGACATCCCACTGTCACATTATAATCCACACAGGATCAATTCAGACCAATGAAAAGATCCTTAAAGCTATCAAGGAGAAAAGATCAATCACCTATAAAGGGAAACCAATTAGAATCACCTCAGATTTCTCAGCAGACAATTAAAGCAAGAAGAGCCTGGAATGATGTATGCCATGCCCTAAAGACAAACAACTATCAACCAAGAATACTGTACCCAGCTAAACTCTCCTTCCTAACTGAAGGTCAAATAAAAACTTTCCATAGGAAAGAAAAACTGAAACAATATATCTCCACCAAACCAGCCCTACAAAAGATACTTAAAGATGTCCTACACATAGAAAACCAACAAGACCACAATAAAAGCCAAGAAACCACACCCAAACTGAGAATCCAAGAACCATAGGAAGAATGCAGTTGTCGCAACCCCCAAGAAGGTGGAATGGCAGGAAGTCCCAAATACCTCTCAGTCCTATCTCTCAACATTAACGGACTGAACTCTCCAATTAAGCGGCATAGACTGTCTAGTTGGATTAAAAAGCAAGATCCTTCTATCTGCTGCCTTCAGGATTCACACCTTGCCCATAAAAACAAACACATTTTCTGTGTGAAAGGCTGGAACAAAATCTACCAAGCAAATGGCCCCCATAAAAAGGCGGGAGTTGCAATCCTAATATCAGATAAAATAGACTTCAAATTAAAATTAGTGAGAAGATATAAAGGAGGTCGCTACATACTAATTAAGGGATCTCTCCTTCAGGAGGATATTACAATTCTAAATATCTATTCGCCAAACAACAGAGCACCCAAATTTATCCAAGAAACACTACTTACTCTCAAATCTCACATAGATCCAAAGACACTAATTGTTGGGGACTTTAACACACCACTGTCCCCACTAGATAGATCAACTCGCAAAAACTCAACAGAGAAATGGCAGATCTAAACAACTGCATAGATCAACTAGATTTAACAGACATCTACAGAATATTTCACCCAGAAGGATCAGAATATACTTTTTTCTCAGCAGCACATGGAACATTTTCCAAAATATACAACATTTTAGGTCGCAAAGCAAATTTGTCCAAATTCAGAAACATTAAAATTATACCTTGCATTCTCTCAAACCACAAGGGAATAAAAATTAGAACTCAACACCAAAAGCCACCAAAGAAAGTCCTGTAACACATGGAGGCTGAACAACACACTGTTGAATCATTTACAACCTGAAACAAGAAAAAAATCCTGCCAATTCCTTAATAAAAAGGTCTTTGGTTCATCGGTTAAATATACATCTCGGAGCTGAGTGTATATTACTTAAGTGATCACTAATTGTGTAAGCAAATGTGAAAAAATAACTGCCTTAATTATTCTATAATTTGTTCCATAAACTGTTTAGAATTATTAATTACAAGGCATAAAATATGTAGAAATGCTTTGGGGGATATTTCTAATACCTGACTTGCATCAGGAAAATCAGAAGGCTGAACTAGTCTTAGAAGGCTTATGTTCAAGCCTGGCTTAACCTGAAACCATAGAAACTGTCTTAATTTTTCTGGATCTCGGTTTTTTCTTTTAAACTCTCCCACAAACACAAGAATACAGAAAAGTCAGGTAAGACATTACCAGGATTCCTTCTAACTCCAAACATTTATTAATATTTATTACAGCTTATAAGAGAGTATTGATAGTCTGTCTTATTTTGACCAGAGTTTTCAAGTGCTTGAACTTGAACAACTTACAGGTCATTCAAAATAATAGCATCTTTTTAATTTGGACTCATAGTGTTTCCAGATAATTCATCTCTACTTTTACTTCCTGCTGCAAACATGCCTCTGTATTTCATCCTTCTTCATGGCCTAACAAGGTAGTATTATTGAATTTCTACAGTATTTTTTTTTTTTTTTTTTTTTTTTTGTCGGTCATGGGGCTTGAACTCTGGGCCTGGGCGCTGTCCCTCAGCTCTTCAGCTCAAGGCGAGCGCTCTACCACTTGAGCTACAGCGCCACTTCCGGTTTTCTGGTGGTTTATTGGAGATAGGAGTCTCACGGTCTCTCCTGCCCGGGCTGGCTTTGAACCGCGATCCTCAGATCTCAGCCTCCTGAGTAGCTAGGATTACAGGCGTGAGCCACCAGCGATATTATTGAATTTCTAAGTCTTTTTCAAAGAGAAGAAATGCTACATTGGAAGAAGGAAGAGGTTTCATGAAGTTCATGCCATTCAACTCCTGTATTTTTGCAGTGCCAGTTAGGTTAAAGCAAATAGTGAACTGACATCACTGTAATTTTTAGGTTGGGCTCGTTCTAGACTTGAATAGTCTAAATTGATCCTTGTAAAGCAGAGAAGGGGATGAAATGGTAACTGAGCCATCCCAAAAGCCATTCTGTTGTAAGTTAATGTCACAAAGAATTGTCACTGAATGTCAGAGAACGAGTGTTTCAATTGTTTAGCACTATTTAAACAGCCTAGAAATGTGAGCTCTGAGGCCTAAAGAAGTGAAAATATCATTTGTGATGCTTATAATGCTTACCATACTTGAAGTTCATCAGAAAGTGCTGTAAATGACTGAACAGTGACCAGATGTTAGAAGGCTCAAGTGCAAGCCAGAATTAACCACTAACTTTGGCCAAGCATCTTATCTGGACCTCAGGCAACAATACCAACATGGCGACTAATGGAAATAAGATGATTTTCCAAAGTATTGATACTTTGAGGCAAGTATTATGCTTTATCTTATTTCTTCCTTCTACAAGCTAGTATTAAAGTATGGTTTCCTTCTGTTATTTGCTAGAACACTAGACTGGGAGAGATTTCATAACCACTCCAAGTTATTACTGATGAAAATAAAATGAGCTTCATTTCTAGTCTTTCTAACTTAAAGCTTTTTCTACAGCAGCATACCACCTTTTAAATTTAAAGAGAAAGTTTTCTTTTTAAATGATTATAGTTTACCTGTTCTCAGAAAAAGAACCAGAAAGAAAAGGATGAAATTATGGCCATGAACAAGAAGCAATTTATCAAGTCAAGAGGTGTGGTATCAGGAGAAGACGGAGAAGCACAATTACTGAATTTGTAAAGTTAATGTCAAATCTTTCTATACTTAAACTAGGAAAATGTATTTTAAAACAATGATCTTAAAGGAATAGATGTTTGGTGTATAAAACTCAAGAGACAAATAAGCAAGAATGAACAAAATAAAACATTTCCATTTTACCAATGATTTATTTCTTCTGGAATAAGTATAACTTCTTAGCTCTTCACATTCATCTTTTCCTGACAAGAGCCATTTATTTGGATTCATTCATTCACAAGTGCTGATAAGATTGAGAAGTCTAGACTAACATGGCATAGAACAGGACTGAATAGGCATTTGTTGAGTGAGTGGGGAAAATAAGTGTATCAATTATACAATCTGTGAAGAATGGAGGATTCACAAGTAGTTACATAAGATTCAATGTCTAGGTTGAATGACATTCCTTCAAAGTCCATCAAAGCCACAGAATTCATAAACACAAGCTTAAGGTTAAGTGTCTTGAGTTCAAAGAACTAGGATTTCAGGAAACAGAATATAGCATGAGTTATAGCAATGATTAGAATAAATCACATTTGGGTAAATGAAGGGGAAAAGCAACTGTACTTTGTTAGGATTGCTCAGTCGCAATAAACCTCCAAGTTCAAGGAATATGTGAAAATTAATCCTGTTGATCCTACTACAGTGGAGATAGTGTGCTTACCTGCTCAAAGACTGTCTTCAGAGAATGAAAAACTAGTACAAACAACATTTTTTAAGTTTTTTCTTTATTAAATAAAAAAGTTATAAATAAGTATCATTTTTCTCCAATAGGTTTTCCTATCCCTCTTAGCCTGGAGTATTTGCCTGTCTGTGTTATCTCATAGCAACTGAAACAAATCATGTTTAATCTGATGATACTGCCTGCTTTCTTGTTTGAGTAATTCACTGTATTGCAAGCTTCAGGAAGACAAATAAATATATCATGCTCCTTTAGTGATTAACAGTACACAGTACTGAAGAATGCATATGGCGAAAGTGTGGATGAGAGGCCAATCATAGTTCGGGTTAAGTCAGGCAAAGATAGGCATGGTGTACACACCTGTAATTCTGGCTAGTTGGAAAAAGAGGCCAAAGATTGTGGTTCAAGGTCAGCCTGAGCAAAAATGTGGCATCCTACCTGAGAAAGCAACTAAAACCGAAAGGACCAGAGGCATGACCCACAGGGAAGAGTTCTTGAATTCAAACCTTGCACCCTGCAAAGAAATGTAGAGTTGAATGAATGAGTGAATGAATTGAATTGTCTACTTCAAAACCTCATGTTGATTGAGTGCTTATGGCTTATGCCTGTAATCCTAGCTCCTGAGGAGGCTGAAATCTGAGGACTGTGGTTCAAAGCCGTCCAGGGTAGGAAGGTCCGTGAGACTCTTATCTCCAATTAGCCACTGGAAGTGGTGCCATGGCTACAAGTAGAAAAGAGCTCAAGGAAGGCACCTAGGTCGGGAGTTCAAACCATGTCCGACATAAAAAAAGAACAAAAAGCAAAGCAAAAATTTCCACACTGATTAAACAAAATAAGATAATGGTGTGTGTGTGTGTGTGTGTGTGTGTGTGTGTGTGAGAGAGAGAGAGAGAGAGAGAGAGAGAGAGAGAGAGAGAGAGAGAGAGAGAGAGAGAGAGAGAGAGAGAGTATGCTACTGTTAAAGATGTATTAGTCAAGACAGAAGTTTTGGAATAGAAATATGGTAAATTTGGGAAAGGAATGGAAACTAAGGACAAACCTTTCCCTCAAAAGTTGACATTGAATTATTAGTTTTTAATTTAATTATAATGATGTCGAGTTCCAGTAACTCATAGAAAGAATTATATTGTATAACAAACTGTACTGGAAAAAAAAGAAAACAATCTTCAAATGTTTTTCAGCATAAAGATAAATAATATATTTCATGAGAAGGTCTATATTCCATGCCAAGGATAACAGGAACACGGTTGGACTGATGTAGTATCTTCTTTCTTGTGGGAGAAAATATCTATTTATCTGCCTTGCTCTCTATTCTCTGTATATATGCATGAATAAATATGTTTGCATGTGTATCCATTTATTGGCATTTATTGATTATGGCATACAGAGAAATTAAGAATATTTCCTCTTCTTTCTCCACTCCTTTCTTTCTCTGTCTCTCTGTCTCTTGGTATGTCTCTGTTTCTCTCTGTCTTTCTTTGTGTCTCTCCTGCTATCTCTGTCTTTGCTGTCTCTGTTTCTCTTTCTTTCTCTCTTCTCTGCATCTCTGCCTCTAACTGTCTCTGTCTGTCTGTCTGTCTGTCTCTCTCTCTCTCTCTCTCTGTTGCTATACAAAATAAATGTATCCTCTCAATGGAAATCCCAAAATCACCTTTGCATCACACAGATCTCTAGAATAGCTCCATATTTTGATAAGATTTGGGCTGAATAACTTAGGTTTAGTTCAACTCCTATACTACTTCCATTTTTCTAAGCTTGCAGGTGAAAAGCATAAGCTAGTTAGAATCAATGATAAGGAAAGGGATAGGGATAAAGATATGGATATGAGCCTGGAAGCTACTGGAATTCATTTTAAGCTGTGAGGTGTTTGACTTGTGATAGAGGGGCGGTGGAGGTAAGAATTCTAGAGGAAAACTTGGAATCTGATTTTGATGATAGAATCTATTCTTTAAAAATAGGTATTTAGGTGGCTGAGGGAATAAAATACAAACTGAAAATGGGGGAATATGTTTGATCTGTCTTTTGAAAACTTACCAGGGTTGTTGGGTCAGTAAGAAGAAGGACAACCAGAATGTGCAAAATCGTGGGGCATGAATGTGAATACAGATACTTCACATGTACCTCAGTATATCTGGAGGATAAACGGGATTTGAAGAGGTGAGGTGATAAATGTTGAAGACATAGTACCCGAATCTTGTTCATTTGTTTGCATGCAAGTGCTGGGACTTGAACTCAGGGAACTGGCCCTCTCACTTGTCTTTTTCACTCCAATTGGTGCACTATCACTTGAGCCACACCTACACTTCTGGATCTCTGCTGGTTCATTTCAGATAAGAAACTCAAGGATTTTTCTGCCCAGACCAGCTCTGAACCATGATCCATGAGTAGCTAGGTTACAGGTATGAGGTTCTAGCATCTGGTAGTATCAGAATCCTCTCGGGACATATCATGAACTTGGATATAATTATTCTGAGTATGGGAGGTGCCATGAAGGATCGTGTATGATGGGGTCACTTAATCACTCATGTCCTCCTTAGAGTTTGCTTTAGGGAAAATGGACCAAAAGATAGAGTAAAGGGAAGCGGGGAATTCAGAAACCTTTGCATAATTTAAGAGACAACGTGATATTAAGTATGGTTATAACAGTGAATGTGGTAGGAAACCCTAACAAGATAGATACCAATGTATAACACTCTATTTGATTATCCATAACAAGGGTGGCACTTTTCACATATTCTTAGAATAGAGGAATGTAAATGACTCATTACAGAATCTGAAGGCAGACTATATGGATTTGCAGGAAGAATAGCCCCTACTAATAAAATAACCTTTGTCAAGTACTTCAACTCAGTACCTCTGTCTTCTGAGAAATGAGGATGATGTGACAATCACCTTATGGTGCCGCTCCAGTGACTAAATGAATAAATATAAGTGAAGGACATAGATAGAGAGCACTCAAAGACCTGGTCTATCATTCCTTATGATTACAATACATCAACATCATTCATCACTATTACATTTTGATTTTTACATATGGAAAAATTGAAAATCTGAGAAGTCATGGGATTAGCCATCTAGGTAGGTACTAAGTAACAGAGTTAGAATAAACTCACTTGTTGGCCAGGATCCAAACCTTTGCTAGAGTATCTTCCTCTGTTGAGGATGATGCTTCCCTTGTCACTGGAAGAATTTCCTGCTCTTCTATTAGAATGATGAGATCCTTCAAAAAGCTGCTATCCTGCAGCCCAGAGTTTGTCTTGCTTGACTTAGGTTTTGTTTACCTAAGAGGACATGTTTACAAGGAGCAGAGGTGTTAATAGCAGAGTTGCTGCAAGTTGGTCACATTTAAGGGTCATAGGCTGGCAGAATTCAAGAGTTTAGTGTTGTTTTCTGGTTGTTGTGGATAATAGTTCTGTTATAAATCACTTGCTAATAAGGGCTTTTGGTCTAGTAGATTATCGTACAGAAGCTATCCCAGGGATAACTGGGATTAGGGAGGTAGTTAAGATCATATCATGAGAATTAAATGCAACTACAGATTAGTGGAAGTTTGAGGTGCTATTGTTAGGTAGCAAGTATGAGAAGGAAATGAAGATGAAGGGCATGTGTGCCTCACCAGAGTTCCAGTTCTTTCACACATCTGACAACAGAGTTAAGGCCAGCAACCTCACACAGATCCTCTTACAGAACTTTAGCTATAGCAGATCTCTAATATTTGTTAACTTAAAGAGAAATGAATAGGCTTGTAGGGTAATAGAAGAAATTGGGAACAACTCTCACAAGTTAGGTGGCAATATGGATGGAATGAATGCCACTGAATTATACACCTGAAGATTATTCATAGGCAAATATTATGCATTTTACATGATACACGTATATATAAAAATCACAAGTCAATTCACAAAGGAGTGAGTGACTGAATGAATACAAGGACAAGTGAGATACACGTATATATAAAAATCACAAGTCAATTCACAAAGGAGTGAGTGACTGAATGAATACAAGGACAAGTGAGATGGAGGAACAGATGGACACACACACAAATGAACAAGAGAAAAAAATAAATGACAGCATTTCCCATGTGTTTTTAAGGATTAAGCAGTTTCCATAAAATGTCAAGTACATGGCTCTGACTCACACAATGTAGGATTCTGGCATACTAAAAGGAAAAGAATAAAGTGTATTGTTTTATTTAGAAGAACAGCTGCTGATCGTGAGCTGTAAATTTTTTCTTAATATAATGGCCATTGAGAGGAAACTGTAAGACGTCACAGAATTTAGCAGTGCCAAATGGCTGTGACTCTCTCTGAGCCCTGTGGGGCTGGTCTGCCAAACAGTTCTGCTTGACTGTTTAGAGGATTACCCACTTCACTCCTAAATTGGTAGCTGTGCTAGCCTGGATCACGAAGACTGCAAAAATGAGTAGCCTGCTTAACTAATCTTTCCTCTTAAGAAGAATTTTCCCCCCAATAAAAGCAGAAAAGGAAAGGCTGACATTGGAAACCATTAAAATAAATTACAATATGTTTGCATGCATTTTTTAAAAAAGAAGTGATTTAGTTTTATGTCATATCCTTATTTCACTCACTGGATATTAGGATCCACAGAAGATGTTGGTGAAAAATTTTGGTACTTCACATTGATCTTTAAAATCCAAGGTACCGTCAACAGCTGCCTGATCGTCAGATCTTCATCAGAGGAAATGGTAGTGTTCATCCTTGGCATCGAAGAAACCTTGATCCCTGAAGAGGGATCTGATCTGTGACTGCTTCCCTGAGAATTCCTTCTGGTTGGGATTCCTGTGAGGGGTTCAATGGAGAAAACCTGGAATTTGCAGTTCAGTGCATTTGATTGAAGATTGGGCTCATTCTGCATCATTAGCTCAGTCAAGTTGCTTAGATATTCTGAAGATTCAGTTTTTTTCTCCTCTCAGACAACTAAGAAAAACAATCCTTTCAGATAGAAAGTGCGCTAAATTGAATCCTAATTGAAGGGCAGACACAATAAGTAGCCTCTGGTGTTCGTTTATTTTTAAACAACCAGGCTGTCGATGTTAGAAAAACAGAAGATATAGCAATGTTGTCATTGTTGTTGTTTATTATATGTTTTATTACCTAAGTCATTGCACAAAAGAGTTGCTATTGGACAAACCAGTTTATATGGACAGAGTATCTTGATCGATGTCCCCCTTTCCAGCAATCTCCCCCTCCCACCTAACACAACCCTTCTTCTCAATTTTTCTATTCATAGGATATGCGTTTACTATATGAATGTATTTTCTTCTCCCTTTCTCATTTCATTCATCTACACTACTGCCCCAACACCCCTCCACTCCCAACCTGTCAAGTCCCAGTTTCCTGGTACTCATTTTGTTGAACTGTGAGTTCAGTTTTCTGAGGAATGACGCCATTTGAATTCTCTCCTGCAAATAACATACTTCAGTTAATATGTTTGTGCGTAATTGCATAGTACCCCCGTATGTATTTACTTGTATATTTATAAATTAGAGTTAGTTTCCACATGTGAGAGAAAATAATGTTTTGGTCAATGACTCTCTTAGCAGGGAAATTCATTTCCCCCAACCAGTTGTTATTCTTATTCATGAGAATGATTGGAACCAGATGAGTTTATAATCCTCTTTAGCTTTGACACTCAAATGTGTGTGTGTGTGTGTGTGTGTGTGTGTGTGTGTGTGTGTGTGTGTGTGTATGTGTGTGTTTAGTCAAAATCAGCATTTTAGAATGGGTCTTCAATTTCCTGAATTTTTAAATTGGTGAGGTATTATTGTACCCACAAAGAGGACTTCAAATCTGCTGCATATAAATCAAAAATCCCCTCAGTATATAAAGCCTATTTAAAAGGTAAATAAATTTGGCTCTATATTCTTCCATTAATCTAACCCCCAAGCAACTTAAGGTTTACTAGAATGATATCTTAGATGCTATATGTGGTTTTCTGCAGTAAGAATGCTGTCCCTTGCCACCAGGCTTCTGTGGTAGGGTAGTAATCAGAGAGAGAAGCCATAGGAGTCCACATAGACTGAAAATATATAACAAGTCGTGATGATCCCACCCCTTCCCTTATACAGGGCCACCAATACCTGAGTCTCTTTCTTTCTCTTTATATCAATCCATGCCATTCATCTCTCCACAAATTCTATTGGCTCTATCCTCTAGCTATTATTTGAATCTATCCAGTCCTCTTACATCTCTACTGCCTAAATACATATCAGTTTCATTTACCACGTAAACTACTCCAGCAGGTTCTACCTGGACCTGCAGCCTCTGGTTTAAGTTCTCTGCATGTCAGTTTCCAAACTGTTGCACTCTAAAAAGTCCTCTGATCGAAAAGGCCCTGTCCAGGTATCTACAGCTCACTCTCTCTACCATATCCCAACTATCATCATCTCACCTGGATCTCTCTAGCCACCCTAAAAACTTTCAGGGTCTCACATTTGCCACCATCTGACTTAACTCCTGATCTTCACATATCTTTTCTTCCCCACCTAGTGTAGTTTCCCTGCTTTTATCTTTTTCGTCACCAACACCTACCTTTCTACCACAACATCCCACTGATATTTATGATCTCAGATGAGACATGACTTCTTGACCCTATTGTTCTCTCAACATTTCCCTCAATCCACACTCAGAATATATGCATAGTCAGTGTGTTCTTGTATCAGTCTTGGTTGGTTTTTTGTTGTTGTTATTTTGTTTATTTGCTATCTTATTACTGTTTGACTGTTTCATTGAATACTGTAAGTCCTATGTAAGCAGAAATTCTGATGTTCTGATGCTTGATAGGCTCTCCAGGATGAGCACAAAACATAAATTAAGGGTGTATGCAAATGTACATGAATAAATGAATAATAAACAGATCACTCTTATAGGTGGAGCTTACTATTTTTAAACATACTTTTATTATTATTAAGTAGGTGTGCAAAGGAGTTGCCATTCAACAAACAGTTTATGAATATAGTGCAACTTGACCAATGTGACCCCTTTCCATGTTCTCATCCACTTCTCCCAACCCACCCCTTACCTTGCTCTCCTTAATTTTGTAGGATTTATAGGATGTTTTTTGATACTTAATTATTTTTATTGTGAAAATACTGTACAGAGAGGTTACAATTACATGGGCAAGGTAATGAGTACATTTCTTATCAAGCATTCTTACCACCTCCTTTGTTTCCCCTTACCATCCCTTCCCATTCCCACCCCCAGCCCCCTTGCAAAAGTTGTAAAGTTCGTTTTTCGACATCATATCTTGTACATCTCATTGTTGCAATGGGTCCAGCTGTATCCCTATTTAAACTATTTGTTTTTTCCCTTCCCCTCCACAAATGATAACAACATACATTGCATCTTGATCTGTGTCACTCTTTTCAACATTCTTCACCCCTGTACAGTCCCCTTATTTTTCTTAATTTTGTGGTACATACAATGCATTCTTGACTGCATTCTCTCCCTCCCCACTTCATTTATCTGCCTCGCCCCTTGGCTCCACTTAGAACTGTCACTGAAAATCTTTGTGCTGCATTATTTTCAACAGAAAAATGAATACGGATGCTTTTCTCTGGTTTCTTTGTTCCTTGATTGGTGGGATTCTGAGAGATCAGGAATAGAAAATATAAAAGCAATGACATGATATCTAGAAGCCAGAACCAATGATTGGTATTCGCCAGTTCCCTTCTCCTGGATGGCATATCAACTTCGAAACCTAAGAGAAATAGAACTATAGGGCCTCTAAATACTTCACAGTATAGTTTGGGAAATAGCTAGCATGTAGATCATTTAAAGAATTCCATGAATTTGATTTTGACTTCTGTCAGCTCTATTATAGTGTACCTTCCAAGAAGAGCCATTTGTTTTAGAAAACAAGTTGTCCTCTGTGTTCTGCTGTTACTTAACTCACCAGCACCATCTGCTCTGTCGTTATGCCCAATTTGAATCGGCAGGAGAAAAAAATTCTTCCCAGTTGTACATCCTAAGGAAAAATAACAGTTCTAAAAGTCGAGAAGGTGGAGGAGCTCTGTGGCCAGTCAATTGGGTAACTTCGATCCCAAGTCCTATTTTGCCAGGTTAGCATGAGGATGAGGCTCAGCCTGGAGCCAAGGGTGAGTCAAGCTCTCACATACGGGGCTGTGCACTGCCTGCGCTGGCTTGTCATCCCAGGGAAGCATGCTGAGGAATGACGGCTTTGCTTGGCTGTTAGAGGAATCCTCTGAATTCCAAAGAAAGAACAACATGACTGGAATCACAACTGTCAGGGCTGAGCAAAGATGGAAAACACGTTCATTATCTTTCCTTGGTTATTCACACATTAACCTTAAATTAGTTCTGTCACTTCTGTGATGAGAAAGAGGGAAAGAGACAGAGACAGAGAGACAGAGAGAGAGGATGAGGTAGACAGAGGGAGGGAAAAGGAAGGAGAGTGAGAAAGGGAGGGGAGAAAGGAGAGGAGAGAGAAAGAGAAGGAGAGAAACGTTTTTCCATTTATTTTGGGTCCACAACTGTTTTGTGTATCTGCATAGTGGTTTACTCAGAATTGAACTAATAGAAAATAAGAGAGAATATAAAACAACAAAGCAGAGTGCCTTCCAAATATTCTTAAGCCAGACTCTGGTAGAAGTCCTGCTCCTTAGTTTCCAGAAAAAGGATTTATTTCTTGGAAACAAACAATGCAATAAAAGCTGACCCTCAATTTCCTATAATAACAACAAGTTTGAAGTTTGGCATCCATTTTCACGACGGAGGATGGGTGCCAAGAAGCCAAGCGTCAGAACCAGCACCCACAAAAGCTGTTCTCAATTCAGCAAAAAGTATTCTAAAGCGACATGAGTTGCTAGCTCCCAGCTTCTATTCCGATCACCCACCGAGCTGTCTGCTTCCTTCTACTAGCTTCTACACCCCTCCCTCACTCCTTCTCTGGGGCCAAGAGAAAGCTGACTTCTTCCAACAGAGTCCCAGGGAAGTCAATAACTCTGCAAGGTTAATTTTTATGTTCATTGAAAACAAGTCTTGAAATGATCTATGAGTTTTTTAATGCAGTGCCGTAGGTTGATCTGATTATGCCTGCATTAGTAATGATTATAAGGGAGACTGTTGAGGGGGGGTGGAGCGCTTGGGTGCTATTCTCTAGAGGAACTTTTTGATTCCTCTAGAGGATGATTTCTGTTTCTTCCAAAAGAAAAAGTCTTTTATCATGAT
Source organism: Dipodomys merriami (assembly GCF_024711535.1). Lineage (NCBI taxonomy): Eukaryota > Metazoa > Chordata > Mammalia > Rodentia > Heteromyidae > Dipodomys > Dipodomys merriami. Next base: position 85,249,149 of record NW_027205603.1, read on the forward strand.
TTTTGAAACTACATATTTCTCCTAAAAAAGGCACTAAATCAATGTTCCAGTTTCCCTCCATTTCTATAACTACTGAATGAAAAGACTTCTAACACCAATACAATTACTTCTGGTCAACTGTGCCTTACTTATTTTATGGTTAATACTTGGTGAAAATTGTCGTTCACACTTCCAGAGCACTCTAAGTTGTTTCCAGGTACTTAGACGTGTGATTTTATCATTAGTATTTACACAGAGTGATTTTAGAATAAAAAATAGAGGCATCGTTGGTCATGGGGATATCTTTTGAGAAGCCGTGGGACAGGAAAAAGCAAGGCGTAGCGGTTGAAGAACCAGGTATGTTGGAGGGAGAGAGAAAAACATTAGTGAGATCATGATTGATCTGATCAGCTCAAATCAAATCCTTAGCCCTGGAGTTCTGGTGATTAGTCATTCCTTATCTCTGCTCTAGATTCAGGTTCAATCCATTTTCATGAAAGAAGACCAAACCGAGCTATTTGTCACCATTCAAGAAAATCTATGTGTACTTCATAGTTTTCCTTCCAGGTTTCCTCCTAGAACATTCCCTTATCCAGGATGTTGACTTCCATTTCGTCCTCAAGCCTAGTCTGGGGTAACCATGCTCGTATATTTCCTATAGAAGAAATCATAGAATCATAGTGACTTTTGGTTGAGGAAGCTGCTTTGTTCCTGTGTTTGGGGGAAAGGCTCTTGAAGGTTTATTAGAGTCTTCTAGAGTCCATTTAGAGATGAAGAAGCTGAATTTCTATAGTTCAACTAGACCACAGAGCTAATCAGTTAATCGTATTATCCAGATCTGAGCTCATTATCTCTGATTTAGCAGTGATTGTTCATTGGCACACTTACATTCTTATGTTCCCAAATCTTTATTCAGAAAATTTGATAGCACTCTTTTCCAATTGTAGCATGACAGAACAGAGAACTGTCCAAGAGAAAACAGAAAACACACAATAAAATAATGGTACACTAAAGCATGTCTTATATGGAGAAAGCTATAGGCTGGAGCTTGGGGGTGATCTATGCACCTGCTAACATATGAATGAGAAGATACTCAGCAACTCACTACAGAAAATGTCATTTTCAATATATTTGAAGATTAATGACTAGGCACCTGAAAACTGCTTTGATAGATCTCCTCTTTTTTTAGTCTTTTTTAAATATGTTTTTATTGTAAAAATAGGGAACTGTAATGAGTACATTTCCTATTGAGCATTGTTGCCTCCTCCTTTGTTTTCCCCCTACTTTATCTAGTGTCTAATATTAGACACTATGTTGAAAATGAACTCTACAACTTGTGAGTGGGGATGGGAGGGAAAAACTGGGAGACAGTAAAGGAAGGTTGACATTGTACAAAAAGAAATGTACTCATTATCTGTCTTATGAAATGATAGCATGTATATTACCTAATAATAAAATTTGTTTAAAAAGGAAACAAAATTTATCCTATCTGAGGATCTCCCTCCCAATTATAGCATAGAATATGATTGATTGTATAATCAGAAGTTACTAAAAATGAAGAAAGGGAACTATAAAATATGATACACATGTATCTTAAAACATTCATTTTTAATACAAAGTTTTATATGGTTAAGACCTGGATTTGGCTCAATGTTTTCTCATCCATGTTACATGTATACATTGGAATACTAAGCTGATTTTCTCTTTTAATTAGTTTTATTTTGTTATTACAAGGTTGATACTTAAACCAAGGGCCTCCTATATGCTGGGCAAGCACCCTACTAAAGAGCTGTACCCCACTACGCCATGTTCTGCCATTATTCAGAACTATCATGTGTAATCTATTATTTTAGTTTAGTTGAAGTTAAAACCAAAATTGAATATTCTTAGAAAGTAAGTCATCATTTTTTCTCCATTTAAAAAAAGGATTTCACTCAAGTCTATTTCAATTACTTAATGAAGTTCTCTCTTGAAAGCAAACTATATGCACTGAGCCTTTCTTTCTAAAGTATTCTACTTAGTTTTTATAACAAAACTAGAAATTATAGAATAATCTGTTCCTATACACACATGGCCTCATTTTATATAATTCTTAATTGTAATACATGATTGCTAGAGCAAGAACATCTGTTATAAACAGGTTTGGAAACAGACACAGCCGGTTCATCATAAGTGTGTAATTCACTAAGGAGGAGCAATGTATGGCAGAGCGAAGAAGCTTGTTGCTTTGGAGGCTGAGATGTCAATAGCTTCAGCCAGTGATATTTGCAGAATAACTGAGAACATCAATTAACTTGTGAAAGCCCTTGCCTGAAAATTGAGTGAAAGAGCTTCCAATATAGTTGAATTCATATATTCTACAAGGCCTACTATGTTCTCCACAAAATAAACATCAATGAGACATATTGTATGGCTGAGGAAAGCATATTAGAAACAACTACACTCTTCTTTGAAAGGCCTTAAATATTTACAAGGCCCAAGAAGTTGTCACATGAATAATAAAGTTTCCTTTCTATCTTTATAAATCAGTTATCAGAATATTGATAGCAGGTGAATTAATTCATATGATTCTATACTAAAAATACTTGCCCTTTGCTGAGATTCTTGTGGTAATTAAATGTGTACTTCTTTGGTTAGTTTTCTTTATTGTAACTAGCAAAAACAAAACAAAACCAAGAGCTAGGAAGGAACACACATGTCCTTATACATACATACATACATACATACATACATACATATGCATAATCCACGTGTGCAATTTTAAAGGGCATCAAGCTATTCAACAAGTGAACTACTAAACCTAAATACTGAAATTGGATTCTGTGATGATCTAATGCTATGAATATGATGGATAGCCCATTAATGATTATGGTACATTAAATCCAACTCTACCATAGCAGACACAGTTTTCCTGTTGGTTCCAAAAGAATGTGTTGTTGGGCTGGGAAGTTAGCTCAGTGGTAGAGTGCTTGCCTCCCATGCATGAGACCCTGGGTTTGATTCCTCAGCATGACATAGGTAGAAAAAAGCTGGAAGTGGCACTGTGGCTCAAGTGGTAGAGCACTAGCCTGAGCTGAAGAGCTGAGGGACAGCGCCCAGCCCAGAGTTCAGCCCCCAGGACCTGCAAAAAAAAAAAAGAAAAAAGAAAAAGAAAAAGAATGTGTTGTTGTGGGCTATGTGGCTCTTACCTAAAAGAGGCTTCTGTGGTCTGAGAATAACTTCTAGCCAACAGCAAACAAGAAAAAATAAAACGGCTGTCCTAGAGCAAATGGGGAACTCATTTCTGTTGATAACCTACATAATCCTGGAATTGTCTATGGTGAGAATGTATTTTCTTCTAATCCATTGATTTTAGCTGTAGGAGATACCAAACACCCTAGACAGTAACTTGTATTCAGTTTCCTGATAAACAGAATATGGAGAAAATAAGATGACCTGATGTTTGTCTACCAAGCTTGTGATTATAGAAAAATCTCCAGCAACAGAAAAATATACTCTTCATATAAACAGATCTTAGACAACTTTATAGGACTTCAGTGGGTAGCCATATAAAAACCTTCTTTCTGAATACCATCATTATTAACTACTGGTACTAACAACATACAGTCTGTTTCTCTAACCCTCAAATTTTCAAGAGATAATTTTCATTAATATAGCTGGATTCAGATGGTTATACTTGGACCGGTCAGCTCTGAGTAGAAAGAAAGATGAATTGTCATAAAGAAGGCACTACTACTGGATGAACCACTTATAGACATGTGGAGAAAATTTCAGGGAAAAGAAAAATATCAGTTAGGAATACCCTCAAGAAATGTTGCTACATGGAAACTTTGCATTCCAAAGTATATTCTGAATATTAAATTAAGAACCTTCAAAGTAGAAGTGGTCTCTAATTTATCTCTGAAAAATCACTGATCCCAGTGGTTTCCAACTTTTGCCATCAGTAAGTACACAGTATATCTTGTTTGAATAGAAAAAATAAATAGCCAGGTGCCAGTGGCTCACATCTGTAATCCTAGCTACTCAGGAGGCTGAAATCTGAGAATCACAGTTTGAATCCAACCCAGGCAGGAAAGTCCATGCAATACGTATTTCCAGTTAACCACCAAAAAGCCAGAAGTAGATCTGTGGCTCTAGTGTAAAGTGCTAGCCTTGAGCAAAAATGTTTATGGGACAATGTCCAGTTCCTGAGTTCAAGCCCCAGGACAGTGACAAATTAATTAATTAGTTAATAAATTAACCTCTTCGAGGATTAAAAGCAAATATATTACTATGCTCTTTTTACATTATTTGAAACATGAACAATGATACCAATATTTAAAAATTTTGGTAGCATTGGTAGCATCAGTATCAATAATCACATAAATCCGTCCATCAACACATAGTTCATAAACCTTCTGTCTTACTGACTACATAAAATAGAGTCTCTAGCATAGTCCACTTCTTTCATTCCGTAGTTGCAAAAATTATGAGAAAGTTAACTTTTTTTCCTTAATCCAAAAATAAAATCCAGACCCAAATTTGCCATCTCCTTTAATCAAACATGAAACAAATAGAAGAAAAATCCATTTTGTTCAATGTTGGCAGTGGATGAAGAATCTTCAGATGAAGAGAATCAGCCAGACATCAAAAATCTCATTATCTAGCACTGGCTGTTGTTTGACAGTTCAAGCTTAACTCTTGATGTCAGGAAATGAATGTGGTGTTGCTTGAGGGCAATTCCCACCCGAGAGCTATACCACTATGTCGAAAGGATAACATCATGATCTCAAGCTCCCCTTGATTTCACTGAGTACTTAAAACCTTCTCTGTCTATGTCACAAGGACATGTCAGTGGTCATGGGGAAAACAGAAGTCATGTGGACCGTCCAATGAGAGCCATCACTGCTACTTGGAAACAGATGCTGGATTTGGTAGCTTTGACAGCAAGAGCTCCTCATACTAAGAAACAACCCCCAAAACATGAGTCCATTAATGAAACAAACATTTGGTTAGATACATCCATAAGACTAGAAGCTCTGATTACTGTATAAATACCAATCTCAAGTAACTAGGATTTATTAACATTTAGAGGGCTTTAATAACAGAAAGTTTGAAGGTTTGTTGGACTTTAAATTTCCTTAAAACTTTTTTGATGAGTTAAGTGTAAATGAATAAAAAACATATGCATAAAGTTCTCTTGAACTACATGTGGGTTTAAAAATTAAAGGAAAAAAGACTTGGCAAACATTGGCTTTGGGACTGGCCAAACCCAAAGCATGTGAAAAAAAAAAAAAAAAAAAGCTCAAGACATTTGAAGAATCCCATGGTCTGGTAAGGTTTTCTCTTCCTCTAAAGAACTGATGAGACTGAAAATAATTTCTTAAATGTTTAAGTATGGAAATAATTGCTGAAATATTGAATGTTTATAAATAGCATGCTATTTTTACGTGCACAATTATACACATAAATATATTCACAGGTACACATGCAAATATGTTTTGGCTTAGACTTAGTCTGAGCTTCAGTGAATAATATTGACAGAACCACTTTTAACATCAGCAACATCAGCTAAAATATGCACAAACACTTAGGCACCACACACAGCACACATTTTGTTATGAAAGGAATATGTAATAATGAAAAATCTTATTGTTACTCTTTATAAAACCCATCAGTAAAACCCTGTTTATACTGTTTATAAACCCACCAGAGCCCTTAGTTTTCTATGCTTTTGATAGTTTTTTGAGGCAATTCCACTTTAAATTTTATTTTCCAGTTTTTCTTCCATCACTACTGTGTTAATTTCCACCACCACATTGCTCACAGCCATCATTTCTACTTTTCCTGTCTGTACTGATTTTCTCTCTATTTAGCCTGAAGTAAGTAAGACATTTTCTCATGACCTCTTTCCTTACCTGTATACTTGCTGCAAGTCACACCAGAAGAGACATTTTTGAAAAGTACTTTCATACTTCCTACAGTCACAGTTCAAATCTCTTCACATTGTAAGGGAGAGAAGCTTGACAGATAAATCTCCTCATCTCTCCTCGTATTGGTTCTTTTGAGAAACATACCTTTCCTAGAAAGTTGAGTAGAAGTTAAATGTGTTATTATTAATTTATACTGATAAATGTGTTATTATTGATTTATGATTAATTTATACAGATTAGTTTATATGTTATTATAATTTATAGTTTATAATTTATATCAGTATATTAATTACATCAATATAGATATTATTAATCTATACTGATAACATAGCTTGCTCTATTTGCCAATTTGATTTCTGTTTCAAAAAAAATATCAGATAGTAGGGGAAAAACAAAGGAGGAGGCAACAATGCTTGATAAAAAATGTACTCATTACCTTGCTCATTTAACTGTAACCCCTCTGTACAGTATTTTCACAATAAAGAACTTATTCAAAAAAGAAAAAATATCACTCAGTAGGAAGCATAGATGAAACATGGTGAGAAAGAGCTCAAGTAATAGAAAGCAAAAGCAGTCAAAGTGCTAAGCACATGGAACAAATGAGCAGGATAGGTTTGAATTCTTCCTAACACATTTTGATACAATATACTCCAGGCTTGATTGGTGAGGTTCAGTGAATGTATGAGTAGAAATTCTCCATAAGTAGGCTGTACCAGTATTTAACAAGTGGAAATTATCTCTACTTGATAAAAATCAGCCATTCTAAGCTAGCTTGCTGAAAATCTAGCCTTCCTCCCTTCATCCCTCTCTGTTACTCAAATGATGCTCCAACCAAGCCATATATTTCTGGATTCGTGATGAGATTGTATTTGTTCATGCCTCTGTCCTTTGAAAATATTTCTCTTACTATTGTGGAAGTATCTTCTAGCCTACCTGGTACAATACCATAATCATGCATGCTATATATCAATATATGCCATACAATACATCACATGTGTTGGAATGTGTCAATATATGGTACAGATCTTAAATGCTCTTCTCAGGATTTCTTTTTGTAAAGATTTCTTAAGTTTCTTGGCAGAATTGGCTTTTCGCCATCTGTTTCTATGGTAGCTTGACCACAATCTTCGACAGTATGGAACATGCTGGCTTATAGTTTCAGTTCACAATGATGTTCACTTAGAAGAGTGTGTGCTTATGGAGAAGAGAAACTTTTAAGTATTTTATTCACTTTTTTCCTGGATTTGGCATAGAGCTAATACTTCACAAGTAATTGTGCTTCGAATATAGTGTGGTCCCAATTAATATTCAGCTTCTCTGATTAGGGCTATACTTGAGAATGAAGTAAGACTGATCCCACAGAAAAATAACAATGCAGATGAGAGTGTGGAGTTGAGGGAACCAGACCAGAGAGTGTGGAAGCAAGTGCACATTCCTTCAAGACACGTCTAATCCATTCCCTGTAGCATACAGGGCTCATGATAATAATCCCAAACCAGCAGTTCATATCTTGCCTTGGGTACATAGAAGGAATGAATAAAAAGGTGGTATAGTCACTACTCAGTGTGTCTTATTCACTAGGTAGTGACAGCTTTAAACATCTGTCAGTTTCGGCCACCACCACTTCCTCTGGTCTGCTGTACTCTAGGTTCCTGCTGTGGAAGTCCAACAAACATTATATGTTCCTTATCTTTGCATGTTTCTCTCAGAAAACTAAGCTATCTCACCTTCTGGGACTGAAGAAAGGCCAGGAGAACGAGAACAAATGCAAGAGTGCTCATGTGATAAATATTAACATGACTGGTATCTCTCTCTGGACTTTGCTGGTGTTTACAGGCAACTTCGCTGAAGAATTAATACCTGATTGGAAATACAGCCTGCATTGCCAGAAATTTTTCAGTTTGGTCAGTCATGTGCTTTCCCTTTGTACTCGGTTTTCTTTTTCTTTTTCTTTTTGTCGGTTGTGAGGCTTGAACTCTGGGCTTGAGCACTGTCCCTGAGCTCCTCAGCTCAAGGTGAGCACTCTACCACTTGAGTCACAGCAACACTTCCGGTTTTCTAGTGGTTTATTGGAGATAAGAGTCTCAAGGACTTTCCTGTCTGGGCTGGCTTTGAACCATGATCCTCAGATCTCAGTTTCCTGAGTAGCTAGGATTACAGGTGTGAGCCACTGGCACCTGGCTGCACTCAGTATTATATAGATCAACACCACCATTCTTTCACAGATAATGAAAATGGAGCAGGGCATATTCATTATCTTTTTAGTGCAAGCCATGAACTCCAGATCCAGCCTGAGTTCAAATAGGCTTACCACATTGTGATCTTAACCAGATTACTAAACCTTTCCAAGTTTAAAATTGGCTATTCATCTATTAATGTAAAAATGATTCTATCATCTGCTTTTAAAAAGTAAGGTATAGGTTAAGCACACAGTCAGCATTTAGCACTTATCTATTATTCAATACTCTTTTTTCTTTACTCACTGTTTTCAGTGGAAATATTTGGGATTTTATTTGAAAGTGGACAACATGATGAGAAATGATGAGAACCCTCCCTCCTTGTGAGAGTAGAATTGAACAGACTCATGGACCAAATAATAAAAATATCCATTTGGTTCACTTCTTAAGCCTCATCTGAAAAACAAGCTATAGATCATGTCGATTCCTTATTCTTTATGAGCTACTTATTCTGAGGGATTCTCGTTTTAATGTATAGGCAGAAGAATAAGGTCAAGTGTAATTACAGGAATGAGTATGAACTATCTGCCCATGTCTGAGCTGCTAACATCCCAATTGTCAAAGCAAACCTCTGGTCAATGAGCTGGATTAATATAGTCTACAAGCTCTGATGGAATGTTATCTAGAGCTACAGAGATGTGTTATTTCATTAAAGGAAGAACAAAAATGGTGGAGAGCAACGGTACAGTCTACCACATACTTACCACATAGACTGCTGAAATTAGGTAGTTACTGGTCCCCTTTTTCCCATTTATTGGAAAACAGCTTATTCTATTCAAAGAAATTCAACATTAAACGTGGTTAGTTGAGAGCTATCAAGATCAAGGATAGTCCCATGAGGTTGCAGAAGGACACATTCCTTGTTAGTTTGTACGGATGATGTCAATTTTGAGGGAAGGCAAAGGGCAGGACTCATACTCAGAAGGGATGCAAGAGTTAAATTTTGAGGTAATAAGTATAAAAACTGAATCACGAACAAATATATAGAGAGAGGCCAGAAGTAGTCACTAAGATGGAAAACAAAATGTGCAGAACTAGGGAAGCTAGGTAGGAATTGATGTCAATAACTAGTAGTCAGGAACAAATGTCTCAAGTGTTTCAAATATCCAGAAGCTGCTTCATGAAACTATAAGCCAACATAAATTAAAACTCTCTTTAGAAATCAGTCCCTGCTGGCTAATATCTTCAGTCCTAGCTATTCAGATGATAAAGACCTGAGGCTCAAGGTACAAAGATAGCCAAAGCAGAAAGCCTGTGAGGTTATTATCTCCAATTCACCAGTGAAAATCTGGAAGTGGTAGGTGGCTCAAGTCATAGAGCTCGAGTCTTCATCAAAAGAACCAAGCAAGAATGCCAGGCCTTGAAGACCCAGTCAAGATGTTAAATAAATAAATAAATAAATAAATAAATAAATAAATAAATAAATAAATAAATAAATAAATAAATAAATAAACAACGCAACCCTCTCTTTACTTCTCTATATAAAGAAAAACCACTATCTTTTCCATAAGAATACTCATTGGGTAAATTTGTCTAAACATTAACTTTTTATGTACTAACATTCTTGAGCTATTTCCCATACTATTCATTTCAATTATGCTGAATTTTAATAGTCTGGACTCAGTTAATGTATCTCCTGCCTTTCATTGTAAGTCCTTCGCTATGAGACTGAGCACTTTTAAATAATCTTATTAGGGGAAAGAATAGCTCAAGTGGTTTGAATTACAATTTCCCAACAGATTTCTAGTTCAAATAAAACTGTATTTAGTCTTCATGTGGTTCTATTTGCACGATGTCAGGAAATAAGAAAGGACACATTTTAGGCCTAAATATCATAGGTACAAAGCCGCAACATTTGGAAAGAAATCTTAGTGCACTGATTTATTCTTTAGATCAAGAAAGAAAAGCTAGAGCACAGAAGTATTAATTCCAAGGTTATAGCTAGTTAAAGGCAAAAACATGACTGGACCTAATAGGTTATTATGTAATTTTAAAGAAGCAATTGTAATTAAATAGAAATTGAAAAAGCTTTCTTCATTGTCAGAATATCTTAATTCAAGTTCTGGCTTTAACAGAATATAGTATTTGGGAATTTAACTCAGTTTCTCATCTACAAAATACAACTTACACACACACACAAATACATACATACATATATGTATATAATATATATATATATTTGGTGAAGCTAATTTATTTTTCATTTGTGCAACTTAAAAGTTATATTTTTATTTTTGAGTAGCTGCACCAAGAGATTGCCAGTCAACAACTCAGCTTCTAAGTTCAATGCACACTGAACAATACCACCTCTTTCCTCATCTTTCTTCATCCTTCTCAACCCAAGTCCTCCCTTCACAGAGGCAGAGAAAGGTTTTAAGAAGCATGGTCAATGGTAAATAAAGATTTGCTGAATCTGAGACAGTCAGGCATGGTAGTTCACACCTATAATCCCAATACTTGGGAGGCTGAGTCAGGATAATCCAAGATTGTCGTAGTCTATGTAGTTAGCACAGTACCTAAAAAAAAAGATTTTGTTAAATATGCAATGGCACAATAATTGTGGTTTTATGAAAATCAAAGGATGAAGCATCATCTATTCAAAAGTATCAAGAGAGATGTGTAATACTGAAGTCACCAGACAGAATTCCAGTGCGTAACTGTCCTGCCTCTCAGCCAATTGACACTCACCAGCAAACCTCAAAAACTGTTAACTTATTTACTTCATGATCCAAGTTTTCCTCAAGAGGAAAACTCAAGATTCTCTCAAGTACAAAGTCAATCTATACCTATGCGTGTCACATTGAGCTGTGGATTCATTCATCCACCAGAATGACTCTGAACGAGGAGAATTGTTATTTGCAACATGTTCCTAAACGCAGTGACAAGCTGTCTGTTGTCTGTCTAGGAGGTTCATGGAAATGCTACTTTATTAAAGTAAGTCCAAAAATCTGTGGATGATTTTTATTGATTTAGTGCAGGAGTGTGTGGCTTGGGGCACATCATGAAACACTGACTCCATTCTTGGATACTTTTCACAACCCCATTGCCCTTGGGCCAACCAAAATTGCCTGATTGGCTGCTGGCTGCAGCAATGGGAGAAAATGACTCTGTAACTATTTCAAGAAAAGAAAGCGGCTTCTGGTTTTTGTATATTCTGTTTGAGAATGCAAGGCTAATCTTGCTCCTGTGTTGGAGATGTCCTCTACTAGATGCTCTGACGTTCCAAACGCAGTGCAACCTGCATGAATAAGGAATATGGGTTGTTTTGAAGAAGAGAAAGAGAAAGGACTATGCTCACTTTTCCAAGACAGCATAATTGTGTTTGTGTGTGGAGATATACAAGCTACACATTAATGTACACAGACTGAAGAGTGAAGTTTCATGTGTGCTTACATCTCTGCAACCACTTCATAGTTCAAGCAAAAACTTCCCCTGATTGAAGCCAGCCACCTTGTCCCTTATCTTCTAAGATATTCCCTCCCCCCACCTCCCCACACCTGCACCTAGGCAATCACATTTTAACTTCTGTCACTATACATTACATTTGCCTGTTCCTGAAATTCATAGCAGAATTCTATAGAATAGATGCTTACTGGTTGCTTTATTCTCCCAGTAATGAGGTTTGAAACCAGAAACCAGGGCATCTACCGACTAAGACAAGTACTCTACTGCTTTACCACTTGAGTCATACCTCCTCCAATCTTCGGTTTGTTTTGAGTTAACTTTGCTCTGGCTGGTTGCAGTCACCCTTTGCCTCTGCTTTTCAAGTATCTGGTGTTCCTAACACAGAGAATGTAATCTGTCTTATTATTGTATGTGGCACAGTGTAAATATGGTCAATATGATATGATGCATTTATCCTTTTATGTGTTATTAAAAGTGCTTTTCTATAGGGGTCATTGTGGTGTCTGTTGATTTGTTTGTTCTAAATAGCTAACAAATTGCTTCTGCCCGTGTCTTTTTTAACTTTTATTTTATTGTGAAAATACTGTACAGAGGAGTTACAATTACATGGACAAGGTAATGAGTACATTTCTTATCAAGCATTGTTGCCTCCTCCTTTGTTTCCCTTTCCTATCCCTTCCCATCTCCCACCCCACTCCCTTGTTTCCCCCCCTCCCCCTTGTCTCCCCGCCTCCCCCTGTGTCTTTTGGTTGCTATAGACACTTATAAGACTATACCTAGACGCAAAATTGCTGACTCATAAAGTAATCCCATCCTGTGTTTCAGGCGGCATTGTTAATGAGGTGTATCAAAGTACTTGTATCGATTTGCATGCCCATAAATGTACTAGAAATGTATGAGGGCTTTCTATTCAACTACACTGAGAATGAGGGGTCTTTCCAATTATTCTTTGAACTCTAATTTCACAACTATTTATGTTAGAAGAGGAAATGTACTATGATCTTTGACAGTCTATACTCTGAGCCTAGCAGCTTGCATTTTAATTCCAGGTCTATTACATGCTAACCATATGAAACTGGCTAAACTGCTCAACCTCTTCCTATGTATTATTTTTTTCAAACTCAAGATACATCTAAGATACATTCTTACAGAGTGATTGAAGGATTGGACGGACACGAGGCAGTTAACAGAAAATCACATCGCAAGCACCATAGAAGAACAGTTTTTTTTTCTTTTTTATAAAAGAGCATCTTAGTGACATGTTTCACAATTCCAAATATATTTAGCAGTTCTTAACTCATTTGAAAAATCAAAGTAGTAGTTGCAAGGTTATTGCTAGCTAGCAACTGTGCCAGAGGTTGTACGTGCCACCTAGCGGAAGGCATAGCGATATAAATTTGCAGAGGGTAAAAGGAGCCAGACATGCGAGGTCTTGGTTTACAATGTTCATTCTTCACTGTGAATGTAATCAGAATGATTAAGTAAAAGAATGAGCATTCTTATATAATGGGGTAGAAATAAGATGAAAAAAAAAAGAACAGGATATTGTTCTCTACTTCTTTGTGGGGAGGGAAATACTGGGTTTGAACTCAGGGTTTCATATGTGATAGACAAATGCTCTACCACTTGAGCCGTTCCCCAACCCATATAAGCTACCTCTTGTGGAGTATTATCAAGGAACTCTGACGTTGTGCTAATCCTTTGACAAACATTTCCCCCATGAACTGTGACCTCTTGGTAAGATCTCATCACTACTGTCATTTCCCAGCATGCGTACACTGAGAAATTTGGGGAATAAGTAAATTCCACCCATTGTCACAGTGTTATCCAGGGCTTGAGTTACAATTTGAATCCAATATAAATGATATCCTTGGTATTCAGGGCTGAGTCTCAATTATAACCATCCAACTGTATGTAGCTACAAACAGGATCTACAAATTCCTTTAGCAGCAACCAAGAAATATGCAATTCTCATTTTTTTAAATTTTTTTAATTTTTTTAATTTTTGTGAACATACTGTACAGAGGGGTTACAATTACATGGGCAAGATAATGAGTACATTTCTTATCAAGCATTGCAGCCTCCTCCTTTGTTTACCCTTCATATCCCTTCCCAGCCTCCCCCTGCCCCCCCACCCAATCCTCCCCTGCCCGCACTCCCCTCCCCCCGGCACCAAAGCTGTAAAGTTCATTTTTGACATGACAACTTGTACTTCTCATTGTTGCAGCTACAGACCTATAGCAATTCTCATTTTAAAGAAAGAAAACCCTGAGACTTTGGTGGCAAAAGACTGAACCTGGGTTCAGAAGCTAGAAAGTGCTCAATCTTGGGCCTCTGCCAACCTGTCCCAGGGTGTCACTCTGTGGTATGAGAGGCCACAGCAAACAAAGAAGAGGAAGGTTGTTTCCTCTGTGGTCCAAACCTGAGATCACAAATGTTTTCCATAAGGAGCCAGATAAGCCTTCTCAATCACATGGTCTTTACTGAATTCTACTAGAGTAGCTTGAGACACATGGATGTGAATATATTCCAATAAAACTTTATCAATTACAAAAAAAAGACAGGGAAGTGGTGCTGTGGCTCAAGTGGTAGAGAGCTCACCTTGAGCTGAAGAGCTGAGGGACAGAGCCCAGGCCCAGAGTTCAAGTCCCATGACCAACCAAAAGAAGAAAAAAAAGACCGTGGACCAGATTTAGCCTATGACTCCTACTTGACCAACTCCTAATAGAAACATCTAAAACCCAAATCTTCCTTTACTGACCAGTTATGTTAAGAACTATTTACTGCATATCAATTATTCCCTGTATAGAGTGTTTAGGTTCTTTCCTCTTCATCTTCCTTCTCTTCCAACTCTTTTTTTTTTGTCTTGTGGCTATAACCTAAATAGATAACTGTTGCAAAGCCTTTGCTTTCACAGTTTATTCCTTATTTAGAATTGACTATAGGATAAATGTCTAGTCATGGGATTACCATAGGATAAATTTCTAGTCATGGGATTACCACTTAAAGGATATTTTGTAGATAGCTAGAGAATCGTATTTTCCCATGGATCATTGGTGAGGTTTTTTCTCTTTTATTCTTCTATGCTTCTATGTCTTTGTAATTGTGCACATCAGTGTTTCTTACTGCTTGGTCTCATGCTAATGAGCTAGAATGTAGAATGGTGTATTGTTATTTGGAATGCAGCATTGAAATAATGACATGCTAGCCTTAATGAGCAAAATGTCACCAGGTGAATAAGTGGAAGATGTATGGCTGCTGATTTGAGTGGTTTCTAGGAATCCAGGTGTTGAAAGCTTAGTATTTAGGGTGATGGTAGGTGATGGAACTTCTAAGAAATGGAACCTAAAGAGAAGTCCTTAGGTCATGTGGGCACCGTCCTCAGAAGAGACTACAGTCCCTTTTTCTTCTCTCACTGGAGTGATTCAAAAAAGGGTTTTATAATTTATATATAATATCTGACCTTCATATACAAAATTGTAAATAAAATACCATCCATTTTTTAAACTATTTTTTGGTTTGTAATTTCTTCTTTTAAATAAGTTTTTTATTGTGAAAATACCATACAGAGGGTTTACAATTACATGAGCAAGGTAATGAGTACATTTCTTATCAAGCATTGTTACCTCCTCCTTTGTTTTTCCCCTACTATCCCTGCCCTCCCATCTCCATGACTACACTCCTCCCTCTCCCCTCAAAGTTGTAAAGTTTGTTTATCAACATAGTCTCTTGTACATCTCATTGTTGCAATGGGTCCACCTGTATCCCTATTTAAACAATTTGCTTTTTCCCTTCCCCGCCACAAATTATACCAACATCAAATACAATCTAAACAAGGGTTATACCATGGGAGAAGGACATACAAAGCAACAAAAAAATCACCTTATAAATAGGTTAGAAATAATAGCAAGAAGGAAAAAACCACTTGTCTTATCTCAGGGTTCATTTCTCCTAACATCATCGTATCTGACCTTTTCTGCTTGTCTCAGACATATACTAGTTATTGCAAATAAGGGAAACCATGGGGCCGATGTTTCTTTGGGCCTGGCTTACTTCACTTAATATAATGTTTTCCACGTCTTTCCATTTCCTAACAAATGGGGCAATGTCATTCTTTCTGATTAAGGCATAGAATTCCATTGTGTATATATACCACATTTTAAGAGGCATTGTAGAGAGCTGCGTGCAGCCGCACCTTAAAGATGGCGCCGGCTTCTGCCCACCGCCTTCCCGATGGCGAGCGCTCTCTGTGGTAAACAATTCCTTATATGGCTAAGGCAAAGAATCTGGCTTGCTTCCACGCACCTGGACCTATTGACAGCTCCCATGTGGCGTATCAGGGTTGGCTACCCAGCGGGTACTTAAGGCTGTGGGGAATTCTCCCCGGGGTCAGAAGATTGCTCAAAGGTCCTAAATAAACTGCTGAGAGAAGAGCTCGGTGTTGCGTCTTCCTTGCTGGTCGCGGTGGTCGTGACAAGGCATAATAACATCATTCTTCCTAATCAGGAGGGAAATCAATCAAGATGGAGCATATTTATAAGCTTGACTGGTATAACTACTTAAACATGTATGTATGTATATATGTATACACACACATATATGATGCAATTTTTTTTTCAGTGATAGGCAGTGTCTCACCACCAAGTTAAAGAAAAGAGACAGCAAAACCACAGGGCTTCCAGTGTTCCACCTCTCTGAGCATGCACAGGATCCACGGGTATTTCACACACAGGTTTATTTCATAGCATGTTGTCATTATTTTTTTGCACTGTCTTAGTAGGATTTCACTTCAAAAATTCCATAAAATGACTGAGCCTATCTCATGGGCATCTTTATCTCTTAAAGAGACTGGTTATCATACTTGCTTCCATTGAGAGAGGGTAGGAGGCATATCAATGAGTTAATAAAATATGATGACCAAAGGAAAAAATTCTTGAGATATGTCAATGGCCACAAAAATTCAGCAGATGGGCTGGGAAGGTGGCTCAGTGGTAGAGTGCTTGCCTTGCATGCATGAGGCCCTGGGTTCGATTCCTCAGCACCACATAAGCAAAAAGAAAAAAAGCTGGAAGTGGTGCTATGGCTCAAGTGGTAGAGCGCTAGCCTTGAGCTGAAGAGCTGAGGGACAGCACCCAGGCCCAGAGTTCAGGCCCCACGACTGGACTCCAAAAAAAATTCAGCAGAATTTAGTTTTGGCTTTGGTTTACTCATGGGAACAAAATAATAATTATTCATTTGCTCTCATGAGGATTAAATAAGCAACTATATATATATATATATATATATATATATAATGTATTGCTCATAAACTCTCTTAAATATCGTTTCCCTCATTTCCTTCCTTCTTTCTTCCACCTTCATTTCTCTCTCTTTCCTCTTCTCTATTTCATTGCTTGTTTTCCTTTCATTGCAAGAAATAATGGCCAAAGATCCAGGTGGTCTTGCAAGCTCTTTGGTAAGGAAAGGAGACAAATCAGAGTCATGTTATAAAGGTACTATTAAAGGGATTGCTCAGGGATGCTATATAATAGAAAAAGGCGTGTGAGGGGTGGGGTGCTTGTGGAAGTATTAATGTCAACAAGTTCTTTCTATTAATTTTTTCCATAGCCCACATTGTCTTCTGTTTCTGTCCTTCTAACTGGTAGTTCAGCTTTTACTATGCCTCATGACTATAGGATAAGCATAAACATATCCTCCCTGATTCTCTTCCTCACCATCCACTAAAGAATGTTGAATAATATTTTATGACTAGGAAATTTTAATTTCCTTCAAGGTAATCATTCATTTACAACTGTACATTTTTGAGTATGTGATCAACCATCTCTTCACAAATTATGCACTTTTTTGTTTTTGTTTTAGGAAAAAATACTTTGTTCAAAAGCACCCACATTTGGTGTGGGGGGGGTGAGGGGTGGAAGGGAGAAGTGATTTGAAAGGAAAACAAAGGAGGAGGCAACAATACTTGATAAGAAATGTACTCATTACCTTGCTCATATAATTGTAACCCTTCTGTACAGTATTTTCACAATAATTTAAAAAAAGCACCCAAAGTGGTGAAACAGAATTTCTGGCCTTTTTGTAGTCCAACATAGAATTTAGACAATGCCACCACCAGACTACACTCTGCTGTGAGGACAGAGACAGAAGTGCCAACTCGGGAACTCGTGGCTTTCTGCACAGACAACAGAAAGCAAGTGCAGCCGCCTTGTGTCAAAGAGCGAGGCTGGCATTTCTCACGAGCAATTCCTTTCAATTTGTTAGAGAAAAAGAAGAAATGCTGAAGAATGAGGGATATCGGCAGAAGCCACAACCTCAGAAGGACAAATCATTATAAAACAAATCATTGAATCAGCAATTAATGGAAGAAATAAGAAGCTGAGTCTCTGAACAACCTTCAACTGATTGTGTATTGAGAGAGCTATGAGTAGGGTTTCTGATCCCACATTGGCTGCTAATTAACATTCTCTTAAGTTGGGACTGAAATCTAGTTTCCTAAACTAAGACACTTCAGTGTGCTCAGTACTTTGAACTGGAGCAAAGGGATTCCAAGCAAAATCTTTCTGACTTTCCCGTCCTTCTTTCTCCTGTTTCCTTTATCCCAAGGTAAACTAAACCTTCTCTCCTCCCCAAACCAGCCATTAAACCTTTAACAACTAGCACAAAAACATTCTGTAGCCTACCTTATGTGATAGTAGGTCACAGATAGTTATTCTAGTAAGGTCTTTCCCCCAGGGGAGAGAGTGGCCAGCACAGAGAGCAAGAAGAATATGAGCAGACAGGTCTTGATGGTTTAATACCATCAGTTAGATCATGCCATTTTTTCCACGTGGCTACCCACTCTTCCTCCAACCTAAACATAAAATTAGAAAGTTGGCAAGGCGTCAGTGGCTCACGCCTGTAATCCTAGCTACTCAGGAGACTGAGATCTGAGGATCGCACTTCAAAGCTAGCCTGGGCAGGAAAGTCTGTGGGATTCTTATCTCCAATTAACTACCAGAAAACCGGAAATGGAGCTGTGGTTCAAGTGGTAGAGTACTGGCCTTGAGCTAAAGAGCTCAGGGACAGCGCCCAGGCCCAGAGTTCAAGACCATGACTGATAAAATAAAAAAATAGAAAAATGTCCACACTCAATGTTATATCTCACCTGTAATATTTGTGCAACTCAATATCTTTCTCAATTGTAAGGTCAGAAGGAGATATGTAGAAACTTGGCTGGAGGATTTAAAATGTTGGTTGTCATATACCATCTTTTCTTTTTCTTCTGTCTCTCTTTTATACCCATGGATAACACTTTGTTGCTGTATTTAAAAAAAAAGATCAAGGAATCGAATGAGTGAATTAGCTCTTTTGAATATTGTTAAATAGTACATACATTCATCTCCCTCATTCAAACTCTGCTAGTTCAGAACCAACTAGGTTGATGGATGCCTATATGCAGACATGTTTCATTTGCCTCCTCCATTTCATTTGGTCTTTAGAATGACTTAGAAAGGAGGCATTGCCTTTGCTTCTTTATAGAGGATGACACTGAATCTCAGAGAAGTGAAATTTTACCCTAGATTTCTCCTGTTAACTTCAGAGCCTTGTTCTCTTTCACACATTGTATCCAAAGGAAGATCCTTGAAGCATCCCAAGTCTCTAGGTGTTTCCATGTATAAACTGAGGAGTCAGTGATCTAGAAATAAGCTGCCATCAGTGGGTGCCAGGTGGAAGGCTCTCAGTGAGCAATGCCCGGTTCCAGTTGAGAAATTCCAATCCTCCAAACTCATTGGCTCCCCTTTCCAACAGGTCTCCTCTCTGCTTCCACAGAGCTCCACCTAGTGCTACAGAGCAGGTCACAGGGGTGGAGGATTAAAAACAAAGGTCAGGTTTCTCTTGCTGTGTTGTTTCTCAATTTAATCCAGGCCAATGTTGGATAACAGGTACAGCCTAGGTAGAGAAAGAATGTGACTCTACTTCCTCTGGTATTTCTAAGGCTTTTCCTGAAGACTGGAAGAACATTTCTCTAAGACTCATAAATTAGATTCATGAATTATACATTTTTTCAAGCATCATGTTACTCAAATTAACCAAATCAACAGTTTCCTCTTTCTCTCTTTCTCTCTCTGACTCTTCCCTCCCTCTCTGCCCCCTTGTCCTATGAATTTCTCTGCCTTTACTCATATGACATGGTTCTCTTATCTTGGAACATCTTTAATGTATTTAAGTCTTTCTAATATGTATTCATCTTTCAAGATTCTCTGATACTTAACGGTTGTACAAAGTGGCATAATTCATATGCTCATGAGTTGTGTTCATGGGTCTTCTCTGTGTCTGCTCTCTATCATTACTACAAAATTAGGAAGAGAGACAGAATGGGTGGGTTGAAGAAATATGGGTGAAAATGTTGAAAGAGGTGACAATGATCAAGATGCATTGTACTCTTAAACGGTTTTGTTGAATGACAACCCCTTTGTACACCTACTTAAAGCTTTTTAAAAATCCACTCCCACACATGCTTTTCCAGTCACCAATGTCTTGAAGCTCCAAAGCACTGAGGAACGATCTTTCTTTTCCTGCCAGGAATAGTAATTCCTAATATAGGTATGCTCAGACTTTACCCTAATTACCGAAAAGGGACTCAGAGCCCAAGAAGGACGAGCATCATTTTTAGAGTTCTCTCTCCTCAGGTATGGTCTTTGCACAATGTATAGGCAAAATCTCTCTCATATTCTCTAGTACTTGGAAGGGGATGTTTGTTAGGGAAAATGTTCAAGAGAATTTGGTGGCTCACAATTCTCAAACACACATCCAGATGTCATCATTTTTGACCTCAGTGACCTGATTCCCTCTATCTTAGAGTATTTAATGCAAAATACATAGTCATCTTTATCACTCTGCTACTCTCACAAGGAGAGCCAATTGTCAGCATGCTGTCACAAATGAGACTTTATTGAAATAACTTTTAAATCTATTTCCATGCTCAAGTGAGTGCTAACAGTTGAATAGGAAATACTTACCTGCTAGGACCTCCAAATATGAGTTTATTTTAAATAAAAGCCTTTGCAAATAAAGTTATGATGAAGGTCTCGGTTATGAGATCAGCCTACATTTTATGTGAGTCCTCAAGCAGGTAAAAGGCCAGAAAACATGAACAAACATGAGTTTGGCTCTGAATTGTGATCTTCAAATCTCAGCTTCCTGAGCAGCTAGGATCATGTCTCCTTTCTTACTTTTTGAACCACCTAACAACAGTTTCCTTCCTTCCACAGTTTTGATATTCTGCTATCATTTGCACAACTTAACCATTTCTACCTCAAAATAACGTGACCAGCATATTCTACGTTTGGAGTCTATAAAGACGATACAGAAAACATAAGACCACCACATTTTTGGGACATAATTGTAAACCATACACAAATACTCCCAAACGATCTTCTCTATCAAGTTCTCTTGATTGAAGAAGTATAACGCACTAAGGCAGCAAGCACCCCTCACCCACGTCTTCCTTCTTCATCCATTACCGTGAGAGGGAAGGCATCACTGAGCTAAATGGTTTCTCCTGCCTTTTCTATAGTCCTGAATATTGCATTTTTCTTTGATTGCTACATATTAGAGAAGAATGTAGAATAACTGAAAGCTCAGTAACAATAGCAACTTGAGTGTTTCTACATATACCGTGTGTATTGTTAGGTTTATTGGTGATATACTTTATATTTGCCTGCTAAGTATCTGGGATTATGGTGGTATCTTTCCAAATATCTTAAATGCCTGAAATATTGCCTCTGACAAGCCTTAGTGTATATCTCTGTTGCTAGCTTACCATTCCAACGTAATGGGAGCGTGAGTTTTTAACAACACTTCAGTACAGTGCCAGGGGATTTCTGTACTCCACTTATCATTGTTGAAGGAATCCTGTTTGTCAGCAAGCAAGTAGACCATCTAACTCTGATATTCTATTTTAGCATCTGTTCCTCAGATGACTCCTGCAATAGAGTTAGGTCATGCTCCACAGGGAACAAATACTACAGTGGTGTTCATTGCCAGGCAATTTACTGGGAAGTGTGCACTGGAATAACATCTGTATGAGAGCAAAAAAAAACATGATTAGACTAAGGTTGAATTTTGAATTTTGATGCAGTTTCAATAGGGGCCTTATGAAACTCTTAACATGTTCATGGGCCCTCAACAGTGGCCTGAATTACAGCACAGGGACTAGAAAGTTCTTTCCACTGAATGAACTGGTTTATAGGAGAAAGATGATACTGAAGAGGGTACCTAACTTTTGGCAAATGTAATTTTTCTTACGCAGAACAATTATTAGAGAGATAATCAGCAGTCAGCTGTCAAGAGCCACCACTTTAGAAGCTACCAGAATGTTATTCCTAAAAGGGTATCCCAGAATAAGATGGCAGACCACAGAGCTTTCTACTGTAATTAGATAGATGGATAGATGGATAGATAGATAGACAGACAGACAGATAGATAGATAGATAGATAGATAGATAGATAGATAGATAGATAGATAGATACTAAAGTTTTCATAGAAATTTAGTTTCATGTGTTCTTGCCAAATTTACTGATTACTTTTTATAAAGATTACAGGATTTTGACATAAGAATTGTCATCTCCAAATAAAAACTGGTTCAATCTAATGCCATAAAATAATAATCACCTGGGCAGCCAATCTTGTTTATTTCCCATCTTAGGAAGAAAATAATTTGTTTTGCACTCTTAGAATAAAATAAATGTGGACATGTTTGGAGTGAATCTTTATCACATGAAAGAAGTGGGTTTCTTTATTCCTAGATTGCCAGAAGCCTTTATCATAAATGGATTGTTGAATTTTGTTAATGGTCTTTAAATATCCATTGGAATTATTTTTTCTTTTTTATTCTGTTATTATTGTCATTGCATGTATTGATTATTTTAAAGTTTAGTCATTTTTATTCTTAGAATAAACCTTAGTGATCATGGATTATGACATAATCAACATGATAAAATAGTTGAGAACGTTTATACTCAAGACCACAGAACATAGGTTTATAATTTCCTCTTTAGATAATGATTTTTATTTAGTTTTACAAGCAAGATTATTCTAGTTTTATGAAACAAAATAGAATTCCCATCTTTTCTTTTTATGTTTTTTTATTTTAAAAATACTGTACAGAGAGGTTACAGTTACATGAGTAAGGTAATGAGTACTTTCCTATGGAGCATTGTTACCTCCTCCTTTGTTTTTCCCTTACCATCTTATTGTCTGAAAGCATTTGAATAAGGCTCATACTCTTTTTTTCCTGAAGTGTTTAAGAAAATTGATCAGGGAAACCATCTGTGTGTATGGAGTATGTGTGTGAGTGTCTGGTGTGTGTGTGTGTGTGTGTGTGTGTGTGTGTGTGTGTGTGTGTGTGTGTGTCTGTGTGTCTGTGTGTCTGTGTGTCTGTGTGTCTGTGTGTATGAATGCTTATTAAATACAGAGCTATTCAGGGTTTTGTCATTTAAAGCTCATTCTATATTCCAGTGTGTCATTCTATTTGATCTTGTCAAATTGATTAGTACATAGTCATCAATAATGATCTATTATTTTTAACACCTAGAGAATTTCTAGTAGTGCATTTCTTTCCTTCGTATAATTTAGTTAACTTTTCTTTTCCAGTTAACTAAGATTTTATTGATTTCAGTGATTTCTTCTGAACATTAAATATTGCTTACTCTCTAATCTAATTTCCTTCTCATTTTTCTCTTTGATTGACTTCTATCTTTTTGTTTGCTTTATATTTGATTTCTGCTATTGGTTATTATTATATTCTCTTATTTCTGTGAAGTGTATTTCTGCAAGTATTTTCTTAGATCAGAACCTTAGCTATGTTTTAAACTATTTATTTTTCTAATATATTAACATAAATCTATAAATTTCTCACTATCTCTTGACTCACTTGCATCTCTTATGCATTAGTATTTTTTAAGTAATTACATTCCATACGTTAAGATTTCCCCCATCTTTCCTTCCTTGATTGATTTAGCATTGTATTATTTACTTTCCAAATAGTGGGAGTTTCCTAGATATCTTGGATAGATTCCAAATTATATTATATAAAGAACATGACTCAAAGAACCTTGTTTCTATATTTATTGAGATTTTCTTTATGGCTAGGTACATGTTTTTCTTGATGACCAGATATTGTGCAGACAAGTAAGGTGTAGTATTGTTCTACAGTACTTAAATAATTCGTAGTGACAAAATATTTAGAATGTCTAGTCACAATATTTTTTCTGTGTTCAAAATATTGCTGAGCATGAACTATGAAAATCTTTGATTATTGAATTTAATTTGACTGATTTAATTCCCTTATAGTCATATCAATATTTCCTTCAAGGACTTTTAAACTCTGCAGTTTGGGGTATGGATATTGTTGTTATTATTATGTTCTTGTGATGAATTGATCCTTACTCATTTCCAACTGACTTTCTTTATCTCTGTTATAATTGCCAAGGTGACTTTACCTGTTGGAACAGTTTCCCTGGCCTAAGTTAAGCTCTCTATTCCTTCCTTCTCATCTTTACTTTGTAATGATTTTAAGTTTTTATGAAACAGATTTACTCTTAGATCTAAATTCTTTGCACAACAAGCATTTGTCATCTGCAGTTCAGTGGTTCAAAATTATGAAGTAGATGGCGTGGGTAAGTCTGCTCCAAGGTCTTTCTGGACCCTCCAGCAGCCTTCCATCGTCCAAGGCTTTAGTCATCTCCAGAACCTGCATGGGCTTGAAAATCTACTTCCAAACTTAACCACATGGTTATGGGTTCTCAGTTTTTCATAGTCTGTTGAACTGAGGAAGGCTTGGCTTGGTTATCTTTAACATATATGGTAGACTCCTGACCTCCACAGAAAAAGTGATAAGGAGAGAGAGAGAGATAGAGACAGAGAGACCGAAAGACAGACAGAGAGACAGAGATAAAGAGAGACAGGAAGAGAGACAGAAGAGACAAAGACAGAGAGAAACAGAAACAGACACAGAGACAAAGTGAGAGAGACAGTTCATGATAAAAACTATAGATGTCTTAAAATCTCAGAAGTGTCATCTAAACATTTCTATCATATTTTATTCATTAAAAGCAAATCAGCAACTCCAAACCACATTCAATGGAGCAAGATTACAGAGGACAAAATACTACCAGGAGGTGCTTTCACTGTATTTGATGTCAGTATAATTTGTGGAGGGGAAGGGGAAAAATAAGTCGTTTAAATAAGGATATAGGTGGACCTGTTGCAACAATGAGAAGTGCAAGTTGTCATGTCGAAAACGAACTTTACAACTTTGGTGGGGGGTAGGGATTGGGTAGAGGGGCAGGAGGAGGCTGGGAAGGGATGGGAAGGGGAAACAAAGGAGGAGGCTACAATGCTTGATAAGAAATGTACTCGTTATCTTGCCCATGTAATTGTAACCCCTCTGTACAGTATTTTTACAATAAAATTTAAAAAAAATACTACCAGGAGGATATGTACCTTAAGCAACCATCAGCTCAGATAAATTTCTCAAAGACAAGTATGTGCTCTTCTCTTTCTAAGACTAAGTCCACAAAAGACTCAATAGTAGGAAGCCATTGCTTGTATTTTGCTCACATCTCTCATAAGTACACAGGGTTGCACTGTGCTCCATTACAGATATAGAAAAGTACAGCTTCTCATCTTCAAATATAAAATCAAGTCCTCTCTTGATTGAACTTCTTGACAAAGTTACTCTTGAAATCAAAGGGTCGATCATAGCCAGCCTCCCAGATGGATTTGTGGGATTTCTTTTTCTTAGTGGAGTACAGTCTGTCCCTACATTTTATTTGTTAAAATGGATAAAGATGTGTTCCTCTTATAAACACATCTTGTAGCCTTAGTAACAGGAAACACAGTGACCCAGACAGCAATGATCTTGAACCATGGGATCTTTTATTCTGAACAAATTTACATTTTAGTGGAGTTTTGTTGTTGTTGTTATGATTTGTATTGCTTCCTTTAAGTATTAATTTCTGCAGAAATTTTTGGTGCACTTTAGAAAAATCATATAGATTGACAGATCTATTACTCATGCCTATAGTCTTAGACATTAAATTAATAAAATTAGATAAAATAAAATTAGCTGAAAGAAAATTAAAAGGATTTTTCTTAGTTATCTAGTTGCCTAGTTAACTACAGAATATTAATGCCACAATATTAAGATGAGTTGATCAAAAGAAGAGAGTGAACAGATCTATTTATTGAGGACTTCGAATTGCAAAGCTCTTTACATGCAGAGCAATATACTATCACTTTTAATAGTGTAGGATGGTTTTATTTATTTTTATTTGTAGAGATGACATTAAGTCTCAGAGTCATTACATTCAGTTACTCAAGGTCACAGAGTAGAGTTGGAAGTAGTTAGTAAGATGTAGAGACAAATTCAAATCCAGATCTCTGAATATATCGCGCTTGCTCTCCTCTATTGGGTGTGTTGCCTGACACTCCAAAAATGATCAATTTCTTTTTTTCTTATATTTTATTATCTTAAAGTAGTTGTATGAAAAAGTTTCAATTTAACTTGTCAATTTATGAATAAAATTCCTCTTGGATCTTTTTTTAAAAAACAAACAAACAATAAAAGCTCACTATGTCCACAGCATTTAACATAGTACTGACAGGTGAATAGGCAGTTGATAAATATTTGACAAAATTATGCTTTGTTCTTTTGCATTTTATTGCAATAGTTTGTGCACAGACTCTATATCTGAGTGCATTCCTTACTTACTGACTATATTTAACATTTTGTCTTGTCTTTTATTGATAATTCTGAATGAGACATGTAAAATTGAATCTCCTGGAGGATGAGTCCATGATTTTTGAATCCATAAGGAATCTAGAGAAATATCCTGTATCAAGTTGCATCACTGGTCATACTGGTCATTACAGGTCAATTCTTGTACCTGGAATAGTCTTGTGACATTGTCAAGTCTAATGAAGACTTAGACGGAATGATAGGCCAGTCAGTTACCCATTTAGCTAGACTCCAAAAGAAGGCTTTTCATGTTGTAGTGAGCATCCAGTGCAATTGAGAAAATGTATCACAAAAGATTCTCAGAAACAATAGTTTTTGGAAAAGGTTGCTCAAAACCAAACTGAGGAAACAAGCCCCCTTTGTTAATGGCAGCACATTCACGGTATTGAAGTCACTCTGCTAGTCTCCAGGAGCAGAATCTGTACATTGTTTCCTTCTGGGGCCAAGTGTATCATACATTATGGGAAGAAAAATCTTTGCAATCTCTTGGGAGAACCTACTGGAGTTCTTAGCTGCCAATACATTATGGCTCTCGATTGCCAAACTCTGCAAGGCTAGGTTTGGTAAGTAAACTTCGTATTTTATTAAATGAATGTACAGGATTTCCCGTTCGAAAGGCAACAGATTTTTTAAAAAAATATTTTTGAAACATCTTAGATGTGTCCCATGTAGCAACTTCAGAATTGATGTGTATTTTTGATTCAGAAATTCTAATGATGAAGATCTTCTATATTGAACATAGAGTTGATATAGAATATATACTTCTTGAGAGGGATAAAGTGCACACATTAAAAGATGTTTTAATTCAAGAGTTCAACTTCGGGAATTTTTTCTTGTCCCCAGAAGGCTAAATTACTTCTACAGAAGGATGTGCCATCAGCCAAAACTCTGGCCAGAAAGCACATGGAAGCGGCAGGCTGCCCCATTTATCCCTAATGCAGCAGGCCCTGCTGCTTCACTCAGTGCTGAGCTCAGGTTCGCAATCTGCTCAAGATGGGCTAGTTTGAATAGGGTAAAATGCATTTACATAATGTTACTTTGAAATAAAATTCACAGCATAGAAGCAGTCTCAAAATATACTGACACATTCTGCTATTTCTTCAACAATCCGAGGTGTGTCTTAATTCCATCTTGAAAAGAAACCAGTTAAAAAACAAACCTTACCTTTCAAAAACCCTTCCGTATCCCACAGCAGTTCCTCTTTCTGTTAACAAGAACCAAGCCAGGAGGCCAAAGCAGGAACTTGACAGAAAAGACCATTTGCCTCACAATTCTCCACTCCTTTTTTTTCTTTTTTTTCCCCCATCCAACTCTATTAATATTAGTCTCCACAGCACCCAGTTCACACCATTGTTCAAATCATAACAATGAAGGACATTTTGAGGTCAACACTCTCTGTAACAAGGGAACCATTTACCTCTGAATTTTTAGCCGATATTCTTATTTGGGGATGTATTTCTGAGGACAAAGGTACAACCTCCACCTCCCTAATTAGGACTCATATCCCCCTTTCCTGCTAGAATTACCCTAGGATCTATCTGATTTTCTTTGCCATCTTGCTAGAGGGACTTCATTGTTCCTGCCCTTAAGTTAATCAAGAACTCCTTCTTGGACCCTGATGGCATCAGTGTAAATGCGGAGGTCAAACGACTCACCTGTGCTGAGGTCCTGTTTTTGTCTATTGTTGAAGAAGGCGTTGGTTTTTGAGATGCCAGGGTGAAAAGGATAACTGGATAGGTTGTTGCAGGACAGGTTGTTCCATTTGACCAGAAATGCCTCAAGCAAAAGTCCCCCACAATAACACCAGATTTCGACTCTAGCAATGGAGAAATAAAATGCCTCCATCTGCTCAAAAGACTGGCTTTCATTGTACCCACATACATTTCTTAGGGACTCGACTTCTCCCACCTGCCCAGAGAGACATGAGGATGGAAACAACCAACAGAGGCAGCTTTGATCAGCCATGGAAAACAGTAGAGACAACTCCCTTCAGGAAGAGGGGTATCATGCATGCCATGTTGGCAGGATATGTGGTCCATCCCTGAGGGGAAGTTGCAATCTGAAGTCTTGATCTACCTGTTGCAAATACACAAGAATTTCTTTTAATTAAAGTGCAACTATTTTTGGCTGATGGCACACCTTTCTACAGAAGTAACTTTAGCTTTGCTGACACAATATTTTATTTTCAGGTCTATCACTATGATTCCAGTGGTTCTTGAAAAACATATTCATAATACTTTAAGGGTTCCATCCAGGATCTTTCCATCAGGAGAGGTACTCGGGAGCCCCTTCCCTAAGGGAAATGGGGAGATGGGTTCCTCTGCTTTGTTGTGGAGGTCCTGAGTTATTGGGTGACTGGGTATTTGGATTATAGATGAAAAATAAGGGGACATAGAAATTAAATGTTTCCACTTGGCTTCCAGCTAAACCCCATCCTATAGGAGTTTATCACAACCATCCTATATAAACATGGTCATTTTGTTTGGAAGAAGATGCAAAGATCAAACTCTAGAACAAGGGTATGCAATACAAAGAAAGACAGACAGACAGACAGACAGACAGACACACACACACACACACACACACACACACACACACACACACACAAGTTTAGAAAGAGTCAAAATTTAAAAATAATACAGGCAGAAATTAACAAAATACAATGAAAACCAAAATTAAATTGTTAGACTATACATGTTATTCTTAGCCAATGTAAAGAAAGGAATATAGTTCTATCTATAAAATAAAGACAACATAGATTCTGCTTTGGAAAAGTAAAGTCATCACTGATTGAGACCAACAGGAATATTCTCCCATTCTCAGAGAGAGGAGGCTGCATCAGTTACTGAGTAATATCCTCGGCATTATCCCCTCTCATAGATTAATTTCTTCGTTTAAGGGTATTTTTTAATGCTGCATACATAATTTTGAGTAAAGTAAGTCCCAAACTCATGGAATTATAGTTCAATGACTGAAATGTGTTTTTTAATTTTATTTTATTGTAAAGATGCTGTACAGAGGGGTTACATTTACACAAGTAAGGTAATGAGTACATTTCTTATCAAACACTGTTACCCCCTCATTTGTTTTTCTCTTACTATCCCCCACTCCCCACCCAAGTCCATTTCCAATGTAGCATCTTATGAGTATCATTGTTGCTGAAACAAGGACACAGGATGACCCATCAAAATATGTTTAATTTACAAGATTCCATTTCATTATATCTGCCCTAAGCAAACCATGTTCTGAAAGATTCTGTTTTCCAACTATATTAAGTAGGTACTCATATAAATGGTTTTGTAACAGTACAGTCAGAAAATTTATTTGACAGAGTTCTAACTAGGACCAGCACTAGAAAAATAATAAACTTTGAAGTCATAAAGGTAAGATATAACTTGCATTTTACATTGAGCTTCCTCAGCTTGCATTTCTGAGTTAGACATGTTTTTGAACTAGACTTTTGACCAACACAAATCTGAACCTTTCGTGTTTCAACTCTGTCATGCATCTTGTTTGTGGAGAGTTTTCTCAGTACCTTCTGACGACTACTCATGCAGCAATGCACTTTACAATTTTTAAATCAATTTATCATCACAATCATTTTACTAGATTAGGAAAATGACATCCAGAGAATATGAGAAAGTTCCTAACATCTATTGAGTGTCACATTGTATGGTGCTTCCTATTATATCATCCTCAGATTTCATTAGATCTTCACCCTGCCTAACAATGACCAATATAACAGACCAGGGGAAGATATCTTCACTTGGATTCTATATGGGCTGACTTGTTAGGTAGATGTCGAAGTGTGAGTATACTTAATTTTGAATATATGTTGCTCTTCCCTGGAATCCTAAGAGAGACAGAGGCAAAAAAAACCAGGATGTTTTTATAAAGTAAAATTAGCT
Organism: Dipodomys merriami; assembly: GCF_024711535.1. Taxonomy (NCBI): domain Eukaryota; kingdom Metazoa; phylum Chordata; class Mammalia; order Rodentia; family Heteromyidae; genus Dipodomys; species Dipodomys merriami. The sequence goes on from NW_027205603.1 coordinate 85,279,373, forward strand.
TTGCTCCTTTGGATCTATGGATTTCTTACTGTATCTTAAACTGGCTTTTCTCTCTACTTCTATTTCCAACAATTATTCTCATACACTAACCATACCTTCTACTTTTCACACTGAACTTTCTGATAAAGCTACCAGTTATGCAAAAATACTTGTAAGAGTACCCATATGACCTGGCCTTCAGATCTAGGTAGAAGTTTTTTTGTTTGTTTGTTTCATTTGTTTGTTTTTGTTTTGGGGGGATTTTTTTGAAAGTGGTGGGGCTTGAACTCTGGGCCTGACTACTGTTCCTCAACTCTTCAGCACTCTACCACTTGAGCCACAGCGCCACCTCCAGTTTTCTGGTGGTTTATTGGAGATAAGAGTTTCATGGCTTTTCCTGCCTAGGCTGGGTTTGAACCATGATCCTCAGATCTCAGCCTCCTGAGTAGCCACTAGTGCCCGGCTATATACAAGGTTTTGACATTCTGAGTTCTGACTTATCCAAATGTATCTTGGTTAGACCTTCACCTGAACATGATTTTTATTAAGAAAATGAGACTTCTTAATAGACCCAAGTTCAGTTACTGAAACTAAAATCTTCCTTACTTCATTCTTGCATAGGTCACTTCCACCTGCTAGGATTTATTTTGTATCATCATTTACTCACAGAAGTGATTTCTCACTGAGTTGTGATTTGAATATCCCACAGTCTCATTCTAAAGAGTTTTGGAGTTTTTCTGCCATTACTTTAGTGAATTTATTTTCTTTTTTTAAAAAAATTTTATTGCCAAAAATTTTATTGCTCTGTACATCAGTACAGAGCAGATACAGTTACATAAGTAAGGTAATAAGTACATTTCTTATCAAACTTCTTACCCCGTCCCTCATTTTCTTCCTACCTTCCCTCCACCCCAACACCCCCCAAGTTGTACAGATCATTTCTAACATATTGTCTATGCACATTGCTGTTGCATTGGTTCCCCCTTGTCTTTTGTCTCACCATTCTGTTGTTCTCCTTCCCTTCCCTAATTCAGATAAACATATATATATATATATATATATCATATATATATCATCTTATATGGTCATATGTACATATTGAGCTATTCTGCTCATCTGCTAAGATTATCCTAGATGTATACCAATCCTTGCAAATAAGGGAAAACATGAAACCTATACTTCTTTGGGTCTAGCTTACAAATGGGGCAGTGTCATTCTTTCTGATAGAAGCATAAAATTCCATATATATATATATATATATATATATATAAAACATTTTCTTGATCTATTCATCTACTGAATATATTTTGTCTTTAGCTTGCCTTTCTTCCATACCTGTTATTTGTAGGCTTATACCATTTCTCTTTTTTCCTGTGCCTATAATTTGTAGGTTTTGTCTTTTAATGGTGTTATAGAGGTTTTCTATGTCCCATCTATGTCCATTTATAATTATTTGGATACATTAATAAATCTGACCTTTATTCAACCCTGATATTCTGTCTTCATCATGTTCAAGTTTCTTAGCAAGACTAAAGTTTTTTGTTGTTGTTGTTTGTTTTCTTTTATTTTAATGAGTATTTCATTTAGATTTTTTTCATGATTTCTATAATTTTCTTGAATTTCACTTTCATATCCTATATTGTTTTCCTTATTTCTCTCAACAGTTTATTTGTATAGACTTAGAATATAATGAGACATCTATGTCATCTTTAATATTACTAATCATTCATAGTATCATTTAAGTGCTCTGTCAGGGATTTTATTAACCTCATCATTGTTTGTATCCATTACTATGGCTTCTGAAGAATAAAATGGTCATTTTTATATCCTTTGTGTTTCTACATATTTGAGCATCTGGAGTAATGTCATAGCTTGGAGGTTTTAATTACCTGTAGTCTTTCCGTTGAAGTGTTCCCAATTTTCAAGCAGGTTTCTGTAATAACAGAGTTGAAGTGCAATATTACCACCATTTCAAAGAAGAAAGTATACAGCAATAACAAAATAGACAATTCAAAGCCAAACATGGTTTAATGTGGAAAAGAAAATTGGAGGGGCTGGGAAGGTGGCTCAGTGGTAGAGCACTTGCCTTGCATGCATGAGGCCCTGGGTTCGATTCCCCAGCACCACATAAGCAAAAAGAAAAAGCCGGAAGTGGTGCTGTGGCTCAAGTGGTAGAGCGCTAGCCTTCAGCTAAAGAGCTGAGGGACAGCGCCCAGGTCCAGAGTTCAGGCCCCATGACCAGAAAAAAAAATTGCCACTTATTTTAATCATCTCCCTTCTTTCTCTCATATATGCACATACATTTTCCCTTCCTTCATTGCTTTCTTCCCTCCTTTTTCCTTTCTTTCCTTCTATCTTTTCTTCCTTCTCTTTCCATTTTTTATTTTTTAATTTAAAATTGTGATTTATTTATTGTTATTTATATATTTAAAAAAAGAGCAAATTGTTAATTTGGGATCGGACCCCAAAAAGAAAATCAGAAACATTAATTACACTCTCAATATGATTATAGAAGAATGGACCTTGTTAAGCATAAGGCTATTAAAAATTAATTAGTAAAATGAATAAATTGGGGGAGGGAAGCATGAAGAAGAATTAGGGGATGTTGTGGGAGGGGATGATTAGAAACAGTATGTGAGAGCTAGGTCTATGTTTTCTGTTGTTGTTATTGATGTGCTGGTCCTGAAGCTTGAGCTCAGGGCCTGGCCTGGTCTCTCTTAGCTTTATTGCTCAAGGTTAGTGCTCTACCACTTAGGCCACAGGTCCACTTCCTGCTCTTTTGGTAGTTAACTGAAGATAAGAGTCTCACAGAGTTTATTGCCTGGGTTGGTTTTCTACTTTGAACCTCAGACCTCATCCTCCTGAGAAGCTAGGATTAGAAGTGTGAACCACCAGCATCTGGTTTACCTTTCACTAAGAAAGGAAATTCAGTCAAGGAAAGAGAAAACCACTCTCCCATAAAAGAAGGAATGCAAACATGTTTTAAATAAAATAAGAGGAGAAAGATATATAACAGTTGGATTCTGTAAGGGAATCAGATGTTTTTCTCCAATCTCTGGACCTCAGAGTTCTCTCAGTGGATCACCCAATTTCTTCCCTGGTTTCTCTCTGGGCTTAAGGAGGTCCATGGGGCCTAATGTAGCCCATGGAGCCTCCCTGGTTGCAGCCTAGGTAAGGTAGCTATGGGTGGGGCAGGCCTCCATGCATAGCATTCTCTAATAGGGTAGGGCAGTTTCTGGTTCAGTAGCTGCTCTGAGATAGAATAGCTCTGACTGGCGACAGCAGCATCTTAGGGTGTTGAGTAGTTTCAACACTGCTGGCACAGCTGGATGTTTCACTTTATCTTAGTTAAAATGAATTAAAATTTTGTATCTTCAGTCACAGGAAGCACATTTCAATTATTCAAAAAATTATATGTGGTTTATTATCTCTGCCAGAGAGCTTAGCTCTCTATAATATTCTACAACTAGTGAGTTCTCTTTGTCAGAACTATATGTGGCTTGTTACATTTTTTTTTGGAGAGTGTAGCTTTGTAGGACATTCTGTGACTGCAGAGAGTTCTATCAGAACTACATGTGGATCGTTGCTACTTTGGCATAGCTTTCTAGAACATTCTGTGACTGCAGAGAGTTCTGTTGGAAGGAACTAATTCAGCTGTATCCTAGTGCATGTCCCCTGAGTACCTGTTTCCATTATAGAGGACAGGTGTCACACATGTAGCTAGTTGCCTATTGTAATTCTAGTTAGACCATAAGCTCTATCTGAGCAGTGACCATGTTCAGTGAGGCTACTCACACACTCTGCAAATGATGCAGGATTTGTAAAACTAGATACCTTCCTCCATAGTTCTTGAAAAATGTTTTATTTGTTTCCCAAACAATACTTAACATCTCCTCTATAATACTCAAGGCAAATTGATCCATTTTTTCTAAGCTGCTGCTTGCTCATCAGGATATAAGAGAAAACTAGAAAAGTCTCAAAAACCCCTTCCATCTCTACATATAAAAGCTGTATTATTTTAGTCTGCTTCTCCTTTTAACTTTCCTCTTTGCCTCCCTCTCTTTCCATATTGTCTTGCCCTCGGTATGAAATAAATTATCAAGGTTATATTGTCGAATAAAATAATCTCAAGTGCAGACATTAATAGCAATAAGGAAGGAAGCTTTTTCCAAGCCCTAGAAAAACCTTCCTTATTTCATTGATTATTTCATCACTATCCATAGCAATTTGTGGGTTATGAGCATGTTCCAGAATTTTCAGTATTCCTGCCACTGCAGAAAAGAGGGCTTACCTCAACTGATGTTGAAGAGGAGCCACAAATTTAAACTCTAAGACTCCTCCAGATTAATCCAAATAGTATAAATCAAAGTATTATTCATTTTTTTATCTGTGGATAGAAAATAAAATGTTGTACTAAATGTGTACCTATAGGAAAATCAATGCAGTCTATATAGGATTTAGTATTGCGTAGGGTTTCAGGCATTCACCTGGAGACTGGAAACCTATCCCTTAAGGATAAGGAGGAATGTTCTATTTAGACACAATATTAACCAGCAAGAAACAGAGCTGTGAACTAAATCTGCTCATTTCTGATTGGCCTGTCTCCAGTCTGCTTGAACAAAAATCCCCAGATTGTTTTGCTCTAGCCTAGGGCACATCTTCAGGATACTTTGTAACTCTGTGGTGTCTACACATCCAGTGAGCGTCTCTTCTTTGTGTCAAGTACAACCAAAGATATGTCATAACACCCTCTCCTCATACCTTCATGTCACACACATGGGACAAGTGTACATTGTTCTCGCAAGGGCCACTGAACCAGGCACACAGAACTGGGAGAGCATAGTGACCTGTGGCTATCTTCACGTTCCTGAGAGCTGCAGTTGGCTCACTATTCCTGCCTACCACCAAGCTGTTTATCCTTGGTCAGTTTCCATGGAAACCACTTCTTGCCAGTATTATCTTTTACTATAAGAATTGCTGAAAGAATTAAAATATATGGAAAATAATTAGGACTTTTTATTGTATGTCTTCTCCAGAGTGTGGAAGGTAGGGGAAGGGATAGAGGAAGAAAGCTATAAGATTATAGTGGGGAATCACAACACCATGCTCAATTTTATTAACTCAAAAGATGTAATCTCATAGCCACAGCAGGGTGTAATTTCCTGCCCCTGCTGTGGGAATACGTGCATTCCCATCTTTACTCTAGTATGATCATGAAAAGTGGAAGAGGTTTTGCAACTGTTAATTTAATGAACATGATCCTTTCTGGATTAATGAAATTAAAGTATTTGAGGCATTTGCTGGGTGATGGTTATTGAGCCAAAAAAAATTCTACTGCATTCTTTGTTCTGTGTTGGTAATAAGAGATTGCTTCCTTTGGGAATTAAGCTTCAGAGCACTTGAAGCTCCTTTTAATGGACTTCAGAGAGAGAGAGACACAATGAATACTATATGGAGAGTCAGTAGACATGGTTTCTAACTCTAGCTCCACAATTTAGCTGTATCTCTAGGATGAGTCACCTAACCTCTCTACTCCTCAGTAGCCCCTTGGATAAATGAGAGGTATGAATGTATGTTTACACTAAGCCTTTAAAGTCCTCATCTACAGATGTGTGTGTTTTCAAAGGTTGTGTCAAGATGGAAAGGAAATAATAATAAAAAGGGCTAAAATGACAAAATAAATAAATCGCTACTATTTTCTGACAAAATCAGGGCAGTTTTGTTTAGAAGCATGTGTACTTTATGGCCATTAGGCCATTAAGTCTTCATGAAAATACTATGAAGAAAAAGTATCAGTATTTGTATTTTGTAGATGAAGCTGGAGACTAGAGATAACATCATTACTCAAAGAGTTGAAACATAAGATGTAGCCACATACCCATAAGCCAGCACTTAGGAGACTGCAGAAGTTCAAGGCTATTCAAGCTACTTACAGAGTCCTTATCTCAAAAATCCAAGGCTATTGAGATACTTATGGAGTCCTTATCTCAAAAATCCCTGACATGGGACATAGCTCAGTGGCTGAGTGCTTACCTAGCATATACCCTAGGTTAGATCCCCAACACCAAGCAAAACAAAACTAAAACTAAAAGAAGTTGATATTAGTTCAGAAAATCTCCATAGCCAGCCTGCTGGATGCTAATGAAAGCACTAAGCGATATCCCACCATGATCACGGAATAGAAAATTATAACTGCTTTCCATCACCGCCTCATGCATGCACATAAATACCTGCCTAGATTACTAATCATCAAATCAATACTTGGAGGAAAAGGAAATCCCTACTTCACGGAACAAAAGAGCACTATTTTTATGGGCAATTAGCAAATACTTGAGCAGCCATCCCTGTAACTTGGAATTTGGAGTAAGCAGTTTCAGACTCACCTCTCATTCCAACAGCCTTCATCACTGGAAGACAACAATAGTATATACAGTGTCCTTCGAGACATGGTGAGGTTTCATGATGATAGGGTTTTTGTGTTTTTAGTACTAAGAAAAGTGATTAGAAATACCAGAACCAATAACAGCTTAAAAAAAAAAAAGGACTAGTATTCCATGTCTACTGATCTTAATCCATTGTCTCTACACTATTAATTTATTGTACCAGATTTTCCTCTAGTATAGAAAACAATCTATGTTCTAAATATTATTATATACACCCAGAGGTGACATCCATTTCAAGAAGAGCTCCGATCTGCCCATGAGTATGTATGGTGGTTATAGTATTCACTTTTTACCTGAAAATTATCTAAGTTTGAACAGCAAATGATATGGTTCTTACAGACATGGAAGGACAGGAGAGATGTAAGAAAATGTTTCCTAAAATGTCTGCTAAACTTTGAAATAAAATCAATAGCAAGAATGGAACAGCTTTTTTCCCATAGATCTTCAGAAGCAACATTATTAAATCACTGCTTCCTTAGGATGCCATTATGATAGTTAGAAATACAATAAGGGAAAAAATAACTTCCTGCTCAGTAGTTCTAAATGATAGCAAAGGATGCACAAAGATTCAAACAAAGCTTATGACAGCTGCACATTAATAGATGACAAAGACAGAACCACTTAGTTCTTATGTACCTACTGCTTAAATCAAAGTGAGTAGTTTTCAAACTGAAAGGCAGATGCTGTTAATAAGGAATTGAAGAGCACGATATGTAAGATGATCGTTAGGAAACAAGCCTCCTATATCCTTTATGGTAGTCCAACTGTCCAGATGCAGAGAAACTGTATCATAGAGACATGATTGTGCTGGTATGTGCACAGAGATTCTGCAAGCCATTTTATAGATTGGAAAGGTGTCAGAAAAGTAGAAGCGGAAACATTCACAGTGGAAACCTTAAACCCCTATTTCTACATTTGATTATGCCATTAGAATGCTTAAAGAGAACAAGGGTTTCACTTGATGTTGGCGGTATATATGACACGTTTCTCAGAGTCTTGTGAATATGTTAGCAAAGCTTATACTACATTGAGTGGGTCAAGGCCATTTTATTATCCCTTAGAAAATCTGATTTTCTTCCTACTAGTAAATAAGTTACTACTGAAAGTGACACAAGAATAGAAGGAGACAGACTTTAAACCCAGACAACTTGTTTTTAGAATCCAGGCGATATAACATTATGTGATTCTCCTCTCTATAATATATTAAAAGATTTTTGTCAAGATTTTAGATGCCACAAAACTAGAAGAATGGGGAAATGACAGAATTCGTATTCAAACACATCCGGGCAGATCTGGAATATTGTTCAAAGATTTGCCAAAAAAAATGAAACAGAGTGAAACTTATTCACTTAACTAATAGTTCCTAAATTTGATATATTTGTTTGGTACTAAAAACTATGGGTAGACAAATAGCAATAGTAAATTATTTCTATCTGCACAATATTCTTATACAGTGTAACTCATGCTCTGAGATTAAGACAATGCAAGGGGCAGATAATGGTTAAGTATGGATATTGGAGCAAGCCAGAATTTAAAGCTCACAACAAACCAACAGTGCAAACTCATTCTTGTTACTCAATGTTGAAAGCAGATGAATTGTTTCTGTTCTTCCAAGTACATTAACCAGGACCCATGAGTGACACACAGAGATAAATTTCAGTTCAGGATGTGAAAATTTACTCTAATAATTAGAGCCAGGAAAATTTAAAGCTATTGCTAATTCCACATCTTGGCAATTGTGAGCAGCACTGCAATTAACATGTCAGAGCAGATATCTCTTCCATATATGGATTTCTTTTCCTTTGACTGTATATCAAGTGGTAGGGTTTCTGTCATATAATACTTCTACTTTTAATTTTCTAGTGAGCTTACTTACTGTTTTTTTAATCCAAATAATAGCTTCAATAATTCACATTCCAACCAACAGCACATAAAGGTTCCCTTTTCTCTACATCTTAAACTATATTTGTTACTCTCCCATTTTTTGTTAATAGCAATTTTATGAGGTAATACTTCATTCTAGTTTTAAATTTGCATTTCCCTAGGATTAGTGTCACTAAGCATTTTGCACATAGCTGTTAGTCATTCGCACATCTTCTGTAAAAATGTCTATTCGTGTCCTTTGCCCAGTTTTGAATCTCATTACATAGTTCCTTGCTATTGAGTTGTTTGAGTTTCTTATGTAATTAGAATATGAATCATTTTCAGATGGACATTGCACAAACAACTCCCTCATCCCATACGTTGTCTCTTTGCTCAGTTGATTGTTTGGTTTTGTTTTTCTAGTTATGCAGAAGCCATTTTGTGTAATGCAACTCAATTTGTCTATTTCTGCTTTTGTTGCTTTCCTGAACAGAACTTTTTCTGGATCAATGTCATAGAGTGTTCATCTAAAATTTTTTCTCATGCTTTTACAGTTTCATGTCTTATGTTTACCAATTAAATCTATTTGAGTTTATTTTTGTACTTGGTATGAGATACAATCCTAGTTTCATCAATAGATGGGTATATGAAGAATATATATGTATATATGTACAATGAATAATACTCCTCATTAAAAAAAATTCCTGTTACTTGCAAAAATGTCCTGCTACATTAAAGGAAATGAATTGTGTACAAAATAACAATTATCACATAGTGTTACTTTCATGTTTAATTTTTTAAAATGTGGAACTCAGAGCAGGAGAGAATAAAATAGGGGTTTCCAGAGTTTGGGAGGTGGGAGAATTGGGAAGTTATTGGCCAAGGGATATAAAATTTCAACTAGAAAGTAGGAATCAATTCAAAACATCTATTATAAAACAGGATGAGATGAGGTAGATGAAGGAAGAGGAAAAGAGGGGGAGAAGGCACTCAAAAATTCCATGTATAGCCTACAAAATTAAGAAGAGAGAGAGAATAAGTAGATTGGAGAAGGATTAGTGAGAATGTTGAAAGGGGTGATATTGACCAAGAAGCACTGTATTCATAAACTACTTTGTTAAGTGACAACTCCTTTGTACAACTACTTAAAGTTATTTTTAAGATAAATAATGCCAACATAAATTGTACTTGAAAATCTTGGTGAAGAGATTGTAAATATTCTCCAATGAAATACAAATAGGTGGTAAAAATATGCTAATGAGTTTAATTAGTCATTTTGGAGTGTGTAATTATTTCAGAATATTATGTTATATACCATAAGTCCATATAATTTTTATATGCCAAAATTTTTGAAAATAAATGAGCTATACTTAGCCTTGGATTTATTATCATGGGAACAGTCAACTTTCATTGATTTTTATCACATGAGATATTATCCAAGATAATATTGCAACCAATTTTGCACTCAAAACAAATTCCAGTACTTAGGGCAATTAGGAGAGGAATACATGCAAGATTACAAAGGGATCCAGATAATTTTTGGTTGATAATTTTCACTACTTTGACTAGATCTTAAACAACAGTAATATCAAACAATATTTACAGAGCTCCTACCACTAGCTGGATGCATTTTGCATGTCTGAATTAATTAATTCAATTAATAATATATGGAAGATCTTGCATGTGGCACACTGTAATGGGCTGTAGAATTGACTAGGAATGAGAGAATACCTTTCATCAAGGATCAATACATCTCAAAGTAGAAGCTCAGAAGACCACCTTCTTCTACCAGATCCAGATAAGAATTGATCAGAGCCTCTTCTCTATTAATATTACCTCTACCCTTCTCCTGAACATCCTCAGAATTCTTCAGGAAAATTTCCAACTCGGGTCTGTGTGTGTGTGTGTGTGTGTGTGTGTGTGTGTGTGTGTGTGTGTGTGTGTGTGTGTGTGTGTGTGTGTGTGTGTGTGTGTGTATTTCCTGACCTCAAGGCTTTAAGTCAAGGCTTTCTGCTCTCACTTTTTGACTCAATACTTCATTCCACCACTTGAGCTACAGCCCCATTTCTAGAATTTTTGTCTGGTTATTTGGAAATAAGGATCCTTTGGACTTCTCTATCCAGGATGACTTCCAACCAGGATCCTCAGATCAGCTTCCTGAGTGGCTAGGATTACAGGAGTGAGCCACCAGTACTCAGATTCACACTCTTGATCTCTCTCAGTCATTCTTGAGGCAGGACCTCTCTGTCCTCACTGACTTCATGGTCACTTGCTCCTTTAATTGGTCCATTCTAGTTCACATTCATCAACACAGTTGATTCCTTTGTCTCTTCCTGTCACACCTATGTTCCTTCACTCTGTCAAGGAACTCAGTGGTGTATTTTTGTGAAACAGTTGATGAACAATGGCCTGGGGAATAGTAGATGTGTTGAAATCTTCACATCTGGGTGCCTTTGAGGAACATCTTAAACTTCTCTGGACCCCAGGTCTCAATGAGAAGGAATAGTGTTTCATAAGCTCCTATGGAAATTGAAGGTTATTTTACATTGAGAGATTGATACAGCTGATGGAAATAAAATTTGCTTATTTGTTATCAGGAAATCTGAGGTGGACACTATACTTATAGAATCATATTTTCTAATATAATTCTTGAGACACAGACAGCGCTGAGAGCCAGAAGTTTCCCAATCCTCAACAATCTATCTAGGGTATAGAGAAAGTAAGAATGTGAAAATTTTAATAAAAGCTATTAGGAAAATAAAACAAGGACAGAATCTTCACTATTTCATATTTAATACCTTACCAACTTCAGGAACCTACTAAAATACTCTTTGTCCTCTCATGAGGATAAACTGGACCCAAAGTTACTTCAAGGGAATAAAACAATGAATCTATTTTATAATCCCATGCAGAAACTCAAGTAGAAGTAAGTCCTCCTACACAAATGATAATAAGTAAAAAGAAATAAAATGGCATGATATACCAGACTGGACACAAATACAGTTTTGCTGGTGAATGTATTCATTCATGAAGGGAACTGATCAGTGTTCACTATACTAAGTAGAGCAAGGAAAGGCAGGAGACATAGCTATTCTCACATACGGAGCAGCAAATCCAGAAGACAAGATTGCTCAAACCATGGACACATTGTCACCATGGAATTCTGGATAGTGCAAACATTTGTCAATGAATGAACACACCAATAGATATTGGTGTTTCTTTTTTTAAATTTTTTATTGTAAAGATACTGTACAGAGGGTTTACAGTTACAGGCGTAAGGTAATAAGTACATTGTCACCCCCTCCTTTCTTTTTCCCTTATTACTCCTTCCTTCCCCGAGTCCTCCCTCCTCCCCACCAAAGTTGTAAAGTTCATTTTTAACATAGTGTCTTGTATGTCTCATTGGTACGATGGGTCAACCTGTATCCTTGTTTCATCATTTTGTTATTTCCCTTCCCCTTCCCAAATTAGAAAAATGTAGGGCACCAGAATCAAATACAGTGACAACAAGGTTATACCATGGGGAAAGAATATACAAAAAAAAACCCAAAAATCACCTAGTACATTAAAAACAACAGCAACAAAGAAAAATCTCTTGTGTCCATATCTTCAGGTTTATTTCACTTAGCATCATCTTATATGATCATATGTACATAGCTTTTGACTTTTTCTGCTTGTCTGGTGGGATTATCCTAAATGTATACTAGTTATTGCAAATAAGGGAAACCATGGGACCTATGTTTCTTTGGGTCTGGCTTACTTCACTTAATATAATTTTTTCCAAGTCTTTCCATTTCCTAACAAATGGGGCGGTGTCATTCTTTCTGATAGAGGCCTAGAATTCCATAGGTAGATAGATAGATAGACAGACAGACAGACAGACAGACAGACAGACAGACAGACAGACAGACAGATAGATAGATAGATAGACAGACAGACATAGATATAGATATAAATCTATCTATCTATATCACATTTTCTTTATACATTCATCTACTGAGGGACATCTGGGTTGGTTCTGTGGTGAATAATGCTGCAATAAACATAGTTGTGCTGAAACCTTTGGTATGGCCTTGTTTGTGATCATTTGGGTAAATGCCCAGAAGTGGGATTGCTGGGTCATAGGGGAGATCTATGTGGAGTCTTTTGAGGAACCTCCATACTGCTTTCCAAAGTGGTTGAACAGTTTACACTCCCACCAACAATGCAGTAAGGTTCCCTTCTGTCCACATCCCCTCCAGCATCTGTTGTTATTAGAGTTTTTGATTATAGCAATTCTAACTGGAGTGAAGTAGAATCTGAATGTTATTTTGATTTGCATTTCTTTAATGGCTAGATAGGATGAGCATTTCTTCATGTGTCTATTAGCCATTCTTATTTCCTCTTCAGAGAAGTCTCTCTTTTTAAAATAATTTTTATTGTGATTGTGATTACATAAGTTTCAAAAATTTCCCAGTATTGTGAGATAGTGATAGGCAGTTAAAGTCACAAACACATTTTAACCTTCACAAGGCAAATTGTCAATATCGTGGTCTATAATGTTTGTGAATTCTATGAGCTTTGATAATACAACTATTTCTTCCACATCGGGTGGTATGTACATTTCTTTCCTTTTGCTTAGTGTAAGCTTTGTCAAACCTTTCTTTGATTTGTTGTGTTTCTGGGTTCTGGTGTTTCGTAAGTGGCAGTTGTCTATCTTGACTGATCTCTTGCTTCTTTTCTGCTCAGTGCCTTTTGAGCCTGCAGGTGTCCAGTGTTTTAAATTTTTTACTTATCTAATAATTTTTCTGTGAAACACTTAGTCAAAAAGCATTATCTAAGGAATGAAGCATTCAAGGCATATTTTAATGCTAAAAAATCCAGGTAGTATACCTTAAGATCCTTCTGAACATGCTATTATTTTAATAGATTATGCTGCTGCCTTAAATGAGATTTTGTTGCAGCTGGCTTGTCTCATTTGTTGTTTGGAGGTTATAATAGAATATGGTATCTTCCAAGGACAAAAAATCAATATACAGAGCTAAAAATACCTTGGCTTTATCCCTCAGCTTGCAGCTCTGCCAACTTTAAAAGAGAAGGAAAGAACAGTAGAGATAGGTTTCTGGGCCTTGGCATTTGGGATTCTATTTGATGATTTCCAAATCAATGCACCAGAAATTTCCAACATTTCCTTGTAAAGGCAGATCTCTGGCTTCATTTGTCAGTAGCACAAAATCTATGCTCACAACTGTACTGGTGCGGGGCAGTTTGGCATTCCTCCCCACCCCACACTCACCCCAGCCTTGGACTCATGTTCACAAGTCTGGATGTGGTAAAGTTCCATGGAGTAGGTATGTACACCTGTGTGTTGGGGATTGGGGCAACCAATATGATCTCAGTGATCCAAGAAACTCAAGTACGTTCTTAGTGATCCTAAAATGCTGCAAAATCAAGTGGATCTGGGAATCGTGCCCAGAAGCACGACAGCATGGCGAGGATCTCCTTTTCCTGGCCCCCACCAGGCATGAGATGCTTTGCTTCTTCAGATTGGCTCAAGCAATCTTCTGGCTTGCACAATTTTTTCCAACTGGAAAATTGATTTTTTTTCAGTCAATACACTCTTCACTCCTGGGGTTGAGATAAACTAGAAGTTGGAAGGGAGTCAGTATTGTATTTAATATGATGTTGTTTTCAAAGCACTAACCAAGACCCTCCTGAGTATCCAGTGTTTGATTAGACCTTAGGGAAAGCACTTGAAAAAAAATCAAGATGGATCTTACATCTTGACAACTCACCAGACACAGTTTGAAAGAATGAGTTTGTGCCAAGAACTCAAAGGAGATTCTGTCATAAAGATTCTATGTACTCGTTTTCCAACTAAGATATTGAATGTGCTGATACTTTAAAGGTGGTTAAGGTCTGAATATAGTAGGAGTAACAGAGTTAGAAGGCCCTATGTCTTGCTGAAAAACTTGAGTTACATATGGGCTAGACCTGTTTGTTGTTTTTGTAGGGCAGTTTCTAACATGCTTTGTTCAGCCAGAACTAAATACTATTTAACAGATGATCTGTGAAAGCAGACAGACAGAAGTTTGTGATCTAGATTTTCTTAGAAATACATTTATTTCATCAGCCTGAGATTACTGTAAACAATGTCTATCACATGAGGTAGTATAGAAGTATATTTATGAGGGGCTGGGAAGGTGGCTCAGTGGTACAGTGCTTGCCTAGACGCATGGTCCCAGCTTCGATTCCCCAGTACCACATAAACAAAAAAAAGCCGGAAGTGGCACTGTGGCTCAAGCTCAGGGACAGTGCCTACGCCCTGAGTTCAAGCGCCATGATTGGCAAAAAAAGAAGACAATGAGGTGTATTTTAACTAATATTCTTGGTATTCACTTTGTATTATGCATGTAGAATTCAAAAGTGAGCACTGAGTTATGAATTTAAACCAAATAGATAAAAATGATGAATATGTGTAACACCTAGTAAGTAATCAATAAGTGACAGGTCTGGATTTGATGTTTAAACTCTGTGTTATAAAAGCTGAGGTGGTCAGAATTGTGATTAAGGAGGATAGATCTGTCGCTCTGAATGGGACTGGGAAGGAGGGAGAGTGGGCAGAATGCTTTGCAGTACTCCATGTAATGTAATGAAAGTGTTAAACACACTGGGGGCCACAAAAAATAGAAATGCTGATAGGATGAGGCCTACGTGGCACATTAACACAGAGAATTTTCTTTGAATTCTTCTCTTAAATTTCCATTTCAAACACATAAAGTTCCTACGTTATCTGTGGAACCCAATATGATATTTTTGTACACGTATACATTGTTAATGACCAAATCAGCATAATTGGCATAATCATCACCTTAAGCACGTCATGGAAGCATACTCAGCAAAACTTTCGAGTCTGCAACCCTATTTACTGCACAACAAACCATCCCTAGATGTTGCATGGTATAGGTATGAAGACATCTTGACCTTTATTTACATCTGAGAACAGCAGTTTTCCTGGGATCCCAGTTGGGAAAGCAGCTTATAAATAAACCATTTCACTCATTCCCTGAACTTGACTGTCTCTGGAGGTGCTGTGCTGACTCAGGAGCTGCTGCAGGAGTGGAATGCTCACAGGAAGGTCTTGGAGGGCAAAGAAACAGCACGACTCCACCCACAAGTCAGGCAGTAAAAATGAGGAGGCTGCGATTTCATCTTCTTTAACCATCCACCGTGTGTTCATCAAATGCCTTGTCAAGAGTTTCACCCTTGACAAAGATATTCTCATTTTCTTGAAGTATAAAAAAACCTTACAGCCCAGGAAATGGTTTTGAAGGTAAATAAGTCATCAGGCCCTTTCCCTTCTAGCAACTATAGGGCTTCTGCTGTTCTGAAACATATGCATAATTAGAAGAAGAAACCCATATTAGCAACAACATTTATAGAGTTCCTACCATTTCCTGATTCAGTATATATATATATATATATATATATATATATATATATATGCATATACATTAATTAATCAATTCAATTAACAATTTATAGACAGGTCTCATTATATATGCACTGTACTGTCACAGAAACTTAACTAGATATATAAGAATTCCTATCATCAATTGAAAGCCAGCATCTTAAAACAGAAGCTTGTGTTAAATCATATTTCTTCAAGAGAATCCAGAGATAAGGGGCTGATCACAGTCTGGTCCCTACCTACATTGCCATCCATCTCTCAATACCCTAAAAATTACAAAGGAAAGTTGTAAAGCCTTGTTGTCCTACCTCTACTTCCCAAGACTGGACCTTCCTGCTTTTTCTGCTTCATTACTTTTGTTGCTTTTACTTAGTCCTTCTTGGTTCACTCTTCTCAATCTTACTCTACCAGGGAAGTCAGTAGTGTAACTTCATGAAACAATAGAATACATCCTGTCTGGGCCAAAAAGTTTAAACTCAGTGTGACCTTAAGGAAGATCTACAATCGATTTTACTTGCATCTATAGAATGAGGGAATAGTATTTGACAAGTCATTGCTACAAATTAGTGATTTTATGATCAATATTGATATACAAGTTTATACATGTGTATATATACATACAGAAGCAAAGAGGGACATATGTTGTTACCTGCATGTATACTTGATGGCATATAAATTACAACCGGTATTAATGTCATTGTGTATTCATTTGGCTGTTTACTATTCCATTTCTTGCCTTGTTCTGCATTGATATTGTCCCATTCTCAAATGTTTAAAATTCTCTGGCACATAGTAGGCATTTCATAAATATGAAATTATGAAAATAATGAGTAAACAGATGAATTCTTGATAATCAATGAGTATTAGTTTGTAAGTTTCAAATGAACACTGGAGATTTATTTTGCTTCTGTTCAGCAGCTGTGACTTATCAGGGGAATATTGCATAATCATACTAATAGACTTCAGAAAAAATTTATAATTTCCAATCTTAGCCAGGCTCTAAGTACGTCTTGATAATCCTATAATGTATATCTACTCAATTGCCTTTCATTCTTCCAAAACAGTTGCTTCTAGCACCATTTTTTTTACTTGAGTTCTTCAGCCTCCAATTTTCCCTCCCCTCCAACTACTCACAAAGTACCCTAGGAGCCTAGAGCTTAGACTTTGCTCAACCCTCTCCTCCTCCTTTGCATTTCCTCTTCTTCTCCTTCACCTTCATGATAGTCCCACAATGGAACATTAGCTCTTATCAGTGTCACAAATGGAAATAGAAATAAATAAAAATGAACAATTGTTCATTCATAAATGAACACAACCCCTGATCTAAGAACTCAAAAATGATTCTTAATAAACAAGGTTACTGTTCTTGGATGTACATAGGACCCAGGGTCTAGAAGAAACAAAACACAAATATCAGAATGACAACAATAAAATAATTAGAAACAAAAACACAAGTATTAGATGACAATAGAATAATTACAATTATATAACTTATTAAAATAATGATTGTATTCCACTGAATAATATGATAATTAGTTAGCAACTGAGCACCAGACCTTCTTACCCTCCTTCTGTTAATAAGGATCGAGGCTAAGAAAAGTGAACTGACTTGCACCGGGTCACAACTTTCATCACTTTATTATTGCATCCGTAGACCATATCTTACTCTAACCATCTAAGCATGTTCTACTTGACCCTATTGACCTTCATTGCTTAGACAATGACAAGGCCACTATTGCCTATCTTCCATGACTGAATCAGCTAAAGGCTATGTCATACCTAGTGTAATGTATGACTGACTATATGATCTCAGAAGATGGAATGCTTCAAAGCCTGTCTGAAACACTCTAGCTGTATCACATACAACTACTCTGTAATATTTAGCAAGCTCCTTAACTGAGTTGTCATCACTGATCCATAAAATGAGGTTAATAATATCTGAATAGCAAAGATTTATGAGAAGACAACACTGAATTAGTATATGGAAAGAACAGATAAATAGTAAGAACTTTGTATGTAGGAATTATTTTTACAAAACTAGGGATTGCAGGAAGAGGCTTCCTTTCCTCTTTCTTTCTCCATCTCACATTAGAGTGGATTTAAAAGAGTCAATGTCATTTATCAATTCCTACTACATACCACCCTATTTTAATTTACTCTCTCTTGATGTACTTTGCCTGGTTTTGAAGCATTGGTACAATTCCTCCATTACACTTTGATATAGTCTTTAACATGGTGGCCAGTGCCAAAATGTGCCTGTGTTAATTCTCTTTTGCTAGTGGAAATCTTTCTTGTATCATTGTCTTCAGTTATAGTCAGTGTGGAAGAGAGAGTTTTTTGGAATGGCCCCACCTGTGACTTGAATCTCTAGAACTTTGAATGTAATTCTCTAGTAATTGTGTTGTTTCATGGATCCGTTGATCTTAAAAGCAAAATATCCAGAGAACCATAATCTAATCACTTGAGTTCTTGAAAGGAGTGAACTTCCTTAACTGGTTACAGAATGTAAAGGCAGAGAGAGTCAGTGAAATGTAAGCATAAGAAAGAGTGAAGGACCATGTAAGAAAGAATCTGGGTAGCTTCTAAGAGAGAAGAATGCTTCCTTGGCTCACAGACAGCATCAGTCTTGTCATGCTGTGTAACCAAATACCTGAGACTGGATAATTTATAAACAACAAAAAATTTACCTCTCACAGTTCTGGAGTATGTAAAGCCCAAGATCACGAGGGATTAGTCAGTGGGAAAGGCCCAGTCTCCGCTTCCAAGATGGCACATTGAGCATTGCTTGGGCCACGATCCTTGTATTTAGGTATGAATCACAAGATCTACTTTTTGGTGTTAAATGGATTCTTGGAAACTATTTTTTTCTGGGCTAGAGTAGAACCATGATCCCCCCAATTTCTGCCTCTCCCATGGATGGAAGATAGGCAGATATCACTGAGCCAACGGCATCTATTGGTTGAGATGGGAATCTCTAAAACTTTTTATTCAGAACAGCCTAGCTAGATCTCTCTATCCATGAGAATGCTCATCCATCTGTAGGGTGATGCCTTGACCTAGTCGCCCTCCAAGCTCACATCTCTTAATACCTTTGCACAAGGGATTAAATCTCAATGTGAATTTGGAAAGAACACAGATGTTCAAACCATGGCAGCCAGCAAAGAAGCTGAAATACCCCTGTAACTGCAAATTTGCTTCATAAACTGCCAATTGACCTGAATGAGCTTGAATGAATGTGCTTTCCCAGAGCATCCGAATCAGAGTCTAACTAATGTATATGTTGAGTTGAACCTCATGATTTCCTGCTGATCTGACCTGAAAATCTATAAGACTATAAGTAGACATCACTTTAAAATGTTAAATCAAGGGGCTGGGAAGGTGGCTCAGTGGTAGAGTGCTTGCCTTGCATGTGTAAGGACCTGGGTTCGATTCCTCAGCACCACATAAGCAGAAAAAGCCTGAATTGGCGCTGTGGCTCAAGTGGTAGAGTGCTAACCTTGAGCTGAAGAGCTGAGGGACAGTGCCCAGGCCCAGAGTTCAAGCCCTACAACTGACAAAAAAAAGAAAGAAAATAAATAAAATGTTAAGTCAAGCAAGGCACTTGTAGTTTATTATTGTATTCTTTGTCCCTCAGAAAGCAGAGATTGGGAAGATGATAGTTTTAGACCAGCCAGGGCAAAGTTTTAGAGATCCCATCTCAAGTAATAAATACAGGCTGGCTCAGTGATTTTGTACCTGTCATCCCAGCAATGTGGGAGGCAGAGATTGATAGGATCATGAACTCGTGTGTTGAGATGGATTCTTGGAAACTAATTTTTTTTCCCAAGAACACATCTCAACATACCATCCCTGGAAAAAGTTTATAAGATTCCATCATTCTGTAAAAAAAAAAAACTAGACATGTGATACACACATAATAGGAGGATTATAGTCCAGGCAGCCCTGTCAAAAAGTGTCACCCCCAGCTCAAAAGTAACCAGAGCCAAAAGGGCTGGATGTATGGCTCAATTGCCCAGCAGGCATGAAGCTCAGAGTTCAAAACCCCAGTACCACTGATAAAAACAAATGCTAAGTCAGTGACAATTTGGGCAATGACAAACAACTTTTAAGTTAATTTTTTTATTATCCTTAAGTAGTTATACAAAGGAGTTTCAACGCGACATGTCAGTTTGGGAGGATTTTGATCAAAGTCACTCCTTTCATTATTCTCCCTTGTCTGTCCCAATCCCACCCATGCCATCAATTTATCTGGTTCCATGTTCACATATATGCACTGATTATTCTAACTGCCCACTCTTCCTCTCTCCATTCAAGGTGATAGACAGTCAGTACAACACCAGCCCTGGTGGTACATACATATAATCCCAGCACTCAGGAGACAGGTTGATCACAAGTGTAAGGCCAGCTTGGGCTACACAGAAAGACTCTGTGGACAAAGGAAGGAAAGGAGGAAAGTGGGGAGGGAAGAAAAAGAAAACAGCCCGGGACTTTTCTGCTAACTCTTCAAGAAAGTATCTGCTCAGCTGCAAGACCACTAAATGTAGTTGTTTTCCCTGTCCCTTGGAAATGCAGTCTTTACACTGAGGCTAAAGTCTTCTTCGAGTCCATGACAACTGGGGATTCAGAGGAAGGGCAGAAAGAAATGTCTAACATTCTACTATTTATAGATGACAGTTGTAGAAATGTTTTTAACTTATAATTTGAGGAGATGAATTTGTAGGAGCATTTGCTCTGGAATTGAATGTCTTTTGCTTCTTCGGGCCAGGGGTACAGACAACAATTCACTTTTCCAGCCTCACTCTTCCTAGCTGTAAAATGGGGAAAGAGTAATGGTCCCTAACTAAATGGTCTGTCTCAAGGGTTAAATAGCAGAATACATTATAAAGCCCTTCTTTTAATGTCTGGCACCTATTAAGTGCTAACTAAATGGTTATAATTATAATTATTCATGTATTCATTCAAAAAATATGTATTAATCATCTTCTCTGAGCCAGGCATTGCTAGGCAATGCGAGAATACAAATATGAATAAAGAATAGCCTAAGGAATGGCCTCCACCCTCCCAAGCCTCTGGGCCCTGCGTCCATATGCATGCTTTGCATTTATTCATGTATGTAAATTCTCCTCTGTGTGCGCACTGTGTGTTGGGAGTGCCTGTGGTGTGAATTCTGCACTCCCTGGAAAAGTCCAAAGAACAAAGTACGGCTTTGAAACACAAGGAGAAGGTGGGGGCTGTAGGTCCAGCCATCCATCTTTCTCCTCCTCAGAGGTGGGCGGCTGTTTGCTCTGGGAACACTGACGATATGACCATTAAATCATTTCAGAGTGGTGGAGCTGGGAGGTCCTCGCAAGGCCTCGCCTCACACCCGCCCTGCTCTGGCACAAAGACGGGTGTTATGCCTCAGACAGAGCAGCAGGCAGGCCACAGGAAAAAGCGCTCCCCATGCCAAATAGCTTTGCCCAGTCCTCCCCAGAGTGGGAAAGCAAGAAACGATCCATCAGCCTGGTTGTCTGGGAGTCCCAGAACTCCTCAAAACAGACCTATTAGCTGAAAGGATAAATATTTACTTGGAGTTCATCTGAATAGCCCAGAAAGGAGATTCTGTTTTTTGTCAGTAATAAAAAACACTCCCACCTAAGCCTGGATTTAGAGCTTTTTGTCTTTAAATCTTCCCTGCCTTGAACCACTCAAACTTCCTGTGAGAGACTAGATCAGGATTTCCTCATATCCTACTGAGCTAGTCGGGGAATGGGGTTGATAGAACACAAAGAGTATGCTGCAACAGGGAACTGTGTTTTCTTTACCGCACCAACTATGTGTGGCCTCCGCTCGGCTGCCAGTACACAGGTAACTGAAATATTTGCCCTTGGGAGAAAAGGCACAGAATGTTCTCTCAAAGTCCTCCAGCTAGTGAAATACGAGATTTTAGATAAACAGCTTTGGAGGGACCCATTTCCTGAGCTATGCTTTGATCACATGACAACAGCACCAGTGAAAACACTTTTGTTATCCTTTCAAGGGAGATGTTCCAGAAAGAACTCTTGCCTGGGTCAGGGAGGTGAGGATTTGGATGTGATCTGATCAGGGGAGGAAGGAGGAAGAGGCTGGGATGGAGGTGGGAGGAGATGAAATGGGAGGAGAAATAGAGAGGAAGGGATGAGATGGAGTAGAAGAGAATGGAAGGGGAATAGATGGGATGGGATAGAGGAATAGAGGGGAGGGGATAGGATCCAAGGGAAAGGGAGAGGGAAGGGACCCAGCTAGACCAGGGGTGTTTGTGTACTACAGCTTCCAGCCTACCTCTCCTTTTTATATCTCCCCACCTCCTTTCAGAATGCATGACTGAGCTGGAATAAATAGCTCGGAGTTGGGAAGCACAACCATAGCACAGGCCCACCTCCAAGCCTGGAGAAGGTAGACAATCAGAAAACATCCACCAATGAAAGAGTTTTCTCACACTTTCCATCATCTTGCTTCTCCTTCATTCTCTGAGCTTCAATTTCTCTATGCATTACGGAACCATAATGGTTACTCCCAGAGTTGTATGTTGCAGGTACATTTATATCTTCCTAGCACAGAGCCTGGTCACTGTAGAGGACCTGATAAATGTGAGGACATTTGGAATTGGAAGCTATATCATTTGGAATGGTGAGTCTGAAGTTACTGACTTTGTAAAAGAGGCCAAGCAAGTTTGCCGCAGGAAGACTACACATTCTTTGTTGGGGGGTGTGATATACCACAATAGCCTTCCAATGTCCCTGTTACCCAGGGATGTAGTCGTAGGCCATTTCATATCCTGAACACATAATCAGGTATTGTGAATGCAGCAATGAAGATAAATGGGAAAGTACTTTTTAATCCTTAATCTAACAACAATAAACAGAGGTGTCTTTCCTGGGACAGCAAAAACTGCTTTCATAATTCCCTGATGCTATCTGTGTAGATTTAATAGAAAAGTCTTAAGTGTTCAATGTGACTTTTAAATGAAACTAATAAATACCTGAAAGAAAGAATGAATAAATGACCAAAACAAAGTGCCAATAAGTTACTGAAGTAATTTGAGTTTCTAGTGTGTTCTCTAGCTCCTCCCCATCCTCAGAAGTCACTTTGTGTTCAGGTTTCTATGAGTAATGGGCAATATTAGCTACTTCACCAGTAGTTTTGAGTTTGGTCTATCATAGGTCATGAAGAGAAGCATTTGGGGAAGAGTTGCAGGCCCTGCACCTCTCTTTCTCTCATTGTAAATGCATTAAAAAAACACAATACTGCCATCAACTTCATGTCCACACCTATGTTCGTCCTATGGGGCTGGAAATTGGCATCCTCTACCCTGTGTGACTCCATGGATAGGTAGCTTTTCCACCTCTTCTCTTCCCTCCCCACAGTCAAACATAGTCCTAGAGAAAGAACTCAATCCAAGCTAGATTTGATGGGAAACAACATTGTGTCTGTCTGGACACTGATTGGGTACCCTTTGCCTTTTGATCCTAATGCCTGGTAGGAATAACAACTGAGTATGTTACTCTAATATATTTATATTATTAACCTATATTTAATAACATATAATCTTTATGTTATAATATATTTTATTAATACAAAAATTGGCTTACTCAAATCTTTCTTCATTTCTGTAGACTGATTATATACTTAGTTCCAAATCTTTTTTTAAATAAATATCAAGGGGAAAATTCCTGGCTCTTTCAGATTGTTCTCATTAAATGTTTTCATTTAAGTAGGTATTCATCAGTGCATAAACATTATATATGTGTTGAAGTCAGAGCCATAAACAACATATAATCTTTGTCCTGAAGAACATATAGTTAGCTAAGGACAAGAAATAAAAAGCTGAATATCAAAATGATACAGTGAAGTATTTGGAAGAAAAAGTATTAAGGAACTAAGAAAGCCAGGTAAGACAATCCCAGATGGCCAAACAATACTTCTTGGTAGACAGATAGAGTAATAGTCATCAGGAGATTATATTTTATTCTGCCTGCACACATAGGATGTCCCCTTTCACATTGACCATGGGCTTGGTCCTAGGATTTGCTTTGGTCAAGGGGACAGAACAAACTTAAAGTACATAGAGTTATAAACAACACTTGTGTACTGGGGCTTACCCTGTTTTGCTGTGGAAAATTTGGCTACTTCATAAAAAGCACATGCTTATCTCTAGGCTACCTCTGGTAGAGCCAGTACTCATGGCCATCCAGGTACCGTTGAGATGCCAATGACTGCATGTGCCGAAATGTTCCCGGGTGAGACCAGAAGACTTATCTAGCCAAGCACAGCCCCCAGATGCTGACCAAAAGTATCATGGACAAAGACAAAGGTTCTTGTTTGAAATCAGTATGTTCTCTTGCTATGAAGCAAGTTATAATTGACACAAAAAGAGATAGCCAGAAGTGGGCTTGTCATACAAAAACCCAACACAGGACTTATGGGTCTCAAGAATAGGCAATAGAGGATGAAGGAAAAGTAGCAAGAAAACTGTTGTCGATATCTTGTAAAACAGTGGACCAACATTTTGTAGGGTCTGGAAAGGTGCTAAAAGAAACTGCTCTAATGAACAATAAAACAGTTGATTTGTGTTGTATAACAGCGTCAAACTGAGTTAACACAGAAGAAGACAAAGAGTTGTGGGCCTTGCTAAGCTTATCGGGAAGAATGGTAGAAATCTTGATTGTTTTGTTTAGCTGCACATGATAAGATATAGGAGGAGAGAAATTACCTAAAGAAATATCTATTGAGATTGAAAGTAGGGCTCAGAGGACCTGTCATGGAAGCAAGAATTTCTGAGCTAGGTAATAAAACTAGTTCATAGTTTTGGTCTCTCAAGTTAACCTTGAATCTCTCCAGCTAACAATGGCTAGCTATGTAGTAAGAAATGTCCATGGATTAAAGATCAAATCAAGAGTGTGACTGTGCAATTCTTTGTTATGAGCCTTAAAATTTTTAAAATTGTACCTATTAGACCCTCTCAGCTGGACAAAACTTCTGAAAGTCTTAATGGCATGTTCTGATGAAAACCTGATCCCCAAACAGCTCTAAGTAAGTGTAGTTCCAGAAGGCTATGTCAAAAAAGAATTGTTGGTATGGATTTTGACTAATTCAGTGGATGTAATGTGATACATAGCAACCCCACAAAAGGTTTCAGAAAAGATATACTATCTGAGATTAAAGGAAATGGAGACTTCTTTCTGTCCTAGGTCCTTTTGGATAAGAGACAGGCTACAAAACATTTTTCTGTAGTGAAGTGCTACTCTTGGAAAATAGGAACCAAGTATTGTAGATAAAAAAGAATAGAAACAAATAGGATTCTAAAGAACCAGACCCAGTGAGCATGATTACAATACAAAAGTTATATTTTTATGGTTTCTATGAACCACTGACTATTCTTTTTGCCTCCCATTCCTTCCCATTTTGAACGAAAGTATCTGTTACAATGATGTGTTACTATTTCAGCTTTGCAAGACAGATATACAGATGGATAAAACTTGTCTTAGTTGTCTTGACAGAACTGTGTATTAAATAGGGTTCATCTTCAAGGAGTTCTACTCCAAGAGCTTCTGTTTCTTGACTAAATGCAGAGTATGATATCAGGGCCTTTAATTGTGATAGCAGATAATTGAGGGACCTTAGTATGTGGGACATAGACCTCTGGGTGCATTTGGTAGGGTCCTATGTATTAGAGCACCCTATGTTCATGCCCTTGAATTCTTCCCTGCCATTGTGATTCTGTGCTTGGCCAAGTGGTTTGTTATCACTTAGAGAATATTAGAAGACATGATGCAAACAATCACCAATGGATTGCTTGTACATTGGCATTGTGCTGTCTTGTTCACTGCTGGGGTCCCTGACTTATGTGAAGAATCCCAGGTTGACTTGTTGAGAATATATTGCTCCACTGGAAGGCCAGAGGATAAAATGGTGAAGACAAAAAGGTTGTTTTCAATGACTAGCCTCTGGATCATGTCGTTACTCAACAAGGTCGTGTGTGTCTTCTATGGTATGAAGGCACTGAAAGTGAGATAGGAAGTGTCAGTGGAGATAATGAGGTAAAGAGCATCATTCCAGAGAGAAGGAAGGAGCCCATGAAGTGGTTTAGGAAGCAGGGAGACTATGATGGTGATTCTGAGAGGATGTGGAAGATACCAGTGTCTGGACCTACATACATGATCATGCTATGAAATTAGTTTGGTGAGGCAGGAAAAACCAAATTATTCTAGATTTCTGTGTCCATTCGCTATGGCGGCAATATTGCTACATAGAAGAAACCCAGCCTGGAATTCATTGGCTTTAAAACCAATATTGCCCATCACACTTCTGCCATCAGCTTTTGGAATCAGCTGTTCTAACCTGGGCCCAGCCCTCCAGCTTTGCTTCAGGACACCAGTGAGTCTCAGTTTTGGCTTGTCACTGTGGTCTGAATTCTGGTCTTTTTGCATTTTTTTCACACTTAGGCCCAGGTTGAAAATGCAGAAGCTATCTTGCAGACTGTTTTTTAAAAAAGAAATTGTTTTGTTAAATTGTAATTTTAGAGGTAATGTACAGAGGGGTTACAGTTACATAAGTAAGATAAGGAATACATTCATTGTTGGACACCGTCACCCCTTCCCACACTCCTTTAGTGATGGCAAAGTTGCAAAGAGAAATCCAATGAGAAATACCAGCATATATCTGCCTGTATCTCCTCCACGAATACTTGTAGGCCAAAGCATGCTACATAGACAAGCCCCAAGGCATTCTGCTCACCAATAGTTATAGGTAAATCCATCCCACAAAAGCAAGTCATAGCATTCATAGCTGACTTGTTCTTGTAGCTAGATATAGAAACAATCCAAATGTCTATTAAATCCATTATGGATTTTAAAAATTCATACCCACACAAATGAATATTCTTTGGAAATAAAAAAATAAAAGACTGATACATAATACAGCATGCATTTAAAATCATGATGTTAAATGAAAGAAATTGGACACATATGCATTGAATGGTTGCATATGTTGGACACATGCTCATTGAAATTTCTAGAAGAGACAAATCTGTAGAGACACAAAGTATATCAATAGTTGTCCAGGGGTTGGAGCGAGGGAATGCTACAGACAAGCACAAGGACACTGGATGGATAGCAAGTTCTAAAACTGGATTTGGGAAATGATTGCACATCTACATTAATTTTTTGGAAATCATTGAGCTTTACTTCTAATAACTGAATTTTATGTTATATGAACTCTATCTTAATGCATGTATTCAAATACATTACTAAAAGAATGAATGACACCTCGGCATTGTACTTGTAATACTGTCACATTCGAAGTCACTATGAAATGACTGAATGAATACAACTTTAGCATATGTATAAATGTAGCCAACTACTGCATTTCTCTAAACAATTACTGAAGTTAAAAGTTTTTCTTTCAAAAATATCATAGTGACTTCTAGAATGATTGTGTTTAGTAGTTCTGTTTTGGCAGTAAAGGATAAACATTTTAAAATTTGTTCTTTGTGCTACTGCATTTTAAGTTACTGCACATGGCGAAAAAAATTGGCACACATCAAAACAGCTGCAATTAATGAAGCATGCCCTACTTATTGACTTTTCCTATAATATGTACAACAGAAACATGCTCTTATAAACAGGTCAAGAACTGCAAAATGTTCACTAATTGCTGGAATTTGTTCTTCTGTTTGGAATAAAAATGAATTTAACAATCAGAATAGCTATTCAAGAGGTAATATAAGCATGAAAGAGGGACCTCTGTTATTAGCGAATCTAGCAATTACCCTCAAATCAGAGCTTGTGTTTTACATGAATATCAACTGAGTTGGTTTGAGGAGGTGCAGCTGGAGAGGTGAAAACAGCTGCCTACTAGGATGCAAAATTCCTTTGGTTAGGAGAATGCACTAGCATTAATCCAAAAGCTCTAGGTTGAACTTAATTCCTTAAGTAGAAAAATGCCTAGCTCTCTCACAAGCCAACAGAAAGCCCTCCTCCCACTTCCCTTCCCGCTCCTAGAGAATGTGCCTGCTATGACTTCATCCCATTTATGAACTCTGCTAACTCAGTGTTTCCACGTTAAGAATCTCTACTGAAACTGGGTGGCTTTGATTGTGATCCTGTGCCAGGATGCACTTGGGAAATGGCTTCCTCTGTCTTCCCTTTCTATTGGAGACCTGGAAGCAAATTTAAAACAAAAAAATGAATGCAATAATTGAATCTCACTTAGAGCTTACCACATATCACAGGCAGTGGCTGTCAGCAAATACTTCACAAATATTCATACAGAACTTTTGTAAACCCCCTTTGCTCTGCTAGGGGTTATACTCTCATCTCAGTAAACAACTATCTTGGGAGAAATTCTGGCTGCAGAATTAAGGAGTTTATATAATCATTCGCTTCCCATAGTTTTGTGAAGTCTGTGCCATTACAGGGCACATTCAAGAGCTGGGGAACTTGAGGCTCATATTGCTTAGCAGCTTTATCAGAATTGCAAATAGACTGGGGAGACAGGAAACCCAAATCAAAATACTGATCATACTGTCTCACAGCTCTTTGGCTTTGGGCATGTGTCTTTTCTATGCAAGGTTTCAGAGTCCTCATCTATGGGGAGATTTAATTATACACATTTCTCTTTTTAATTTTTAATTAGCATTCATCAGGAGTTGGGGGGGGGAGTTATTGTGATAATTCCAAAGAAGCATACAGTGTACTTGGAGTAAGTGCACTCTATCATACTCTCATTCTTCCTTCTTCCCCCTTACCTCTGCTTAGTGTTTGGTAAGTCTCATTATGCTATTCTCATACATATACTCATATCCATACTCATGGTTCTTCAATCCTCTTCACTTCTTAGTATCCTTACCTTTCCCATCCTTGCATTTAAATAAGCGATAGGTCTGCCCGGGCAAAGGGCCACTTTTCTCCTTTCAAATCTGTGCATATATATATATCCCCTTCCCGCTTAGTTGTCCATGCAGGATGGCACCCTCTTTCCTAGAAGCCCCCCTCCCTACATTAACCCCAATCCCGCCAGACCTAGCCTCTTCTTCTCCTCCTCTTCTCTTCCTTCCCTTCCCCTCCTTTCCCTTTCCTTGCTCTCTCCACAGGCCTCCATCTCATGGGGGCCAGCACTAGGTTATCCCCTCAATAAACTCTTCTTGCTGAACCATGTGGCAATTTCCTTCGGATAAACCTTACAATAAGAAAGTCTTTTTTGATTCCACTCCATCATCTACAGTCCATTTCTCTTCCATTGGCACAAATGTTCCGTTGAGACATAATACATTTTGTCTCCAATTGTCCTCCAATTTCCTCTTGAGCCTGTTGAACTTGCACTTCTTGTCAATCACTCCAAGACTAATTGCTGGAGTTTACAGTGGGCTGCCTCTGCCTGACACATGCAGCCTCCTCTCTAGTTTCTGACCTTTCTCATCTGTTCTGCTACTGTTTAATTAGGTAAATTGTGAGCCAGATCAGATCAGTTCTCCCTCAACACCCCTGATGGTTCCTGTCCCTGGCAAAAGAGTAATAAAATCTCACAATGATCTACAAGATTCTGCTCCCTGTAACATCCTTTCCGATCACTCATTCCAGAGTCACCTCTATTTTTAGACTGTGAGGGAAGGAAAGTTAGGTAGATAGGAGAACATAATGCAATGTGTGGTAGACAAGATGGAACCCATCACGGCTTTCTCACAGTGCCTTGGGCTTCTGCTCAAAATGGTGTACTTCTTTCGTATAATGTCCAGAGTTCTTGCTCAAATCATCAGTAACAAGGTAAAGCATCAGGAAGGGGGTAATGGCTGGTGCAAGATCAGTCATGACCAATAGGACTTCTTCTGGCCTTATACCCAATGGCAGAGACTAAAGAAGACACAATTCACCAGATGGGCCTTAACTGAACCAATGTGTCTAGGGGTAAGAGTGAATTAATAAAGCATAAAAGTCACCTTCATGGGGTGACTTTTGCTTCACTATTTCTCCACCTCTTGAATTTTCACCTGGTGGAGGAGGGGACTCACAAACCTAGATGCCATCAATTTCACTGGCATCCTACTATTCCTAAAAGAGTCCAGGGATATTTTCCCTCCTTTCTCTATTAAAGATTTGGTGCCCTGCACTTACTCAATTCTTATTCAATTCTCAGTGAAGACTTCCTCTCCGAGCATCTAATTATTTCATCTGCAACCTTATTCCTACCCCTCCTACAAACCTCTCCCATACAAAATCTTTATCTTTTCTCTTGGTTTTATTTTCTTCCAAAATACTTATTCTTTTGTGTACTGTATCTCTCCTCTGACTATACATGTGAGCAGTGTAGGAACAGGATTTTGGATGCTTTTACTCATTGTTAAATCTTCAATACATAGAAAAGCCTGGTATAAAATAATGTTCAACAAGTATTTATTACATACTACCATTAGGCCTTTAGCACACATTTGTAGTACATATTAAGTACTTGATAAATGGTAGAGTCTAATATTTTTCATGCATATTAAATGACTAGAAGACATTAAGCATAAAACACAATGAAAATAACTGCTATGAATTTCTACAATGCTATTTTGGTTTTTGTTTACAACATCCCCAACATGTAGCTATGATTTAAGTTCATCGCTACACTAATTTCTGAAAATAAATTCTATAAATGAGAGAAGCATGAATAGAGTCACTTCAAAATATTTTCTCATTTGGTACTGAAATTTCCAATAATCTTCTGCTTCATAGAATCTCTTTACTCAGTGTGTATTTCTGCCTCACATGCTCAATGCCCCTCCATTCTTAGTTCTTCCCCCATTCCTTCCCATGTGTGGGGAACATGAACTACTTTAGTGCTGGGCTGTGAAACCATTGCTCTTTATCACTTCTGCACATTTTCTCTCCAAGATGTCTTTTGTTTCAGTGACAACATCACATATTTTACTGATGTCTCCAGCTTAGCCAAGCTTCTGGGTTTCCTTCCTTTCCAATTCCAGTGCTTTAAACCTGTACCTTAACCAACAGATAGTGGGTAGAATAGCAGAGTATAGAAAGAAAAGACAACTGAGTGGGAAAGAAAGAGACACATACTTGCTGAACTTTGCCTTGTGCCATGAAGTAGGCAAAATACAGTGGCAAAAAATCTGCTCCCAAAGTTCAAGTTCCTAGGTGCAGAAATCAACTTTACCACTTACCATGTGGGCTGAAGCAAATGACTTCAATTTTCAGAGATTATCTTTCCCTAGTTTATGAAAGCTATTGTAAAGTCTGCTTTAAAGGGATTTCAGAAAGATTAAAGTGGTACCCTAAACAACAGTGCTTGAGGTGCCTTAAGCAAATGGTGCATGGTCGATGGCTAAATGATGGCTGTTATTGCACATGATATTCAGCTTACATATCACAACTACCATGTGCATTAAGCAGCATTATCATCAGCTGAGGACCCCAAATGACAGAGAGGCAAACAGGTGGCAGAAGTCACCAAAAGGTCCAGGCATCATAGATCTTGTTCTTTTACCACTATGAAAATACTTATTGCTCATATTGCTGTCATTTCCTACCAGATAATGTCCCTTTTCTACTTTATAGAAAATCCATTGCTTTATTTTTTTGTATTAATGCATTAAAATACTGTGTCATAAGAAAAGCAAATAAACAACTATTGGACTGAAATTCAAGGGAAAAGAGTTGTAAGTTTTAATTAATGATGAGTATAGATACTGGCATGATTAATGTAAGCAAACCAATCATAGCCCTAAATTCCAGTAGCTAGATTTTGCATCTCGTTTCTTTTGACAAAACAAAGTAAGCCAACTTGATGTGCACCAAGTAGCACATCAGCTACCTATCTCTATAAAAATACATTTGGTTTTTCTAAAAATCTGTTGACCATTTAATATAAAACAGGTCTTGGTAACCCTACTTGTCATTTGGTTTTCAATTTTCAAAGAAGAGATGAGGATAAAAGAAAAATGACAATCACTAGATATTCCATGTCAATAATGCATAGAACGATCTTGCAATCATTTCCCTTATTGCAGGCAAAGAATCTGAAACTCTGTGAGACTGAAGAACATTCCTACTCTTCTCCAGTCAAGGGTGAACTTCAAACTTTCTTCCATGGATTCATTGTAGGCAGAACGTTGGATTTAGAGTCATGAGGGTCATGTTTACATATTTTTAAGGCCTCCTCTGAGATTTTAGCAATTCAAGTAACCTTGCTGAGCTGGCATTCCCTCATTTGCAAATGGGGGCAAAGCATGGCTATTTGTCTCTCCAGGTCTCTTCCAGCTCTATGCAAATGTATTTTTTTATACCACGAATGTCACTGGAAGCCCTTATTACTGTCTAGCTCACTCATGTACGAAGCTGCATTATCTTCATTTCTAACAGAGTCCTTCTGGTAAGTCAGCGAAGCTGACAATCACAGGGAATGAACTATTTATCTCTGCAGTTATGTTTGACTAATTTCCTTTTTCTGGGGAGAATTGGAGAAGGAGGCCCCTGGAATCATCTTTAGCTCTCTGGTGAACAGCTAATTTGAAACCACAGGGTGCTCTCTGAGAAAGTACAGACTTGCATCTGATAACCATTTTATGGGAATGTGCCTTGGCCCTTTAGTTGTGGTTCCCCACAAAATGCCATGATGAGTGACATGCTTCTAGCAGATGAAAGCTCCAAGGGGGTCTGTGCCAGAGACCTCTGACTACATCACTCGGCATTTGCTGATTTCGGCCGATTTTCTCTATAAATGAATGTCACTGGCCCAGGCTTTCATTTGAATCTCTGGCATTCGAATGAAATTCACATGTGGTCAGATGGAAATGCTATCTCTTACATGATGTAAAGTACACTGAGAGAATTGGATTCCAGTATTGGGTTCCAGTATTTTCAAACCATATAGGCAAGCTTTCCCGTTTTGTTTTTTTGTTGTTGTTTCAATTTTTCAGAAAGGTATTATCTTAGCGATTGTCAGCACCTCCATTAGCACTGGGTTCTTGGTTCTGGTCTGTCTCAATTGAGATGGAGGATAGAGAAGGAAAGCCAAAATTAAAAAAGGACAAAGAATGGAATGATAGTTGCCACACTGAAGAAATACAGTGTATACCCCCCCCACATACACACACACACACACAC
Organism: Dipodomys merriami; assembly: GCF_024711535.1. Classification (NCBI taxonomy): domain Eukaryota; kingdom Metazoa; phylum Chordata; class Mammalia; order Rodentia; family Heteromyidae; genus Dipodomys; species Dipodomys merriami. The sequence goes on from NW_027205603.1 coordinate 85,312,228, forward strand.
ATACACACACACACACACACACATACACACACACACACATACACACACATACATACATACACACAATGTTGAAGCCTCATTTGCATCCCAGTTCTGTCACTTGTAAGTCTCAGGACATCGTGGAACCTCACTTCACATCTGCAAATTTATAAAATATGAAAATAAATGGTAGCACAAGGTTCTTGTCAGGTTTGTACAAAGGCTCCTGAGATGATATAATCTTCCTTATTTCTTCACCATTTTCCTTTCTTCTAGCTCCTAAGGGACTTGAATTTCTCATTTAACAAAAGATTATCATTTTTAAAAATTTTCAGCCTATCAATGGATGTAATATGCTAGCTGCCAGGAAACTGAAGACTAAAGAAACAGGTCCTTTATGTTCACAATTATGAGAAAGGTATCCCAAGTCTAGTTCTCTTAGAGAAGGTATTTGTGAGTGCTGAGTGGCACTGAATAAAGCGTGTTTGGGTCCCATCCAAGAGAATGAAGAGACAGCACTAACATAACCACAGACACAGGAGAGCCCACGATGTCTTCGGGACCACTTCTACAAAACCAAGTCCATCATTAGTTGGTCAGGTGTGTGGCAACTTTGCCTTTTGTAGTGAAGATGTCCTAAGGTTGTACAATATCATCTCTGTGCTTTCTTAACATACTGTCTCCCTATGATGCAAATCCAAGTAATATTTAGTGAGTAGGCTTGAAAGGAAAATGTGATTTAGATGATAGGTGTTACAAGATTCCAGGAGGAGTAATTTGCTCCCTTCTAGAGGTTTCAGAGGGATTTTAAATGGACTAGTGAAGAATCAAAAGGATTGCTTTTCCAGTTAATTTGGGGGTAGTTAGAAGTCAAATTAGAGCAAAGAGCAAATGTACTTTTTGAAAGTTATTTTATGGTTCATTAATAGGACAGGGTATTTCATCATGAAAATTTCATAGATGCATACAGCGTACTTTGAACTCCATTGTATTCATGTCACCTCTCCCTTTCTCCTCCCACCCTTTCCCAGCAATATTTGGTGCCTTTCACTATGTTTTGTTCATAGAATGAAAGTTGACACATTCCAAACTTTCACCCTTTCACCCACTCTCCAAGTATACTTTGTCACCCTCTGCTGTGTGCAGCCTATACGCTGAGATTTTTTTATTTTCTCCCACAAAACCTCATTTGTGTCTGCTCTCAGATTTTTCTTTTTCACTCTTTAATAAATTAATTGTATGAGACACAAGCCAGAAGCCCAAACACCTACAAAAATCATGCCAAAAATCAGCTAATTAATTGTATAAAGATTTCCACTTTGAAATTTACAACATGTAGGTAATGTATTTTGAACAAATTCACCCCTTGCATGTTGCTTCTCCGAGCATTCTGAATGCAATTCCTAAAATAAGTAAATAAATAAATGCAATTCCTTCACCTATAATAAAGGCACGCACATCTTTTGAATGACTCTCCATACATCACTGATGTTAGAAGTTACTTGTCTGCAGTAGCTTTCACTTATACACCGTCTATTTGTCCATAATGTTTTAATTTATACGTGGTATCATAACACATTTCAGTATGCTCTTAATATGTATTTAATTTATTAACACCGGCCCCCTGCCAGAATTAATTGAAATATGAAGGTAGCAGTCCGACAGTATTATTTTGTAATTGGGTGTGTTGAATGCTCTGAAGAAACCTCTAAAGATAGAAAACTGCTCTTGCCGAAAAACTGCAAAAAATTCAATGTTATATGGTTATATATTTTTTACCTTCGTAAAAATCTCGAATAACATCATACTGTGAAGATTCATAAAGTATTGTATAACACTTACATTTGCAAGGAAAATTGAATACTCTAGAAAAATGTATTGAATGACCTCAAAATGTCCCTGAAGAAAATGGGGTCACTGAGATCAAAGATGTATGTACAAAGTTTATAGATTTTTTTAAGTGAATCAATTGAATAGGGAATATAATCATTTCAAATTAGTAGATTATTTTTATAGCATGTGGTATAAATATTTATATGTAATAAATCATTAGGGTTAATTCTATGAATAGAATTAGGAACTTCTAAATACCTTAAACCTCATGTACTTAATATATTTAATTACCTCCAAATATTGTTGAAACTATGTCAATGGGAAAATAGGAGTTTGCCTTTCATTCTGGTCTGGCACCAATGATAAAGCTGCCTGCAATAAAATGTGATGAAGGAACTATATGCAGTGGCTCATGCCTCCAATCCCAGTCACTCAGAAGGTGAAGAGCAGGCAGATCGCTGCTCAATGCCAGCCCAGGTCCACGTAAAAACATCTTCATCCCAACCAATAAACTGGGTTTGATGGTATGTGCCTCTCAACTATAAGGAAGCACAGGTAGGAAGATCACAATCAGAGGCTGGGCCTGGGCAAAATGCAAAACCCTATCCAAAAAAATAACTAGAGCAAAAGAGTTGGTAGCATGGTTCAAGATGTAGAACAACTTTATAGGAAGCAAGAGGACCTGAGTTCAAACGCCAGTAACACTAAAAATAATTTTTAAAGAAATGTAATGCAATCTGTGGAATTATTTCCCTAATAATACAAAATCTGACAGTGATTTAAGAAATTCATGAAGGCTGTAACAGGTTAGTGTCAGATCCTGTATTAAAAATAGAATTACTTGAGGGTCTGGGAATGTGGTTTAGTGGTAGAATGCTTGCCTAGCATGCATGACGCCCTGGATTCCTCAGTATACCACATACACAGAAAAAGCTGGAAGTGGTGCTGTGGCTCAAGTGGTAGAGTGCTAGCCTTGAGCACAGAGAGGCTCAGGGACAGAGCCCCAAGCCCTGACTTCAAGCCCCAGGACAGACAAAAAAATACAATTTACTTGAATCTAAAACCCTTGATTGGCCCGGCACCAGTGGCTCACACCTGTAATCCTACCTACTCAGGAGGCTGAGATCTGAGTATCGTGGTTCAAACCCAGCCTGGACATGAAAGTCCATGAGACTCTTATCTCCAATAAACCACCAGAAAACCGGAAGTGGCCCTGTGGATCAAGTGGTAAAGTGCTAGCCTTGAGCTGAAGAGCTGAAGGATAACACCCAGGCTCAGAGTTCAAGCCCCACAACAGACTAAATAAATAAATAAATGAATATAAAAAATAAAACCCTTGATTGTTCTCAATTCTATTCTTCTTTTCCCAGAAAACAAAATGTGTATATGTGTGAACACACAGATAATCCAAAATGTTTATCAAATAGAAGGTCACAGGCATACCTCTCAGAAAGGATCCCTAACTAGTGAACATGAGGTAATATGTAAATATGTAGTACAGCCGTATCATATTCCCTGAATCGATATCAGAGAGGTGTGTGTGTGTGTGTGTGTGTGTGTGTGTGTGTGTGTGTGTGTGTGTGTTGCCAGTTGACATTTTAGATATCTTTCTTCTACTTGATGGACTTCAATTCAGTTTTAAAGATCAAAGCCTTTGTCATCAACTGGGAAGCTACCATATACCTACCACACAAACTGTGCTTGGTATTTAAGCTATTACAGATGTTTCAGTTATACACAATGCACTCCTTTGGAGACACTATATGAGTGCAAATTTAGCTCTGCCCTCCAAGTGTCTTCTACATCCAGCATTAAGTGGTTCTCCATGGTTAAGTCACAGTTAGTCGACTGTCTTAATAAGCCTGTCTTCATTGTCTTCCACAGTCAGTCCCTTTGTTTCCATATGTTGCATCTGCCTGGGTGCAACTCCTGTTGCATGAACTCAATGTTCTGCTATGATACTCTGAGGGTTAAGTTGAATTGTTCTCTTAGCTGAAATAACTTTTTCATTCGTTTTCTGGGTCAGTTGCTGGTCTAAGTATCTGTATCCTTCTGAAGTGATAGTATTAGGGGGTCAGCTATGGGAAGTGAACAGTCCAAGGAAGAATTACCCTCATGACTGAAATTAACATTTTCATTTTTTAAAAAAGACATCACAGAGTTAGCTAGCTTTTCTGTGCTGTGATGGCACACATTAAAAAAATGTTGAAGGAGGCTATGTGTTTCTTTGCTGCTTTTAGTAAAATGTGAAAATGAAGAAATGATTTAAGTGTATGAAACTGTTAATCAAAACAAAAGGAAAACTTAAAAAAAAAGATTCAGAAACCTTTATTCTTGCCTTATTGAAGGTAGCCTCTGTGAATCAGGAAGGAAACTTCACCAGACAACAAATCTATTTCAATATATGTACAACTGAGTGAAATGAATTGTTGAGTATAAGTTGCCAGTTCTGTTTTAGACACCAAAACGAACCAAAACAGCCACTTAGTATCTATCAATAGTGACGTGGTATTGTAGCAAATATTGCTGTGTAAAAGGTTTTGGAATTAAGTCGTAAGTAGAGGTTGGAAGAATTTTGAGGTCCATGATAGAAATCTTCTACAATGATCTGATCCGACCTTAACAGGTCATTCTGGCCGGAGCTTAGTAAGAAAAGAAAGGGCTGTGAGGGGAAGAGGAAGACTTCCCAATGGTTTTGGTAAATATCTAGGCAATCCTGAACTGATTTCTTGAGGTAATATGATAGAAAAGACCATTCCATGAGGTCTTGGACTGAAATAAGAAACATGTTGTAGAGCCAAGAAGGAACAGGGCCAGCTTGTTTCCAAATGGCAAAATTTAGCAGAATTAGGCTCAGCCTCTAAAGTAGAACTTGCCTACAGTGAAATTAATTATTGACAGAGGGAATAAATAAGCAAAGTGTTGAAGATATGGCCTGGTTTCTCTCAACCACTAATAAGAGGTGAGAAGAAAGAAATTACTTACATGTAAAAATATTTAACCTGCCAGGTGCCCGTGGCTCATGCCTGTAATCCTAGCTACTCAGGAGGCTGAGATCTGAGGATCACGGTTCAAAGCCGGCTAGGGAAGGAAAGTCCATGAGACTCTTATCTCCAATAAAGTACTAGAAAACAGGAAGTGGTGCTGTGGCTCAAGTGGTAGAGCGCTTGCCTTGAGCTGAAGAGCTGAGGGACAGTGCCCAAGGCCAGAGTTCAAGCCCCACGACCACCAAAAAAAAGAAAGAAAGAAAGAAAGAAAGACATATTTAACCTACCCATATTGAAAAAAAAAATTAAGGAAGTCTGTTCAGGAGAGAACTCAAGAGTCTGGCCAACTCACCATATTGGTCATCTAAATAGAAGTCAAGATCAAATGTCTTAGATAATGTATGAATCTTCCCCCACCCCCACCCCCCAACACACACATACACTTCATAGCAACTCAGAGATCACCCCCCCCCCGCCCCCAACACACACATACACTTCATAGCAACCACAGGTTGTCAGAGGGGAAACCAAGTGGGCCTGGAGCTCGGCAACACCGCAGCTAGGACACAGGCTGTGCTTTGAACTCTGGTGCTGTTATTCAGCCACAGGAGCTGCGGATCCCACGCGACCAGGTACAAGGTGAGCCACAGGGGCTGTCCCTTCAGAACTCAGGCACTGCACAGAATCAATGTGGTGCAACCTCTGCTAGCTCACAGATGTGCAAGCCATACAAGCCATGGGGCATGGCTACCGCTGCCTGCATTTCAGTGTAGGATGCTACCATCTATCAACAAGGAAAGAGGGGACATCACTGCACACACTACATGGCTACGATTTTCATTGTAATTGATTTTTTTTTTTTTTGGATTGGTCAAGGACCTGAACTCTGGGCCCGGGCGCTGTCCCTCAGCTCTTCAGCTCAAGGCTAGCGCTCTACCACTTGAGCCACAGCGCCACTTCTGGCTTTTTCTGCTTATGTGGTGCTGAGGAATCGAACCCAGGGCCTCATGCATTCAAGGCAAGCACTCTACCACTGAACCACTTTCCCAGCCCCCATAATTGATTCTTTTTTAAAACTTCATAAAATACCCTTTAAAAACTTCATCCAAGTCCCCATGGCTCATGCCTGAAATCTTAGCCACTTTTGTGGCTGAGATAGAGAAGATTGAGAGTGGAGGCCAAATGGTGGCACAAAAGTTGGTAAGATCCATTCACACCCAAGAGATGGATGCTTGGGTATGCACTTGGCACTCTAAGTTCATGGGAAACTTAAATATGTGGCTCAAGTCCAGGTGTTCATGTAATCAGAAAGTAGTACCTTCTCTAAAAAAAAATACAATAAAAAGCAGTATGTCTCAGAGGCAGAGCACCTGCCTAGCAAGTGTGAGGGCCTTCAGACCTTAGCACCATCAAAAATTTCTTGAGATCTTTATTTACATCAATTTCTATGCATGGAAGTTTTGGTCCGGTATTATATATCTTTGCCCCCAAATTTTCTGTTACTATTTCTCTTTGTGAAAGTTACTAACAATTATTTCTCACAGCTTTAGTGTTTTAAAAGTAAACAAAGTAGTTTATATAAACAAATTTAATATAATGATACAGACATATTATTTACCTCTCTTTTTTCCTAGTGTTTTAAAGATGCCATTCCATTGTCTTCTGACCTTCATAATTTAAATGAATTGGCTATAATTCATCTGTTGTCACTTTGTATTTTTAGTGTATTTTTTTCTTCTGATTTCCTTCAGAACTTTTAGTATGTGTCTACAGGTTCTCTCTCCCTCTCTCTCTCCTTCTCTCTCTCTCTCTTATCCTCTCTCTCTTTCTTCCTTTCTTTGGCTGTCCTTCTTGATGCAATGTAGCCTCTTAGATCAGAAAGTTTATGCATGAAAGTTTATGAAATTATTTAATGATTTCAGAAAACAATTATCTTTTTCATTTTCCCTTCTTGAATTCTAATTATTTTCATATTGGTCTCTTCTTTATGTTTATTCTTCTCTTTTACATTTTCTTGTTATACTTCTGTTTGGATTATTTCTCTTGGTTTATCTTGTAGAATAATTCTTTCCCTGATCATACTGAGTCTACAGGTGAGACCTATCAGAAGTTTTCCTTATTGGTTTGAGTCCTAGAAGTTTTATTTGACACAAGATGATAGTTTCCATAACCATTGAAGTTTCCCATCTGTTCATGTGTATTGTTCATGTTTTCTTTTAGAAATTTAAATGTATTCAATCACTATTATTTCCAATTGCCTGTTAGATAGCTTCAACATCTGGTTTATTACTCAACTTGGTTTTGTTAGTTACTTTATCTCTTGAGTTTTTTTTCTTGTTTTACCTTATGACTCTCAATTTTTGAATGAACAAAGTACTTTATGTGTAAAACACTGTAGACTTAAGTCCTAATAGTAACAGCATCTCCTTGACTGTTGGTTCTCAACAGTTCCATGTACTCATACTAACTCACACTGCCACTTAGATGATACTCAGTGTCTTTTTCATCCCATACTTTGCCACTAATAAATTAGTATTTGTCTTACACCTCTTATGAAGGATTTGTCTTTTCTTGTATTTCTGTCTGTATATTTCTGTCTGTGTCTGTGTGGCTGAACTCTAGCTTTTAAGTCTTACTGTGATAAAGAGAAGTTATGATTTTGTATTCTACCCATACCTTTACTTTTCATTAAGGTAGGCTCAGCAATATTCTTTCCAGTTTCCTACAGATTAGGTGGAAATAGATCTCTATTCTTTCCTTAAAATTTCTAGACGAACCCATGATATTTCAACAACTACCCTACATGCTGAGTAGCTAGTTAAAACCTCCTCTATTTAAGAAACTCATAGGTCAGGGGGAAAATAAGCATGTTTTGTGTTTTAATTCAACTTAGCAAATACCATTAAGGAAATATGAGTAGACTATGAAAGTACAGGGTACAGCCAGGAATTCTTTACAGAATGCATAAAATGAGTGAAAAACAGTACATCTGAGTTGAACAATAAAGCACAATTCTTAGATGTTCCATGTAATATGCAGAAGGGAATTTTAGGCAGAAAAAAGTAATTTGTGAAAATAAAGAACTGTGAAGTGTCCTTGATGGCCACAGATTATTATCAATATTGTCAATTTAGTATGGAAGGAACATGGGATGCCTGGGTAAGAAAAGAATGTGTGTTGACTGGAGGTCATGTATCAAATAGTCATACACACACACACACACACACACACACACACACACACACACACACACACACACACGGGGGGGGACACTGGCACATATTGGGTAGATGCAAGTATATCTAAGTTGAGGGTCACATTTTCCTACGTGGATCAGTCATTCTTATTTTATATCAAGGGTTCTTCATGCTCTCGGCTCCCTCTCTTTATGTAGTAATAACCGTCTACTCCTCTGTCCACTGAAATTTTTAAACAAGTTTATAACACACGAAAACCAGGATTTGTGGCTTCTGATGAATGATAGAAGATGTAGACCTTCTGGCTGAGATTCTTGAATAGTAATTATGGCCTGGAACTGAGGAGCAATTGCATCCTTTAAGGTCATGTGTTCTTGCTCTCTCTATCTGGCCTTCTTCACCAGTCTGTTTGATGACCCTAATCTCTATAGTATGTAGTTTCCTATCTTTGCTGTTATCTTCAAAAGCTCCTCCCTCTTCTCTGGCTTTTTCCAGCTCCCAAGTGGGTTTTTAAGCCTGGGCTGTTTTTAAATGTTCAAGATAAAAGTGACATCTCACAAGTTATAATTTACAGAACACACTCACCTTCATGGTTGTGTCACTCACCTAAGGAGGTACTTGTGAGCATGTGTTATTATGTGGGCAGACACTGAGGCCTAAAACAGTGCAATGAACACTGACATTCAGCTAAAAAGTCATACTTTTCTCACTTTCTTCCAGACTGTTTCCTCTGTGATACCAAGTTTCCCATTTCCAAGCTATTCTTTATATAACTCAACAATCATCCTGTGGTTCCTTCTCTTCCACGGCCTCACCTCACCGCCTCTCTCCAGGTTTCCACACATTTTTGGTTTCCTTTTTCTGTCTTTTTCACTAACTTGAGGTAGCCTGGAATGACAAGAATGCAAGTTGTTTTTAGTGGTTTAGACATTTTTGCTCCCCTCCCCCTCCAAAACCAACAAAAGCTGCTGAGTTTATAGATTCAAAAGTAGAATTTCGACCCATAATTATAGCTGTGAAATTGAGGATTTCTTTTCTTTTCATAGGCTTATCATCTTCACAGTCAAAATCTAAATTCCCAACCCTCTTTTCCAGAATTCTCAATGTGAAAACTACAGACTGCATGCCTAATAACCACTATGCGCATAAAGGAAATCAAGTGACATATTATTTCAGTGTCTTTCCAAACATTCCCAGAGGAAGCTGTGAACATTACCTTTTTGAGCAAGACCAGTTTTTAAGATTGAAAAACAAAAATTTAGCCACCCAGAGGAAAGTTCATGAATGCACACAAAATCAACTCAAATATGAATAATGCAAGGATTTGCCATTTATGTAGAATAAGAATGGCTTATCTTTTAAAACATCATTATTTATGAATTTGACTTTAGCTGTTTTGTGATTAAATCTGTTTTCCTGGCCAAATCCTTGTGACATGAAAAATGGAAAGAAATTTATCTCTAGTTTGATACTGCCAAGGAGAAAGATTTGACCTCCTGAGCGTAGGGAAAGCACATGTAGGAATCCAGGTTGCTTTTCACAGCTACCCTTTCATGTCAGCCTTATTCTTCCACTTCACTGGGGAAAATTTTCTGTTGCAGGCAATCACTGCATGATAGAGACTAAAATAAGGATTAAGCCTCCTCTTTCAACCTTAAGAACTGTAAGCAAGTAAAGTCTATAAAGCAAGGATGTGCATCAAGCAAAATCCTTCAGGGATTTATAGTTTATTAATAATTTGTTTTGTGTTTGGTTTTGCTTCATTCAGAGGTAAGGAAGAGCTGGTGGCATTTTCTTCACTTAGAATGGTGTGAGTATGCTGAGTAAATAAAATAAATACAGATGTGTATGGCAGCGTCTGGTGTCTTTTCCTTCTCATCTCATCACCTCCGTGATGTTTTCACTCTCTTTGCTGGAGTTTTGCTAAGCGTCCAGGAAATCAGGCCAAGCTGTGATATCAGATTGAATTCTTCTTATGTATTGAATGGGTACCTTATCTCAAGCTAGTAATAAGGATTGCACTGGTAATAATAGTCCAGACAGGGATTCACAGGAAGACCCACAGTGAATATCCTCTTAGCGTTCACTCAGAAACTGCTGGACAGAGTGCGTCTTTTTCCTTTGTTCTGACTTATTTTTGAACTCAGAGCCTTAGATTCTCACATCGCCTTTTGTTTTTCTTTTGCTTGTGGATGATATTCTACCACTTGAATGATGCCTCCATTCTGGCATCTTGCTGATTATATGAAGATGGACTCTCACAGTTTTTTTTCTGACTGGGCTGGCTTTGAATCTTCAGATCTCTTCCCCCTGAATAACTATGGTTACTGACAAGAGCCTCTAGCACCTGAATAGTGTTTTTCACTGGCTGGTAACTGGAAACTGCCCTCAGTCTCTTGCCACATGTATCTCTCCAACATAACAGCCTTCTTTACCAAAGAGAGGAAGAGAATCAGCCAGGAAGATGGAAGTGATAACCGATTATAACCAAATCACAAAAGCACAACACTGAAATCTTATCATCTTTGTCATATTCTATTAGTTACAAACAAGACACCAGCAAAGTTGACCCATTCTTTAAATTACATCAAAATATGAGCACCAGGAGTTAGACATTACTGGGGATTATTTGAAGTTTGTGCACAAATACCTAAAATGCACATTCAATATCACACAATTAATATGCATATTGAATATTACATAGCTGAAATCCCTGTTGAATGTGCGAATGATTAAGGGAATACAAACATTAAGCCAGTACTGAGGGAGGGCCCTTGTCACAGCATTATAAAACCTGGATTTGAAGATCATTTAAAAAATCCTTACTAGCTGTTTGAATTTGGGCAAGTTAATTGCTACCACTCAGCCTATTTCCTCACTCATTAAATGGATTTTTAAAGTGTTGTTTCTATTGGGTATTATTCACTTCTACTTCAATAGAGTTTGCTTTTCTCTTGTGCTTCTATATTTAGGAACAGTGGTAAGGATAGAGTGGAAATAAGAATAGGCCTGGTCACTCAAAGGCCTGAGTGATTGCTTCAGGATAAAACATAAGATCTATTATAGGCCAGGTACTGGTGGCTCACACCTGTAATCTTAGCTACTCAGACAGGAGGCTGAGGTCTGAGGATCGTGGTTTAAAGCCAGCCCGAGTAGGAAAGTCCATGAAACTCTTATCCCCAATAAACTACCAGAAAACTGGAAGTGGTACCCTGGCTCAAGTGGTAGAGCTTTAGCCTTGAGCTGAAGAACTCAGGGACAGCACCCAGGCCCAGAGTTCAAGCTCCACAATAGACAAAAACAAAAAAACAAACAAAAAAATTGTAGGTCCATGAGAAAGAAGTATGGGACTTTTCCTAAAATATTAGGAAACGCCGAGCCTTTTGTAATGATGAAGCTGAGAATAAAACCTTGGAGTTGCCTATGACTCCCTGGGTACTTGGTTGGAAAAGCCTGTATAAGAACAAATAACACAAAAATTCAATACTGAGTTACAGAGAATGAGATGATTCCTCAATACACCAAAAACCTGGATCCAACCTTTCCTGAGGTCAACCAACCTTGATTCTCTAATGGTGATGTGCACCATACCATTTCTGACTAAACCTCTTTGGGTTGGGCTTTGGGCCACTGCCTGGTTCTCACACAATCTAAAGCTCTCCACAACACACAGCTAACCTTCAGTAATTGCAGGCTGACTATGGCATGGAAGAACAATTTGGGCATGATTAGCATTGAGACCCGGGGACAGGGAGTCAGAGCATCTCTGCTCCCCCCCCCCCATCCCCAGCTTCCTCAACCTGAATGTTCTGTGGTTGGCTGCTGCCCAGGACACCTCTTTGAGGCATCTCCTTTGAACTTAGGTCCAAAATATTCAGGGATGGCTTGAGCTGCACTCTTCTGTTCATTCATGGCATTCCCCCAGCTCTCTGCTGTGTAGGTGGGCTGAGCTCATAAAACTCTATCTCTCAGAAGCCTCAGGCACAGGAAGTTGGCTCATACAAGTTCCAAAAGAAAAGAATAAAAAAAATCACCCAGCATATAAGACCCAGAGCAGGAAGCAAAACTAATGAAGGAATGTCCTCAGCTTTCACAGGAAATTATTTTCACTCTGCCTCTATAAAAAGTAACAGATTTGACCCATCATCCCTCCCCACCTCCTTCTCAGCAAGCCTGCAGATAGCACCAATGGTGGAGTAGGGGGCCAGACTGAGTCAATGAAAGACAGACCACTTCTCATAAAAACACTCATCAGAAGCCATTGGTCACAGCCAGAGGCTGCCAAGAGTATTTAAGTCTACTGAGGTGCTGAATTGGACAATTTTAACTGCAGAAATCCATAGCTGTTGTTAGTGATTATAGAAATGAAGCATCTCTCTCTGATAAGCAACTAGACCCTGGGAAGAAAAATGATATTCTGGCTGCTTTTCTCAGTATATTGTGACTACCAAAGGGAGTTTAGTTATTTTGTGCTAACACTTTGATTCTATATCCATGCTGTTTGGGGGATTGGAAGGTAAAGAAAGGCTAGAAGAGAGCCAAGGTGCATAGATTCCGAGGTGCAGGTCTCAGCTCAAATCCACTGAGCACTGGTTCATTGGCTTTTTTGTAAACTCAGAATATAGTCTGCTGTCATCCACCATTCCTGTTGTCCCCTCCTCCCGCCCACACCTCTGGGTATTGCAAATAGCCTGGATCCATAACCCCTAAGCGATGAAAAAACAAGTTCAAATTCAAGGTCCAGTCCAGCAAGGATCAAAGCGTCACAATGAACTGAGGGCCAAGGTGATAGATGACCTATAGTCAGTACACAGGCAGTCACTGAAGTGAAACCCAAACTTGGGGGGAAATCTCATGCTTTCTACTCGGTGTTTCTCTGAGATCTAAGAAACAGGGCCCCTTTTCCATTTTCTTTTTCACTCTATCTCCATTGTCTAGCACATTAGTTGGCAAGCATCTGTTGATAATGTAAATAAAAAACTGAATGAATAAGTAACTGCCTCTGACATAAAAGAAAGAAACAATATTTTATACATCATGACCAATATAGAATAAATGAATGATTTCATTGACAGAGAGAGAGAGGGGAAAAAAGTAGGTTTAAATCTCCATGATCAACATGGAACTAGGAAGTGTTTTCAAAGAAGTTTAACAGATATCCTATCATAAGCAAACTATTCTGTACTTTTTGGGTCACAAAAAACTTTAGCATTTAGCATGTGATTTGATCATCATAATCCTGCATATTGAACATGCCAGACTTTTGTTTTTTTCATTATTCATGGCTAAGTTCCTATTTTTTTTTATAGTTTGTGACAGTTTGGTACAAAGTCCTGATGTGATCTTCTCCCCAACCTCCGATGCTCACATCCAAGTGAAGGATATACAGGTAATTGCAACATAATATGCATTGAGACAAGTAATTATAATAAAATATGGAAAGTATTAATGAAAGAAATGAGAACTTATGTTAAGTTGTTGAGTGCTTTGCCTATGGGAGCAGAGAAGTTTCGTGAAAGTGATGACAACTTGAAGGTAGAAACAGGATCTGGTAAAGATCCAAAGATAGCAGAAGGCTTTCCAGAAAAGTGAAGAGAATCCAAACGTTTCATACCATAGCGCAGAAAACACTGTTAGTGGCAGAACATGATTGAGACTGGAGATGAAAGTTGACACTAATCACAGAGGGTTTAGCATCAGGATTGAATCTGATCTCGCAGGCCATAGGATCCATTAAAAAAATAATTTGATTGGATTGGGGTTGTGTAAGGTGTTCAGATTTGCGTCTGATTTTCCCTGTTTCCAAGAGGGGTAGGGTGACCCGACTTGCCCAGGTCACAGGGAGAGTATTAAGATAGCTAAGTTTATGCTACATTGGAAATAAAATGCCAAATATCTACTTCCTACTTGCTGGTTAATCATTAGACACAACTTTGGTCATGTGGAAAAAAAAGAGTTAATTGTAATCAGACTAGAAATTCACAGACCTGAAAATCTTTAGAGGAGAATATCTAGGGGAAGGAGCAAGGTAGGAAAGCAGATAGAAAAATAATACTTATCAGTCTGAAATATGTTTTACATTTCATTCCAGACTGTGCAAATTAGCACCAGCACAATGAATCTTTGTAAATTAATGAGAGTAACAGCGGGAAAGAATCAATCAGCCACTCTTGTTCCAAAACCTTCCTCTTGGTAATAACCTGAAATGAACCTTGGAGTCATGACCCCAGACTAATAGCCTGCTTCATACCCTTTGAACAAAACAATTAAATAATCACAGTCATCTTGGCCTAACTTCCTGAATGTATTAATTAGATTAAAACACAACTTGTCTGAATCCCTTAGGAAAAAGGGGTTGCTGGATCTGTTTTCTCTTGCCCTCCAGCTTCCAATAACAAGCCCCGCTTGCATGTCATGAGGGCCTTTTACCTGGCCAGGCTAGTTGCTATGGTATGCAGCTGGCCTCATTCCTGCTAGGCCTGGTCCCCTCCCACCTTCTGTCACCTGAACCCCTCTCGCCTTGGCATTCTTTCTCCTCTACTGGACAAAATCCACATTGCAGTTCTAGTGTTGTTAGGAATCTCCTCTTAAGAGTACTGAAGCTAAGGGATAACTTTGTAGCCTCAGTTGAACTTTCCATCCATCCATCCATCCATCCATCCATTTATCTTATCTTTATGACAACTAACACTTTACCTGTTTATTTATAGTGGTTGTCCTCAAATTTTCAGAAATGCAAGTTCTTGGGATCTATCATATATAGGAAATCAAAACCACTGGGTGAAGGATTCATCAGAATTAAAAGAAAATCAGAATCTCTGGGATGAAATCCATCAATCTGTGTTTTCACAGTAACCTTCACTTCAAGTGACTTAAGATTTTCATATGAGTTTGAGAAACACTTGTTTATAGTCTGTCTCCACTGGCAAAACCCCTGGAAGTAGGTACATTTTCTGATATTGTTGTTTAGCACTTAAAACTGATCCTGAAACTGACCAGTAGTTTGATAAGTGAGTGAACAAATGATTACCCTATCTTACTTGATGCCCAAGCCAAAGTTAAGATCAAAATAGTTCCTTATCATCTAGCTCTATTTCCTTTTACAACATGGCTGAAAAATACAAATTCAAAGAAAAAGTACCGATAGGTTGATATCAAGATTTAAATCATTTATATTCAACCTAAGAGATGGTTGATTTTTCCCACCCTTTGGTGTATGTGTGTATATGTGTGTCTATATTTCCTGTGTCTATGCCACAATGAATAGAAAATATATATAACAATAGAAGTGTGTGTGTTTTTTCTAGAGAAGATACTTAGCAAATGCTTGTTATATTTCTAGGAAGAGAAAGATTTGAATAATGTTGGAAGCTTAACAAACTGCATCATTTGAGTATAAATATATTTTGAAGCTGGATTTTGTAATGCTCAGGAGATGTGAGAAGGAGTTTGACAGAAATTGAAACTTTGAACTCTGTTTCAAAATTTGCAGCAGATTTTTGCAACAAATAGAAAAGGAATTGTCATACCCAATAAAAGTATGCCTGTGTCCACTACAAACAGCATAAAATGTACCAACTGGAAAAGTGAAGACAGAAACAGACAAGGGAAAGGGAGAGGAAAAATGGGCTGGAGCTGACGACCATGGATGTGGCAGACTTCTACACTAAATGCCTATCACTTTATGTTCCCCAAGTATATCAGCAAAAGCCACTGAACTCCCTCCATCATGTGTGCAACAGCCATTGCAAGGAGTCTGTAACATACACCTACCTGCAGGTGTCTTGAAGAATATCCACAAGTTAAGACGACTAAGGTGTCGGGAGCAGAAAACTTCCCCTAGAGAGAAGGCTGAAGTCAAGGGCTTTGTGTATCCAATGTCAGAACCAGGCTGAATTCATTCCTGAGAAGGAACTGAGCAAATCTGAATCTGTGGTTACATGTTGTATGTGTGTGGCATGAGTGGGTTGTTGAGTCATCCTGAAGTCTAATCCCTCAGCAAAAACAGAATGCATCACAAATGGAAAGCAGTTGGTTATAAAGAGCACACCAAACACACATACAAACACACACACACACACACACACACACACACACACACACACTGATGGCCTTCTTCCCTATACCTCTTGAATTTGAGATGAACTTCTGCACAAACTTTAGCAACAGAGTGGCTCCTCAAATCTTACTCTTAGAGCTTTAAACCAAGGCTTTGCATTTTATTTTTCCATCCTTTGTCATCTGGCTTCACATAAATACAATTGGCTCCTACCATAGTAGGAGTATCATAGTACTTTAAATGATAATGTATGAGAGATTCTTAGGATATTAGTAGCAGAGATGATCTTTTGCTGTCAAAAATCTATTCCTGGAGGAATCACTCCACAAGATTTCCTCCCTAATCAAGCTCCAGGATACATGGCATTGTAGCACAGAGCTGATGCTGTGCCTCCTGAGGAAAACAGACACACTATGACTTCTCCAACCTTCAACATGTGTTGTCCACTACAGAGGGGAAGATGATGGAAAATCCTTCAGAAAGTGGCACAAGGCAGTCTTGCAAACAGAACCCGGCACCTGCTGCTCTACACGTGTCTAGAGAGCAGAATTCAGTGGCTAACTGAGCTAACTCAGAAACTAATAGTTTCTACAATGTAAATCTAGTAAGTGCTCAGTAAATGATACTAAAAATCAAAGGATTTCACATCTCATACTTTTTGCCAAAATGCTGTGCTTTCAACCATATGTTGTCTCATTTGACACCATAGGAATCGTTAAACTTGCATAATTATTCTTCTATAATAGAGGAAATGTATCACACGTACTCGGTCTCTCAGTTAGTAACTGACATAATCACAAGGTGAACAACACATCTCTCTCTCTCCCCTACGCCTGCACCCCACTTTTACAGAGTCCATTTTAACCCTACAGGTGTCAGCCTGAAAGCCATTGAATTGATGGAATCTCTTTGACGTCAACAAAGAGCTCACATCCCCTACCATCTATTCCCATTGCATTCTAAATACTATAATTTCTATTGGTAATCAGTTCCTCTTATCTCAGCCTCAGGATGGAACTTAAAAGGAGGACAGCATTTCACTGGGGCAGAAGGAGTTGTATCTGGTTGACCATCCATCTTCTCTATTGTCCATGGGGTCCTCCCAGCCACTGACTACTATGCCAATATTGTCCAAATGAGTGGCATCCCTTTCTTTACTTTTTCCTGTTTTCATTTTGGCTGACGGACTCCACAATAAACACAATGATGTCTCAAAAACAAAAGTAAACATCAACTTATCTGACCATTTCTGCTTGTCTTAGACATATACTAGTTATTGCAAATAAGGAAAACAATGGGACCTTTGTTTCTTTGGGCCTGGCTTACTTCACTTAATATAACTTGATGTTAGGCAAAATAAACCCCAAGATAAGGACTCAAATGGTTTTTCTTTCTTGTTATTGTTTCTAACATACTTACAAGATGATTTCTTTGTTGCTTTGTATGTCCCTCCCCCACATTATAACCCCTGTTTTCACTGTTTTGATGTTGGTACAATTTGGGGAGGAGAAGGGAAAAAACAAATTGTTTAAATAGGGATACAGGTGGATCCATTGCAACAATGAGATGTACAAGTCATTATGTCCAAAAACGAACTTTACAACTTTGGCTTGGGGGAGGGGGTGGTGGGAAGGGATGGGAAGGGGAAACAAAGGAGGAGGCAACGTGTTTGATAAGAAATGTATCATTACCTTGCTCATGTAATTGTAACCCCTCTGTACGGTATTTTCACAATAATAATAATTTTAAAAAGAAACAAAAGGAAAATAAAACAAAAATAAAAATAAAAAAGTAAAAACAACTGCAGTAATGCCATGTTTTCAAATTGTTCAGGCCTTCCTGATGCCTATGGGAAATGGTCTAGTCTCAAGCTGGTATTGAAACTCTGGCCTCAAAGGATGTCTTTTCCAAATAGACTGACTGCATCACCCTGGCAGGATCACCTGTGATAAGCCCCACACTCGACAACCCTTCAACACCTGTCCAGCAACTTCTCATCACCTTTAAAGGATACTT
The DNA here is from genome assembly GCF_024711535.1 of Dipodomys merriami. Lineage (NCBI taxonomy): Eukaryota > Metazoa > Chordata > Mammalia > Rodentia > Heteromyidae > Dipodomys > Dipodomys merriami. The sequence continues at coordinate 85,330,299 of NW_027205603.1, forward strand.
ACAATTTGTAACCGAAGTTCTCATTTATAACAAAGAAGAAGGCATCCTAGATGATAGGAGCATCAAAGACAAGGAGCCTAGCAAGTAGATTTTATATTAAATAATGGAGAAATATGGCCTCAGGGTTTTTATTTGGGGGGGGAAGGGGTGTTTATTCAGAATCCTAGATTGAAGACCACAATATTTCTGGTCCCCTTTTTTCCCTTTTCTCCAAAGAATAAAGTTCCCATAGCAACCACTGTCCAGACAATAGCCCTTGCTCTGTTTTTTGAGGGCTTGGATTAGGAGGTGGCGCTTGAGAAGGTGGAAAAGAGGAACCTGAAATGAAGTAGTTTTGAGTTAGCTGCTCAGTTGCAGGCCCTCCCCAGCCTGCCTTTTATAGCACATTTACTCCAGACATTTACCAGGAAATATAAGAAGTTTTATTTCTGTCTTTTAGAAAACAGCATTATAGTTCAGTGCATTTCAATAAGATGAACAAACCAAAGAATATATTGCTTTTCAGATTCAAGTGCATGCAATTTTCAGATAATGCCAATTCTCTTTCACCTTGTTGCCTACCTGGATGGTCCTCATGCCTCCATCAGGGAGGCAGATCGAAATGCAGAATGACAGAGCCTGAGCAGACCTCCCCCCACTGAGTCAGTCAGTCAGGAGTGTGCCAAAGATTGAGCCACATTGGAGTATACCAGGATTTCTCGACTACACATGAGAACCACTTGGAGAGTTTTAAAATAATCTCCACTCTTGGATACTACCCCAGACCAATGAAGTCATAATCTCTATGGGTGACTAGGACAACAGAGTGCATTAGAAAACCATCAGCCAAGTTATTCCAATTGCAGTCAGAACTAAGAACAATTATTCTATACCTCATTTCTTATGAATACATTTACCCTGCTTCTGATCATAGGAACTCCTTTACTAACAAAGATTGATTTGCTTTTCTTTCATATTCCAGAGCTGTTGAAATGGAGAATTAGTAACATTTTCTAAACATTTTACCCCCAAATTTCCAAAATGCTAGTAAATGCTAATGAATTCTTTAAAAGTCTCATTCCTTTCAAACAAGAAGCGATAACTTCTTGGAAATGGTAAAGTAAAATAATTGATTCTGGCCAATTAAGCCCTTAAAATCAGAATGGCTTTCCATCATAGGATAATGAGATGGAGAAAATATGTCTGGCATAATATTCCACTTAGGGAAAGACCAATCCTCACAGTGAATAAAATATATACTAAAAACAACTAAGCTTGGGGTTTGTTAGTTCCTAAAGTACAGGCATGAATGTGGTAGCTTCAGAAATTGGAACCTCAATCACTTTAAAGGAAGCAAAGATGACCAAGAACAAGTGGAAAGGGGTAGAGAAAGGAAGGAGAGAAGGGGAGGAATGCAGTCAAGAACTTATTGTACAGTATACTACCAAATTAATAAAAGTAAGGGAAGGGGTGAGTCAAAGGTGGATGAGAATGTTGAAAGTACTGACACTGACCAAGATGCATTGTATTCATAAGCTGCTTTGTTAAATGAAAACTCCTTTGTATGACTATTTAAGGATAATTTTTAAAAAAAGATCCCTGACAATCAAATGAAAAAGAGATTGACAGTGTGAAAGAAATAGACCCAGAGGCACAGAGAGATAAACAGAGGCAGAAGGAGAGAAAGAGGCAGGCAAAGATTTCTATGTGCTTAGTGACATGACCCCTTACAAGCAATTCCAGTCCAATGCTGGGTGACATCGGATTTCATCTAGAAAATGGCAAAGTGGCTTAGTTCTGATTTTACATCTAAATGGGATGGATTCAGTGGCAGTCTCTGAAAATAGAACTGTTAAGTTTTTGAGCATTTGCTAAAATCTTGGAAAAGATTTTGGACTTCCCTATAATTGGAACTTACAAGGGGTATGGAAATCAATCCTAAAAACTGTGTTCTCGATTCCCTGCTGCCTGGTGTTCCAGGCAAACATATTGCTCTCCCCTTGCATTTCCATGGTAACACTTGGATTTTATTATTATTATTATAGTTAGTAGATTGCCTTCTCCACCAAATGGAAAGAGTTGACTTCTATATAATGATTCAGAATTTGAAATAAGAGTTTATAAGATGTATGTTGTGTTCCATTGGGTACATTAAGGTCCCCTTTTAGGGGGCTGAAGTCAGAGGCCTTCTGAAGACCCACTTCCTCAGGAAATTACCTGTCACTCCATGTTGTCTGTGAAGTCCCTATGAGATTATTACTTTCTCTTACTTTCTTTATTCAGTTTTCCTAGTGTCTGGTTCCCCATATGGGTCTGACGTGTACCTGTCTAAGTTATTAGCCTCAGATGAGTTGCTAATTCCCTTTTAGGGTGAAAGCAAGTTTTTTACTCAAAGCATTCCAAAGCACAGAGATAATGGTAACTGAGAGCCAACTTCCAAATATTTCAAGAGGGTTGAATATCAAGCCAGGTAAATTCCCCCAAAGGCCAACTAACTCTGTTTTTTTTTTTAAGACAATGATACAAATGCCAAAAGTGAAAAACCTTTTAGACTGTGTTTTGAGTTGAATTGGGTCCCCTGGAATATGTTCAAGTCTTAACCCAAAGAAACTCCGGATGTGAACTACTTTGGTAATAGGGTCTTTTGCAGAGGCAATCAAATTAATATAGGGTCATGCTGGATAAAGTTGTATCCCAAATCCGATGACATCTGTGCTTGTTCCAAGAGGAAAGAGTGCACACAAGGATATAGAAACAGATAATGATCTATTTGAGGACACTGCCAAAGATTAGTGGGACATTGTCATAAGCCACTGAAAACTGGAAGAAGCAAGGAACAATGGCTTTGCCAACATCTTGATGATGGGCATTAATTGGGAGAAAATAAATTTGATCATTACTTAGTATGGTGTTTAGTTAGAAAACTAATCCAGGGCAAGAGTGAAATCAGAAGCCAGGCCCTGGTTCTCACACTTATAATTCTAGTTATTCAGGAGAAGGAGATCTGGAGAATCATGATTTGAACCTAGCTTAGGCAGAAAAGCGGTACACCACCAGCCATCAGTAAGCAAAGAGTGAAATTCAGGGTCCAAACATGCAGTTACAGAGACAAAGACAAGCAGGCTATATTCAGCCTGTTGGATACCTACTCAGCAGCCTCATAACATTCATTATACTGTACTATAAATTTTTACTTGGAAATTACAACCATAATAATCAAGATCATGTCTGCTTTGCTCATAATTTGTCCCTTGTAGCAAGTGCAGAACCTGTCACATAGTAGATATCTAATATGTTTTTTTCCAGTTGAATCAGTGAATCAACTTGATTCACAGGCGGAATAGAGGACAGAGGTTAGCACAAAGATCTTTTTTAATGCTGAATTTCCCTGGGATGGAAGCAGAAATTTGCTGATTGAAACACCTGGCTCTTGTCTTTTCCACTTTTTGTTCTGCCTGTATTTGGATGCTGTGATCTGCCTATGGAAACAGAGCACAATCTGCACCCTGTTTCTACGTGCACAGCTTCAGAGTCAGCTACAGCTGAGGTCTCAAAGGATTCCTGCATCATCCTATACTAAGAGTTACCATGATCTGCACTGGCACCATTCAGGATACAACCTGGATTCTGCCAGCCTCTGGGATTCATCATCTTGACTATTCACAGGCCTCTCACTTTCAAAAGCCAGTGGGTCTGATGGATGGGATGGCCTCTCCCAGGGGCCCTGCCTGCCCGAGCTGCAATTCTGCAAGCCTAGCGAGAACCGACTTTCATTTCAAGCACGTCTCAAGGATGGAGACTTTTAGAGGGGAAAGCAAATTTGCAAAATAGGAAGGACTCCAAAACTGTAGATAATAAATGGGCCTTAAAATAAGTTTTATGTACCTCCTTTTCAACAGTCCTGTCCTGTTCTAACATCATTAAGTAGTACCTGGTTAGCAGAGTTGAACAAATTCAGTTCATGATGAATAAAATATAGGCCTTTCTCTTACTATATCCTTTTCATGGTTGCTGCAGAAAAAAATGAGCATTAACAAGCTAGTTGTTTTGTCAAGTAGGGCCAAGGTGTATGCAAAATAAAGATGGGGTTTCATGTGCCCATCAAACAGAGTCTGTGCACTGGCAATGACTGAACAGTGTCCCTAGGCAGACGTGACAAGTTGTGGATCTTGGTGCATATATGTACTAACACAAGCATGTTACCTTTACAAAAAGACCCCCATACCTCCCCAAGGCTACTGTGGTATACCCATGCTAATAAAAGGAGCATGGTTATAGCCTACCACTTTGTCTTTATTCACCAGGCAAGAATGCTTTGTAAAAAAAATATATCAAGTCATAGTCTGATATTTAGGTACCAATTGAATCATATTTTAACATTTAGAGAATAATAAAAATGATATCAACCATCTTTTCATGCACTTGGAACGTGCATTTCTTTCTTGTTGGATTTATAAAATATCTCACCTTCAAAAAACCCCAAACATGGTAATTAACATACATGTGTATAACATTGAATGTAGCTGAAGTTTTGCTCCTAATTGATCAACACCTTTATTCCAAAGCAATATTTCTTCTCACAAAATAAATATTATGCTATAAATTAATACTTATTGACTATGAACATATCAAATAGTAAATGGCTGAATGAGGGCAAATCTATAGACATTTCTGAGTATCTACTGTATTTAAAATACAAGGAATAAGAAAGAAGCCTTATCAGCTCTCCTGCAGCTTACAATCTGGAGAAAAGACAGTGCCTATTGCTATTCTTCCAAATTTATGAAGTACTATCAGGGAAAGACTTGAGTGGCTTGGCCACTGTGGGCCATCTCCTTTGGTAGAGGAGAAGAATCGAGTCTCCACTTTTTAATCAAATACCTGAGAGTATGTAGTTTAGAAACAACAAAAATTTCCTTCTCATCGTTCTGGAGTGTGAAAAGCTCAGGATTATGATGCTGGCAGGATCAGTGTATTAGAGAAGGCCCAGTCTCTTCTTCCAAGATGTTTTGGTGGCTTCTGCTTACCTCCTGTCGTTTCTCGTCTGCTATTAAGTGTGATAGCCATGCCACTCTTCAAACAACATTACATTTGAAACCCTGATGCTCAAGAATTTGATCCCACACATTAAGTCACTCTCATTTTCTCCCATTTGTCCCTTCCAGGTACTAACTCTACATAGCTTCTGACATCACTTGTGATTTGGCTTCCTTGGGGTTGTAGTGTACTCATTTGTAGTAGACTCATTTTCTCCCCATTCTAAAGCATCTCCTCTAGACCATGGACCAGTCTCTACTGTATGGACAACTAAGCCTAACTGAATCTCCTACTTCCCAGCTTATTCTTTTATTATTGTTAATTAGCAGTACAAAGGAGTTGCCATTTAAAATAGCCGTTTATGACTGTAATGTGTCTTGATCCATGTCACCCCTTTCAACAGTCTATCTGCAGAGAAAGTTGTTAAAAAAAAACAGCATTCCTCTGAGGTGCTCATTCTCCTCTGTCCCCGCTACTCGTGAACCACTGGACCTACAGCAGATGGGAGTCATGTTTTCTCCCGGACCCATCTCAAATCTCTATTTAACCATCTTCTCTCCTTCTGAAGTTAGTGCAATCTATGTGCAAATTGTGAAGCCTTTTTAGTTTGGCACACATGCACCTAGCCTTTTCAGTATTAAAAAAAGAAAGAGCAATTTCTGTTGCTTAATAACAGATCTGCGCAGGGGTGAGAGCATGGCGATCTATGTATTTGCACACTGCCCAAACTAGTCACAAATGAGCTGTGGCTCACATCTCTCTGTGATAGTTAATGTTCACATCAACTCCAGTGGGAGATACGGTTCTTGGATTAAACACAGTCTCTGCATGCACCTGTGAGGCAGCTTCAGAATGAGAGTAGCACTTGGATCAGAGGATTCCATAAAGCAGGTTGTCCTCCCAATGTGGTGGGCATTAGTCATCCCATTGAGTATCAGAATACAGAAACAAGTGAAGGAAGAATTTGTCCCTTTTCTTCCTTCCTCAGCCTGCTGCTGCAATGATGTATCCTATGGACCTAGACCATCCTATATCAAGAGCTTGAGGAGAGAGACAGACAGAGAGAGAAAGAGAGAGAGAGAGAGAGAGAGAGAGAGAGAGAGAGAGAGAGAGAGAGAGAGAGAGAGAGAGAGAGAGAAAGAGAGAGAGAGAGAGAGAGACTTTTTTGTCAGTTGTGGGGCTTGAACTCTGAGCCTGAGTGCTGTCCCTGAGCTCATCAGCTCAAAGCAAGTGAGAAAGCTATTTCTTTAAAATTAAAAAAAGAGGGATGTAAATATATCTGAAGAACTTTATGTTCAAGTGCAAAATCAAACAATGAAGGCTGTTGAAATTGTTTTCAGAAGGGGAGAGGAGATATACAGACTGTGATGGAGGGGATGGGTCTAAGCAGACTTTACTATAAACATGTATGACACAATGAAATTCCCTGTACAAGTACTATCTGCTAACAAAGTGTTTTTAAAAGCTAATATTCAAGCTAGGCATTGGTGGATCACACCTGTAATCCTGGCGGCTCGGGAGGCCCAGATCTGAGGAAGGTTGTGTAAAGCCAGCCTGACCTGGAGTGTTCATATAACTTACCTCTGATGAACCACCAAAAAGCAGTAGTGAAGCTGGGGCTCAAGTGGTAGAGTGTCAGCTTCAAGCACAAAAGATGGCATCCTTGAGTTCAAGCCTTAGTACTACTGATATGCACTCATGTGTGCGTGTGCGCGCATACACACACACATGCACAGCCCCAAACTAAAAACCAATCATTGCATGGCTTGTATTGGTATTCACTACAGTTAGGCCCCACACTTTCTTCTCCATCAGAGGTCACATAACAAAGGCAGAATTATATGGGCTTGCATTATAGCCAGCCTACGATCCTGTCCTGTGGGGGAGTAAAAGAATAGTGACTGGTTCCACTTTCCTACTATTCTTTTTAGCCACCCATGTGTGCCTTACCAGTTTGAGAACTTGTGTATCTTGGTAACTTTGTGCATTTCGGCAGGGTTAATCACCTGACAATTGGCTTTCTCTCCATTCTCATGCCTAACATCCTCAGAAGAAACTTCAGCATTCATGTTGATTTTTTTGTCACAGTACCTGCACTTTCTTTCACCTCCCTGATTCCACAAGATTTGACAATGGGAGCAACTCAACGTCTGTAATGTTATCCACAATACTTCCCATATCCACCATCTTTTTCTGTTAAATTTTACACGGTAAGGGGTTTCATTGTGACATTTCTGTACATGTGTATATAATATACTTTGATCATATTCATCCCTCAATTATTTCATTTTCTCTACTCTTTCTTTCCCTTAAATGCCAGGCTTTTAGTAGCTTGCCATAAGGCCTTCTCCTTTGAACTTTCTCTTATCAGTTGTTTTTCACCACAATTGCTTTGTATCTCTGAGTCTTTCCAGAATGTTTCCTCTATCTCTTCATTTCCTTTCAACCCATATATGTCCTGGGGCATCTTCAATTTCTTTAACATCCTTGGGCTAAATTTATCCATTCCGCCCCGAAGAAGGAATCCTTGTTAAGCATTGAGCTCCGTCACAACTTAATGATGTGTGTGGGATTCTTGGGGCTTCATTTGTGGGTTGCTGGTCAAGTTTCCCATTCTTTCTAAGCAATCTTCCCAAATGTTCTCCACTATCCATAAAAACGTTACTCACTATATCTCCTTATTTTTAAGTGAAATATTTTTGCTTGTTTCCTTAAGAAAAAATTGGTTCAGATCATTTGATTCACACCATTTTTCATATCACAGGATGAAGATTTTTCATGTTTATATAAATTTACTACAACATAATGCTTTTTACCAATGCTTTTCCTCTTTTTGAATATCATGCTTTGTATATCCTAAATCTGGCATCTAACATCATTACACTATTACCTTATAAACTATTCTTCTTCTATGGTATTTTTACAAGACCAAGCAACAGATTTCAAGATAGCTTTAGGTTCTGGATGCTGAAAAACTATATTGACTAGTGGAAACTTCTGTCAGGTATGTTCAGACTTCTATAAAATGGTATTACTATTTAAGAGGCAAATGTAAATCTTTTGACATGATATCAATTTTCTCTATTAAGCAACCATAGTAAAATAAACACATCTTGTATGAATATTTGGGTTATGATGAAAGAAACCATTAGTCATCATCTAACACTTGCTTTAAAATCAGGATACTACATTCTAGCAATAATGCAGACCTATACTATTTAACTGTATGCCTTTGCACAAGTTATTTCTACTTCCCAGACTTTTATGCAACTGTGTAGCAATTAGGGAATTGGCTTAAATCATCTCTGAAATTTCCTTTCAACTTGAAATTATTTAATGTTGATACTTCTGTCATTTAAACTATTTAGTAGCATGTTCAATAAGGATTGCACAGTGTAGTAAGTGTTACAGAAAAGTGAAGAAAATGTAAAATATTGAAATTGTTCATCATGCCTTTGGAGTAAAAACAAAAGTTGATTCATGCACAAGTGAGCCAATCATTATGGTTCTAGTTATAATTCTTTCACTTGTTGACTACATTGTGATAAAATGGCCCCTTTTCCAGAATCTGTCGCAGTTTTCCTTTATACAAAATGAAATCATGAACAGTTACTCTCTGAGCCTCTTTGAGCTCTGTAATACTATTGTGTAGTGTCAGGGAAAAGATTAAGATATCAATTAATTCAAGTGTAAAACACAGTGGTACAAAATAATCCCCCACAATCACGGGGCTGGAGATACAGATGTTGAGTAATTTATTCAGCCACCTCCTTTTGAATGCTTGCTTGAAATCTGTGGGAGCAATGCCAGCCCTTCAGTGTTCTTCACTCAATGGCTTGTCAGTTCCTCCTTTAAGAGTAACACTACACCCTCCATGAAGTACTTAGGCATTTTTTTTCTTGCAAGATCAAAAGAGATGGCCACAGAACTGGCACAGCTCTGGGCCTCAGACGTCCTTTCTAATCTTTTCTCTCTGAGGAACCAACTGATTCATTCAGAAAATATATGAATGCTCAGTACATTGGAAATTAAGGTGGTTATCTCCCTAAATTCCATCTCTTTTTCCTACTCTTGATGTTTGTATTTTGGTAGTTCTTAAAATATTTGCTACCTAATTCCTCAAATATCCTTTCAGGATAAAGGAGTAAAAGATTACATTATCATTAGTGCAAATGTAGAGAAGAAGATCCTCACTTTCACAAATGTGTTAATTTGGAGAAATATATGAAAAACACACTGTTCAAAGATATCCTTGAGTCCAAGAGGAGATGCTCCAAAAATCAAATCCATGTTACTTCTAAACATATTTCCACTAGCTTCCTGTTGCATGGAGCTCAAGGGTAACAAAGGTTAAGTTCATAAACTTGGAAGACCTCCTTGCTCTCATCTTTCCTTTTGATTCTACCTCCACACTTCCTGGTCTCTAATCCCATGTATTCTTTCAGCAGATCTTTACTGAATATCTAAGAAACAGTGTGGTAAAATAGAAATGACATTGTGTTGGGGTAGCTAGGCTACTTCAATTCATATTCTGAGCTCATATTTGAAAACTATGTGACCCTGGAAGCTTGCTCTCCCTCCACCATTCTCTCTCTCTCTCTCTCTCTCTCTCTCTCTCTCTCTCTCTCTCTCTCTCTCTCTCTCTCTCTCTCTCTCTCTCTTTCTCTTTTCCTATGCTTCCATACTTTATTACTCTGCTCATAAATTCTCAACCCTGTATTACTGGTTTGAACTCCAGTTGGCCAGTAACTTCTTTCCAGCTTTATTGTTGTAAAAGTCAAAATTGTATATACACATACAAATTAAAATTGTATATAT